>NC_134578.1:16572500-17322500 GCF_050947875.1 Dermacentor variabilis | reverse complement strand
TTTTGTTTGCTTTTAATTGACCTTACCTTGTTTACTCTATTATGTAAATGCTATTGCATTCATTCTTTTATATCATTCTACCTATCCTCTTGCCATTGCCCTTGGTAATTCTTCCTTGTGTCTGTGCATAACTGACTGTAAATGATGCACTTCTGTAGTGTCGAGAGGCCAATCACCTCGTCAAGCAAAGTCTAAGAGCTTTTAGTGAGAGCTCATTCCTCTCATGTAAAGGAAAATAAAGGAAATTAAATTGGACTGGACATAGCATCTTTTTTTTTTTTTTTAATTAAGTGACCAAAACTTTTAAAAATCCACTGTGGCATGTAGCATAACTCTACACCTCTAGCTGGACTACTGTAAGCGGTAGACATTTCTTGCACGAAAAATTGAAATGCATACTCCACTAATTACAAAATTGTGCCAATTACTTTATGGCACATATTGCAATTTACTAATTGTAACCAATGAGTTTTCAAGGCATATCTACTTGGAAGAAATTTTCTGGATGACACCAATTTTCTAGATGATGAAATACATTGATGTTCTTGTCGTTCAATTTCGATGAAGAAAATGAAGTTTTATCAATAAGTAAGTGGAACAAAAGTGCATTTTTATCACAAGTTTGACAGCGCTTATCTCTGAACAGCTGCTAGTTTCAAGGTTCATTCCAAGTGGATGCGAGGCTTGAGAACTCACAACGCACAATTGGTGAATTGCAATTTGTGTCATAAAAGCAATTAGCTGTTAAAAAGTTCAGGATTGGGAGGTTCTAAACTCTTCCCCTCCCCCCTCCCCCTCCCCCCCTCAATATCTGGTGCATTACTGGTGTGTACTATTGGGTGCATTACTTCACCCGCTCCTTCAGAAACTGCAAACATTGTGAATCAACTAGCCCTTAACTGACAATGACTTCCTTTTAACTGGGTGAATTTTGTTACTCTTCCCCCTTTTGCCAACAGGCAATGTTATCATGCGGTTAACATTTCTCAGCTATTTTTGTCATAACCTTCCAACAAAGTATTAACTTAATTTGCATTTTTCCCTTTTCGCCAGCTTTACTTGCCCTGATGAGCTGTGCCCTTATTCCATCATACACGGAGACAGTAGTTAACAAGTGATAACAAAATGGTCATTACAGCGCATCTAAGCATTACAAAATGCAAAAATTTGGCCAGTTTGAACAGATTTCCTCACAGAACTCACCAACACTACCTCTTCACGTTAATATTCATGCTATTTGTGGGTAAGTTCCACCTTTTCCATGAAGACTGATTACTTATCAAGAATGGCAGCCTCTGGTAGGAAACAGCCTCAGAGATCATCGTTTCAACCTACAGCTCCTGCAACTGAGCTGGCAAGTGCAAGATGTACTCACACATTTCTTTTTATTGGGTTGTCTGCTATCTAAAAGCATGAATTTTTTATACAGTGATCATGTCAGCTCTTCACAAAGAATGCTGACAGATTTTTAACAACTGTAATGGCCTTTCACAAGCCTTTAACACGACAAATGAGACAGCTACAGCAGCCATTGCATTGAGGCGCACATACTCTAAAAACTGTTTGGTACTGCCATGTTGTGAATATAGCATGAATAATAGCAACAATGAACACTCAACATAGCAATAATCATCATATGGGCCGCAGACTCCATTACCGGGCAAGAAGAAAAAAGAATGTACAGCTCCTGTAGTAATAAAAAATTGGAGGACGCTTAAGCTTCGCCTTCAAGAGTGGAACGCGACAGCGTTCCCGTCGACCCGCCAAGGGGTGTAAGACAATGGGCTACGACGCAGCGACTACGCGCCCCGCATCGGACGCGGTGAGCGTCGAGCAACGCAGCGTTCGGCGCGACAACGAAATGTGCGCCTGAGCAAGTGACGCACACCTGAGCCTTAGAAAAAGCTCGTTTCTAAGGCAACACCGCGTTCACTAGAGGCGCTTTTGTACCGCTTTGAAGCATCGAACTCGTGGCTCAGTGGTAACGTCTCCGTCTCACACTCCGGAGACCCTGGTTCGATTCCCACCCAGCCCATCTTGGAAGTTGCTTTTTATTTATGAAGTGCCTGCCGTGATTTATCGCTCACGGCCAACGCCGCGGACGCCGACACCGACGCCGACGACACCGGCTTTTCTGCGACACGAGCTCCTTAACGCTATCGCGTTAAAATGTTTTGATAGTGAATATAGCACACACGAGGTCAACATTTGTCTTCCAGTTTCATGACCATGCTGTTTTCAATAGTGCGTCAGTGAGGTGCAGAGACATGCAGTGATAAGGAACACATTCTGGAACAACCGCTTTGGCCAATATCACCTTTAAGTAAGTATTTACTAGTTGCCCAGACCAGTTGAAGCATTTAACGACACAGTAAATTTGTGGGATGCTTGCATCGGCTACAGACTTTCAGATTTAGTGACCTTAAAAGGGATTTGCCCACTAGAAGTGCTCTGGGGAGGCTATGGGGTTTTCTGGGCTGCTGAAACATTGAAACCCTGTTCTGCCAAAATTTGTGACTAAACAAATTTTGTGCCTAAGAGTGCGATCTTGTAATATTGTCACATACACACTGTTCTCACTTTTAACGGTGACTGATTTTCCATGGGTTTCATTGTGACCAAGTTATCGCTCGGCACAAAATATAACAAATTTTAAACGTCTTTCGCCAATATTAACACGTAATGAATATATGCTTATAGAATACTGGATATAAGAATGCGGCTTCATTAGAGCACGGTTCAACCACACAACCCATCCTTTGCATGATGGCTGAATCGCCATACTTGCAGCTCCGACGGACGCTATACTAGCAAACAACTTTTCTTGGCAATGAAGCAAAAGCTACGGGGGCAGAACTTCTCACATGTATTCCAATTTTTGCAGCTAATCCACATTTACAGACATCCCATATGCAATGGCACCGAGTTCAGTATTTTAAGTAAACTGAACAGAAATTGTTCGCCTCATTTTGGCACAAAATGTAGTACTTGTTTCACAGAGATGTTCATGGTAATGTCGCTTATGGTACACCTTTGCACTCTTTCATCAGGGAAGCTGTTAAGAGGAATTCGGTTCCGCAGCTTTGGTTCTGCAGGCTTCACTTCATAGTGAAGAAAACTTGTCTGTGTGCATAGTGCAACATTTCGCTCTAGTAGGAGAGATTACGCTGTTAAAAGCGATTGTTCCAGAATATGGGGCAGGGTTTTCCAGACATATGCAGAGGTCGACGTGTGCATGCAAGCATGTCAGGCAGGACTGTCTCTACTCACCACCTATGCGCCTCTTCTGGAACTGGTAAAACCTGGTAGGCCGCAAGGAGCTACCTAGAGAACCACACCACCACTTTCAGCATGCACGCCACCCCCTTCACCAATCCCCCAAAATCCGTCACCGACCCTCTCCAAACACTCCTTCGGGTGCAATGTGCAGCAAGCAGGCATGCGTCTCATGCTGGCGTTAAAAAAATGTTAAACAGATACTAAAGACTAAATACCAAAGATTAAAAGAGTGTGAAAAACACACGACAAACCGGCAGACAACACAAACATTGGTCATCTCATAACACCAGCAACAACATTAGTGCTTGCACTGTCTGCACAGTGGACGTCACAAATGCTGGTCGCCCCGCGATGACATCGGTGCTTTTGCCGTCTGCTAACTTTCACAGTCAGCACAGCAGACGACAAAAGTGCCAGTCGTCTTGTGATGACACCAGCAACACCACCAGTGCTTAAGCCGTCTGCTCCCTCTATTCATGCCATCTGGTCAGCAGATGACAAAAGCACTGGGCGTCTTGAGAAGACACCAACAAAATGAGGGCTTGTGCCATCTGCTCACCCTACTTAAAGGAACACTAAAGGTTACCAGAAAGTCAAGTTAAAGTGGTAGAGCAATGTTCCAGAACGTCTAAGGCGTCAATATAATCGCGAACAGAGCTTTAGTAACCGAGAAATTGAGGTAAATGCATGACACGATTTGAGACCCCCCAGCGACATTCCAGTACTAGCCCGATGATGAAAGCACTCCTCATAATTTGTGTTACTAATACTCAACTACTCGTATTAAAAATATCATTTCATTCGATTATAAGACGGAAAAAAATGCTACTTGTCTACGTCTATTCGATTCTAAGAAAAAATAACATTTTGACATTACCCTTCAGTAATATGGGTGGTCGAAAGGTTTCATTTTCGCTCGACTCTGCGCCGGGCACGCTTTGGAGTTTCAGTGGTTTCGTTATCGCGTCGTGCTGTGAGGGTTCTGCTGGCTCGCGAAACTTTCATTTGGAAGAAGCAGCGAGAATGCCACGTCCATGTGATGTCGTGGGAAGCCCTCGTTGCTTTCCCGCTCCGGAGAGCCGGTGTCGAGGCCGTCGTCGTAGTACGCAACGACGCCGGCAGCGTAAGCCCTCAGCAGCAGGTCGCGCTCGTCAGTGCTCAAATCGCTGGAGTTGAGCCCACCATCGCGAGCTAATCTGTCGTTGTCAGGGTCCATTGTGACGAGCGTCGAAGTTTGCGTCATAGAATGAAGTACCAGCTTATGGTCGCGCGTTTCTCCTTCCGCTAGCCACCATACGACCGCTTTCGCTCTCCTGTCGGCTCTGTCTTGGCTCTGTTTCTGGCCGCGCATTTGCGTTTTGCGCAGAAAAGCCGTAGCGCCGCCTGCGGACGCCGTTCTACACACCGATGGCGCAACGTCACTATGAGACCATGATGTCAGTACTCCTCGATCGGAAGGCGGGCGATTTGACAGCACTAGAGGTATGCGGACGCTTTAGGACGCATTTTCTCTTAAAATAAGCCTCTCCTTGGCATGAAACAAGCGTTTCGAGATTTCTGGGATAGTATTTCAACAATCTACGTTGACTTAATAGTAACCTTTAGTGTCCCTTTAAGCAGCGTTCCTAGCATACAACACAACGGCTGGTCGTCTTGTGACGGCACTAGCGACGACCCCAGTGCTTGTGCCGTATGTTCTTTCTACTTGCGCTGTCTGCCAGCCAATCCATGTCTTTCTGGCTGCTTTCAAGTTTCAAAATCTCTAATGGTGTTAAAGAATAAATAAGTATGGAGCATAATCAACTAGGCCAAGCCAACAGCTGACAGAACAAATATCTAATCAAGCTAAAGTGACAGGTTAGTTTTTCAGGGTGTCTACAGTGTTACTTTTATTGAGAACTACAATTTCTAACAGTCAAGTTAAGAAGGAAAAGCGGTGCAGGGGTGTTGCTGAAGGCACGGGGATGCCTGGAAGTGGGCAACTTAGGATTGCCAGCTTACTAATTTCATCCGCAATAAATTCCAAAGTGGGAGCCATCAGTAGAAACTCAAAATATGCTGATTATATTGCAATTAAGCAGTGGTCTCATGTGTCATGGCTACTGTCAACTTTGTGTCTTCACCATAGCCATCACAGATGGCACCACTGTTCCGTTGCAGCATGACAAATTTTTTATGGTGCCACCAAGGATGACACCAACAACCACTTCCATCAGCTAGCCGGTACCACCACAATATTTTTTGTATGCATTCTTTCTAATATTACCAACAAATCCATTAACACCTTTAAATTTCTTCACAAAAGACTATTTTGTAAACTTTACAAAAATTTTGGGAGGGATGGCAGATACTATGTCTGTGTAACCCAACCTTGAAAGCGCTGCATGTTACGTGATGATTTGATGTATTTGTGCTGCATGCATCATTTCCCTTTCCACCATTCACTGAGTTTTCTTCGGTTTTCCTGCGAACCCTCTTGTTAGCATCATCATCAGAAACTAGCTCAGGTCAAGCAAGCAATCCACAAGGAACACTGAAAGCATCGAAACTAAATTTAGTCCGAGACACAATTCCTAAATGCTTCGTGCATCTGTTTCTTTCCTATCGCTGGCTTCTTTTTCCGAAGTCCTCTCTCAAACACTTTGCCAGGAGTGCTCCTACTGGCTGTAGTGAATTTGGATCATTGGCAGACTCGTTTCCCACACATTTTGGCAGCAGTGGGCTGCATATTTCGCATGCTCCGAGGTTCAAGATCTGTCTGGTTACCTCGAGTTCCCTTCATTGCTGCATCGTAGCAGCAGCCTGATGGTGATAACAACATGATTTGCGCAAGATAAGGGAATATGTTCACATTTCTTTGCAGTGGCAAAGCTACTTTGCATTGTGTGATCTGACGGGTGCAACGCTAGAAAAGTTTTTAATTGTCATCGTGCACCAAAGACAATGGAAGGCGTGGAATACAGTAGAACCCCGCTGTTACGTTCCTCCCTGCTGCGTTTTCCCGGCTGCTACGTTGTTCTCATCCGGTACTGGCATAGCTTCCATAGGATCCAATGTATAAGGAACCCCGCTGTTACGTAGTAGCTGTGAAAACGTTCCCGCATGATGCGTCGCAACCTGAACCTGCCTGGGCTAAAGTAGGTAACGCGCTCCAACCGCCATTTTGGCTTTCGAAGAGTTTTGACCGGGCTTGGCTATGGCACTGGCTGCAAGAAGCCGCACGCCAGTTCGAGAGGCCGCCACTAGGTGGCCATTTGTGCAAAATGCTCTCACTATCATCACTGTGATTACGGTCACCGCATGGTTTGTTGGATGCATGGAGGAAGGAAACTGAGGAGAGGCCCTACCCCCTCCGCGCGCTAGGAGAAAAGTGTGGAGGAAGTGACGTAGTAGGGTCTCCTCTTTTTCGTTGATTTTTTATTTCTTTGCCGTAGTGGTCACGCCTCTAGGGCCACAATAGTGGCTCTGTTTTGATTCAGTGCGTGCACACGTGTTGCTCTGTAGGTTTCGTACCATGGCAAAGGTGCCATGCGGGCAAATTTACGTTGGTCTCCGTGTTTTGTTGCGGAGGAACTAAAGTTCGTGAAGTGAACGCGCATGCAACGCTGCACGCAATGTACCCAATGGCAAAACGGACGATGGAATATCCGCGGGAAATTTTGTCCTCTTTGGCGGAATCATGCTAAGATGCTAACGATTGTTTAGTATTGCTGCGGGGCGCGCAGGTCCGAGCAGCACGGTTGCGCGCAGCACGGCGTGGTTTTGCGAGAAATGTAAACAAGAGAGGAGAGCTGGCCCGATAGGCGAAGCAACGCCATGAGCAACGCCAACTTCCGGCTTCACTTTAAATTCACAAAGAGTGACGTCAGGGCCTCTCCTGAGTTTCCTTCCTCCGTGGTTGGCCGGGTCGACTCACGGAGGAAGGAAACTCAGGAGAGGCCCTGATGTCACTCTTTGTGAAGCTAAGGTGTTAGTGAAGCTATAGCTAAAGGGAAGTCGGAAGTTGGCATTGCTCATGGCGTTGCTCCGCCTATCGGGCCAGCTCTCCTCTCTTGTTTGCATTTCTCGCGAAACCACGCCGCGCTGCGCGCAACCAGGCTGCTCGGACGCGCGCGCTCCGCAGCAATACTAAACAATCGTTAGCACGTTAGCATGATTACGCCAAAGAGGGCAAAATTTCCCGCGGATATTCCTTCTTCCGGTGACATTGCCGTGGCGCGGTGACGACGAGGAGCACGAGCCGCATGATACCGGGGAGTTGCCAAATTCTAGCTTTGGAAAAGCCGTCGCGGCTCTGGACCTCCACTGCACATACGTCGTACCTCACAGCAACGCTGACAGCAATGAGGCCTTCCAGGCTATTAGAAACGTGTGGTGATTTCTAGCGAGCGAAAGAAATGGCAAGCCACCATTTAGACTTTTTTTAAGTTCTAAGTGCACTCTGTGGAAATAAATTGTCTATAGTTGAAGCTGCACTTTTTTCATTCATTTTCGGAGCTTTCCTCACTGTTGCGTTTTCCCGGTTGTTACGTTTTTTTTCCTCGGTCCGGTGAAAAACGTATCAACGGGGTTCCACTGTACTGTGATAAGGCTCCACATGGAAGTGAAGGTTGCCGATCTTGCTGATGCAGCAAGGCAGCCGCTTGTGATTACCAGCTCCTGATAAAGCTACAACTTACACGGTGTTTTGCATGGTACTGCACAAAGCAAAGTTGTTCATTTTTGGCGGAGGGAGGGCCTGACAACGGCCACTGTCTGGCCCTGCCGGCACACTGGGGCATCTTCGCCGGCTCTGCCTGGGATCGCACGGTGGCTCGATTGTTCGTATCATCTGCCGCAACACGAAAAGCAGTTCACAACACAGGTTGTGGGCTAATGGAACTGGACTGGGATTTTTGAAAAATTTGTATCATCCTGAAGTTTGTATCAGGCACGAGTGTATCACCAAGATTCTACTGTACTAATTTTAGTAGGAAACTGTGTGGCAAACGAGGCCGGCGATTTGTGAGCAGCACTCTCCATTGAGAGAGTTGCACACTCCACAATGATTCAGTCTCTCTGTGCTCCATGTATTGTCTTCCTTTGTAATGCTTGGTGCATTTTGCTGTTTTCCTTCAAAATTTGTCATTAGTGACACAGCGCTTAGCTCACGTTATGCAGGCAATCTTTAGGTGACATGTACAGTACCTAACGTCAATAGGCCATTAGAAACCTAGTCTCAGCAAGAAAGCTGCAGCCTCAAAAAGCCCCAAGAAAAGCTCATCGGAGGCTCAATGCTTTAACGCTGTGCATATTGACTTCTTTCTAACCTGTCAGCTTTCTCTTAGACCTTTTTCTCCAACTTCTTCGTTAACAACATCAACAGACGTTAGAAGCAAGACAGGCCGGCAACTCGTGAGCGACAACCCACCCTCAGAAAGCCGTACGCTCCACGAAGGGGTCTGCCGAGCCTTCAGGTCGTCCTGACTAGTCGCGTCCTCAGAGGATTCCTTGTGGCCGTTAGTGGTCTGGGTGCCAGGCACCGGCGTGTCGGGGCTGCTGGGCTCGCTGACGTTGTTGTTGTTGTGGTGGTGTGCGCGGTGCCCCTGTCGCGCCTGTGCGATGATGCGCCGTGCCCGCTCTCGCAGCTGCTCTTGGTGCTGGCGCTCCTCCAGCGACCCCGGGCTGAGCTCGCGGCCAGCCGGCGGCTGGCGGGCTTCTTCCAGCAGCTTCCGCGCTCGCTCCTGAAGCTCGACCAGCCGACTCGACGGCCTCTGTGCAAGAAGAGGGGTGGTTTAGGTGCCATTATTCGGCAAAACAAGTGTTTCCCGAACCTGTGGGCCATGGGTCACCAAGCGCATTCAAGAGAACAAGAACACGTGGGCAGGGGCCACTGTAAAATCTCTGATTTGCAAGCACGCTTCTCAACACCGCACATTTCGCAAAGTCATGACTCCCAAACTGTGAACTTTATTATCTTAAAGTTTGTAAAAGAAAAAAACGAATGGGGGGTGGGTTAATACAAATTCTTTTGCTTGCCCTGAGCCCATGCTTTTTGTGAGATGCACTTTATTAACAAACATTTACCTTTGCTGCTCTTTGTGGAGCATTGTAGGGCAGTGGGAGAGAAGGAAAGACTTTGAATGGCCATTCTGCAGCCCTGCACCATCTTGCAGTATATTGACTCTTCCGCTGGCTTCAAGAGGGCCCGCGCAGGCACCATTGCAATTTCTTTTTGGCTGAATCTTTTGCGGTTCTGGGCCACCCGATCTCTTGTCACTTTCAACACTTTTTCTACAAAATAATTTATTTGTCATAAAACATGACGCAACTATTCTAAGATCAACAAAGGAGCCCAAATTCATTAAAAATTATGGGAAATTCAAGAGTTGGCAGGTATGTGAAGTAATGGCAGCATCAGGCATGGTTCAAAATTAAGACGAAGTGCAAACTCTGCACAAGCTGCAGCGCATTTACTGTGCGTGGTTTTGTCACTTGAGTCCCATTTACATACATTATCCACATCACAAGAAACCACAAACTACGTTCGTAGGTATCGATTGCAAAAATGACTGTGCACCGTTAGTTTGGTAAATTACCACGCTGGAAATCTATCTTAACAACAATGAAGGGTCCATTATAGCAAAAGAGCCTGCACATTAATTTGGAAGACAAGAGACAGAGGAGCACGGAACTTGGACTTTCCAACTTCATTTTATAGCTAAAAGCACATTTTATGCACAAATTATTGCTGATGTAAGACTCACACTATCACAAGTCTGCCTTGCATTAGCACATGTGCCACACATAAAATGTGATCGATCATCAATAAATTTCATTTAAACCTAACTGCTCATCCAACATGTTGATATATAGGCCTGTCGGATAATGCCATTAATCTCACCTATATGGCATGAGCATTAATTTAAGAGTGGGGACATCGTTATACACTATGATGAGGTAAGTAATTTAGGAAAGGTTGTGTCACTCTGCAGGAGAAAAGTTGCCACAAGTGACGAGTTCTGAGCTGCCAACCTTAGAACTTGAAACCTACGACAGTCAAAGTCGGAATATACTAAAATATTGTGACAAATACTAAAAACTGATTGATTACTCAAGATATTTACTGTTTATTCACATTTCACGGACTTTTTCCTGTAGGGACACTGTGAACAGCAAGAGTGAGCTGCACCCCAGCAAAGTGGAAATTTTCATGAAATTTATTAATCAAATATTCAGGCAACGGCAAACGAAATTTTGTTGCCATTATCCATTGATTCCATTACCCATATCCATTGACGACAGTCTTACAAGGTAGGCCTGCATATCCAACAGGTTTGTGACATCAGGCTACAGAAAATCGCACTGTGCCTGTACTTGCATTCTTTTGAAATTTGTTTTGCCCTTAACTAGGAGGAAATGAAAAATGTAGAAATCATTCATGCCAATATGACAATTGTAAACATGCAGGAAAAATAAAGAATTCTGGGGGTTCTACCAGCCAAAACCACACTCTGATTACTGTATTTACACGAATCTAACTTACACCTTTTTTTCTGAGAAAATGGGGCTGAAAATTGGCTGTGTGTTACAATTGGATAAGAAAGTAAAACTGCGTTCCCAGTGTTGGCAACAGCCTACCGTTAGAGCCATCAGACGCATCATCGCCATCACAAAATGGCGACAGAGCACGTTTTCATGAAAGTTGCTGTAGTTTCATATTGTGCTCAATAACTATCTGCAGAATAATTCTTTTTCAATCATTTTTGGAGCATGTCACTTCCACAAGATTTCGTGCAACTTGGCACCAGATGTGTCTGCACATACAGCCACCAGTGTTCCTGGTGCCATGCCAGAAGTGCTGTCAGTCACATATTTCAACTGGTCATTTGCAGAGTCACGTAAAATCTTGCATAAGTGAGAGTATTATTTCTAAATGTGATCGCTTGAATGCTGCCCTTGTGTGTTGGGTATTTGTGGCCAATGAAGCTTCACAAATGGCGAAGATGATGTGCTGCTTTCATTATAAAACCTCACTTAAAAAAAATTCATGCAGAAACTCCTCTGGGAGTTGCCTAAGTATGCGTAAGCATTGTGCCGCTTGCTCATTTCCACACAGCCTGGTGTCAATGTCAACGCTATGAAACTTGATCCGACCATTATAAACCCTTATCAACCCTTATTGGTTGTTATCAAACTTATCGGACTAGATCCAACCCTTACCAACCCTTATCGGTTGTTATCAACTTTACTGAACTAGATCTGAGCCTTATCAATCCTTATCAGTCCGTATCAATATTATTGCAATTGCTCCGACCCTTATCAACTCTTATTTCTACTTATCAACCTTATTGAACTTGATCCGACCCTTATCAACCCTTATCTGTGCTTAAGAATTGATCCGACCATTATAGGCCCTTATCGCTCGTTATCACCTTATCCATCTACGTCAAATCATTATCAACCATGATGAAAGCCACAAAACCAGTTATTAGTCCTTATCATCCTCATCAACTCATTGACTGCATATCTCTCTGTGTTGTGCAACGTGAAGTGCATGTGCCCTCAGAGATCACTGGTACTTCGGCCAGTGAAGGAATGCCCCAATGGAAGGCATATCCTGCAACCACCGAAATGCATCAAAGATGTGGCATGTTTTACATTAAATTTTCGAAAAATCTGAAACGTCCTGATGTCTACAATAATCCAAGTCGGCTCTACATGTGGTCTTAGAGATGGATTTTATTCCACCATCACCAAATCTTTCATCAAATCCTTCATAGAAATTATTCTCTTTTGACGCTTGTTTTGTGCTGCCGGTATAACACATTCATATGGTTCAGATATAGTCACCTTCTGCAAGCGTGGGTGGTTAGCCCAGTGGTTATGACACTTGGCTTCCGAGCGTGGGGTCGAAAGTTCGAAACTCACTACCACCAACGCTTTTCGTTTCGAATTTATTGTTTTATATATTAATTTCTTTACAGCGATTCGTCTTTTGTGACGGACGAACGGATAGACACACAGACGGATAGACGGGTTTCATCGTTGGGTAAGCCTAGAAATGCTTACACATTTAAAGTTCCCTTCTGTGGAGGTAAATCCAGCACATCTCATTTTTTTTTCTAACGGCAAACATGGTGGGCACACTATATTTTTCTTTTATAAATTGTGGACATGTTACATTCAGGTGTACTTTTGTTTTCTTTCTTTAAACCCTCGTAAATTGTGTGTGCATTAGAATCGGGTAAATACGGTACGATGCACAACATAGTGAGAGAGACTACATTAATTTTGACCCCCTGGCATTCTTTAACAGGCACCTAAATCTAAGCAGACAAGTGTTTATGCATTCCACCTCCGACGAAATGTGGCCACGATGGCTGGGACCGGACATTCACCCTGCAGCTAAGCAGTGCAGCTCTAAAAATTGGGAATCTTAAAATAAAATTGTAAAAGTTGGCAGGTATGCGAGTTGCACGAGATGAGCTTCTCCGCGACAGGATAAAGAAATCGCAATCAGCGAGGTACACTCACGGTGACACTTGCCTTCTTGGGGTCGATAAGCGGTGACACGAGGGCATCTGGTGGTGAGGGCTGCCTGGTTGGGGACAGGTCCAGCACCCGACATGGCACACGGGTCTCCGGTTCCTCGGGTACAGCTTCTTGCGTCTCGACACCTTCACAAGACGGCATAGTTTTTATTTTTTTAATATAGGAGAGGCAGTGTCAAAAGGCAGGGGACACATTAAAGGCAAACAAAGCGAAATGCTGGAAAGCACCTTTGTTACACTGGCACTTTTCAATAGCTATCGAGTCGATGGCCTGCGAAATTCTCAAATGCTATTGACCCAAACTACAATCTGCTTCATATTTAGAGGGCAACAATAAGGACTCTACGCAAGCGGTTCTGTCATAGAAGTGTCAAGTCATGGAAGTCATAAAAGTCTCCACATTTCCCAGTAGGACTGCCAGTTGTAGTTACTGCAAAACAAAAAAATTATTTTTACATGATAAATTGTGTTGCTATTTTTTTCTTCAAGCCCATTGTTTACTGCTCACTAATGTGAACATGCTGTTGACGAGGGTGCCTGTTCCTATTGCTTAAAAACATTTAAGATTTTATTGAAGTTAAGCACAACTCCATTGAATCATAGGCTACTAACTCAACGAGCCCCGACACTGTTCTATACCAGTGCTTACTCTGTCAACGAGTTAACATGCTACCTGCTTTCAAAATGCCCTTTCAAATTCGAGATTCTAGCAGGATCCTTCAATACTTCGCA
Organism: Dermacentor variabilis; assembly: GCF_050947875.1. NCBI lineage: Eukaryota > Metazoa > Arthropoda > Arachnida > Ixodida > Ixodidae > Dermacentor > Dermacentor variabilis. The sequence continues at coordinate 17,308,956 of NC_134578.1, read as the reverse complement.
TCCGGTCACGAAAATCTCACGTAACACTATGGGAGCGTTTCATACAGCACCCACAGTAGACACACTGTAACGCTTGTGCAAATTGGATTGGATTGGATTGGATTGGAGCAAGCTTTATTTGTGCCTGTAGTTGGGCGCTCGCGCGCTTCGACGAGGGCCTACGTCGTCCTCGAGGTTGCTGTTACTTGGCGCAAGCCTCTGCTCACTGTTGCCGGGTCGCTCGTGCAAATAGAAGGGCATCGGAGCAGACACTGGATGATCACCACAAGCATTCTGTGTGCGCAGACTTATGCGCATGGGTTGACTGCCATTATTGACCTGTGAACACTGTTCGCACAACCTGCAAATCTGCACCCAGATTTTGTACAGTGTTGAAAATTTTTAATGCGAACAATTTCGAAACAACTACAATGTGTTGCTCCATTTCCAGGTTTACCTGCATTTGTAACAGCAGGCTAATTCATAATTCAAAAGGTACACTTTTGGAACGACTCTATTGTTCGAAACCAGCTACAGATTGATTGCATGTCATACTTTTATGTAATTACATATAAAACGCCTGTGTTGCTGTTTTTAGCTGCTCGCACTTCAGTTTTTGCACTGTACAACTTTCCCCATGTCGTGACGGCATGCTTCATGATAGCGACAGCTTAACATTTGTTTAGTGCCTGCGTGTCGATAGTTGCTAGGGCACCTAAATGCAAGGGTAACTAACCTAATTTAATCCCTACCTAAACTAACAATACTAATTTTAAAACTAAAGTTATTATTCAACTAACTTATTCCATAACTAATAAAGTAAATAAATAAAAACTAGCTAATTTACTAATAAACTCGCCAATATCAAATTTGATGCATCATAAACTCCGTTGCTCTTGCCCCATAAAACCGTACATAAACAACCAAAATTAACTAGCTAAACTAACCAACTAAACTTGTTAAAGCTAACCTGTCTAACGAAATGCACCAGACTTAAATAAACGAATTAATTAACCAACTAACCTCACCAATAACTAAACTAACAAACAAAACTAATAAACTAATAACTGAACTCTAACTAAACTAAATAACTAAATTAGCAACCTAAATGAACAAAATAACTAACCTACTAGTAAAATACAACTACAAATAACAAACTTTAATTAATCTGAATGACAGAACTAAATTAACAACTAGCAAGATATAATTATAATTAATCACTTAGCTAAACTACTGACAGGCCTAATTAACTAATAAAACTACCTAACAATGCTAACAAATTATTAACTAAATAACTCACCTCCCTTAATAAAATAGCTAACAAAATCTAACTAAACTAACTGATCAACCAATGAATAACTAAACTAACTCAATAAGCTTATTAACCAAGTATAATTAAGCTATCTAACTATCTAGAAAACAGTGTATGTGGAGACAGCTGACCGAAACTTTTTGTGCAAGGAATGCTACCATAAGGGAGGCCCCACATCAATCACACAATGCAGGTGTGTATAATTGAATCCCAAACACATTGCACACTAAATTATTCTGCCAAAAGTTCCCACTGCATGTCCACTCTGCAAACATGCTGAAACATATTTAGAAGAGGCACCTTTACTGGTGAAGAATTCAGGCGATCATGCAGCCCGGCCGTTAGTCGCAGCATACTGGTAACCTTCTACTTATGCCAGCGCCTGTAGTGCCACTTGCTGGCTCTATATGAAACTTTCTGGGAAGTTTCCAGGCCATAACAAAGGTATTGGAGGACCCTGCTCCTTGCAACCATAGATTTTCGTTTTATTTATCATAACTCTGTATAAGCTGAAGCGAAAATAAAAGATGGCACCAACCACAATTGCAAGCCTTCAAAGAGATACAAAATTACTATCTCCTCATCATGTTTATGTCAACCCTGGTTCTTTGGATGATTTCTTTCTTCATTATGTGCATGAAGAGGCAAAAGCAAGATTACAGCTGTTAAATTGTAATGAATGCTTGCATCCTTACACAATAGTACTTTCAACCAGATGAGGTTTTGAAATAGAAGCATTCAGTGATAAAGGCTCTTCAAATGAGGCAAATTTCAAGAATTCTAAAGTCTAAATTGCAGTAAACATAAAATAAACAGCAAGCGAGGCTACTTCATGGTAACTATTTCAAAATGCTGCTATATGAAAAAGCCTTCACAAGAAGCCAGCATCAATACCATTCTGCACAACATAAGAGAAGGTATGGAAGCAATACAAATGTCGGTGGCGCTCTTTGGCCATTGTAGATCTGGCGCCATAAACTAACAATAAACTAATAATAAACTAATATTAATGCAAATGTTGGTTTTGAATAGAGAAAACAAACTGTATAATTGCCTCGAGTCTCATAATCCAAGCTGTATTATTAAGACAAATGGGTCACAAGGGAGACAGTATTCCACCTATATTATGCCACATGATAAAACATAGACGTTACCGGCCACCAATGCAAAATTTTATGGGGCAATCTTTGGTGAAGCTTCCATAGCCGCAGCTTTCTTATGAGTAAAAAAGTGTTCCGAAGGTATTTTAACCATTATAGGCCATGTTAGAACAAAAAGTGTGACTGCTCAGTATGAGCATAATTTTGCTAGGTACATTTTCCCACAACTCCTAGCTTTGTTACCACGAACAATGTATATCTATAGCATATTGAGCGCATAAAATGAAAAAAAATACAGGTGCTCTGTACAAACACAAGACACTACCATAAAGGCTAAGCAACACTCAGTTATTGATGCAGTTTCATGACCCCACATATACTATTAGAAATAATTTGTTTTGGAGGTGTCATAATATTTGAAATATTCATTGCACATATAACAAGAAGTACAGGAGCCATGTATAAGCAAGCAGCATTTTCATAAGCAGCAAACAGAACTTTTATTATTGATGCAAGTTTCATAATCTGAACTACGTCTTTAAAATAAATGTGTTTTTATCTCTGTACGTTGCAACAACACTTTAGAACACTCTAGCACGTAGCATCACATCAGCCACTTCGTTTCATTTGTAAAGAAGTTTCCCCACTTTCACCCATTTAACTTAAAAAAAAGGAATGCTTCTATGTTAGAGAAGGCTTTCCTTTTTCATGCATTAGTTAATCTATTCTATGCTTAACAAAAATTATTGTAATAGTATCAGTATTTGTCTTGCAGTTCCTTGACAGTCCCATATGTTAACTGACTTCTGCTACAACCCTTAAACAAGGGTTCTGGGTTCCTGCCTGCATAAAACTAGGTTGCTACGTGCATGTAAGAGAAAATAAAGACTGATCGATTGCTTTTTCTTGGCTCTTACCTGTCTTCTCGGTGTCTTCTTCATCCGAGTCGAAAGGGTTCATCAGCTGTTGTCGTGTCATCAGCGGCTGGCCCACCTGTGTGTCTTCCTTCTGAACCGGGCTCAACTTGGCACTCGTATCCTTGGGTGAATCCTTGATGGCTGGCTTGTCACCCACCGGGATTTTTATTTTTAGGATTCTCTCGGTCCACGGCTGTTCCATCGGGCTCTTCTCCGTCGAACTCTGTCTACTAAGGCTCCTCTCCGACGAGCCTCGCTTGCTTAGGCTTTTCTCGGTCGAACCTTGTCTACTTGCACTCTTTTCCACGGAGTCTTGCTTTTTCAAGTTCCTCTCCGCCAACTCCTGCCTATTTAGGATCCTTTCCAATGACCCTTGCTTTTTTATTAGGCTTCTCTCCGCTGACTCTCGCCTTCTCGGGCTCTCCTCCGTCGATGTTTGTCTGTTCAAACTTTGTTCCGTAGATCCTTCTTTGCTTGGACTTCCTTCCGTCGACTGTTGTTTATTTGGGATTCTTTCACTTGAGCCTTGTTTGTTTGGGTATTCTTCGGTGGGGAGGGCTTCTACCGGCGGAGTGGAAGGCACATTGCTGGCATTACTTACAGGCCTGCAAGGAAACAGAAGAGGCACTTTAGTTTACCCTTGGTGCTTGTAACCACCCAAGTGCTATTTTAAAGGAGTTATGCCTTTAAAGGAGTTATACTCTGTCACAGAAAAATAACTGCAACCACCATTTCACAAACATATATGTATCAGTATTTCTTGAGTCATCTCAGTAGATTCCTAAAACAGATACTTTATGGTGCGATTTTGTCCCACAAAAACAGCCACCACTCATATATATAGACCTTATGTTCCCCCTAATCACTCCACTCATTATGCACATAATAGTGTTACACCATAGAGAGTGCAATTTTATCTCACTATAAATGTGTCTAGTACAACCTTTGCAGTGTAATAATGCTTCACCATAAATGTGCCTCATACAAGTTTTAAATGTTTTACATGATTAAGATCGTAACCCACAACTGCCAACATCTGTATGAAGACCTTTTTTCACAATTGCTGTACCCAGTACACTCAACAGTGTTACACCCTTTGGGGTGTAATATTGCCCATCTGCTGTCTGCCTAGCACATCCTTAACAGTGTTATGCCTTAAAGCCTTAGGGTGCAACGCAAATTTGTCCCTTCATACATTCATTTTCTTTCTCCAAAGTTGTGTGCTCCGTGCTCTCTGGTCAGGAATGCTGTGAATCCACATGGTGTTTCTGACAGGAACATGTCAGACACGTGCAATTTGAGAAAGCAAGCACACAGAATGACCACCAACCGCAATTAGCATGCTCTGAGTATGCTACTCTGAGTATACTTGAGTACGAAGAAACTTCAAAACACCCCACTCATTCCTTATGGTATAGCTGTGGTGCTCACCAGTTGCATGTAGCACCATCTGTGAGAAGCTACTCAAAGGTTACGTATCTACAATGCTACGCACACCTGTCATCATCATCAGCAGCAGCAGCCTAAATTTATGTCCGCTGCAAGGATGAGGTACTGCTGCATCTCATTATCATATTACTCCTATCCTGTGCCAGCTAACACCATCTTATGCCTGCGAATTTCTTAACTTCATCCCACCGCCTAGTTTTCTGCCATCGTCCCCTACTATGCTTCCCTTCTCTTGGCACCCATTCTGTAACTCTAACAGACCACCGGTTATCTGCCCTACACATCATATATACTGTGCGACCCCCCCCCCCCATTAATACTTTTTAATTTCAACTAGAATATTGGATACCCGCATATGCCCGGTAATATGCACCAATGTCTTCCTGTTTCTTAAGGTTACACCTAACACTTTTCATTTTACCGTTCTCGGTGCAGTCCTCAACTACTGTCTCCAGCTTGTTCGTTAACCTTCAAGTTTCTGCACACACACTTGTGCCCTGTGGTTATTAAGCAAACTGCTAGGTGACACTAGTATCGCTGTGCAAAGTGCAATAACTCTGCGGTTGTAGATCCATTATTTTATGCAGAATGTTCACTGATGCGCGGAGGAAACATAGCAAATATGAAGTCATTTTATCCTCCTACCTAGACATGCAGTACTATTTACAAAGTCTCATTCATCATCTGCACATTCAAAACAAATACATCAGTGTTGTAACTCTCTTCTGGCATTGCCTGATCGATATTGTACATAAGCTATACTACAGTTGACTTGGTCTAGTTGACCCTGATGGGACAAGAAAATTGATCAAATTATCTGGCGGGTCGAATTACACAAGAGCAAGAAGAAACTTCAAAACACCCCACTCATTCCTTCCACAGTATTGCCCAATTCTAACACGTTCCTTAACCGAACACAAACTTTCTATGTGTTCAAGTAGAAAACCATCATAGAAATGACATCAAAGCTAATAAAGTATAAATCTAACACACACCAGATTGTTTAGCAAAGAAAATGGAGCATGCCTCCAATGCTGGCAATAAGAAAAAAATGAAAGCAATGAAGTTTACTTTCGCAGAATGAAAATTTATCTCCTCCTAATGTCCACCATCGACTGCCTCAGACAGGACTTCAATGCTGTCTATGAACCGCAACATGTCCTTCACACAGTCCATTGCGCATTTGGTATTCTGGATTTATCAAACAACTCTGCAACAGTCGCAAGCGAGATAGTGTGCCACACATAGACTAACAACTTTTCTAGTTCATCCTGCGATGTGTGCAGTTCTCCAGAACACCAAGAACATGTGACGCGACTGGTTGCTGCTAGCTTAAAGTGTAAAATAACTCATCTTTTGAATGAGCATTCATAACTGAAAACTGAAAGCGGTGGGTCGTCGTCGTCATGTTATGCGAGCACTACTACTGCTGCCATCTTGTGATGGTGGTGGAGATGACGCACGTTAGCCTGGCCCTGCCGGTAGACTGTTGCGAATGCACTTTTGATTTCATATCTGACTGCACTTCACGGGTAAATTTCTAATCAATTTTCCCAGAAAAAAATAATCCACGCATTATGATTTGGTAAAAAACGTAATCGTTCATTGTGCACTTCCGTTATCACTTTCCTAGGGCAGACTGAAAATAGGCGTTTTCGACGAGACATGACGTGCGTTCAACGCTAAGCTACGGCGTGGCAGACGCTGCCGCTAAATGCGTCGCTATTAGGGTCACCATAGGATCATGCACATGCATGCCGACTGGTCAAGTTTTAATTATACAGAAATACCCAATTGTAGGATCAAAATAATGAATGTTTGGATGCTGGCTGGAACCTTTGGTTGTGATCAAATTAAACAGAAAAACATTGCACCCACGAAGGTAAATGCCATAAACAGGCATACAGCGTGGCAAACAAGTCCTAAATGGTTAATGCCGTATATTTAAGGTGCCGTCTGTATGTTAGAAAAATGTGCCAATTTTTCAACTCTTCGTAGCCCAGCAAGTGCCACCACCCTGTGTGGATACAAGGAATCCTTCTGTTTTTCTGTTGTTTCTTGGTTTCCATTCCATGGCTTCATTAAACTGGCATTTCAGCAACCGCTCGCGCATCAACGCGAGCAAAGGTGCGGTGGTTAGTTTTGGTTTTGTCTTGCAGGCTGTGTCTGTTCGTGGTGCTTATAAAAACTGACGTCTATCTGGTTTTTAATCTCTCAAAAGGTCACTGCAAGATGCTCATTCGTACGTTGCTCACAGAGCCCTGTTACATCTGTTCACAGGCGAGTGCTGGTATATGCAAACCACGCCGCAGTGCCTGCGTTTCTTTTCTCGGGGCTCGGCTCGTGAAAGCTGACTGCCCCTCATTGGTGACGGAATGAAGGATTACTTTAAGTCTCCGACCCCTTTGGTTTTTCTGACAGGTGCACAACCATAGAGTTTTCTTGCGCGCGCTCACATACACGATTCGATTACGCTATGAGCATGCACGCTGGCTGCTCTGCTACAAGTGAGTCCAGCGGCGATTCCTCCAATGCGCATTACTACCCAAGTGCCGAATCGGAATATATCTATCTCAGTGTATGTACATTTTCTATTTGTTATAAGCATTTATGGAAGCCCATCTGTATTCATGAATAAACAATGCATGTTTAGTACAGAAAATATTTGTTTGTCACTGAATATTTTAAATCTGCAATTAAAAAATTCTACCTTGAGGGGCAGCATTTCTTTTTAAAAGTTGACCCTCAAAGGGTTAAGCATAACCAAATTAATGCATGTCTACTGCATCTATGTAGCTTTTAGGCTATTGCATAAGTAAGTGTTATGATGCCTGTTATATACTCACAGCAAAACCTTTTCACATCTGCTTCATCGTTAATTTTCCATAAATCAAGTACATTTATATGTAACTGCCTACCCATAAGCTTAGAAATGTGTAAAAATCCATCCCCGAGTTTGAACAGCTCACATTTTTTTAATTTGCAGTGATGAAACGTTTTGCAGGATAGACATGTGCAGCATGCAGCACACAAACAGCAGCAAACTTGGAGCAGCAGAGACTTCCAAGCAGCCCATTGTTTTTGGATAACAGTGACTTTTTCAGCGACTTTGCTTTTGCTAATTTCGGCTGCTTCTGGAACTAGTCTCAAAAAACTTGTTCAAAGAAAGCATCTAGCCTTGTGAGAATATAAATATTTTGGTTTGAAGTGAAGTTGAAGCAAATAGTAATTAGCGCCAAATAATTTCGACGCGAATAGCTCAAATACCTGTAGGATTTGTGCAAGACATGCAGGCGATCGATGGTGCAAACCACCTACATCTAACTGTCAAATGCACCCTCGACATTGGACAAGTGATCAATCAAGCATGAAATGCAGCAAGCTTTTGAAACAATATTCTGGTGACAAAAGTGCATGATGACGCCACATGTTCTTGGCATTATGCAACATGTGGCGAGTGTAGTAATAGTCTACTGTGAGAGGGTTGTCTTTGAACAGGTGCCAACATTGCTGCCTGCATTATTCTCGCATATGAAACACTGACCCTAAAACCAGCTGATCCCCCTAGACAGTGTTTCAAAGGCGTGCAGTTGAATACAGTTGAACCTTGCAATAACGAAATCGGCAGGGAAGGAAAAAAAATTCGCGTTTACTAGAATTTCATTGTTGTGAAATGAGGCAGCACAGATAGGTAATGCACTGCAGAACGAAACTTTACAGCCAAATTCCGTTAGCCTATTTTGGCAAGCTTGCTCAGGGATATAGAGCCGCATTGCCGACAGTACAAAATACACTGCATGCTTCCATCAGCAGTGGCAGTACTGCCGCGGAGCAGTATTCTCGGTCAACTGCTTTTCAAGATACAATCACTTTTGCGAGACTTTGTGTAATTCGGCATTAGACCCAGAGCAACAACGCTCCGTGCATGCAGCAGCATTTCTGCAGAGCACGCTGCCACCTGGAGGCACCAACGTGTCTGATACCTGAAGGCCCAATACCCCACCCGAAGGCCGTTGATCGAGATTACGGCCTCTTCGCGCAAATCTACGTCCCGCGCCGAATCCGCACGCGATGCCTGTCGGGTGGCACCAAAACCAGCGTTCTTGAAGCAAGGAATGCATATTCTTGAACGATTGTTCAATCACGGCCCAATGGGTAGCAATGCATGCTGCGACCGCCATCTCAAGTGCCATAAACAATTTCACGTCTGTACGACGTGGATTTCCTTGTTTTTGCTGCATTTTGCTCACTGAGGCACACATTACGCACTGCCCTAGGTGTGCGAAAACCGTTGTCACATGTCGGTAGCCACTTGCATGTTGCTTCAAATGCGCAATCAACAAACAAGATGGCGGCCATGATGTGTTTCCAGCACACATGATCGCTTCCGTGGTTCGGTTGTTTTTGTAAACAAAAATGGTGGCACCCACACAAGTGTAAAGTGGTGGTATTTTACAAAATTTTAGTGCAAAGCAATTGCATTTACGTACATTTTGGAGCCTGCTAGCCTTGTGCGAGTAGATAATAGGTGGGATTACATTCCAGAAAATTTCGTTGATGCAAGATTGTAGTACAGTGACATTTTGTTGTTGAGAGGTACGAAACACATTGAATCCTATGGGCGTTTGCTGGGGATACAAAAATATTTCATTGTCATGACAATTTCATAGTCGCGGGATTTCATTATTGTGGGTTTCGACTGTAGTTTGTCACAAAACAGTTCCCTGTAAGCGGTCTCTGCTTGTTCAGATCTACTTAACAAGAACATTATAAGCCAAGGTTTAGTTAAATGCAGAAACTACACAAGAAACCAAATGTTGCTGATGCAAAGGAAAGTATGTTTTTAGCTAACTGTAAGCAGCAGTGAATGTATGCTTTTGTTTATACAGTCGAACCCGACTATATCGAACCCGTTTACATCGAATTATTCTGTATATCGAACAATTTCTGGACACGATATAGTTACAATAAGTATATATTGCAAAAATTACGCTTACATCGAACAAAAATAGCAGCGACACCCGATATATCGAACGTCAAGCGGCGGAAAGTGCCCCCGGAAGTTGGCTTTCCCTCGCTGTGGCGGAGAAAACCCGACCGCGCGGCTCCATCCAACCGCTCTCCCTACCGTGACCGCGCCCGACCGCGCTGCCTCGGACGAGCCGTCGGCACCCCCCCCCCCCCCTGCAAAAGATGATCCTGGCCCGCCCACAGCGCTTGCTCAGACAGCCAATCAGATGCCCTTGTGCCCTCGTCATGCAAGATGGCGAAAGTGCGACTTGTCTCGCTGTTTTTGTGTGCGCCTTGTAGGCCTTCTCCCGCAGTGTTGCCGTGATGAAGCGGAAGAATTTGCCTTTCGGCGTGAGGCTCGCAATCATAAATCGTGTCGAACGCGGTGAGAAGTCGGATGTCCCCGCAGCGCACAAGATTCCGAGGAGCACTCTCGGCACGATCTTGAAGAATAAGGGGGAGATTAGGGCTAAAGCGTCCAAACACGCCACCCGGTGCCCGTGGCGCCCGACCCGTATGCACGGCCGTGTACGAGTGGTTAATCTGAAATTGCTTCAGCCGTGCCGACTTCCACGTGCTCGGTGATGACCGTAAATTCTGATGAATGCGACGAAGCCGTTGCCAGTGTTGCCAAAGTTTGGAGCGAACTGTCAGAATTTCCGGAAGCTGTTGACGAATCAACGGTGGATGAGTTTGTGAGCGCAAATGATGTGTCGCGACCACGGGAGAGCCCGAAAACGAAGACTACATTGCCAACATCGTACATAGCACAAGTGAAAGTGGGCACAATGACGAAAGCAACGACGGTCCTTGGCCCACATCCTCCAAAGTGATTGGTGCGCTCGCACTAGTCCAGTGCTTCTGCGCGAATGCGGAAAGTTGCGGCCTCAGCTGCTCCGACTCCTTAATGTGGAAAAGTGCGTGCGTCGCAGGCAGCGAAATTTCCAAAGCAGATGAAAATGCAGGACTATTTCGTGCGAAACTAAGCTAGTTTAATCAATAAAGTGATTTTATAAATGGTATGTGCTTTTATGACATCCAATTATTAGCAGGCTTATATCGAATTATGCTCTATATCGAACTGATAGGCGTTTTTTTGCGAGTTCGATATAGCCGGGTTCGACTGTATTTGTGGGAAAGAAACAGGAAGGGGTATGCAACATGGATTTTCAGGAAACCAAACCACAACCTCTGCATGTTAAATACAGTGTGCTACAAATCTGCCACGTTACCTTGGCTTATTATTTGTACTATGAACACGATTAAACTCGTTACTCCTATCACTGAAATTATCATTCAAGGTTTTTCGTACCGCTTTGCTATTACTTAGCCTCTTTTTCAGTCATTATGGATCTAACTACTTGCAATGCACATACATTGGGGTGGAGTCGAGGCTTGCTATTGCTTCTGCAGGCGTGGACGTGGCCGTCGACGCCTTGTCGTTGCCCAAAGAGGAGATCGGAGACGGGCGTGCCGTCTCAGGCAGGGGCCGCCGCATCTCGGGGGGTGCCGTCAGCTGCTGCCGCAGCTGATGCAAGTACGTGGCCACTACAAGTTTGTCCGGCACCGTCAGGAGGACCATGTCAGCTGGATCCAGGAGCCGGGAGACGCCCAGGGACGCCGCCGCCTCAAATGCCTGTGTGCAAAAGACGCGCACAATTTTTTATGTTGTTGCTGTAAAGCTAGTTTCACCCCATTGCACACATTACACTTATTGTAAGGCCAGCTTCGCCCAATCACACATTTTCCCGACTGATGGCAGCCCTGGCCATCGCTAAAGATGAAGTCTAAGGTTTGATGCTAGTCCTTCATAGCTGCACATAGCAATGTTGATAGAATCATGTCGACATTGTCTGTCTCGTTAAACACAATCGCTTTGCTAGTATCTGCCGATTCGAAAATCGAGCAAGATGCCATTAGGCGAATAAGGCTTGCAGTGGAAGTAGTTGATTTTCAATGTACAAGAGAAGGCTGTAGTATGCAGGTTACAAGGAAACAGTACGGTTGAAAGATGGAACAAGTGATAAAAAAGTGTGTGCCAACTACCAACTGCCACTAGGCTGCCGAACTACCTCACAAAAAATTCTAAATTTTACAGTTATGTCTTGTAGAGCTTCAGCAACACATTTCTGATTCACAAGACTTCGCACTCTATATGCTCATGCTGCAGAACACTGCATACACCTATCCCGTATCGCACAACTGTATGGTTTCGATAAACCTTTCCTTTCCTGCTTTCTCATTCAAGGGCAGCTTAGCTGTAGCTGATTTCTATTATACAACATGAGCCACATTTTTGGCCAATAACTTTTTGGGATTGAGCCCAAGCCAGAGCAAACCTTATGTCCATTGCTTCAATGAGGTGTAGCAACAGACGTTACATCATGCCAAAATGAAACTGTCCCCCAGAAGTGATCCACAAAAGGAACACTGCACCGATGCAACACAGACCAAGATGAGAAGTAATGACAATGAAAAGGGGAACTTGCCTTTTTGCAGTTGCCTGCGATATCATGAGGTGACAGGGAGTCCATGTCGATGAGCTCGGGGTGGAAGCGGTGTATGAGGGCGCAGAAGGCCATGCCATTACGCCACGAGGTGGTCAGGTTGGTCACCTTGAGCCCCGCGTAGCCGCTGGTCATGTGCTGGCTCCAGGACAGCAGGTCCTTGCCGGGCTCCTGTCAGACAGGGTACAGAAGCATGCCGGATGGACTGCTTCAGAAAGCTTTGCCTCGGGGGCCAAGTGTCAGGCATGCATGCGTAGGCTGATAGCGATGTCATAATAAAACCTCAGCGATACGTTCCTGTCAAGTTTTCTCCGCTCTTTTGCTCTGAAACATCAGTCCCACTTAGTTGCCACAGAGCAACGAGTATTAGCCCTCCATTTCTTATGTTTCCGTTAACGGTTGTTACCATGCAGAGGCTGATAACGATACCATAATGTAATTTCAGTGATATGTTCCTGTTCCAGCTCGTATGCTCTGGAACACCAGTCCCATTTGCAGTCCCACATGCAGCAGACGCAGCTACGCACAATTGTCGCATGTAAACGGGCAAAGCAAAGATCAAATAGTTTTTCTGTCTTTTTGGAACTGCAGACATGCCGTGTTTACAGGATTTTAATGTGGCCTTGAATCTAGCACGCTAATAAAATTGCACCTGGGTCTAACATGCGCCCAACAGAAAAATATAGCATGACCCCACTTTCATGATGAGGAAAGAGAAGACGTGTAGAATTTAACTTCACAGAAAGGAAACTTTCATAATGAAAGCGGTGCATCATGGTCACTATTTGCGCTTCATTGGCTACAGGCACCAAGCACATAAGGCAGTTTTCTCGAGCGATCAGTTTTAGAGATACTACTATCACTTTTGCAAGATTTTACGTGACTCTGCATCAAACTTGTTGAAATATGCAACAGAGTGCTCCTGGCATTCTGCACAGATAGCAAGCTTGGCACAATGCCGGAAACGCTGGTGGCTGTTCACGACTTATGCAACATGTCACGAAAGCAATAGTATTTCTGAAGGTGATCATAGTCGTGCACAAAATGAACCGACAGCAACCTTCACGAAAACATGCTCTGCTGCCATCTCGGGATGGTAACAAACACTACATCTGATGGCTCTGATGGCAAGCTCTTGCCAACGCCACAAACATGGTTTTTGTTTCGTAACCAACTGTAACACGCAGGCAATTCTCGGACCCATTTTTGCAGAAAAAAAGTGTATTACTGTATTACTGAGAATGCTCTCGCAATCAAGAGATCAGCCAATAGCACTGGCAGGTCCAGCTTCTTGCGATGGTACCGCACAACGACACTGCAGAAAGAAGCGAGAGCAACTGATTTTTTGCCGTCTTTGACAAGAGACTACAGGTGCGACCTTGTACGCGTTCCAAGATAGAACGGAGGTGCTCCGTTCCACCGAGCCACACACGATTGGTCAATTTGAACCGTGACGAACGCCATGACGTCAATTGCGACGTGATATCTGCTGTCAATCATTCATGTCGTCTGCTATCGGACGAATGCAACGGAACGGACCGCCTATTTCGTGACGTAAAGAACGGACCACCTCCGTTCTATTTTGGAACGCGTACAAAATCGCGCCCTACATTCCCTGATGCATGCAATGCAGTAATATCTAGCTCACATGCTCACAGCAGCCTCTATGACAGATCGGCAACATTTTCCTACTGTTTTCAAAAAGCAATTCAAGGCGCCTTTGACAAGTTTTTAAAAAAATGTCTGTTCTTTACTTGCAAAAAAGGAAAAAGGTTATATTCTCTAAGTCAGTTAATTTTCGAAGTGCTGTTATTCAGATATTTTCATGCAAGAATGTGAGTTCAACATTTTTAACTGCTCAAGCTGCAAAGAAAATTTGTTTGCATGCTCTTGCTCACTGCTGTGCTTCAGTGTACTAAAAATTTCGTGATGGTTTCTTGTCGTGGGAGCGTTTCACGCTCGCCCGCTGTGCGTCATCGCAATGCTGTGAAGCGTGACCTTGACTGCACGACGCCGGCAGTTTATGTTGTGTTGCGCAAATTCAGCTTGATGCTTTCTGCCTACACACAAGCTTAACCCGTTCCATTGCGTAACCACACAGATGAGCTTAACAGGCATGCTCGTCACACTTTTGCGATCCTCAGTTTAGCTCTTGTGCATCATTTCAAGCCACACCCATGAGCCTCCCGTGATGGTTTGCAGTGTACAACCGTACCTGCCTTGACTATAAGACCTAATCAGCACTGTTTCGCCAGGTATCAGCAACAAAAGTTACAGTTTAGTGCCATGTCAACAAACATCTATTCGCAGAGGTGGTACAACTCTCGAGACACCAACAACCATCATCAGCCAAAAGTGAGAGTACAGGTCACATCCTAAATGAAGCTACATTCATGGCTGCCATTTTCAATGATACTGTGCACATGTGTCTGAAAAATCGAGTCAAACATCGTACAGCAACTGAAACTTTGGTTGCTATTATACAATGGTTTAGCAGAGAAGGTGGTGGCAGTGCCGCAGTATCAATGTTTGAATAATCGAACCGGGATGCTATTTCTGTCAAATATCGCCATAGTGTCGAATTTGTGACCTGATCAGCTTTGATTGGCATGACGGCTTTTAGGACTTCTCCTATTGGCTGAAGATGCCACGACTACAGGATTCGACAATATGGCAGAATTTTAAAGTGTCCAGAATAGCACTCCTGATGCAGAAACCAGTAGGCGACTGTAACCAAATTCATCTTTGACTTCCTTTGACTTCTATTAAGCTCTTCGCTATTAGCTATGAGATGGGACTTTCTCACCAAAAGTGTCAATATCACCTTTGGTGGTCACTTTTGGTGAGTACCTAGATTAAGCTTGTTTAAGCTTAATCCAGTTCAACTTAATCCAGCGCAGGCAGCACTGCCATGAAAGGCAGGCTGTATTTATAAAAATGGTTATTTCCGCAGATTATATGCCTAGATGGTTTTTTTCCGAGGTGGTGTTATCGGAGAAGCGATTTTTACGCACAGGTGGCTTATATACGAAAAAATACATATATTCAATGGTCTCAAACACTTTAAAAACATTGAATACTAAAACTCGAGCTGTAGCAAATATCGAATTGCATAATATTCAGTCAAATGTTTGAAAATATACAATATTCGCACAAGCTTGCACAAAAATGTATTCCACTTCATCTAGTTGAGGAAGACTGACTCAAACTGAACCAAGAAGCACTTGTAAATGCGCAGATGGGCGTAAACAGGATGTCTACCAAGTTAACATTTCCAAATTCCCTGATTTTCGCAGGTTTTCCCTGAGTGCCTCTGCAAAATTTCCTGGGTGACACAGAACTTTGTTTTGTGTCAAGACAGGCTGACCACCATGTTGCCTGATGCTGTCTAAATCCAGTTCGAATAGCGACTTAATACAGTTCGAATAGTAAGGAGTAGTGTTTATTTTATTCAAAAAGAAAACAGAAGAGAGAGGTTAGTAAAATGCACAGTGAATAAAATATCTTCGAAAAGAAAATGGTAATACGTATTGCAAATTGAGTTGAAGATTCTCAAATATAAATAAAAAGGGGATGCATACAGAAGCAAATGTTTTAGAATATGAGCTGTTTCTATCAACTAATAGCAAGCTCATTGGTATGAAGCCAGAACTTTGTCACAAGTGAGATTCTCTCTCAACAACTGGTAAGTCAACCTCAACTGTCCTGACATACTCTCAGCTCCCGCACAATGCCTCATTGTTGCATTTCACTGCTTTAGAGAGTTTATTTTGGTTTGGATGAGGGAAACCTGCATGTCGACATCAGCCAACACCTTGTTTTTTGAGCTCAAGCCCCTTCAAAGAAGTGGCAGCACACTTCCTATCCTGTTCATTCCTCAATGCGTGGGTCCTTTCTGTTCTCGTCATCTTTCCGCTGCACATTCGCCACACCGATCATCTGAAGTATCCTTTTGGTCAGCTGTACAGGCAACGTTCGATTTTTCGGACTTCCTAGGGGCCACGAAAACGTCCAAAAAATTGGTCAGTTTCAAAAAAATGAATGCATGCCTTTTACTGTCCTTAAGGGCTCAAATCACCACAGGCACATCTGAAAAAGCTCTGAAGTCCTGCCAGTACATTTATTAGACATATCGGTGCTCGTACTACAGGAGATGGCGCGTATAATTAAGGAATACATACTGCGTCCCGTAACAATGGCCCCATCCCATGCTTGTTATGCTTCACCGCGCAACACTGCTGCATCGACGTGAGGCAGACTTTTGGGAACTGGCATTATGCAATGCACCGTGCTTTCCAAGCTTCAAAGCCAATCGCGAGGACCACAAAGGCGGAGTCGGTGCCATTGCTGACAGTGGCGAATTCTTTCAATGAAAAACAAGAAGCTTAATAGCGAATGTTGAAGCAGCTAGGCCTAGCGTTGCCACGGTGTTGGCTGCGGCTGCCAGTGGAACTGCCTGCGATAGCACCAGTTTGAGGCGGCGAGGTAATCAATATGGCGACAGTGTTGGCTTTGATTGATGCCATTTTGGACCTGCAGTCACAGCAAATAGTCTGGAAAATCGTAGTACGAAGGGTTCTTGTGCCTGAAATTTCAGACGCTCTTATGCAGAGACTCTATGGGGTATGTGTGGTTCCACGAAGCTGTCTTAATTGAATTAACACGGCAAGCTGGGCGAGTTGGTGATTGAACATGTTCCTATGCCTGGGCAGCACAACCCAGACGAAGGACGAGAGGAAGTACACAATACGAGCGCAGTCTTAATTATCGGGCGTCTGGAAAGTCGGCAATTGACTGTACACTGGCAACTCCAGCCGATGACACAGCATCAAAGACGATTCGTTATGATTCCTCTCTGTTACTCGAGCCAGCATTACCACGACTTTCATTCCCTTTCGATAAAATTACAGATAATTTTTCCTGAAGGAAGCACAAATTCCCTGAGTTTTCCTGAGTATTTCCACACTATTTAAAATCCCTGAGAATTCTTGGTTTTCCCGAGTGGTAGACACCCTGTGTAAATGCTAGTGCAAGTAAATAGTCTCCCTTTCCTGCCAGTTACACTCACCACTCACCCTGCCAATTACACTCACCGACTTAGAAATCGGGCACCCAAAATTCGGACACGCTTGACTATTCCAAAAATTCCACGGCACTACCACTAGCCCCATAGACTTAATGTATAAGGACGACGGAAATTTCAGATGCCTTACAGTGCACTGTGCAGAAATTCAGACTCGGACTGCATGGCCGTGGGCTAATTGGCCATTGAGTTGAGCAGTAATAGCAATATTTTCATTTCAATGAGTACGTCACTGGTGCCTCGAAACTGAAACTAGCATAGCCTGGTAGTCGCTGACAGCACCCAAACCACAGGACAAGCTAAGCCACTAAGTCATAAAGGCTGCATTTGTGACTGGCGAGATTATTAGCAGGAGTTTAATTCCACTCTTATCATCCACAGTTCATGGCCAGCTGATCCCATTGATAACGTGTACGCATGCATAGCAACGCATTGACAAACTTGGACTGATTCTTGGACCCTTACTTTTTAAAGATACTTTCAACTTTTGCAATATTTCACGTGGCTAGCACCAGACGCTTCAACAGGCTGCAGCGTTTTTTCGCTGTCATAAGACAGCGTGCTTGGCACTGTGCCAAGAATTGTGTTTCTTGTAGGGATCGATGCGTCTTGTGCTAGTCACACAAAATTGATGGTATCACCAAAAGTGACCGTCCAAGAATGTGGCACACCTTTTGTGACCACTTGTGGAATAAACTTATTTCTGGCAAATCCGGCATTATGGACTCTCAATTATTTGGATCTTTTGGTGGTCCCCGTCGAGTCTGTATTATCAGTAGACGAATGTAGCAGGCTGCTCCTAAAATGTCCCACAGAACATTTGCCTCACAGAATGAATCCAGTTTGTTCTGCAGTACATACATGGGGCCCTCTCTTGAGCATTAAAGGACGAAATGCTGCCTTCCTGTTTAATATCTGCAGATGCAGTTTCTGTGTTGCCACTTCCTCCAAGGCGATGCTCCTACCATTTCTGGCGCAGCCGAAAGGTGAGGTAACTCACCGTCGGAGGTTCCCGGTTCTCTCCTAGAGCCTCGATGGGTTCGCTCAGCTGTACGCCCGGTTCTGGTGGCTCTGGTGGCGGAGGCGGTGGTTGGACAACCATCACTGCTGCGGACGGGCTCCGCAGCGACAGGTCTACAAGGAGAGAGAAGCGGCCCATATTTCATGCTTTAAAAATGATTCATTCACGCACTCTGTCATGTAACAGAAATGCTGCATATGTACACTACACGTCTAATTACATTCTCAAAGGCTAGCTTTTGGAAAGATAGCAGCTTACTGGAATACATTTTTGAGGTAAGGTAGCTTTCACATCAAATTGAATCAAATAAAATACCACAAAATCTGACCCAAGCTTTGACAATTACAAATCGTGCACAAGAAAACCAGCTGCTGCTTGTGCTCAAGAGTTTGCTGTCACCGTAAAGTTTCTTGCAATTACTAGAGGGAACTGTAGCGTTAATGTCTATACGAGCTGCAAGCAGGGTGGTTCAGCAAGCATGGGAATTATGCAAACATGCGAACACTGTAATAACAATGAGACATTCTTTATTTACTTTGTTATATCCTACAATTCGTAATATTTGTAATATTTATGTTAGTTATGAAGTCAACTTCCATTAATTCGACCCTGACGGAACCAACAACATCGATACAATTTGATGAGCAAGGCGCATAAACAATGCCAAAACACAGGGCCAACTGATCTGGCAGTATTTGCCGATCTCACATGCTCCCCCCAAGTCAAACGTGCACCAATTTTCTATGCGTCCAAAGTTGAAAACGAGGGTATAAACTACATTAAAGCCCCTAAACAAAGTAGCAATGTAACATGCAACCGACTTTTTAGCATGAAAAATATGTGTTGCGCACAATGGTGGTCAGTTTTCTAAATCCAGCTTCGCCACACAACTTTCTTTTTGTAGTCAGCTTCACCGCAGTACACCTGTGTGCTACGGTTTTGTTCCTGTATTTGATTGGAGTACAGGAAATTTTCGGTCCAATTTTCTTGAAAAAACAAGGACATGCATTGGAATCAGGTAAATACCGTAACCGGACATTATCAGCTACGGTTATTGCTTGAAAGCTTCCTAGAAAGGAAGTTATAGATGCCAAAGATAGGCATTTTCAATGAGTCATAACATGTGTTCAGTGCATTCACTGTCCCCTAAGCTAAACTGAGACAGACACTGCCACTAAAGAAGTCGCTATTGGGGTCGCTATAGGGGTCAGGCACATGCGTGCTGACCGGCCAAGTTTGAACTACACAGCGAAGGCCAATCTCCACTGATCCAGTTAACAAAATAACGGCACTGGCCCGGTCCGGGCCAGTACTGTTATTTTGTTAACTAGATAAGTGGAGATTGTTACTTTGTTACATCAGTGGAGATCGAATTAACCGAAAAATCAAATTAACCGGAGTCAAATTAATGGAAGTCTACTGTATCAAAGTTCGACTGTATTAAGGCATAAGCCTTTAGTGGCTCATGAGTGTCCGAGTGCAGTCCATGGTGGACGCAGGAAAGCGGTGATCACTGGTGAGGGGAGCAAGAAGAGGAAGCGCCACGCCAGTAGCGCTGTGCGAGTGGGTGCGTGGGAGAGCGTGGACATGCACGTGGGGGTGCGCGCACATCAGCGACAAACCTTGCAGCCATATGGCTTTGATTGCATCCCATGCTCGCAGCCACGGCGGCGTCCGTTCGCAGAGCAGTCCAGACAACAGCAACAGAGGCAGTCATAGATAGGCCTTCACCTATCGCAGTTTAGCTCAGCAAAGTGCCCACAGATTTTTTAAATGCTGTCAAAGTCCACAAGCAATTAGTTATAACACTTGCTTCCCCCCCTTAATTATTTTCTACAATTCAATTTCAATTATAGCTAATTACCCCCATGTTTTCCTTGGCTTCATTGTTTGTTGGTTTTATATGGTTGCGATTAACCAAATCGAGCCCTTTTGTTTCCCTTCTTCTCATTCATTTATAGCAAGAGTCTCGAATCCGGCAGCCTTGATGCCATTAGTAGCATGTGAGGGTTTATTAGTCATGTGCCTCCTATCTCAAGTTCATGTGTCAAGTGACGCCATCAGGCGAAAAACGGTGTTCTACACCTACCTGCCATTGCTCTGAGCTAGGCTGGCCAAAGCACCCACGGCTAGATCTAGTACACATAAATGTCCAAGTTAGTGGATGGATAGATGGCTGTTGCTGTAGCACAATTGGCAGCACATCGTACACATAATGCAAAGGCAGTGGGTTCGTTCCGCACCAGCAACAAGTTATCTTTTTGTCAACTTTCCTTGTCTTCATTATTCTCTACATTTAAATTTCAACCACAGCTAATCAGCCCATGCTTTCCTTGGCTTCATTGCTTGTTGGCGTTATATGGTTGTGATCAACAAAAATCGAGACCCTCTGTTTACCTACTTATCATTATTTCTATGAAACAGCTTTGGTTTTGGCACTGATAAGGGCGGATGCACCATGATGTTGTGATACACTGAATCCCTCCATTCATGCAATGGCTGCAGCTATCACACGCGAACACAGCTTTTAAACACTAACACACCTAGCCTTAACTGTTAGACGAGGCCAGCAAATCTTTCTCTGTGGCATCACACCATGAGTAACGTCAATGACGCCAGGTCCAGCATTTTGAGATCAACTTTAGCATCAAATTGAAGCATCTTGTGTTTCACAACCTTCACACTTGCTAAATACCATTGTTTTAGGTACAAGAGGCGCATGGTAGAGTTGGTACAACTATGAAAGTATGTGCCAGTACTTCTTTAACTTATAGTCAAATATTTTTTCCCTGCAGAAAAACATTTGAATTCCACTTAGAAGTGCCTTCATGTGAAATTAGTACAGTAAAACTGCATTGATACATTTTCTAAGGGACTCTAGGAAAGAATAGACAGTTTCAGTTTAGCATACGCTATACCATTGCATATGCTATAAAATTGCGGGTTGTCACTGCACATGCGCAGAACACTAAACGACCCATAGCATATAGCATACGCACGCTATTTCTCAGTTTTAGCATTAGCGTTTATGCATGGTTTGTGGAGTTTGCGTGAAACATGGTGGCGGTCCCGGCTGCCTGCTCCGAATTGAATTTGGCGTTGCTTTTGTAAAATGCATTTCGTTCGTAGCTAATCACTTAATCTCAGGTCACTTATACGACAGAGTATTATGGATAACCTTGTAGTGCTTTTGAGATCTCTTCTCGTTTCGAACGAGTCGAAGCCTAAGAAAGAAATGTTCGAGATGTCAGCGCAATCTATCGCTACAGTCGGGAGATAGCCGCAATGACGGCATATGGCCTCTGAGATACGAAGGTCTCGCAGGCCAACTAAAACTGTAAAAAATGTACGCTGCTTAGCGTACGCTAAACTAAAGCTGTCTCATAGTACATGCTGGAAAAAGGCAACAATTAGAAAGGCTGCCAGTACAGCTATCAGGATCTTGTTGCTCGTACTGCTACTGGAGTTGATGCGTGCCTGCGTGCGTGCATGCATAACTACAGGACATGTGCTGTGTTCCATGACAGGGGCCCCTCTTCACTCTTAATATGCTTCACCGCATAATACGACTGTACGGCGGCAAAGCTGACTTCAAAGAACCGGCAAAAACCACAAATGTGCCGCGACACGTTTACTGAGACTGGTGATAGCATACTTCTGGCATTTTCGGATGAGGCCACGGGTGGAGCTTGACAGGTATACATCTATAGTTTTTGTAGCAATATGTGAGAGTGACTTTGCATCTGCACTGGCAAATTTACATGACCACCTCATTCAAAAGCAACATAAGATTACAACATTACAAAATGGTGATGTATAAAATGGGAAGATAATACATAGGAGTCAATGGGCTTTAGATTGGGACTGCGAAAATGCAATGTACCAGCCGGTAAAATGCAATAGAAAAGAAGATATCCATGGGTTTCCATTACACATACAAAATTAGATTCCTACTATTTATTACACGTGGGTGAAATTTGTAAGCTCATCTGAAATATGCATATAGCACGAAAGAATAGCTTGATATTCACACAGTTTCACACTGTACTAATTGTGAACTGGCAGGCAAAGTGTCTCGCATCTCATAACAGCCTATAAAATGGCACATATTGCAGAGATTAAGACTGCAATTTGGGCAACTGAATGGATGCAACTGCGCAAGTTTATTGGAGTGTGCACTCTCATTGGAGACTCCGCATGCCGAGCATGATTTTCCAAATCACAGATGGTGACATGCTGACATGTTTTTCTCCAACAGCTACACATGTCATGAAAATCTAGATTTCTCTCACTTAAAAGAGCCCTGAAACAGTTTTATAAGTATTCGTAGAATGGCATCAGTATTAAATTACGTCACCTCACGAATCTCCTGCTGCAATAATTTTTCAGATCCTTCAAGCACAAGTGAAGTTAAATGTAGTTATCAGACAAATGAGCAGCTTTCTTTCTCCTTTCATTTCCACTAGCGCGCTGGAATCTACACAGGGGAGACGGCAAGGAAGTGAAAGGGAGCCATGGCCCGCTGGCCCTGTCCAAAGGTTGAACGTCTTGGTGGTGAGGCAGCACATGGCGGCTCCCCATGGCAGGCACAGTATTTGCACTATGCTTTTCATCTCGGGGGCCATGTCAGCAGGTGCAGCAATGCAGAACTGTCATGTGTAGACCGGCAACGCAAAGATGAAGCGGTTTTTCTGTCATCTTGAGATCAGGGACATATACATATATATTTTATTTATTTACCTCAAGTGAGCAATAATTGTATTATTCAATATGCTCCAGCCATCACGAAATCAGCCAATAGCTGTCGGTGGGCCCAGCAGCTTGCAGTGATGCTGCATGATGACATTGCGACGGAGAAAGCACTCAATTTTTTCACTGCTTTTGACACAAGACTGCATAATGCCTGCTGCACGCAGTGCAATATTATTTGGCTCACATGTTCACAGGAGCCTCTTCCACAGATCGGCAACATTTTCTTACTATGTTCCAAAAGTGTTTCATGGCCCCTTGAAAAGCCAACAGCAGCAAAATTTTACTTAAGATGACTAGATTCAATAAGTGCAGATACAGAACAGCCTAAGCACAAAATTCTACGTCTGAGAAATGAAGGGATGCATCACACAAGGCGTGCAAAAGTAGGCGTTCTTTTATTACAGAACTAGAATAATCGCGGTAATTACTACTCCTCAAAAGTGACGCATGTCTAAGACCGCACAGCGCCTCGGCATGGCCTCTAAGATCAGGCAATGCTTGCGGCTGCCCACGACGTACTGAGAAGGAGACGATGGGCCAGGACTTGCATCATATCCGTCAGCCACCACGTGCATGCATCTTCTGCTTAGGTGCTGTTTAAAGGCGGCTAATAAAAAAAAAATTAGACAATTACCAGCCCTGCAGCTTTATCAAGGTTGCTTCTGTAGTATACGCAACTCGTTTATTACCTATTCAGCTAAAGCGAAGTTTTATTGCAGTTGGCCTTTGAGCATTCCATTCGGATTTACGGGCTCAGATTCAGTACGTTGCGAGATGGCGACAACCAGTTGAATGAGCTCGACTGGTTTTACAGTAAAGAACAGCTACAATGTCTTGAATATTGAACCCAATTTATCAATCAACCAACCAGTCAATACCGTGTCACAACTCACCGAGGTCGTTGTCGGCGATGACTGGGGACGGCGTGGGACTACTGTCACCGCCGCTCACAAGACTCGAGCAGTCGGCTGCCAGCCTCGAGAGCTGTGCTGAGGCCTGCGGGGACGCTTCCTCCTCAAAGTCCTCAAGGTTGGCGTAGTCCGGTGCCGCCAGGGGAGCTGCACTCAGCAGGCTCGCTATGCTCTGCATATCCTCATCCCTGCACAAGCATACGTACCGCTTGAGCCTATGCTAGCTTCCGACCTGAATGCGACACCCGAGAAATGGATAGCGGGAAACATCAACAAAATCTCACATGTGGGCTGGCAAACAAAAATGCAGGGAAAGTGCATGAACCTCCGACATAAAGAAAAGCACAGTGACGCTTGGTTAATTTGGCACTCGTTAGTATGATAATGTGCATAGCTAATACACATGGAATGATTGTGCTAAACAATTACAGTCGATACCGGATATATTAAACTCAAAGGAAATCTCAAAATAGTTTGGTATATCGATAATTCGAAACATAAGATATGTCTACCTGAAGATATGAGATCTATGTACATCTCGGACAGCTTCCCAAGAAAGTGAGAAGCAGGTACTTACCAATTTGCTTCTCTAAGGCTGTGTCGCACACCCAAAAGTTGACCTATTTTTTGCTCTAAACATTGCAAGTCACTCGTACTGCAACATGATCGTTGATATATTGATCACAATGCTAACCATGAAAGCCTGTGCACGTCACCTGTATTCAGAGACTGTGGTGCGCCTCACACACGTCAAAGGAGTCACTGTGCATTTTTATTCCAGATAAAGTAAAAATGAACATGCCGCTATAGCAAACTAGCCTGCATGAATATGCACCATTCTGCCAGCAGTGCACTTGTACTGCAAATCGCACGTCATTGTGCTCATTGATGTGTCCGTACAATACGAACAAAACTCCATTTAAACGGCCGATCGTTGTAAGTGGGCAAAGAGCTAGGCGAACTGTTATGTTGGGTTTCAAAACCAACTTCCTGCTGGAATCACTTGTCCTCTTCTCGAAGGCCCTAAAAAGCTTATGTGTCTTGCGTACTGCTCAGCACTCCAATATCTTGCAGCCAATACATCCCTTCATTGTCGGCTCTTCCCCTCCAGCACTTGCGCCTGTCGTCACTACGCACACACTGTTATTTTTGAAAGTGGTTATCAGCTTGCAGAATGTCCCAAGTCCACTCCCACTTGCGTGTAACCGTGTGAGCAACAATAAAACGCATTCAGAACAGACCTACAAATTGCACAGCAATAAGTCTTGCATGCGGTTGTCACAATTGGAGTCTTTACGTGAAGTACGGATGCAGAGTGCAGTGGTTTTGTTAAATTCTAACTGTAATGTAAATTGAAGAGGTCTACGGTAGCGCGATTAAAAGACGGGACAAAAGAAGACACACAGGGACACACACAGCGCCAAAGCACATGCATAAAAGAGCCCTATGTACTAGTAGAAGTAAAGTTCACGAGGGTTGCAATGTGGGCTTGTTGGTAATGCATCTTGAAGGGGTGTACGGTAACGCAATTAAGACGGGACAATCACTTTTAATCACGCTACCGTGCACCCCTTCAAGATGCATTACCAACAAGCTCACATTGCAATCCTCGTGCAATGTAAAGACCTGTCCAAGTGGAGGCTGGGGTTTTCGTTTTGGCCGCTCACAGAAATCCTAAAATGACGTTTGCGGAAAACCCGTGTCTACAGGAAAACAAACCTGGCGGCGAAGCATCTTCAGTTCGGTATCCCATGCCGGCGCCACCCAGTGAAAAGATCCAAAGCTTTCTTGTGGAATGCGTATCTGACCAGGAAGAATCTCACATTCTTGAAGCAGAGTGGTGCTCTGCTCTTGCCGATGACGAACGGCCACAGCTTTCATCAGCCTTCCATATACACATCCAAAAAAACTGAAAGCACCCTGCACCTTTTTTTCTTCGCGACATGTACTGCCCTTCAAATTCAATCGCTTGTTTGACAGCACCTGCCCAAGCAGTGCCATTTCAAATTTGTCACCAGTAAAATGTTCCGATGACACCATCGCCATTAAGAGAAGCGCTACATAGCGTTCTATATATCGAATGTGGCAGTGAAAGGGAGTTCGATGTACACGTAGTAAATTGCTATACTTTTGAGCAGAATTTTGAAGGCGATTTTATAACTGTTCGATTTAGGCAATAATTCTATATATTGGAGTTTGATATATCCGGGATCAACTGTATAGAGACGCATGGAGGAAAATAATTATTAATTCTGCACCAATTTGGCATGCGTCGATTACTATGATACTGGCACGTACACCAAGCACGCATGCGAGGTGTTTGGAGGATAAGAAAGCATAGAGGCATGCAAACATATACGGATATTGTGGCAGGCCACAAAGTGACGCTGCTCAACCATCAGAAGCGACAAAAATGTTGTAATCCTACCCAACTTTCTTAATTACTCTCAAACAAGCTGATGTAAGCGAAAGTCTTGTAAATTGATTCAGCATAATGCATTACTGAGATTAGAATTATGATATCAATCCAGCCAGCTTTCTGTTGTAATCCCAGGCAAACAGGGCCACCATTCTGTAGCGATGCCATTTTTGATGCAAATGCTTTTTCACCTTTTTTTTTTTGCGTTCGCGAGTGGTAAGAGCAACACTACACCCCATGCGGAGCATCGAATGCGGCCACTCCCGAATGCGAAAAGTGTGAAAGAGCACTAGGATCAAAAAAGGCATCACTACAAGATAGTGGCCCAGAAGTTGTGCTACCAGCACAGCCTGCTTCGTGCATTACTTTCTGATGAGCAGAAGAGCAAGCAATGGAAACGTACGTGGCCTTTCCCTCCCGCAGCAGGCTGCATGAGAGAGTGAGCAGCAACTGCGCCTCAGCGCACTTGGGTGTCAGCGGTCGCATGTGCAAGACCACCTCCGTCTGCGTCGGCTCGGGCCGCGCAAACTTGGCCACGTTCACCACGCCGACGGCTACGTGCCGTCGCTTGCCTTGGGCTGAAATCTGCGGCAGCGGGAAAGTTTACAAGTGGTATCAGTCACAAATGAGAGCCTCAAAAATTAAAGGTACAAATGAGGTACAGTTGAAAGAAGGCTGGTCGAGAACAGCCTTCCCAACCACAATGCTTCGACTAATCCTGCATGCTTCAAACCTGTCTTCGAAGAAACTGACTCCTTTATGTACCAGACACTTCAATTTTCAGTACACTTTCGTATGCCTGCCCCTCTACCCACATGCTCTTTCATTGTCGCTGCATACTCTAACCAAGACTGAGCAGTACAGCTAAAGTTAAGGGTCACACCAACACACCAGAAGAAAGCTCTTCCACTGTCCTCCCCTGCACCCTTGCGGGACGCTGAATTATTGGAAGCTTCACAGAAGTTCAGTGACGCATAATGGGCGGGCCCCACTTCCTTCTCAGAACACAGAGCCGGTTGTTGCCACATTAGCGAATGAACAACCGACAGCTTTTACCCCAGTGACCTCTGTATATCGTCTTTTACCCATTTATTGTATCTTAAGAATAATAAAGTGAAACTGAAACTGACGTCACATGCAGGACCCTGTCGGCATCACAGTGTGCAAAGGAGGGAGAGGGAAATCCTGGAGAGGAGTGCAGGATTGTTTCTTAAATTTGTGGCTTTGTGGCTTCCCCAAAGTGGGCAGAGCTGCCAAGCTCGACAGATATCGTTGTAGCAGTATTCTACTTAAAAAGTGTTCAAAATGTCAAAGGTGGTTTAGGAAACCTTTAACACGATCCAGCCTCAACTATCCATTCGTGATCCAGTGCAACTTAAAAGCATGCCAGGAGGAATGAATCCCGGCGCCGCGTACATCTTCGACGACGAAGCTCCAATCCTTGTCCTCGAAGACGTTGCTGTTTGCATCGCGAAACAGCGTGACGGCCACCTCCACGTTCTCCGGCACAGGCCAGACAACGCGTCCCCGGTACGGATCGCGAATAGTAGGCTCCCATGACCTGGCCTGCATTGGAGGTCATGCAAGCAATAGTTCATTACTGCTCTCCTTGTCTGTGCACGTGTTGGAGGCAACAGAGATATCACAAGCTAAGAAAACTGGTACATGCTTGCCAAAAACCAAACAGCGCAAGGAGAAGCAAATGGACGTGGTCTCGCAGTTAAATGTTATTTAGAAAGAACTGTGATCATGTGGCATCAAGAAATCACACGTGCACGTTATGTGAGGAAAATAAACAAAACAATAATCAGATTGTGAGGCCAGTTTTTCTTGCACGTTTGCTGCCTCTCCCATCGCAAACTAACAATCTCGGACATCCTATCTGCTGAGACAATGCCTGCTTTAGGAAAGAAGCCCGCTCAGAAAGGGCACCACACTTCTCTAGACTGTGACAACTGAACATTGTGAAGAAGCATTTGCCACCTGTGGGTTGTCCTGCATAGAAATCTCATAAAGCTAGATAAAATGCATTTTATTTCATGCTAGAATGCAACAAATTAGCTGTATTTTCCCCAGCAGTTGTGTGAAATTCACTCCTAATTATAAATGGGACACATCATGGGAGCTGGCACTGCATTCTTGCAGTGGGGCTGCCAATTCTGTCCAGGGTTTACACATTTTCTGGCTCACAGAAGCAGTGTACCTGGGAAAAGTGCACCGTTAGATACTATGGAGCAGCTGCTTATCACTTCAGTGGGACAACATTTCGTGAAAACTCGTGCAACAGATGTTTCCGCTGACTCATACCTGGGAGGCAACCCGGCGTCCCCTCCGAGTCCATATGACCAGCAACTTGTGTGGTTGCCTGCAGAAAGTGAAACAACCACATCAGTGCTAGCCCAGGACACATTGAGCAGTCTGCACATGAATGAAATAATTTTTTCCCAAGAGTTATTTAAGGTAGAATCATTACAAATCAGTACAAAGAGCTGTCACTCTTTAAATAACTCGTGCAAGACTATTGCTTCTGCTGCTAAGTACCTGTGTTTCTAGGTCATCACATGGGTACATACACGTGAGCTTGAAAGCCAGAGATGAAAAATTGAAAATTAGTAGTGTAAATAATTCTTGCAATTCTTTGACATGCTTCTTGCATTTCATTAGGACAATATGCAAGCTTCTGATATAGACCTGAACATGGTGTCCTAGCCGGGGCATGAAGTGGCACTGAGGAGAAGTGTCAGATCGGTTGCAGCACAAGTATACAACCAGCACAAGCAGATCACTAGCAGTACCGGACGATAACATCACATGACAGAAAACAGCATAGAGAAAGCCATGGAGAGGGGAGAACTAGTACAGGGTCACAGAACAAATCCACACTCGGTTGGCACGACAACAATGGCAACAGGGCATTGATGATTCTGTTGCCATTTTTGGCCACCAGGTGACGCCAGCATGCAAGGGGGCTGTGTGGAGCCACAGAACAAAACAAAAATAATAATGACAGGAGGAGAAACTGTATTCTGTGGCAACGTGACAAATGCTCACGGTGTCAGAAGCGCTTGCATGTTGCTGCCATCTGAAGACAACAGCACCAATGTTACATGATCTTGCTGTCATCTTGTTCATGCTGTGCTGGCACTAATCAGAAGTCCTGTCTTTCCTTGATCCATGCCTGGAGCCTCTGTGACGCTGTTTGGCTGAATGAAAAAGGTTTGCAACATTCTCGGATGCTTCTCGTGCAATGCACTCGAAATGGCTTGCACACGCACCACTTTTTGCTACCGGTAACCATCAGCTCCCGGTAGGAGGCCACCAGCTGGAACTTGGCCGCATGCTTGTTGACCCTCTGCAGGCGCTTCCAGACCGAACTCATGCCGCGCCTGGCTGTTTGCCGAAACCTGCATGCCACAGAGAAGAGGTCAATCAGATATGAAGAAATAAGAAAATGATAGACCTGCCAAGCAAATGTATATAAGAATCCCAACAGACATTGAGGCAAACAGAGGCATCAGGGTGTCTACTACATGGCATTTCGAAATTCCCTGATTTTTTCATGTTTTCTTCACTGGCAGTCTATGACAGCAAACGTACATGTGCAAGGCAGAAATTGTGGTTTCTAGCTTGCCAAATTATGCTATGTCAGCCTGTAATTTTCAATAAGTATTACCAGTAAAGTGTAATTTAGGTGAAAGCGCTGTCAGATTTGACTGAATGAAGCGTTTCATGATACCCCAACCGCTTGGCCACGCTCACACTTACATCATCAACAAAAGATACCACTATATGCTTATTGCATAGGTACTGTTAACAAACTTCAGCCTTTTCTGGCATACCGATAGCTTCACCAAAACAACTGTAGCTATCAATTTGCCTAATTCAAAGCAACTGGGAAAAAAATTTTCTTTCAATTTTCCCAAACTGACAAATCGCCTAAAAATTTCAAGTTTTTGAGGCGTTTTTCTGGTTGAAGACACCCGGGCACGTTTAACTGCAGCATCTTCCATCACAAGTGGACCTGAGTCTGTGCAAAAAGCTATCACCTCTAAAGAACAGTGCCAAAGTAGACAGATCCTTTGGTCATTATGCTGCTGCATATTAAGGTTGGTTAGTGCCTCAAATTGAGGCGTCAATAGTGCTTCTTACATATTGGTAGCCATGTTATTTGGCCCAATTGTGAACAAAGATTAAATGAACAAAGAAAGTACACAGGAGAATGTACAGTGAGTGAAAATTGAAACTCCGTATAACGCACACAAGCTCTAAAAATAAAGTGACAGGCTTGGCTGCCAGGTAAAGTGCCCCAAAAATACATATTTGTATTTAAAAGCTCTATGCAGTCTGACCTTCATAGGTAGATACACAGTGCTTGTAACAACTTGCTCCCTAAAACAAAGAGCATTGCTGCAAGCTCCCAAAGCCAACCTGACACACTTTATGATTAACCTCTATGCTTAACCATCACCATAACCATAAACACCTCTCTCATGACTGCTGTACATTGTTGCACACTCTTTAGACATTACTTTGAATATTCTACATAAGGTGCCATGTTTTAACTCATAAGAAGTAACTTTGTATATTACATATGCATTCAAATCTCAATACTTACTCTGCCATTTTAGTCTACCTACGCTTTGCCTGGCTTCACTGGCAGCTCCACAGTAGTCGAACTTCTCATCTTCAGGTTCTTTATTAGGTCACTTCGTATATAGTAAAACACTCAAATGCTCTTCAATGTCAAGGGCGTAAAAGCCTGGCTTGAATACTTTCCCAGAGTGCTTAGTACAAGCCTGGTACTTTGAGTGCTTTAGAATGTGGAGTTGAAATATACATTAGAGAGATCACACTGAAGAGGTACACAAAATGTTTCACCAATACACCCACATAGTGCTCATCGTAACTGCTCTAGAAATACTTCCCCACCGTGGCCAACTGCGCTAGCAGACAGTGCGAATTAGCATAATTTCATGCCTTAATTTTCTTATGAAATCTCTACTGTAATAACAGACGTTCTACTGAGACTGCATTCTTCTTCACACAGTCGTCTACATTTTGCGGCTCATCTTCATATTGCTCTCCTTTCAAGTTTCCTCCTTCCAAGGTGCTTCTTTCAACTTCACTTAAATAAATGTGGATAATTTATTTTTGTATATACCTATGTAACTTTGCATGCAATGTGCACAGCACATGACTAGCATACATCGTGCAAACATTGTCCATACACATATCACCGACAGGTCTTTCTATATACTAAAAATTTGCATGTCAGACATGAATCTGAAGTGTCTTCTGAGAAGTGTGTGTGAAGACAGCATGTCAAGAGGCAAGCATTCAGCTTCTGCTACTGTTCTTAAGTGGGATGCGACCCCTTCGGAAGGCCAAGATGCACTCGAGGACAGTCATTTCATGCTGGCTCAAGTTTTCTCTTGCTTGTGGGAGACAACTTATGCAAGAATATGTCTAGAACCAGTGCTACATCTAGCTTTCGGCTGGCCATCAGAAGCATATCTATCTCGATTCCTGCTCAGGTGTCACCTATTATGTCACAAGACATACCACCCTGGACACTATTACCACTAGAAATCATGTCGTATGTCGCTTGAATTAGTGCAAAAAATAAAATGCCTCAAGCAGAGACTCATCAGGCTGGTCTGGAATATATGCATAAAGAATACGCAGCTGCAACACATAACTTTTATGGATGTCTCTACAACTCAACATTGCTCATCGTGTGGACTTTTTGTGCCCTCTACAGGACAGCGATTCTCGTTTTATCTTCAGCGAACACCACCATCTGCATTAGCGAAGCTATATGGCATTAAGGAGGCCCTTATGCATGTGCTTCTGACAGCAGCCACCAAAGAGCTGCGTGTTATTCACGGATTCGAAAGCAGCCCCACAAAGAATGTGGAGCAGGCACAGAATCATGTAACAACCAAACTGCAGCCAGTGACATTGCCTATCTTCACCACAAGGCCAACATTGCTGGGCACTGCACCATGTTCCAGTGGGTACTTTGCCATGATGGTATTTCAGGAAATTAAAAAGTGAATGAAGTTGTCTGAAATGGACTTGAATACCGAAATTATAGTATATTTTCTTACAAAAGCCGATGTTTCAAACATGGCGAGAAATGTGCCTATGAAGAAAAAGATCACCTTTGGAATGTGCCGCTTCACCAAGATAACTTTCTGCGATTGAATGACCCTGAAGTAAGATACATGCCAGCAAAAATCTGTTTCCAAATAAATAGTTCTCTGTCTCTGTCTCTCTCAATATTTGCATTTCTTGTGTTCTATGTGCACATTTATTTTATAATGTTAATCTAGACATTCATCAGACAAAGACTATTTATTTTGTTTATCTTTTGGGATGTGTTCTTTCTTGAAATACAAAATTTGCACACACATTTTTCTGCCTGTCAACACAAAATAAACACGTAAATATGCACTTTCAATGTGATGCCGTGCCGAATTGGAAGCTGTGTGGTACACTCGTTACTTTGGACATTTCAAAAAGAAAGAAAGCTACATTTTTAGACTTAAGGAGGCGT
Source organism: Dermacentor variabilis (assembly GCF_050947875.1). Taxonomy (NCBI): domain Eukaryota; kingdom Metazoa; phylum Arthropoda; class Arachnida; order Ixodida; family Ixodidae; genus Dermacentor; species Dermacentor variabilis. The sequence continues at coordinate 17,275,937 of NC_134578.1, read as the reverse complement.
TTGGGTAAGTCTGCACGAGAAATTAAGCTTCTAGCATACAAAACCTTTATTCGGCCATTGCTAGAATGTTTTGCAGCTGTATGGAATCTATACACAAAAAGAAACATTTCAATAGTGGAAAAACTACAGAGGAAATCAGTTAGGTTTGTTCATAACAAATGCAGTTGGCATGCGTAACAGCACCTACAGCTCTCTTAGAAAACGCTAAACTTGAAAAACTGTAAACTAGGCGGTACCGTGAGAGAAGGAAACCTTTTTATCTCCTTTACCATGAAAAAGTAAGTATTAGGAAGGTTACATATTTTAAACGACGCAAACCGACAGACCACTCACTCCTATTACGCTAAAAAAGTAGTTGAGCTTTCACGCAACACCAACTTGTTATGATATTCCTATTTCCCAAGAACTATAACCAATTGGAATTTGCATCCAGCAACTGTGGTCGAACGGCCGACAGTGTCATCTTATTTACATGCTTTCGATTCCATAACACATAACTCTGATGCACATGAACCTCGATGTCAATTTCTTTGCTTTGTTCTGTGTATATATTGTTTTGAGTAACTTTGCCATACAGTGGTGTCACTAGCTAAGCTTCTTGTTGAAGTCTTCCAATTTTTTATGTTTATTGCTGCATCTCTTCATATGCGTTTACTGTATATCTGTTTACCAACATAATGTAGCACGAAGGCACAATTACAAAGAAGAGACACTTTGTGCTACATTATGTCAGTAAGCAAACACCCACTAGCCCAACAAGTCCTTCTGCTGTGTATCTGTTGTATGAATGAAAACAATTGTAATCCACTCTTGCCTAAGGTCTGAACCTAGACTAGCAGTACTGAAATAAATAAATAAGTAAATAAATAAAAGAACAAACTCCACGCTGAAGCTAGCCATGAGGATAAAATTGTGCTTTGTTGATTGAAACAAGAGGGAGCGGGGGATGTCGTGGCAGGCTGCCACACCGGGTGCCACCGACCCTATCAATGCCACTGGAGACAGGGCCAAAAAGGCAAGACAGTTGTCTTCTAGACCTAGTCCTTCTTTCTTTCTTCTAGGCTAGATTTTGCTATTTGACATTCTGTCATAAAATAAACAAGAAGAATACAGACACGTGCCAGCAAATGCACACAAACTTGTACCTCTACGTTTCAATTTCTTTTTTACTTCTCTCAATTCAATTGTTTACTTTCTGATGCATTCCTTATCACTGCCCCCACCAAGCATGTAACCTGCACGACGCGTTCCAGATGGCAGCTCAATGTGATCAGAGTAGTTTTTTTTTCACCCCGCAGCCCTACTGACCACATATTAAAAATGCACAATGCTGACAGTAAAGAGAAGAAGAATTCAGGTTTCTATCCCTACTACGTAGATGTCCTTTGTCATTCGGTACTTAAGCATGTTGCCTTATGAATTCAACCCTGCATGCATTATTTTCATACTTGTTAGTGTTTGCTACCAACAAATAATTATTGTACTCTGCGTCTCAGCAGACCTCGAAAGTACTCACTCTGGTCAATTAAAGTAGCAGTGACATATGCTTTCGCCCCCCCTCCCCAATCATGGAAACTACCACATTTCTCACACAGAAAAGGATGACAGTTTAGCAAGTACGAAGGTAGAGAAACAAGATATCTTATTTTGATGCTAAAGTGGTTTTCAAGTGCCAAACTTGATGTCATCAACATTGTTGTGACGTTATGACACAACAAAATTTTATGACCTCATCTTAATTTGATACTAAAACAAAGGACTTTGCATTATCAACATTGTTGTGACGTTTTGACAAAAAAAAAGATTGCTGGCATCATCTTAATTTAACACTAATATGAAGGACTTCACGTTATCAACATTATCGTGATGTCATGACTGTGCAAAATTTGCTGATGTCATCTTAATTTGAAATTAAATTTGGGTTTGAAACAATAGATCGGGCATCACTGACACTGTTGTGACGTTATGGAACAACAAAATTTGCTGACGTCATCTTAATTTGACACTAAAGTTAGTTTCAAGATGACAGGCCTAACGTTATTGACATTGTAGTGATAACGACAAAAAAAATTGCTGATGTCGTCTTAATTTAATACTAATGTTGGTTTCTAAACAACAGACCTAGCATGATCAACACTGTTGTGACATCATTTACGATGCAAGACAATTTGCTGATGTCATCTAATTTCATACTTAGGTTGGTTTCAAAACAACAGACCTGGCCTCAACGACACTGTGACATCCTGACGACATTGTGACATCCTGATGCAACAACATTTGCTGACATCATCTTAATTAGCTACTAAAGCTGTTTTCGAAAAGAAACAGACCTGCGTCATTGACGTTCTGACGGCACGATGCAACATTTGCTGACATTGTGTATCAATAAGGCTATATATGTACTGCTAATAAAAGAAATTAACAAATGTTCTGTGTGCGTTTCTGGCTGCATTTGTGTGCGGCAAATGCAGAGGCAACCAGTTTTATCTGACTAGCTATTTGTTCAAAGATGTACGAACATAAAACAAAATTTAACGAAAATGGCATCTATTGTCGGGGCTGAACCAAGAAACAAACCAATGGCTGAGATATAGGCACTCCACCACTACTACACCCCCCCTTTCCCCCTATGCATTGCCTGCAAAAAAAATGGTTGGAAGCTTACCCTCCTAGTTCACAAAATGGCTTTAATGGGTCCCCCACAGTAGACATCGCATTATAAATGAGATCCTTTCTTTCACAATGTAAATTACACCTTAGACTTAAATAACTAGCGCAGGGACTGGAGGTGTAGATGATCACATATTCACCACAGCTATAGAAAATGTAAAATTGGGAAGATCAGTATTGCCTTAGCTTACACCTTCCCCTACTCGCTATCACGGGCAGTAACGTACCTATGCACCGTCAGAATCCCACCAAACATTGCAGATCTGGGAACGATCAGTTCGTGGACCATCAATCATTTTCACGTCATGTAGTACATGGCACATTGAATGATTCAAGCAGTTCTGCCCAACCAGCCATTTGGCGAGCACTGGATGTGATATCTCTGAAAGTGACTATCCAAGAATATGACACCTACAGTCATAACAAACATATTAATTGTGTCATAGCACAACATAACACTCATATGACATCACACTGCCATTGCCATTAAAACTTATTCTTAGACCAGAAATTTGAGCTAGTTGGTAGGATTTCATGTAAGAAAAAATGTTAGGCGTGCAGACACGGACACGAGATGCAAGTTGTGTTGTCCGTCTCCTTCTCCTTGTGTCCGTTTCTGCATGCCCAACTTTCTTCAAACAGAAATTATTCCTACTATTTTTCTTCCATCGCAAGGAAAAAAAAAAGAAATTTGACAGTTTGGAATGCACATATCAGGTGTTCACTTTAGCAGTGGCCCACAACACACAACAGCATGACTGTCCCATGTGCCGATATGCTTTGGGGTCTACATATGGCGACAATCTGTCATATAGACAAAATAATATCTATTTATGTCATGCAACACCTGTTGCAAGACAATGCCGATTTTGATCAGGGCAAACACAGGCCGACTGTATACAAAACTCCTTGCGCCCTACGCGGCAGGTCTGCCCAAGTGGATTTTCATGAGTTATGACCCTAGTGACACAGGCTCTTGTCCGTTCGCTCAGCGACTTTATACAGATCGATTACTACCTACTTGATCATTTTCAAGCACGCTTCGATCATGCACGAAAAGTTCGATACAAGTCGACTTCGATGGGGATGGGTGTCAAATCGTGACCGTCTGCACCGACGCTTTGTCAAGAGTTATTGATCGCAGCTGCTCTAGCGCTGAAGAACAGTCACGCGGTGCTTACTCGACAGTTCGTACTGTCGTAGCAGGGAGAAGCGCAGAGAAAAAGAAAAATGACGTTCGGCCGCTCGTCGCTCCTTAGCAAAACGACGAGTATGCCATCCGTTTCCTCCCTGCGAACTATGCATACACCGAGTCGCTTATCGTGAATAACAGGAACACGAGAAAAATACTCGGCAATCTCTACTCAACGCGGAACGGGTGTTATTTTGTTTTATTTTTTCTGTCCTTCGTGTGTCAAGGTTTCGTTCGTCGACTCCAGCAGACCGCTCAAGATAGCCGCGGGGTGCGTTTCATCAGGCGGTTTTGATAGAAAGGCATCGGTAGGCGAAACCATCATATCGCGGTCCCGACTCAAAAGAGTCTGTCTCGGCCTTTTCTTTTTCTCTAGCTCTCTCTCTTTTTCTGCCCCAGTCCGTTCGGCGACACGGCGTGCAAATCGACGCTAAGCGAAAAAGACAACGCACTTTTGTCGCCGTCGCGGTGTGTGTGTGGGTGGGCTATCGGCGCGTTCTGTCTAAACGGGCAGGAAACAGCGCTGAATGGGCGAATCCGTGAGACGGGACACCCCGAGCAGTTTCGATCATGCTTACTCGCATCACCGATCGTCAACAGATCGCCATCCTCTTGGGCGTCGACGGGACGTCGGAATGTTCGCCACCGCACTGGGGTTCCTCTCCTGTCGTCCGCTAGCTAGCGTCGAGACGGCAACACCTTGAGAAGAAGCATATACACCGCAAGAAAACTCGAACAACAAACACACACACTTCGCACCGCTGCGCTCTGCACAGTGTCGTCACATTACGGCTATTTTGAGAACTGCGATGCGCGCAGCGCCACTTGGGTAACATTTAGTACTAGGCGCGTATTGAAACTATCATCACGCTTCTGAACAAGACAAACGGAAGTTACATTAACGAGACTACGTTGTCGGGTCCCATCTCTAAATTTTTACATGCACCGATCTGGTCTGGCAATATCCCCATTGTGCCATTTTTGCAATGCATTAGAGACGATTGAGCACTACTTGCTGGAATGCCGGCGTTTCTCCTCCGTGAGGAAAATGACATTAGAAATTACAGTGCGACAGCTTGGCCTGCCATTGAACACTCCGGTACTACTGTCTTTCGGAGCGTCTGTGCTTGGGCACTCACACAGGAATGTGTGCTTCGCCTTAGAAAAATTTATTATTGAATCAAACCGATTTCATTGATGACCATGTTATTCTATTTATTCCTCTTGTATTGCCGCATTGATATATTATAGATAATTTTTTTCCCTCTACGTAGCATGACAGTCTACTGAACCGTTTCGATTTTCTCTCGGCTAAATTCATGTAACAAAATTTTAGGTTGTTACCTCCATTTTCTGCACACTTAAGCAAAGTCTGCCCGACTCTTGGCCAATCCCCGAGAGTGGGTAAGCGCCAAACTCATCAAGGACATCATCATCATCATCATTATGCACTGATTGCTGAACTAGAAACATCATATATTGTACAGTTTACGTATTATAATGTAAAGCACAACTATGTTACTTCATAAACTTATTTTTGTTGCTTTAACGAAGAACCATAAAATGCAAATCTTCAAGGCAATGCTTCAGCATACGTGTTTGATACTTCGTCTTGAAAAAAAGACTGCTCTAAAACTCTATTATTTTATATTTTTTTGATGTAGAAACTTGAGTATTAAATACTTTTTAAACGTGGCTTAATATTATTTTACGCTTAATTGAACATTTTTCTTTATTTGTTGCGACTTTTACTCGTCTTGAATCCGTACTTGTAGTGACTAGCGTCTTCTGTCAAAGGCCTTCCCATAATTCACTACGCCGGAAAGAAACAAGTGTGGTGGAATCGTTCATTTTAAACACAATATAACGTCGTTGTAACTATCTGATTTGGAATATGCGATTCTGCTAACGGGAAGGATTTCGTGAAGGTGAGCGGCTTTCAATACTTGTCAATGAGGTACTTCAGTGTGCGTAATTTGGACAGCAATGACGCGCGCCAAGATAGCAGACGAGCATGACAGACGATGGCGTCGTTTTGTATTGCTAACCGTTTACAAAAATGTTCCTTAAGTGTACACACACTCGATGTGTGACGATGCGTTAGCTCGACGCAGCGAAGATGTTTGCAGGCCAACTTTATATTGCGCTCGTACACCTTTGCTGTACTTTGGTGCAACGGTCCTGGCGTAGAATGTTTTGGTGCGTCGACTGCTAGGGCTGCTCGGGCAAAATAGCGCCTCATTGTTCGCTTCGTCCGCATTGGCGACCGTCGCGAAAGCGGCGTGACCGAATGTAGAGTCGCTCCCCGTTTGCGAGGACTTAGAAAAATCGGCGATCGCGATTATTTCCATGCAGATCGTCAGCTTAGTCAGAGGCCCGAAATAATGTTAGGCCTAATTTTGCTTCTGGACTTCTAGGCCTAAAATTTCATGCAGAAGACATGGCGCGTCTGCACCGCGCATCTTCGCGCAGTTGCTGCTTCAAGCGATGCTTGTGTCGCTGTCGCGTGCGTTCCCACTTGACGCCAATACAGAGAAACACTGTCGCGTCTCGACTCGTGACAAGTAAATTTGTTAAAAGTGACACGATTTCGCCGTCCCGTGAGAGTTTTGCGCGTCTCCGTTTTATTATCGCAGAACGTACACAAGGCGGTGTGCGCTATGATTCCGAGCACTGCGCGGAGAGCGGTGAACGGAGCCGGTGACGCCGAGATGGACGAAGAAAACTCAAAAAAGAACTTCGGCTCCGTGCCGCTCTTGGACATGCTCGCCGAGGTAGCCTCGGCCACGCTCAAAAGCGACCCGGTGCTGCTGAAAGATTCCACTCATAAGGTAAGTACATTTTCCCGAGCCGCGCGGCCTTGCAGACGAAAGTGAAAGGAAGCGTGCGCTTTTCGCCTCCTCTGCTGGCCGCGCGCGGTTTGTCGCTTATTTCGCTAAAGTGTGAACTTCGGAGTGTGTTTTTCTCGCGGGAGAGTCGTAGTTCTCGCGTCAGCGGGCGCGATATCAGCTGCCGCGAGCGCGACAACACAGCGCCATGAAAAATGAATTCTAACGGGCCAATATGGCGTCCGCGGAGGCAAGTGGCGCCGCCTTCCGACTTTAGTTGCGCTTGTCGGATTTACTCGGGTACTTAATTTCTTTTCAGTTCTTATCCTTTTTTCACTGAAATTTGTGATTTGAAAGAGGGAAATAGTGTTATGCCGTAGCAAAGAAATTGCAACGTGCACCTGCCAAGGTTGTTGGTAGCGGTGATTTCCAAGTTGCACACCTTTTCATTGGTTCACCAATTCGCGCATTTTTGATTGCGATCGAATTTCTCAGTCGCGATTGGCTCCCTATTGCTGTCGAGAATCGCGATCCGGATCGGGCTCACTCACCAGCGAAAGTGGTTGTGTGACACCGGTAATAGTTAAAAAAAAATCACGGGAATAATGGTAACACGTAAATTGTGTAATTTAATCCCTTTTGCCTTCGGACAACGTTCTGGTTTCTTGTTCTAACCTAATAAATATTGTGACCTCGAATTTGCTGTAACAGAATGGTTAGCTTCACTTAACCACTAATTTCTGTCATCATATTGTTTTCACCATACTGGAAATAATAAAAGCTCTCTAAAATGTAATCACCCTTGGCAACTCTCGTTGCCCTAAAGCCTACCAGCATGTATACTCGCAAGCATTAAGACTCGTGCTGTTGAAATTACATATCCAAATGAAATAATTGTCCATGTAATTAAGACTGTTCTGAAGAAAAGCGCTAATAGCATGCAGTACTCGTGAACCAACAAAAAGCACTAAAAACACTTCTGTGTGAAAGCTGCGGCTTTCACACAGAAGCCTTGCCAAATTATTGAGAAACCTGTGCAGGGCATCCTTTCCAGTTTCGTTGAGCGACTGAAATGATAGATTTTCGTCTAGAAGTCCTAATAGGAAACTACTTTTAATAGAATGTGTGGTGCCATAATCTTGGAGGCCACAGTTATGGGCATGCTGCAAATGCTCTGTGAGTAAAAAAAGAAAGAAAGCAGAGCTCACCCTACTGTGTTGAATTTTAAAGCACCAAAGCAAGGGATGGTCAGGAGCTGACTTGTAAAAACACCTACTGCGTCACAGCAGTGCTAGGAGACATCTAGCATCGGAAACTATCACATAGTTTTGGCCATGTATTGGACATGCTGGCACACATTATCATTATCATTATTGTTCCATAACAAACACTCTTTTATGTTTATCATAGAGGATGTGCCTTTTGCGGTGAATGTCAGCTGCGGCCATCTTTTCCAGGCGCGCAAGTCAGCGCTTCAAGCGGATGCCCTGGTGCTGGACCAAATCCGCATTCTCTCGGACCGTATGCTCCTGGACATGTTCTCGGAATTCACCAGCAACGAGATGCGCCGAACCTTCAGCTACCGCTGCTATCTCATGCCCAGCGTCTGTGCGGAAACATTCTCCAGCTTTGGCAACGAGAACAAGGCCCGCCTCCAAATGAAATCTCACCTCCTGGCGCACATTGCCAAGCTCCTGGCCGAAGCCAATGGTGAGAAAACTTGCCACGTTCAGACAATATACAGGGTGCCCCAGCCATCATCCACTAAATAAAGAAAAAGAAAGCAAAGCCTTCTTTGTAAATGAAGCAACTGTATGTTGTTTTAATAGCAACCTGAAGAAACGTCCAGAATTTTCATATAGTATTTAATTATTTAATTTGTAATTATTACTTACTTTACATTCCAATGATTATACTTGTTTATTGATTACTTGGCAGTCTGCTTACCGCTGTCACAAAAGCTAGTGTACTTAAATGTGGGGCTTGCTGCTTACAGCAATTTCACGCCCATACCAACATAAACGTCATATCAAAGTGATACAACTGCCTGGTTAGGCACACGATGCATTTAGTTCATTTGCACCATGTCTTAGAGCACCACTGCTGCAGCACAGAAACAGTAAGCGGAGCCAGCTTTATTGTTTTGTTTTTTTTTTTCTCATTGCATTTTTTAAAATATATACACAAGAAATAGCGTGCCAAAAACAACTGAAATTGAGGTTCTTGAACGTGTTATACTGCCTAGTGCTGACACACCTGCTGCAAGTTCTTGCTGCTCTAACGCTCACAGAAAAATTTCTCTTACAGCGCCTGGTAGGCAAGGCAAGCCACCGTTCACGGCGGAACCTCTCCAGGCCCGAAAACGACGTCTACAAGGTGAGTCGATCTCCTTGAAACCTTGGGCGGGGATCAAAACTAACGAAGTTCATTTTTCTCTCTATCTCTCTCTGATGCCCAACTGTGAGGCCTCCATTCTGTTGTTCTGGATGCATTCTGATGGGGGGGGGTATTGCATAGCCAGTGCTGTTTTGACAAATCACCAAAGACATCTTATTCCAATTCTTGATTTAGAAGTCAACTGCAAGAAAGCTTTTACACTGTGTGAAAAGCATAGTTTCATGTCGTGTCGGTATAGAGCAAACAGAAATACGGGTGGACCCATCACAAAAAGCCAGCAAAAATATGCATTTTTTGATGCCAGAACTGAAAAAAAGAATGCCACCAATGGCATTCATTGGAAGTCACGCAGAACCCAGAATGCTAAGAACCTAGCAGTACTGTTCTGCTTGGCCTCCAAGATTACCGTCACACTGAAGATCTCAGAGGCTGTGTTCTGGGGCCTGTGCAGTAACTGCTAGCCACTGGGCGAGTTCATTTAAACGCTGTTAATAAGAAAATTAGACAATTACCAGCTCTGCAGCTTTTCCAACATTGCTTCAGTAGCAAATGCTACTGACTATCTCACCAGTTTATTCAAACTGAAAATTTTGTTGCGGTTGGTCTTCACGATAAGTTCAGTTGCCCATCCTGCCGATTCGTGTGTGTCACAAAATGCTCCTTGCTCTTTTCTTTTTTGTATACGCAGAATCCGAGGGAACTGGCCGAAAGCGCAGACGACCGCAGACCAAGCAGCCGTCGGGGGTCAGCAAGAACGAGCGGCGAGCAAACTGCTCGTCCACCGTGCATGCTCCCACCACTGGAACCACCATCAAAAAAAGTCAAGCACGACCGAAGAGTCAAGCCAAGCCAGTCGTAACGAAGACAGAGGGCAAGAACGGGCGGCCCATGCTCAAGGTCAGTAGTGTTCCCACACTACCTAGAGCTTCAAGCACTCAATCACCTTTAGATTACTTTCACATCTGAAGTTTAAGCGGCCAGAAGTGGCAAAGGATAAAAGAAGTCTGCTCGCTGCACGGTGAAGAATCAAGCAGGTGGAAAATTAAGTGGTGACTGCAGTCGGTCTCAACCGACTTTTTTGTTACGGAGAGTGCGAGAAGTCGTTCCGGTTTACTGGAAGCTGCAGTTGCATACAAACAGCCAGTCGTAAATGAAGATGGCTTCCAAAGTGTAACCGGTTGTGCTCAAATGCGATCAAAAGCTACCTTGTGCAGGAAACAGCTAGCCAAAAAGATTTAAAACTATTCCTTCTTTTCAGTACCTGTTGTTAAAATTCGGTGCTTAAGAAAAGCGTGGATTAGACGCAAAGTGTGCTGCAGTTACTGCCTTTGATGATAGATGGATCAGTGAAGGAATGCGCTGCTTGAAATGGTGCGGTGATGGCACTGGCACCACCATGCAAACAGTTGTGTGCACAGTAGGTGATCAAATGTGAACATCTGGGACATACTTGGCAAAGAATTTTAGACTGCTTTGGCCGTCTTGCCCTTTTGCTGCTACCACTGTGTGAACGTAGCCTTTTAGGGAGAAGTCGCATTGCTGTTCTGTCATGTGCATGTGAATGTCCAAAAGTGTAGGCTTTCACAGCTGCCAACTCTCCAGAATTTTTCATAAAGTTCTGTGTTGTTAAGGCTCGTTGCACAATTCTGTGAATGTTGTAGAAAGTTTTACAAAAAGTGAATTCTGTTCACGAAAAGATTGTTAATCTCTGACCCTTCCGTTGGGAGTCTTCTGATAGCAAAATAACGCCAGAGGCATACTTGCTTTGAGCAAGTTTGCACAGACGGGTTCCTGAAGCAGGTGCGGAATCGGCAACAGAAAGTCACTGTGATCTATAAAAACAGTGTGTCGCTTGCCAGGCTCTACTGTTACGAGCTGCTTGTGTGGTGCATTTAAAGGTCAATCATTGTTAATTAAGTGTTTATAGGTCCTACAAAAGGCATGTTCTCAGGGCAAGCTTAAAAAAAAATGAGCATGCTATCCCTCCCTTCCTCCTGTGCAATGTCTGTGGGAGTTGACAAGTTGGCAGGTGTTGGCTTTGGATTGACATCTCACTTGAGTAGTAATCTGAAGGTGCATCTAGCGACCAATCTTCCGTCTGTCACAACGGCTGTCTCTACTAAAACAGCACATAAGACTGTTTTTTGCCATACTGGTATTATTATAACGAATGGTGCTTGAATAGGAGCATCAATCATATAAGGATAATTGAAGCTAAACTGCCGGCTCATTTGTGTTCACATTTCGCATCGAGTTAGCTAGTTATGGTGCATGCACTTTAGTACCGCATTAGAGTGCATTACTTGTTTTGTCAGGAATGAAGCCGGAAGTAGATGTCGTTTGATGCAATGCCTGACAAAAAAAAAATAATGTTGATGTCGTTTCAGTAGAACAGTGGCGTGTAAACTGTCATTGCTGGATGAAATGTGGTTTGCACCACGTTTCATCATTGCAATAAAAAATGGTGCCTCTGTCTCATTCTTGCAAAAATGTCGCCCCCAAGAATGTGGGTATAAAGATTTGCATGCATTATTTGCCTGTCAGGTCTAGAATCAATTGCAAGGACACGTCGGGTACAACAGTGAAAAACAAATGCCCATTTCGCGGCAGTGGCGCCATCTACCTCATTAAGAATGATTTACGTAGCTCTCAAGTCTTTGGTGCACCATTCGCCTGTTTTGTTGAAAATTAAGCTATAGTACCCATTACATGCACTGATGTTAGGCAAAAAAACTGTTTTACTTTGCTGCAACCAGTACACTCTGTCATTGCCAAGTGAAACATAGTGCATGGCCCATTTGACCGTTCCAGTGATTTGTGCCACCACTGTTCGGTTTCCGCAAGAAAGCTCACCGTAGCCTTTATTTAGGTGGCTGTGAAATCCTTGACGACGCCCAGCAATAAGATTAAGGTCCCCCCCACGACCAGCAAGCTGCAGAACAATGCGCCGCCCAAAGAGGAGAAGCCACCGAATACCACCAGCGAAAGCTGGGAGGCACAACTGGTCAAGCGGGACCACTGCTACTGGGGGCCCGGCTGTCCGCTCGCTGTGGGTGAGTGATGCTGGCAGCCTGGTTGTGTTGCGCAGAGCCTGCTCTAAGAACTTTGGTTGCATTATTGGATTGGATTGGAGCCAACTTTATTTCTGTAACTTGAGTAACAGTGCTGGTACAGTCGAACCCAGATGAAGCAAATCATTCTGTATATTGAACGCATGAAACTTACTGGTCGATATTCATGTAAAATACCATATTTACTTGTGTAAAGCCTGTACCCTCACTTTGAGCGCAAAAAAATTTGGACGAAGAAGTTTCAATCAGTGTCACACGCATACTGGCATGCCCGCTATCTCGGAGGCTATGCCTGTGGGCTAATTAATTTCTTCAGGCTTCTACTAGATGGCACTAGTTACTGTCCTGCCGGTGGTCGTCACCATATCTCGCCATATTGTGATCACGTGGCACAAATCTATCATGCTTCATTGGTGTCACCTTTGATGAGGTGTTGTGCCATTCTTTTGGGGTGCATTAAGAAGGCATTAAGAGCACAGCTCAACGCTTCAATGAATAGCCATAAGCTGACCTCTTGTAGCAAGCACCTGCACCCTGTAGAATATATGAAAAAAAAAGGAAAGTGCAGGCCTTACACAAGTAAGTATGGTAACTCTCTCATAATGAATCAGACATTGGCTATATCGAGCACGTGGCATTTGCTGCCAGCTCAATAAAGCCATAAAGTTCAATGGATTCTGTTCACTTACACATAGCTTTGTCTTTAATGAACAGATTCTTCTCTAGCTTTTTAATGTCTATTGGAAATGAGAACGCCATATGAACTAATCACGAGAGTTCATCTAAGTTCACCATGGCCGAGTTAGAGTATTAAAAACTATTTATGGGGTTTTATGTGCCGAAACCACGATATGATAATGAGGCCCGCCATAGTGGGGGACTCCAGAAATTTGGACCATCTGGGGTTCTTTAACATGCACTTAAATCTAAGTACACGGGTGTTTTCGCATTTCGCCCCCATCGTAATGTGGCCACCGGCCTGGCATTCAAACCTGCGTCCTCGTGTTTAGCAGCCCGAGGCCATAGCCATTAAGCAACGACTGCGGGTCCGAGTTAGACTATACTGAATTTCGTATGTTTCAGACTATTTTTTTCACATGAGCCTCTTGGTTATTACCGGCTACAACTGTACCGCTGTCACTAGGGCAGATTCAAAGGGACACTGAAGAGGAACACTAAATAAGCATAAATATATTATTCAGAAGCTATATCTTTGTTAATTTCTTGTTAATTGATTAGTCAAAACTTCAGCTTCTCTTTAATTTCCTGCTGAAACACCTGTGCCAGTACATCAGTAAGGTGTCATTAATTTCAATGTATCTTCTCGTATTAGGACCAGTGTGGCTCTGCAAAAGGTCTCGTAACGTGCTAAGCTCAGTCTTAGGCACTTTCTAAATGCAGTGTAGTTCATCATTACTGGTAGACAGTTAGCAAAATTTTTATATGTAACTCGCTTCCTGACTTTATTGAAAACCAACCTTTTTTAATGTTGGGGGCGTGTTATACACACCAAAATGTGGTACTTGCAACAGGAGATCGGGGCACCGCTGCGTGAGTTAGCACACTGCCAAGAGCATGCTCGGTGACACGGTATGTTCGAATTAACTGTCACAAACTGTTACACATTTGAATTATTGAGTGCTTTTGCGTACACCTAATTTTGCTAGTACCACGGCGTCAGTTCGAATAAACCGGAAGGCCTAATGTACGCGATTCCACTGTACTAACCATCATTAGGTTAGAAATGGCACACCCAAGTGTCTTTGTGTGCGCAAAACGCCATGCTCTGCTTGCATTCTTTTGTACTTCATACACCTGCCAATTTGCGTTCCATAAACTTTGGGCACGCAAAACCTAAACATTCCTGTTTGTTGCTCCCATAAACACTAGTGCCAGGGTTTTGGAACGTCTAGTAATTTTTGTAGAAAGCTCATCACGCTTTGTTATTGTCGTGGCCCATAACATTGTCATCTCACGAGAATACCGTATGCCCCTCGCTTGCACCGCCGCAGACGACTCTGGAGACAGCGACATGGAAGAGTTGTGCAGCGATTGCGTGGAGCACCGTCCCACCGTCCCTTGCCAGTCGGTCATTGCCACGCCCGCCTTCCCCTACGTTTATGTGCCGCTGCTGCCCAACACCTCGTCCGTGGTCGAGGTGACCACCCCTGGAGGTGGCATCGGAGGCAGCCAAGCGAGGCGGCGCACGCCAAGCCCAATGCTCCAGTCCTCCGAAGATGAGGACGAGGATGAAGACGAGGACGAAGATGACGAAGAGGAAGAGCAGAGGAGTAAGCAGCAACAGCAGCAACCCGCAGCCAAGGGCAGGGCACGCCTGCCGGGCCGGAGGGGCACTGCTGCACAGGCCGCCGAAACCACCTTTGAAAGGGTGAGTTCAATTTCTAAATTTACGCACAAGTGATCACTTTTATGTCACAGCGCCGCACCAGTTATTCAGTAGTAACATTCCAATGCTGGCTCGTTGAAAATAGCCTTGCTTATTTTTATACGAATTCAGGTGCCAGTTGCCTGTCTAAAATAATCGGACTGTGACTTGCAAGCCATCTCAGCGAGTAAACTATAACTAAGGCACTGCTTTTACAGCCCAAGTGTGAAATCTCCATTGTTTTCGGTGTGACAAGAGATTCAGTCTGCTAATAAAAAATGTGTACCTTGTACAGCTGCTAACGGTCTTGCATACATTGTTTTCTCCTCACAGAAACTTGCACTAAAGCACATCAAGGCGTTACGGAACAAGCGGCGCGACGAGCGAGGCCCTCTGGTGTGCAAGATCTGCAAGACCAAAGTGTTCACAGCCCAGGCCACCCTCATGTACCACTATCGCAGCCATGCAGGTCAGGGCTCTCTCTTTTCTTTTTTATTGGTACAAGTGACCGTTACCAGCATATTAGATTCAGTTTTGTGCTAAGCTATTAATGCCACCACACTTTGTTGCCAGCACCTCCTTTACTGGATGTCTGGTAAGCGGCTCATGCTCTGAACTGGCCTGACTTGAACTGGAGAAGGAGGAGGTGGAGGCAGGTTGGTGCCGAAAAGTGGGGTTTCAATGATATTGTCACCACCAGCAGCAACTGTGCGCTTTGGTACTGGTTACGCCGACCATACCCTCCAAGATTATGGATGCAGCAATAATGAAAATCTCGGTGGTCAAGCGCCAGCTCATGTGGCGCAAGGTATTCCCCAAGAGCCGCTAGTGGGGAAGAAAAGCATAGACAGTTAATTGTACAGCTTATGCAGCAAGCATTCAGAGCACAGGCAACATTGTTTGAAGCAGTGTATTTGGCTGTGGAAGCTGGGCTGCTTAGAGACCAACTGATTTGCGGCAGTTTCGCACTAGTGCAGTTGGTTTGACAGTGGTTTGACAGTGGTGTGACTGTAGTGTGACTGTAGTGGCGTTCAACAGCACAGCCAAGGCAGTTTTCTGGTGGTGCAAAAATACAAGAAAATGGTAACTTCATGCTATTGAGTGTTATGTCGCCAACATGAGCAAAGAAAAAAAATTTAATTGTAAAATGTGTACTTTGCTGGGGCTTGCCCTTCAAGGAATGTTTTGTTGCAGTCAGTGAGGAAGTAGGTGCCATCCCCATTTCACTCTCCTAGTGATGGCATCCTCAAAAGTAATCTCGAAGGCCATGCTTTCATCATACTGCAGGCGGTAGAAAGGACCGGTGACATCACGGCCACCATTTCTTACACTACCTATATACTAGATCTTCGTGAATGTTAAAAGTAAAAGCAGGTGTTTTTCACATTTCGGAAAAAGCACTTTATTTCCACTCAACCCGTCAATGAATGGGTCAACCACCCTCACTTTCCAGTTCCTGACTTTAAAGAAAGGGCTTGATACACGCACACGTTGATATGGTGGTTTGTTCACAACTTGCACTAGATTGTAGAGTGCCCTTGATGTGTTGAACTTATCAAGTGACCTGGTCAGGTGACTGGGTCGCTTCAGCGCATTCTCAGCATCAACAAGTCCTCTCTCCTTGGCTGCTTCTCCCTGGCAGGCATCAAGCCATTCAACTGCAAGATCTGCGAGGCAACCTTCACGCGACAGCACAGCCTCAACTACCACATGCTGATCCACAACAACAAGAGCCGCTTTGCATGCGAGGACTGCGGCCGCAACTTCCGGCACCCGAGTCACTTCAAGGAGCACCTGCGCCGGCACACGGGCGAGACACCCTACCAGTGCACCGACTGCAACCAGAGGTGGGTGCCTTCTAGAAAGTCTAGCAAAGTTCCTAGAAAAAAAAAATTGCCTGTGGTTTAGCTCTGGTTAACCCTAGTTGAATTACGAAAGCAACAGCTGCATGGCTACGCTTCTGGCGTTTCTTGAGCGTGTTGTCTCTTCTTCGCTTCATTCTGTCCGTTGTGTCTCTTTCGCTCTCTCCATAACGACTAAATACACTGAGGCGAAGCGCATATATATATACATATATATAGCCCCCGTGAGGCGACACCTCCTCTCCCTCTACCCCAGCGGAGCACATCTGGTGGAGCAAGCGGCAACGGCGGTGGCGCCATCTGTTGGAGCACGGCTGTGGCATTGCTAGGCAACGGCAGCTCAAGGTCGTTCGTCGGCCATGGCATATGGCGTACGGCTGCCTGCATACGGCTTATGGCGCAACGAGCCAAAATGGCTCGCTGGCTGGTGTAGTAAAGCTTTCGCTTTAAAATTGCATGGAATCATGATGGACCTGCAGGGAGCATTTTAGGCCTTCGTTGGTGTCTATACTTAATTTCCTACATGGCAGACAGTGCTCTGGAAGCTACGCAAGGATTCGGTCACAGAATGCTCACTCCATGCGTTTCAGTGTGCAGTTGTTTTTGATCAATGCTTTCTATGAAATAAGTACTTCATATGTCGCAGCTGCAACTTCTGGATGCAAGTTTGCATTAAATGACGCATTATTTCTGTGCCTTTGTGCTTCCAGCACGCGGCTTACTAGGTTTTAGTCGTCAGAGCAAGTGATGCACTGTGGCCACTGGTTGCAAAAGCGTGTCACGTACTCGTGTTTACTGCCAAAGACAACAATTCATGTTGTCATGTTTGGTGGTAAATAAGTTCATATTTCCAATGTCTTCGATGTAATAACTATTTATTTTACTGTATAGAAGTAAGACACCTATTTTTTCACCGAATTGCATGAAGCATATCTATATCTTTCATATCTGATGCACTATTTTTTCGTCACAGATGCAGGCAGCATGAGCAATCTCTCTAGCCTTTATAGCATTGCCTGCTGTGTATAAAACGGAGTACTGTAAAGCCTCATTAATATGTACCCGCTTAAGAGAATCGAACGGTTAAAATCTAGATTCAACGAATCCCCAACCCACTCTTCGTGAAGCCTTATGTATTGGCTGACTGCTTAAAGAGACACGATAGGCAAATATTATGTCAAGCTAAAATGATAGATTAATGCTCGAGAACATCTCAGGCATCAATATTATCAAGAACAGAGCTTTAGTACTAATCGCGAACTTGAGGTAAGTGTGGGACACGCTTCGAGAGACTCCATCGGGACATTCAAGTGCTAGCCTGATGGTGTAGCAACTTCTCGTTGTGGTCCCGTCACTAGTACTCAACCACTAATAATAAAAAAAACATTGCATTGCAAGACAAAAGAAAATGGTACTTGTCAACTTCTATTATATTCCTAAATGAAAATAACTTTTTGACATTACCCTTGACAACAACATGGGCAGTTCAATGGTTTTGTTTTCACTCTACTCTGTGCTAACTGCCCTTTCGCATTTCAGTAGTTTCGTTATCGTTTAGTGCTGTGCTAGTGTTGCTGGCTCAAGAAACTCACACAAACTGCAAGTAGTGGAGAACGAGGCCCATGGCAAAGAGTGTTGAAGGTAGTGTTTATGATTCAGCACACGCTTTCCTTTCCTTTTTTGCACTGTCAGCTCTCTCTGTCTCCATTTCTGGTTGGACTTATGCACGATTTCTGCAAGAAACCATAGCGCTGGCTGTTGGGCGCAGTTTTACTCAGCAAAGGCAGTAAAGGGTGGTAATGGTGTATTTGAATTGCACTAGAAGTCTATTTTGGCAACGCACGTCAGAAGATGCAAATTTCTATTTGGCCCATGGTGTGTAGTTATGCCGCGTTCCTGCCGGGTTTATACATTTACAAGGTTTCACTGTATAAATTGGGGGTGGCCCCACTCGCAGCTTGCGAGCCTGCGAAAATCTGTTGATCCACATGTGGCTTGTGGCTGGCTGCCTGGTCAGGCCATGAGGATCGCATGACCAGATAGTTTGTCTCGTCACACCTGGAAAGGCAGTGGTAAATGCCTGTTCATGTTACAACTGGGCAGTCCGTGACGAATGCCTGACCAGGTAGTAGTATGCCTGGTCACGTCACAACTGAACAGGACGTGACAAACTCCTGGCCAGAATTTATGCCTGGCCATGTCACGGCACTGTTGTGTCACAACCAGGGACTTCACCTTGCCAGGCAGTTCTTTCAACATGTGAAGACAAGAACAATGAAAGAAACACGAGCAAACATGGGCCGTATTTAATTTTAAAGTAACAAATCAATAAAAAGTTAATAAAAGATTAGGCCCGTGTGGTTTCCGCGTTTATTTTGCTGTCCTTGTTTCTCTTTACCTCTAAAAGTATAATGCAGTAAATACCAACTTGGTCGAATTCTCCTAAAGCTTGGTCCTCTTGACGATTTGACATTGGTATCTCGTCATCACCCTCCCGCCCTTTTTTTTCGTAGCTGGAGACGGACAAGCTTGGCTATAGCTTTTGTATCGGCCGTTGTTGGGAGCCAGTGTTTCTTAACGTGGAAGAGGGGCTGCCAACATTACAGCCAGTGACGGCACATCGCCAGGTGGCTTCCTCCGATTTTGTGTACTCGTTATTGCACTGCCCTGCCTCCCTCCTTTCTTCCTGAGTGGAGATGGACATATTGGCTGACTTTGGTATTGGTCGTTTTAGGAAGCTGATGTTTTTTAGCAAGTTAGAGCGGCTGTGTGAAGACACTGACAATAGAATCAGTGATGCTCAAGTCTCCAACACTAAAGCTTGGCGCAGCTCTTCATTAGTATGATTCCTTCTTTGGTGCTCATGGAGTTTGGCCACCCCTGACCGGAATCGACACACAAGCCCACGCCTACCTGTTTGACAAGTTGTAGAGCAGGTTGCTGCCTTTTTATGTAAGCAGCCATCCTCGGCTCAGGCCTGTACATGAAAGCACTTGAACTGGTTCAAGCTACTACTTCAAAGTACTATGTGCTTAATCACTGCATTCTGCAGGCATGGTCAAAACTCATAATAATAAGGAAATTACATATGACACGAAAGTACCTCTGTTATAGTATCCAATATTTGTTATAAGCATGCATCTATTACGTGCTGACATTGGTAGTAAACATTTTAGATTTAGTTTGTTATATCTGATATCTGTGTTCATTATATTAAGGTTTGAGTGTATGCTACTGAAACCTATCGCATAAATTGGACAAATATGTCAATGATGGATTTTAATGTCTCAAGTTTGCACAATGGGACCATGAGGGATGGTGTAATGGAGAGCTCTGGATTACTTTTGACCACTAGGTGTTTTTTTTTTCCTTTTAGTTACTTTTTTAAATGTTTACCGAAGGCATTTTACATGAGCGTTTCTTAATGTTGTCCTTATTGGAATAGCGCTGCCGCAACTGGGAATTGAACCCACAACATTGTGCTCATTAGCAGGGATGGGATTTTCTAGCTACCATATCAAAATCAAAATCAGTTTTATTGTTATGGTTAGAAAGATTACAGTACGTTTAATATGCAGATTTAGTCCCTTTCGTGAGATTTCACTTGACTCGTCACCAGGCCTGTCAACTTGCACGGCCTATACAACGTTATCGATGTCATGCGAAGATGGTAAGCGTACACAGCAATGACAAACATGTGCCTTCGTTGTCGCAGGTTCAAGACGCGTAACACGTACAAGAGGCATTTGAAGACCCGGCACGGGAAGATCCTGACGGCACAGGGAATCCTCTCTCTCGGGGAGTCTCGGCCCACGAGCCCGGCGCCAACGTGAAACGGGCAGCCGCTCCTTTGTACAGACAATCCTCCACCCCTCGTGCCACCAAAACCCACTCAACCTGCTTCCCTTGCATCCACACTTTTGTACAGCCGCTCCTTTGTAAAATAAAAAGAAACACTGATATGTCTATACAAACACTGCTCCTTGTCCAGGCCTTCTTTTTTATAACATCAAGTTGGGGACGTATTTCAGGCGGTCTCTTTCGGGAATAATCGCTCTTAGTGCGCACTTATTGGCTGGTCCGGATGAGCCGATTGGCAGGTTGAGCACCATGTCACACGAGTGATAGTAGCACAGAAAGTGATCGTCGGAGAGTACATCCCTTGGTGTGACCAGTCTACCTTCCAAGAGACTAAAAGAAGCCTTAGCTTGGGGCTAACTCCAATTTTCTCATTCAAGTATACATGTAAAACACAATGTGCTATTATTAAACAACCACTGGACTGATTCAAATGAAACTTGTAGCATCTAGGAGAACAAGCCTCGCTCTACTGTTTTGACACAGGTAACCTAAAGTGCTTGGTGTTGGGTTTGGATATTTATTGTTTGTTTTCCCAAGTGAAGTTATTGCTTAAGTAGACGTTGAGGTACTCTTATGAAATCAGCGATTCTCGGGAATAATTATGCAATATGTAGGGTGCTTAATATTTAGAGGAGATATTTGGAGGCAGGTGATTTATGTACATACTAATAGTATTAGAAACAGCAATGGCTGGAGCACAGATCTCTGCGGAACTCCAGGTTGGACATGCGTCATAGGCGATGCCTCATTGGTAGCGACAATTTGAACATGGTTAAGGAAAGCTTGAAGCCATTTAATTATTGCATGGGCAATGCTAAACACATTTACTTTATGCAATTGGAGATAATGGTTAACTGTATCAACAGTTTTAAACAACACAGACCTTGGTAACAACGTAACTGCAACTTTGCTATGAAAGCAGCTTTCATAGTCAGGGAAAACTCAGGGAATTTGGGCCTCTATCAGGGAAAATTAGCGGCAATTTTATTGAAAGGGTCGAAAGTCGCGGTAATGCTGGATCGAGTAACAGACAGGAATCGTAATGAATTTTCCTTGATGCCCTGTCATCGGCAGGAGGAGTTGCCAGTGTACAGTCAACGAGCGACTTTCCGGATTCCCGATAATTTGGACGGCTTCGCAGCACTGCCACATACCCCATAGAGTCAACGTATAAAAACGTGTGAAATTTTCGACGCAAGAGCTCTTCGCCGTCCGAATTTCCGGACGTTTTGCCGTTACCGTAGGTCCGAAGCGGCAATAATCAAAGGCACCACCACTGCCGTTTTGATTACTTCGCCACCTCGAACCGGCACTCTCGCACGCAGATCCGCTGGCAGCCGTTGCCATCACTGCGGCAACGCTATAGGCCTAGCTGCTTAGACGTTCGCTAAGAAGCTTCTTGCCGTTGGGTGCCGAGTAGTTTTTTTACTGAAATAATTAGCTGCTGTCAGCAATGGCGCGGACTTTGTGGACCTCGCGATTGGCTTAGAAACTTGGAAAACACGGTGCGTTGCATAATGCTGGTTTCTGAAAGTCAGCTTCGCCTCTGTACAGAAATGTTACTTGGTGGAGCTTACGCAAAAGTATTGCAGTGAAGCATAACAAGCGTGGGAAGGGGCCACGGAACACAGTATGTATTCCTTAAGTATACACGCGGGCACCCGGTATTTCCTGTCACAGTACGAGCACCGATATGCCTAATATGTGTATACCGACAGGCCTTTAGAGCATCTTCGAACGTGCCTGTGGCGGTTTGAGCACCTAAGGGCAGTAAATGACACGGATTTATTTTTTTCCAACTGGCCGATCTTTCGGACGTTCTCGCGGCCCCTAGGGAGTTCGAAAAATCGGTCGTGGACTGTGTAACTGACCAAGATGCTTCAAATGGTCCTTGGGGCGAACGAGTGGCGGAAGGCGGACAAGAACATAAATGACCTACGCATTGAGGAATAAACGGGAATGGAAGCTTGCTGCCACCGTTTTGAAGGAGCTTGAGCTCAAAAAATAAAGTTTTGGCTGATGCCGAGTTGCAGGTGTCCCTCATCCAAACCAAAATAAACTCTTTAAAGCAGTGAAACACAACACTCGGGCGACGTGCGCGGGCTGAGAGTATGTCAGGACAGTTGAGGTTGACTTACGAGCTGTTGAAAGAGAATTTCAATTGTGACAGAGTTCGGGCCTCGTCCCGCTGAGTTTGCTATCAGTTGATAGAAATAGCTCATATTCGAAAATATTTGCTTCTATATGCATCTCCTTTTTATTCGTATTTGATAATGTCCAACCCCATTTGCAATTTTTTTCGTAGACACTTTATTTGCTGTGCATTTTACTAACCCATGCCTTCTATTCTCTTTTTGAATAACGTAAACACTGCTCGTTAGTATTGAAATTGGATTAAGTCACGTTTATTTATTTTTTTCATGTGCTTACTATAGAGAGACAGCATCAGGCGATATGGTTTCAGTCCGTCTTGACATAAAACATAGTTCTGCATCACTCCGGGAAATTTGCAATTGCACTCAGGTAAAACCTGGAAAACTGAGGGAATTTGGAAATGTCAACTTGGTAGACACCCTGAAGCCATCTTTGAAAAAGGAAGTTTCTGAATAATACAATGTGATGAAAATATAGCTAATGTAATCGGAACATTTCTTACAATTGAAACGCTTCCATGCTTTTGCCAAGAATATTGTGCTAAGCAAAGCTTCCACAAGCGAGTTTTATGGAACACACAAAAATGCACACCGTCATTTTTGCCCAGGTCGTAGGATTTCTGCTAAGCAAATACGACTCCACTGCTCCTCCGCTTTAATTTGCAATAACATATGTGCCCTACGGGGGAATAACGGAAGAGTTAATTAGCGCACCTTTCAGGTAATTAACAAAATTATTACTGAACTTTTTTCTTGCCGCTAACGTCCGCTCAGCCTTGTAGCCCAACTGCGAGAATGGCAGGGGCCTAAGTATGACAGTTTCTTTTAAAAGATAATATTCCACAAGGGTGGAGAGGCCCAGCTGGTATCTTGCCCCTTTAGCGCACTGCCCCTGAGTGATTTTGCAGCTGCAAAGTGCGAGTGATGACTTCAGACTTATTGAGAGCTAAGATGACAAAGCAAATGACATAGCTTAGGCCTCTCTCAGTGCACGTAGGGCACCACTTCTGGTTTTTCAGCCTCTTTTTCCCTAGAGTTTACACACGCAGTGCTGGTTTTCAGCATCTGTAGCAGGGACCCAAACACTGCATTCAAGAACGTCTGCATGAGGGAAGCCAGCATTTGAAAGCCTGGTGATACGACTCAAAATTTGCCTGCATCATATGCATGCATCAGTTGTGCAGGGCCAGTTGCAGGCAAAAGAAAGCAATACTTCGCTTAGCAGCCTTTGAGTGGGCCAAGTCATAGGGCAAGGGCTCTTGTTTTTCCATGAAAAGAAGTATGCACAGCAAACATGGTCACCTGAAAACACGGAATTAACATCCAAAAAGAATGATGAAAATCCGGTTGGAAACTCATGGTAAAAGACAGCCTTTCCTGTTTCCTCAACAATTGTCTTCACTCAAAGTTTCGATTTCATGGAATGGTGAAGGACGCCAATTGTTTATAACAACTATAACTCATCAACGTCGTCCTAATGACGTTGAAACTTGAACCCTTGTACGCAACGTCGTCAGAATTTAGCTGTCCTGCAAAAGGAGCTTATCACTTTGTTGTCAGAAATGATGACTCGGATTGAAATTGTCTTACCCTGCACGCCATTACAGAAGTGGTCAATGAAAGTACGGCACTATTAGTTATTCTAATTTGTTTGATGAGAAAATAAGTTGCCCAAGGACTGAGAGATGGCAAAGACTTTAGATTTCAAGGCGGCTGTACATGTCCTGTTATTATAAAACTGCAAGGTTTTCCTGGAGAAAGCTCGTGTCTGACACAATATAATAAGCTTTTGTAGTTAGCTACCTGGAATTTGAGATTTGTCGGACAAGTGATGCACAGCTGAACACTTTTTGTAAGTGATCTCGAATAAACTAAAGAAAGAACCACCTGGTATGTACAGGGACTACGGATAAACGAAACTTCCGAGGAAGCTTTAGCTCGAGCCCAACTCCGACGCGGCCTATTCAAATTCATGTAAAACACAAAAATGTTTTTCTGACATAACCCCTGGACTGATTTTAGTGAAATTTGTTGCATTTGAGAGATAAAGTTAAATTCTAGTGACTGTTGGAAGCGGAATTTTCATTTAGGGCTTGAATTTTGTGAAAAAAGATTTTCAAATATTCTACTGCTCGAAAAAAAAATAGAAGCACGAAGTCTACGAATTCATAGCTCGACCTGCATCAAGAATAGATATCGCGGTTTTGTAAACGGCATCCATTAGATCATTCAAAGCGGGCAAATTCGATATGTCATTTTACATCTTACGTGAATTTATTACGTCGTGTACAAGGGTTCTGAAAAAGCTGTATTTCCATATTACTAATAGTTTTTATATTCATGTCTAACATATCAATTTTGTGTGCTTTATATGTATTATTAGATACAATTCGCAGAATTGTATTAACGTTTTTCGTTGTTGAGTTACAGAGTTGGAAACTTGACATTTTCGTTTTTTCAACATTTTCGATTGTTGCCAATTTTTAATAAAAAATTGACGATCTAACTAAAAAATTCGAAACCAACAGTCACTAGACTTTAAGTTCTCTTTTGAATTCAGCAAACTTTGTAAAATTTGGTGCAGTAGTTGCCGAGAAAAACGAATTCTTCTTTTACATGTATTTAGATAGCAGAGGAAGCTTTAGCTCGGGCCCAACTTTGACGCGGCCTATTCAAATACATGTAAAACGCAAAAACGTTTTTTTTAGATAACCCGTGGCCCGATTTTAATGAAATTTGTTGCATGTGAGCTAGACAAAGTTAAATTCTAGTGACTGGTGGAAGCGGAATTTCGATTTACACCCTGAATTTCGTTAATATAATTTTGAAATATTTGAAAGTTTGAAAAAAATAGAAGCACGAAGTTTACAAATTCATAGCTCTGCATCAAGAACAGATATCGTAGTTCTGTAAATGGCATCCATTAGACCATTAAAAGCGGACAAATTCGATATGTCATTTTACAGCTTATGTGAATTTGTTACGTTGTGTACGAAGGTTCTGCAAAAGCTGTATTTACATATTACTATTTTTTTGAGATTCATGTGTAACATATCAATTTTGTCCGCTTTAGATGTACTATCCCAGGTGAAAATATTGCTACTGGTTTTCAAGTGATACTATATACTGGTTTTCAAGTGGTGTGAACGGGTCTGATGTGGTCCCAGTTGAAAAGCTAGTGGTCTGTTGCTGGTTTCAACTGGTCCCAGTAGAAGGCTATTGGTCTTCAACAGGAACTGTGTTGGTTTTCAAGTGGTGTGAATGGTCTGATGTGGTTAGATGCAATTCACAGAATCGTATTATCATTTTTCGTTGCCGAGTTACAAAGTTGATAGCTCTTTTTGAAAATTTTCGATTTCTGCCAATTTTTAATTAAAATATGAGGACCTAAATCGAAAATTCGAAACCAACAGTCACTAGATTTTAAGTTTCTCTTTTAAATGTAACAAACCTCGTCAAATTTGGTGCAGTGGTTGCCGAGAAAGACTAACTCTCCTTTTACATGTATTTAGATAGGAGCACCCGAGCTAAAGCTTCCTCTTAAACGGAAATGCCAATAAACAGGACAAGCAAACTAACTCTGGTTAGCGACCATTGGAAACAATGTTAACAAATGTCATTTAAATGGAATGCTTCGTTTTGTGAAATCTCGTTAAATGGAACTGTAACCGAAACCGCACACCTACCTGACTGGCTGTCATACTTCACATGGTACCGAAATAAGTAAAAAGATTGTCAAACGGCGATGCAAAATTGTGGAAAAAAATCCAACCCATCAACCAGTTGCACTGTGGTGGCATTAGCAGCTGCTATGCTGTTCATGCTACCCCGTTTTCATGTTCCTTTGCTCATTGTGATGGTGACAGTCAAAAAGCAGAGCGTATGATAACTCGTGTGAAAGAAGCTGCGATATTCCAGAGTACAGTAACGTCTTTTTTTCTTTTTTGCATGGCAGTGGAATTAAAACACTGGATGCTTTTGGAACAAAATGATTTTTTTAGTTTTTAATGTTTTTCACACAAACATAACCTTAGTTCCTGTTCCTTCAAGTTCCGTCTAAGTGGAGCCTACTGTTAGTTCCAGCATCTGTCACTATTTGAGCTGTTAATGTGATTAAATCATGTTACTAACAAGCCCAAAATTCTATCGCTTTCAAAATACTTCATTTAGGCAAGCTCAACAGCTGCATAATGGAGCCCACTCATTTGAACTAAGGCTTTCTCTTCAGAGGAAGCTTTATCTCGGCGCCAGCTCCAATTTTCCTGTTCAAGTACATGTAAAATGCATAAATGCTTTCTGACACAAACGCTGAACTGATCTGAACAAAATTTGCTCAGTTTGAGAGAACGAGTTAAGTCCTAGTAACTCGAGGAACCAGAATTTTGATTTAGGGCCTGGAATTGTTTACGAAAATTGGCAATTTTAAGTTTAAGCACAAAGTTTACATATCCGTAACTTGGCACCAAAAACAGACACCCAGCTTTGTTAACTGCATGTGCTGAGAGCATCGAAGGCAGACAAATTTGATTATATGAATTTACAACTTACGTGAAACTGCTACAATGTTTAGAAGAGTTTTGCAAAAAAGTCCTACTCGTAAACTAGCAGTAATTTTCAAAGCAGTGTATAATATATCAATTTTGTTACATATTATTAGGTGAAGTTTACAAAACTGAAATATCCTTTTTCATTGCTGAGCTACATAGTTATAAACATCACAGTCTCATTTTCAGAAATTTTGCAATTTCAACAACTTGTATAACAAAATTGATGGCCTAAATAAAAAAAAAATCTGTTTCCAGCAGTCACTGCATTTGTAATGTTTTCTTTTAAATGGAATGAATTTCATTAAATTCGGTGCAGTGGTTGGCAAAAAATACCATTTCTTCGTTCCCATCTATTAGATTGGAGCTCTTGAGCTGAAGCTTCCTCTTAATGGCACTCACAGTGAACGAAAGACAAAAGTGCTACTGAGGAATTCTCTGCATTCTTTAGTCACACCTTCACCAAAATTAAATTACGAGGTTTAACATCCCAAAGCAACACTCTGGCATAAAAATACTAAAATTTGATAAAAGCTGTTTGTTACATCAACATGTTGACAGTTGTTAGGGGTTGTTCTGTAGGGACAATGTAAACGGGCACTATGGTTTACATAGTTGCAACAAGAAATAATGGCACCACAAACAGCAACGTTTATAAACTTTATTTACAAAATATTCAAAAAGGCGGCCGAAGTATCGGCTTCCACTATATATTTGTACTAGGAGTTGGTGATGCTGCAGGTAGGTTCAAATAGCTTTGATGGATCTGTAAAATCGTGCTCTGATAAACTGGTCAGCGACACACTTTATATTCTTTCAAAATGGGCTCTGCGTTAAACCGGATGTGAATTAAATATAGTAAAATTCTTAATACAACAATAGTAAACAAGCTCTCAAAATATAGCTCCTTTTGAAAAAACCACGGAAGTTGGCAGTTATGCATGCACCTAAATCTAAGTAGGCGAGCATTTTTGTATTTCTTCCCGATAGTAATGCAGCTGCAAACCGAACGCTTGACCTAATAGCAAAGTGCCGCAGCCATTTGGCCTCTGTTACAAGTAAGCCTTAGCCAACAATCTGTTCTTCGTTCTTCTTATCCACTCAGTTATGATAGCCTCGTTGCCTACCAAGATGGATACTACCAAGACAGTAAAACATGCAAGAGAGCAAAAGGCAGGAAATGTTTTATTTCATGTAAGGAATGCTTACAGAGTCTAACATACTCTTGTTTCCTAAAAAGTGTACAATATCAACAAGAAAAAGGATGCCCACGATCATTTAGGGCCAGGGTCAACAATGGTCGTATCATTATTTTTTTTTTACAAAATAAGGCACTTCTTAAGGACTGCTACATTCAAGCACCAACAGCTATTGCACTACACCTTTTTTGCACATACACTAACACACACACACAAAAATAGGAGGAGTTCCTGAGAATTGCTACATGACTGCAGTAACACTCCGACTTGGTGTAAAGCATTAAATGCTTCACTGAGAAAATGCACCCGGGTGCACTGTATTTTTGCATGCACAACCCACACGAAAGAATCCCATCAATATAAAGGAAAACTACAGGCGCATATTAAGCTAAACTTATAAGTACTGTGCAAAGGTGTCAAAATCTTGATTTTTAATAAAGACTGAAATCATGTAAGCGACAAAATGAAATTAACATAAGAACTTGGAGGATGCTTAAGCTTTGCCTTTAAGATTAGAATGCGATAGCATTCAAAGATCCCCGACTGCTTCTCACGCTTCCTGGCAACTGCAGCTTATGTAACTGTAATGTTTTCCTGGAAACGCTGGCAGCGAAAGCTATGCAGTAAGGCGAGCTTTCTGGTTCTTTTTTTTCTCCCCTCCCCATGGCGGGTGCCACCACTGCCACGGATGTGCTGAGGCGAGTGCCATCTGGATAGTGTCACAAGGAAGCGAGCAGGGCCCACTACTCTTACTGAGACGGACCTCAAAATGCAGCTGGAGAAGGGATTTTTTGTTTGAGTTTCTCCGCAACAATTACAATCCAATGGCATAGTGTCTTTAGGTTGTGTGTAAGTTGTACTTTATGAATTTTCTGACGCATTTTACTTTGAGAAATTCAATTAATTAACGCCTATGTGCCTCGCGGAGGACCTGCATGTTTCAGGATGCGTGATTCGGGATGATTTTCTCTGCCGAACAACGCCGCCGACGCCGGATTTTCTGCAACACGGGGCCCTTAACAATGTCACGCTAAAGAGCTTACTGTGCTTCCCTTCAGCATTAAAGACAATGCAATTTGAACAATTTTTTCTAATAATTCTACTGAAGGATTTGCAGCTGCTACATAGCCGACAGGTAGCGTCGAAATCCACACCCCAACGGTGGCGTCCCCTGGTTAAGAAATGCAGATCTCGAAGACTGTTCTTTTGCTGGGTGCATGTGGCGGAAGCGATGCGAGAGCCAGAAATACGCCATAGACATCGGTATTTGGACTCCACCTATTGTGCTACTCTGTTGGCTCTATTTGCACAAGCGTGGCGTTGTCTGTGTGCAGGCCTATGGCTCAAAGGAGGCTCTCTAGAGTATGGCTTACAAGATTGCCAGCATGGATTAGATGTCTACATAACAGCTGTTCACGCACACAATTTCAGAATGCATTCAGCTGCGATTTCTCTCCCTAGTGAAATAATGTTTTGGTGCGAAACAAACGTTGCAAGATTCCTAGAAAGGTACATTTAACCTCAATACAACAAACAGAACAACAGATTACCGGATAAAACAAACCAAGTTTAACCTGTTTCTCAAAGATATTATAATACCATGTAAAAGAATATATGCTTAGAATGAATATTGGATACAATGAAGGCATTTTTGTATCGTACAAGACTTTAGTATAACAAGGCTCAAACTTTCCAACGATCTAAAGACGGACTCAGCGTTTGCTTTTACTATACTTCTAAGTACAAAAAGCAGCTAATATTAGAACTTGTCCTTCAGGTGCAGCTTTGCAACAACATGCTCTGCGCTGTCATGATAACCCTGTGCTATGCTTCGATGAGAAGTAACAGTGAAAGCACCAATGACGAAGCAAATAAGGCAATATATTTTCAGGAACTTCGATTCTTGCCTGAAACTGTGCTGGATTGTTTATAAAAAAAAGGAAAACATATTACACACATCAATCCTCTTCCTCTTCAAAGACTGTAATAGGGAGGGCACCATCATTTGTAGGAGTGGGGTTATGCATGTAAAAATACAGAACATTAAATGCTAATTTGTGAGTGTACACCCGGGCTTCATAGGTTGAGTATTCAGTGGATGATCCTATGTGATGCATGCATAGTCTAATCACGATTGAAGTCGCAGCAATAATACTTTCATTTGCTTACACTGAGATGTAGGCTTGTGGTGTTCGTAGCTTAACACTGTAAGCAACAAATTGTAGATTCAGTGACATCAGTGATACAATCAATGTCTGGCAACCAACTGATGATGTGTAATGTATTATTCATCAAAAGCCCTACCACACTTTTTTGAGCATGGCAATGAAGCCTTGCCATATGCTAGATAATGATTTTTTGAGCACTTGACCTAAATATTGTTTCTACGAATGCAGCAAAGAAACTAGAGGACCATTCTGTAGATTACTAGTGTGCGGACAACTCATCTTCGAAAATCCTGAGCTAGGAAAAATTGGATGAGAAAGCAAATTTCGAAGACAACATTTGCTCATTCTAGCTTTAAAATTCTAGAAGAAGGGGATTACTGATGATGTTCCTTCGTGCCCTATACTTTATTAAATTTTAAATATGTCGCAGGGCTTTCTTATCATGAATTGATACTTTAGCGACTGATGAAATTGAGATAGCGAGTGAAGTACTAAAAAAAGTTAGGACTCTTCCTATCAAAACTGCGAAATTTAGTATAGTACGTCACCATACTATCTCTCATAAAAGTATGCCAGAACATGCGAACAGTGCAATTAAACATCCCCAAGCACACCACTGCTTGCATCGGTCTAAGCAACTAGACAAGACTTCGCAAATTTTTGCAAGCACACACACCGCTCTGGTTAAAACTGCAGTCTCTTCCGTAAGCACAACTGGGCTTTCTCGAGACAATGCAAGTATGACCCAACAGATTGTAGCAATGAGTTTACAAGATCACTTCTGCATCGCTCTGTTGCACAGATAAGCGACACAGGAACTTCAAAATGTCCTCTCTAACGCAGGTGGCACTTGTGTACATGCTTGTAAGCAGATTTCTTTATAAACATGAACGCCGAGGTCAAGCTCTAGTGCACCAAAACTGGTCACTTGAGGCTGCACTTTTGATTGAACACTATAGGCACTGATTTTGCACAACAATACATTCAGCATTACCTAGGTGTCAGCAGAGAGCGATACTGCCATGCATGCGCTGCTTTACTTTTTGCCAGTGATCATTTTGACGGTACTATCATTGTTGTGAATGTCACTCTCACGCGTGACATGTCTGCAGTGTCCAAAACTTCATGAATGTTGTTGCCAATATGGCAGCAAGAGAGATCTGTCTAACCAGATTGTATGTGTGACACAAGCACTTTTGCACATTTTCATGTCTATGTAAGCACTGCTGACTGCTGCGGAATGTACTATGACACACACATAAATAGAGAGATTTTGGCAATGGGATTCAACGACCAACAATCTTGTTTGCAGTTGCCATATTAAATGTGTTGTTCAGGTCAAGAATAATGCCACAGGCCATGATTGCAGTAGCTTGCAATTATAACAATGGCACAACAGCATGATTGAGTGTACAGCAGAATAAAATATTATGAACAGGCAGTGTTGTCCACTCCTTCCGAGCTGTGCATGACACATTGTTCCATGACTTCCATCAACGCAGTTTGTGACGATAACACTACGTGCATATTCTTTGTACTTTTCTTCCCTTGCAGTACTATCAGTATTGCTCTTGTGTGATATTCACTCAGCAAATTCATCATTCCTAAGTCACGATTATTCTGGGCAACACTGCAAGGAAAGACCTGCCTTATCATATTGTATGTGATGTATGTGGTCACTTCAAAGATTCTTGCGGTCACCAATGATTGAATGGGGACGCTCTGTGATGCTGTGTCAAAAGGGGCTGAATGTGCACTGGGCCGTTTAATTTTACAGCCCCTCACCATGCTGTCACCGAGTTATGCTGTTTCTTCAGCAAACACAAGTTCACTATTGTCGTAGTGCCACCTTGAACAAGATGACTGCTGAATGTGACAGTTGCAGACAGGCCAAAAGGTGATGACCGTGAAACAAGTTTGCTTAACAAGGAGCAAACTTGGTTCCCTCACTGGACGTGACGATTGTAGACAAGGCAACAGGTGACAAAAATGGCACAAGTCTGCTGGGTTGTAGACAAGATGACAGGTGACAATGGTGATGCAAGCTTGCTCGATAAGGATCCGTTTTGTGTCCCCATCGCTACCTGCCAACCTGTCTACAACCATTATCCACGAACTGCCCTACGAAACGTGACGATACGACGGGCCAGTAGCGCTTATGAGAAGTCTTTTTCGTTGCGTCCACTTCAGCCACACTCGGCAAATCCAAGCATGGCAAAATATGTAGCCACCTGGAACAGGCTGCAAAAACACAAGACGGACAACTTCTGGCCCGAGTTTCTGGGTTCAGTCTGGAAGTTGTTTGCCAACGGTCTCCGTAGGCTGTCTCCTGCACCTGTGATTGCATCCAACGAGCACACTGCAGCATTTTCATCCTAAGACAGCTTAAATACATTACATTCTGATCAAAATTCTGAAGAAAAAGTTGACCAATAAGTGCTGCTCCTTATTTTTTGCAGCTGCATGCTTGAGCAAAAAACAGGAACTCATTCCAAACTTGTAACCCACACCTTGTGTGCAGACACGAAAACACACACACACGCACAAAAAAATAAACAGCAGACTTGTGTGACCTTTCCATGTACCAACAGAATTTTTATAAAGCTGTTAGTGTGACTAGCCAACACCAAGCCCCTTTAGATGCTGAGCACTGGCATATACAAGAAGCAAAAAAAAATTAAGCCAACTCCAGGTCGTCCGGATGGACGAAGACACTGGCAAAGCGCAAGGCCTGGCCACCGCCTGAGGAAGAAGAGGATGGGCCCTCCCACTCACCTCCTCCCTAAACCCCATCTCGGACAAAATAAAGTTTACTACTACTACTACTTTACTGCAGTACACCTAATTAATGCCACGACTAGTGACTTTGGCCACACATTACTCCCATCGCTCCCCCATATCCCTTCTGATTCTGAACACATTATGACTTCTGGTACTACACTTGTGGTTCTCGACCAGTCATAGACTGATCAAAGCTCAGTGTCACAATGGCAGCAATAAATGGAATGAACAAGCATGCCTGTTATCCTTTTAAGGATTATGGTGTGAGAGGACTATGTCACGAGGGGTAGAGGAAAAAAATTACAGAAGGCTCCCTTTCAGTCCCTTCACACTGAGATCTTTAAAGGAATGTGTTTAATACAAGATTTGTCGGAACGCTCAGCTCACTTGCATACCTTGGTGTTTGCTTCCTCACGCGGTTCCCATGTCACCCAACGTCCAGCTTTCCCTCACAATGCCTATGTGATGTCAGAAGCTGGTCATTGCTTGCTTTACTGTCAAGAGCTCTCCAACTATGCAGGTTCTGACATGCCTCGCTGCTTGAAATTTACATGCCAGGTCTCTCGAGCTGCTTCGTGTCGGCAGTGCTGGTAGTGTCTCACATGCAACAAAGGTGCTCTTAATATTCACAAGTACTCTGTTGTGGACTAATTGGTTCATAGTGAACAAGTAATGCATGCATGCAAAATGTAAGAAATAAAAAAGTTTTTTTTTTCTTGCATCCAGCACCCTGTTACTTGCTCTTGGCATAGCTACCACATATACTGGCCTCAACCGGAAACTCTAGTTATGCCGGCTACCTCGCTGAAACCCTGGTAACAAGGCAACTAGTTACGTAACTGTAGGCAACTTTAGTTACCTCCTGACTAATCCAAACCATCACCTTGCTGAACCATAGTTTAGTTACCTGTTACAGTTTTGTATTTGTATATGATGTGTACTTGTGTACTATGTATGAATGGATCAATCCATGTGTTGCCCCTGTCATCCGATGTAACATGCTTAACCATATCTCCAGGGAAACCACATCTGCAGCATTTATTAAAGAATGTCTCTCTCTCACTGCCGGATTTCAAAGTGAGCAACTGATCTGTAGACAAGTCAGAATTCTCTCGACTCACCTGTAAGCA
The DNA here is from genome assembly GCF_050947875.1 of Dermacentor variabilis. NCBI lineage: Eukaryota > Metazoa > Arthropoda > Arachnida > Ixodida > Ixodidae > Dermacentor > Dermacentor variabilis. The sequence goes on along the minus strand of NC_134578.1, from coordinate 17,241,695 downwards.
GGTTCCAAAACCGGAATACGGCTAGGAGTTGGACTCCTCTCAGCCGGTCTCCCTGGAGACTGCATTGCACTGTTTAGCCATGCACAGGTTTGCAAAGAGAATGGGAAACAGAAAAAAAATCAATAGGTGACATTATTTACATTCCGTGTTGCACATTGTTTTGGCAAGCTTCATTGCAGAAAAGGCACATAGTCGAATCTCATTAATTCGAACAGGCATAATTCCAACTTTTGGTTTATTCGAACTGATGCTGTGGTGCCGTCAAAGTTATGTGTACTCCAATGGGTGAAAACGCCTGGCAATTCGAACATGGAAGCATTTGTGGCGGTTAATTCGAACGTACCGCGCTTTGACAATACTTTCAGCATGGCACCGAATCATACGGCGGCGCGCCTCCGACCAGCATTCCTCCGACCCTGCCATACAGGAAGAGCTTAGGAGAGACCCCTCAAGGCCGTACAAGGAAAAAAAAAAAAAGATGTGGCAGAAATTTGTGCACAGGCGTGCGCAGGCGTGAATCACCAATTACTTCTATTCGTGACAGGTGTCCTGTACAGTCAACAACAGATTTTCCGGACCCCAATTTTTTGAACATGCCCAATAATTCGGGTGCCTTTGTGGCACCATCATGTACTCCATTGAGTCAATGTATAAGAACGTCTAAAATTTCAAACACAAAACACCTTCGCCGTCAGATTTTTCTGACTTCTTGCCATGACCGCAGGTCTGGAATGGCAATAGTCAAAGCCACCACCACCACCATTTTGATTATCTCGCCACCTCGAGCTTGTGCTCTCGCATGCAGATCAGCTGGCAGCCGTAGCCACACCGTGGCAACGCTAGGCCTAGCTATTTCTACGTTTGCTACCAAGCTTCTTGCTGTTCGGTGCCATGTGTTTCACAAAAACAATTTGCCGCTGTAAGCAATGGCACCGACTCCGTCTTTGTAATCCTCGCCAATGGCTTCGGAGTGTGGAAAGCATGGCACATTGCATACTGCCAGCTCCCGAAAGCCATCTTCGCCTCAATAGAGCAATGTTAGGCGGTGAAGCATACCAAAAGTTAGAAGGGGCAATTGTTGCAGATGGTATGTTTCCTTTAATTACACACGCATGCACCCACCGTCTCCAATCACAGCACAATCACTGATACGCCTAATAAGTGCAGTGGCAGGCCTTCAAAGCTATTTCGAACGTGTCTGGTGCAATTTGAGCCCTTGGGGGAAGTAAAAGGCATGCATCTCCTAGGGAGACCAGAAAATCAGACTTTGACTGTAATTTGTAAATACGTGTGAATAAATCTTCTGGAACTTCCCATTCATGTGTTGCCTCAGTGCACATGTGCCATTGCCGTTAAGTCACTCATTCAGTTAGCTTCTTTTTTTTCGAACAAATTTTCGGGCTCCTCTGAGTCTGAATTATCGAGATTCGACTGTAAAACCAAGGACATCGGGATGATGGAAGCGGGATGCACATGTCCTTATCCTCCGTCTTCACACTGTTTTCATTCTATGCGCTTTTTTTCCAAATGAACTAAAGCTAACTTGCCCAGCTTGATACTATTCTCAACCTTATTGCAAACACCTGTATAGCTCTTTCTTCGTTTTCAATGATAAGCATAATATCAAGGTTGATTATTTGATTATTTAATTGACAGATATTCCAATTAATTTGTTAACTGACTGAAAACTGCAAACTTTGCTCGCTGCACCCTTTCCACATTAACTCTTGAGGATGTAGAAACATCGGAGCATTTTTGAGCGCTCAGATGTTGCTTTCAGACATCAAATTCAATCAACCAACCAATCGACCTCGCAACCAACTCAAACTGCGAAGCACAACAAGCAGTAGCAAACTGTCTCATGCTCAGAGCTGTGCTAAATTCGAACACTTGTACTATTGCACTCAACTTGAGCTACGGAATGCAAAAACATGCAAAGCGTTGAGCTGTTCCTGTATGTCACATCGCTTCTCAAAGCCTACTTTTGCACTTTCTCTCGTTTTGTGGGCAACCGTGTGATTAACTTCGCTATCAACTTTCTGTGTTGCTATGTGTGTGGCCACCTGCTGTGCATAGCTCACACAAAAAAGGTGGGCACCTTCAGTTCTTAGCATTTTCGTGAGACTGAGGCTTCATGCTCAAGACCGGAAAAGACGGTGAGAGCACGCATCAAGGAGCAATGAGCGATTCGCGAGCAGGTGAACCCTCATTTTCAGTGCTGGGATTAAGGCACCGAACGGTGCACTGTTTAACCCGGAAGTGCAGTTTGCCCGCAGACATTCGTGCATTGCACAGTCACCAACTGATAATTCGGACCTGCTTGAATATTTGGACAGCTCTGCGGCACCACCCTTAGCTCCATAGACTTAATGTATAAGGACAACTGAACATTTTGGACACCTTACAGCACATCGTGCGAGATTCAGACTCCGACTGCAAGTGCAGCACCATCTTGTGGCGGTGACTTCAGCTACGGCACGCAGAAGTATAACTGCAACGTCCGAGTTCTACTTATCTGCTTCGGCAGTCATTGGAAGCAAATATCATTATCACACCATTCATTTAGTTTTTTTTTTTCCTGTCTGCGAGAAAAATGATAAACACAATAGCATTTCCAAGACAAGGTCGAAGAAAGTCACGCAAGATTGCACCACCACCACAGCTGCTGCTGTCAATGTCACTGCTATTTTAGTCTTCTATGAACTGTAATACGTCTGTGCGTAGGTTAAAACTCTTTGCTACCAGAGAACCTTGTGCTGATGAGGACCTGCATCACTTGAAAGCACCAAAGCACTAATTTCATGTCTTGCAAATTTTTAGCATAAATAACTGCTGTTTAAGAGAATGCTGTCTGTTTCATCGATCTTACCTTGCTTTGTGCACATGTGATGACGAGTGATTTTCTTGTTTTCCGGTTAAGCCTGTAACAAAAAGAGAATGAATTCTTGGTGAGTGTATTGGTCCCTAAAAGTCAGTGGCAAGATCAATGTCTTGCTAATTAACATAAAGTAATTTAATCAATCTATGTCACCCTCAGAGCCATCAGATACTAAAGAAGCAGTTAGTGAACAAAAAAAGCAAAAGGAACAATTACAGCAAAATGTCAGTGCTTCATAAAAGGGCTCCCAACTTATAGTATATTTAAGCTGCGATTAAAATGCAAGTATAACAGATTACAATTTCATTTGTATACTGTGGTACAAAAATTATAAACAGGAATACAGGATACCTGCTGATAACATTAGGCAGGTAACTTAACTTTAACTAACTTTAACCACAGTGTTTAACCACAATGTGCTACTCCAACTGTTAGCCCCCTTATTGATTTTGGGGGCCTCTTGTAAGCACTTGTAACCCGAAATTTTTCCATGTTATGCAATTCTAGCTAATGTCTGACAAAAGAGTTTGTTAGCATTAATAGTTACAATGTTTCCGTGAAGATGGTTCCAACCTAGGCATGTACGAGGCAAGGATTAGTAAAAGGACTAACTCGTACAAGATATAATGCAGAACTTATGCCGCAGGTCTATATTAATTATGGGGGAAACACTGAGGCCCAAAAATTATAAGTTGTGAGGTGCATGATTCAGTATATGCAGTAGAGCCTCACTGATATGATCCAATTTCGTTGATAAGCTCCAGTTGATAGTTTCCCCAAAATCGTGATCTATCAGATTGCAGCAGTTAGAATGGTCGATTTAGTCAAAACTCCCCGTTCTCTCTTTTTAAAATGTTTCTTGCAATTTCCAGTTTTTTTTAAATTTTGTAGGAAAATATCAGAGAGAAATTTGAATTATAAATAGAAAAAAATCGCACTTTTCGAGTGTGCTGTCAACAAAAATTGGGTAGAAAATCACCCTTCGGAATGAGCCATCACACCGCGGACACGCAGATTTCAATTGATGCAATGCAGCTATCTTTACACCGTCATAAGGAGAAGAGATCAGAGCTCCAGATGAATGAAGCACCGCATTTTGCCTTGCAACATAGAAAGCAAAAGAAGCAAGTGAGATGAAAAATTGGCCCTGTGATACGTTACTGTTGCCACATGCACACAGGAAATGCTCCTGCTGGCTCGCACAGATTCAAATTGCTGCATACGTTTCCCACATATTGACAGAGGTGTCTGTGCGTTTCTTTATCCCGGCAATGTTTAGCGATTATGGTAAGCTGCCTCACAGGGAGGCATTCCTTTCACTAATACATCTAAATGCAAAATTGTTCAATGCACCAATTAAAATGATAGAGTGGCCATACTGAAAAATAAAAGAAAAAAAGCTTATTTGTGTGTGTACCCTCTCAAAAATGTCCACCCCTCAAAAATTTATGGGGAGGACCCAGCCAAACCTAAATATATCATGGAGCTCAGCTTCTTGCAGGCATTTCAAACATTTATTTTGAACACTGTGCTAACTTCCAACATGAGCTAGCATGATGTCAGTTGTCAAGTTGCATAAGGGATTACGGCCCTTTGAGTTGATGGTGGCATAAGCAATTCTACATAACTTTGAATTCTCAACTTTCTTGCCCCATTTTACTTTGCTGTTCTGATCTTACAGGGTGCATATATTTTGTGCTTTTTCCAGAATAAATCAAGTGTTTTCCGTCCACGCTGTGCTCAAGTGCTTCTCCTGCCTTCGTTCATGACATACTATTAGTACACCCCATAATGAAATAAAAAAAATATAAGAAAGGAAGAGAATCTGGCATGACTGGTACACGGCGCACACACAATGCTTGCGTCACATACTGAAAAGTACTTAAGTATGTTGTATCTCTGTTATGGGTTCTATTGTGAACAAGGCTCCCGTATTGGGAGCTGAAACGTGATTAAATTTGTAGTTTTTTTTTTGGTCGGTGCATCTTTTCACGCTCATTCAACACTTTATCTCTATTTAAAGAAAACATGGAGCTTCATGTCTAACTCACCTGTTGGCCAATGGCGTGCGCTAACTGGTACTTTTGAAGAGGAATGATGCTCTAATGAAGAACCCTTGAGAACGCAGAGAGCCATGGCCTGTGAACACAAGGTGTTACATAAAAGCACTGAAGAGCACCAATGAAACTACTGTATTAAGCCAAATGAACAAAATTTTAGGCCACACAAAAAGCCTAGCTTCATAAATACAGGTGTAGAGAAACCTCAGTGCCAAATTTGACTAAATTTTACGTTTAAAGTAGGAGTGGATGCGTCAGGAAAAGGTTGCAAAAGTAGACGTTTTCCATACCGACCCTGAAAAAAATAAACGGAGAGAAAACACCGCTGTTACACTCGGCAGAAGTGACACATGACTGAGAAAATGCAGCTTCTCGGCATGACCCTTGAGATTAAAAGGCATCCACGGCTGTTCGCAGAGTGTTGAAAGATCTCACAAGCGACTTGCTGAGACTTTCACCATATCTACTAACCACCAGGTTAATGTGTCATCTGTTTAGGCACTATTTAAAGGTTGCTAATATGAAAATTAGGCAATTGCCACCCCTGCATCATCATCATCATAGTCATCAGCCTGGTTACGCCCACTGCACGGCAAAGGCCTTTTCCATACTTCTCCAACTGCCCCGGTCATGTACTAATTGTGGCCCTGTGTTGTCCCTGCAAACTTCTTAATCTCATCCGCCCACCTAACTTTCTGCCGCCCCCTGCTATGCTTCCCTTCCCTTGGAATCCAGTCTGTAAACCTTAATGACCATTGGTTATCTTCTCTGCTCATTACATGCCCTGCCCATGTCCATTTCTTTTTCTTGATTTAAACTAAGATGTCATTAACTCGCGTTTGTTCCCTCACCCAATCTGAGGGCCACCCCTACATACATCAATAAATAGTACATTAATTTTGTCTGCTTCAGATGTCTCAATAGGTGCGTTATACAATTACTTCGACCCTGATGGGACCGACGAAACCGCTAGAATCATCCGGTGGGTTTAATTAAACAAAAAAGGCAGGAAAATATGCCGAGACAAGCCATTGATTCACTTGACAGTTCTTGCCTTTAAAGGTAGTTTCGCCGCAATACATACATGTCGCGCGGTGAAGCACACAAAGCAGGGAAAGGTGTCATTGTTACAGGATATGGCACGTGTCGCCTAGTTTACACAAGCCCATGCGCTGTCTCTAGTCAAAGTATGAGCATTGAGATGCCTAATACATTTAGTGATCGGCACTTCTTGGCTTTATATAGACCCCCTGCTCTTTTGATCACTTTAAATGTCCCCTTGATTTTCTGAGTTTCTTTCATCTTACCACCTTCTTTTCCATTGACTTAACCGAAAACAGAGATGGTTTTTCTCCGCTTCTCTGTACACGGCACGTGCAATTAAGTCTTACAACACATCCGAAACGGACCAATCAAGTTTGAGTAATCTAGCGAAGGCCAATTTTGAGATAGAAATAACAGAAGTTCGGGCCCATACAAACGTATGGGTGCCGACCAGGACCATCGGTCAGGATCGGATTAGCCGAAAAATCGAATTAAGCAGAGTTGAATTAACGGAAGTCTACTGTATTCACTACCCACAGTTGGTAGGTTTAAAATTTTTCTTTTATATGCAACACACCTCATCAAATTTGGCACAGTGGATACTAAGCAAAAGGGTTTCTCCTTTCACATACATTTGTACAGGGGCTCCTGACGTAAAGCTTCCTCTTAAAGCAACACTATAGAGGAATCTGCAATAGGAAAACGGCCAGTCTTACAATGAAAGGAGGAGGATTACCAAGCAAGGGGAAAAAACACACAGACAAAAGCTTGGTGGTGACAACACCCCCTTCTAAGTATGCTCAACAACGTAATGTGATGTCACTGATGCAGACAGAATTTACTCAGCTTTACTTCTTATTAGTAAAGAAGGACTGCATTGTGCTAGTACAAAGAAATCTAAGGCCCAACCTAGGAAGGTTCAAGAACTTTTCTTGTGCTGAAAAGAGCTGAACATGTGAAGGTAGTTAAAAATTTGTCGCATAAGACTGATGTATCAGCACTTAGATTTCATCGCAAAATTTTAAAACTGCCTCTGCACGTAGCGGAACAATGATAGGGTATGTGGCGATGCAAAAATGTTCGTGGGAAACCAATGGGGGCTCCGCGAACTTCAGGTCAACGACACCATCGAAAACCAGTGACTGCCCTGTTTAATGGCATTACAGTAAAGGAACACTACCAATAAAATTTCAGCTGTATCAGCAAGTCACCCTTCTACAATACCAAACAGGCCACTCTTACTCAGAGCAAGCCGCGCAAACAAAAACTGCACAAAACTAATTGATGATGATTGTCAATGTAAGTCAATAGCCCAAAGAAATGAGTGAGCGATTGAAAGAAAGAACGAGCAAGCAAGCGAATGAATGTTTTTCTTGGAGTCTGACCTTCAACCAACAATGAAGATGGCCAAAAATGCCTTAAAGATATTTGCTTTAAAACAGGTCGTGACACCACCTTTAAGTTCCCGCGCCAGCTCGCCATCACGTCCTGGATTTTGACGACATTTGTTAAGGCCTAGTTGATTGTTTAATGGTAAAAATGGACTGCACTGTATTCTAAACGAGATAATGATTGTACTTTGCAAGTTTCGCAAACTTTTACTGAGCCAATGATGCTCACATAGGAAAAGATACATTGAAATTTGTAACGTCACACTGACAAAGGAGCACTGGGGTTTCAGCCCGAAATTAAAAGAACACTGCAATTTGACCTCCATTTTATCTTCTGACAATCTACCTATTGTTGTGAAACTAACAAAAATCGAATTTTCAAAGAATACTTTGTCGATCAAAACACATTCAGTGTTTTTTCTTCAGTGTACCTTTAAAGCATATCAATGAAAGGTTCTACTGTGCGCGCTTTCGGAGCACAGCATAGCTTTTCTCACCTTGAGCCTCCTAGTAGTGGCCGGGCGAGTATTCAAGGTCGCTGACTGCTGCTCAGCCTTCGACCGAGGTTCCAGTTGCTCGAGGCAGCGGCCTGCCTGACGTCGTATGCTCTCCACCGAATCCTCGGCTGCAATTTACAAACACGGCAGGAAGTGGTCACAGGAAATCAGGAAGTGGTCACAAAGGTGTCCCTGCAAGAGCTTGCTGTTTCGCCAGCAAACTTCGGAATCAGAAAACTCACTAAACAATGTGTAAAATCGGGATGTAGCTCTTATTTCATTAGTACTGAACTTACAGTGAACAAGAAAAAAAAAACACAAGATTAACATTAGAATCTAAATGATGCAAAACTTTCTTAAGTTGGCAAGGTAGCAGCAGCAGTAAATACATGAGCAGAGTCTCATCTACAGTAACTGTCACCTGTCTGAACCACGAAGATGAAGGTGATGTATGATGCTACGCTTGCTGAGGGAAGAATGTTGACGAAAGGAGTATGGCACAAAGTACGACACATATCTAAAAACATTTAAAGGGGCCTTGAAACACTTTTCAAACATAGTAAGAAAATACTGCACATATAGAAGTGGAGTCTTATTCCCTGTAGCTTTTAGCTGCCTACACTCTGGAGGACAAAGGCAATGTATGATTCTGTGCTTGCCAAGAGAAGAATGTTGGCCAGAGGTGTGCAACGCAGAGAAGTGTGACACATATCTAAATACATATAAAGGGTCCTTGAAACACTTTTCGAACACAGTAGGCAATTCAGTAGGCAGTTCCGGCAATCAGTAACGGCACTGTTTTTTCCGTTCCGGTATGAAAAATATATATTTATTAAGCTTTCTGCGAAGTATCTACTCATGCTTCAAATGTAAAGTTTTGCATGGACGTTGTTCTGCATCGAGATTATCTGAAACCAGGCTCTTTACGTGGTATAATATTTCATGGCAGTTGGGCCTTAAGTGCGGTGTTGTCCCACGCCACACGAACACATCCTCACCGGCCAGTCGGTGGAGGTGTTGCAACAACTGCCACTGCGTCAGTAGTCGACTGTCCTGGACGTGGGCGCAGAGTTGCACGAACATGAGTCGACTGCGACAGCTCCGTCCCTCCGCCAAGTCTGCACACAGACACGATAATGACAATGAGACGTCATTGTCACAGGGTAAGTTGTGAGAAAAACTTAAGGCACGCTTGATGAATAGCTCTCCCTTAGAACAAGCATACCTTTCTTTTTTTCATCGGGTTACAGGATTTCATTCCTGTTTCATACTGCACAAAATAGATATAAAGATATAACACCTGCCTTATTCTTTAGTTCGAACAGATACTTAAAAATTGCATGAAGCGTACACAACAATTCGGCCTGTTCAGGTGCTCAGAAGAGGTGCCCATTACTCACATGAAAAATCACAATGTCCAGGAATCTGATCAAAAGATTCACTAACCAACTTTCGAATTATTCATGTTATGGCACATTTTACAGCTATGAAATTGGAAGTCAGGTTGTAGCAAAGTTATGTATGCTTAACTGAAGTCCTAAGATTAGTATCATATCACTTTCGAAATATCCATCAATAAAATGTGCTGCAAAATACACTGGTATTTTTTTTTTCTGGATTACTAGCAATGACTTTTATGAGCTTTTCATCACGCATGCATTTGTATTTCAAATAATGAAACTTGCATGCAGGCTGCTTTATTCTCCATGAAACTAGGTGTTCTACGTGGCCCAAAATTTCACTGCAGTTGGTCATTAACCCCTTAACTGCTGTGAAAAATTTTGAAAAAAATTTTAGAAGTGTGGAGTGTTTTTAGACCTGCATATTTCATGCCAATTCTTTTTAAAGAGAGTATGATTGTAGGAATGACCATTGCATTTTTACTGGTCTTGCTGAAAAAAAAATATCGAAAGTAATTGTGTCTTATTTATCTGTCAACATTACGAGAAACGGCACACACTATACACATGTGCAAAAACTGCAGAAAGTTCATGAGGGGTTAACTCGTTATCGGCACCAAAGGACTTTGGTTGTGTCAACGAGTTAAATAGTAACTGGCAGTTAAGGGGTTAAGGAGTGAACGGTGTACCTCGAGTGATGTCTGTGAGGAGCTGCTCTTGACCACTGGTGCCGCGCCGCAGGAAAGCCACTAGACTCTGGACAGCAGCCAGTCGACATGGTAGTGGTCCCTGTGTAGTCCCAGCCGAGTCATGCCCACTATACTCCATTTTGCACATATAACAGGCAATGATGTGGAGGCTACGCAAGTAGACTGCTCATAGGAGTCTCGCTCCACGTATTTTGAAAAGCAGTTGTTTTTGGTCTGCACCCCTTTCTGTGGAATAGCTACTGCATTCATTCGATCATAAGGCAGTCACAATTATAAGGTGAGAGTGCAACTGGGACACTCGAGAAGAAGAACTCAAGTAAGCACACTAATATAAGGCAATATAGAATAGCCAATTAATTATTCAGACTAAGTGCCCGAAATATTGGTGTGGGTCATATGCGAATTCCGCCTTGAGGTGCGACTTCAGCACGGTGCAAATTTCGCCTTACGGTGTGACTTTATGGCAGCAGTCGCTGCAATGCCGTGAGGCCACACCTTAAGGCAAAATTTCCAATAACCCGCACTCTACCTTTACTGATAAACTTTTCGAATTCTAGGGCGGGTTAAATGCATAAAAGCACAATATTTGCCTGACCTCCTAAGGTTTATTAGTTGCTGGAATTTGCGCTGCCGTCTAAAGTCTGCATCGGAGGAAATGTGGCCCAGCAACCACCATGTTGAAACAGTAAGTGAATCTTGTAAGCCTCACATATAAGGCAAGGGGTGAATTCGAGCCCGAGGGTTCTGGGAAAAAAGCCTCACCTTGTATTCTAATAAATACAGTACTTCACATACTATAGCTACAACTTGAGAACAAAAAGTTGTGTCAAATCAAATCACACATTATAGGCGCACCTTTGTGCTTCCAGTATGTGATGTACTATTATGTTACAGCCGCAGGCACAGCCCATGTACTGCGGTTGGTGGTCGTAGAAATGTGTAACTCTGGTCGTCTGGCAGTCCAGATGTGAAACGTTTGTGGAGCTTTGATGCCAGCAACACTGGAGCGACAGCCTTTCAACCAGGTACCAAGACAAACGCCACCGGTAAGCAGAGATGTGCAGGACAAATGATAAAAGCAAATGGTGTGCTTACTATTCAGAGTATGGCAAAACTCATTCATCTATGGGTTTTCGATGGCCAGAGTGGCTATCTCCTTACCCTAAAAAAACCTCGGCCTAAGCACATGTTGGTGGCTAGAGTGCACCCCTTCCAGAAGTGGCCATGTAGCAGCCTGTGCATTTGCGACAGAGGCTGTACGTGAGCACACTGGTTGCTCTAGAAGGTACGGTGAGACATGTAAAATTAACAGACGGACTCGACCTGCAAATTCAGATTCGTCAACTTATAACAACGCTTGCCGCTATCAAGACCTCAGCATTGCTTGTCCTTCTGGACACAAGTTTGCCCAATAAAGAGTTAGATTTTTAGCACATACCATGAACAGTATGTCTAGCTCCTTGCCATCGCTACAATGTCACAACACGGTGAAGAAAAACAAACAGGCAAGTAAACAGATGCCTACCTTACAAGTCACATGTCTGAGAAAAAGCGTAACCAATAAAAGTAAGAAATCAAGCAAATGGCGACGAACAATGGCCTCAACAGCATACTGGTATTATACAACAAAAGTCAGAAGGATGCAGAAAGAGGAACAAGCTGCAGCACTTTTCCATTGCGATTAATTTGTGGGGCTTCATTTTTCTTTTTGGTCTAGTGCTGACTAAATGCAAGCATTATGTAAAGCCATAGTTATAAACAACTGCTTCAAAGTTTCAGATGAACTTTTTTTTTAAACTGAGAACAGGGTCCTTGCAAGCAAGAAAATGCATGAGCAGGAAATAGCAGCGCTGCTGCAGCACAAGAAATAATAATACTAATACAAAAAAGGAAAATAAAAAGTCAGTCATTTCAGTACTGCCTTTCAGTTGAAATTTTGGATTTTTTTTTCTTTCTGTGAGAGCAGTTGAAAGCCCGAAACTGAGTTAACTGTGTCCAGCCATCCGGTTCTGTTTCGTCACAACATTCGCACTTTTGCCCTCATCCATCTATTGTTGGTTTATTATACAATACAAATACCACATGCAACATTTTACTGCAACGGCACCTACGTCATTGCCCCATGCCATCGTTGTTCTCAGTGTCACAGACGATGACTTCGTGCCACTGTTGTCATTGAATCAATGTGATATCATCACGCTGTTCTTGTCACCATCATCAAGAGTCCACTGCCGTTGTTGTCACCTTGTCGTTGTACAATTAAACCTCGACATAACAAATTTCAATATAACGTAATTCTTGATGTAATGAAGTACAACCTTTTATAACTTCTTGTCGATGGAACAGCATATAATAAGAACCTTAATATAACAAAGTGTGTTAATATGTACACAATTTCAATATATAGCTACATACCGTATTTACCCGCGTATAACCCGCCCCTGCGTATAATCCGCACCCCTAACTTTGAACTCGGCGGAAAAAAAAAAAAAAAAAACTCGCGTATAACCCGCACGTTTACCTGAAAAAAAAAAAAATGAGCGCTAGAAAGATGCAACTCACACTCAGTGATCATTTCGTTTTCAGAACATTTATTCAAACGACCGCCACCACGTCACTGGTTATCCGATTCTTAATCGTCGCCGCTCTCACTACTGCCATCCGAGGCTTCATCGCCACTCTCAAAGACGTAGTCGTCCTCGGAACCATCCAGACTATTACTGATCGCACATTTTTTAAAGCTTTTGCGCACCAAATCGGCCGGTATCGCTTTCCACGCATCCACGATCCACTGGCACAGCAATGGAATATCAGGCCTTCGCACGCGTCCCGTCGGTGTGAGGGCGTACATGCCGTCGGCCATCCACTGGGCATACAGCCGCTTCACGTGTGCTTGAACGGCTTGTTCAGGCACACGTCGAGTGGCTGTAGCATGGACGTCATGCCGCCAGGTATTATGACGAGGTCGGTGCTGGTCTCGGCAAGGCGAGCCTTCACCGCATCAGTGCAGTGGCCTCTGAAGGAATCTAGTACGAGCATCGACCGGCGTGCCAGCAAGGCACCTGGTCTTCGCTCCCAGATTACTCGAAGCCAGTCACCGACTAGGCCACTGTTCATCCACGAATTTTCTTCCGCACGCACAACGATTCCTGGGGGCAGTGGAATGCTAGGTAGCGTCTTGCGTTTGAAAATCACATACGGGCGCAGTTTCGTGCCGTCAGCCAAAGCGCATAGCATGACTGTGCAGCGCAGCTTGGCATTTCCGCCGGTCAGCACGCTGACTGATTTGGAGCCCTTTTTTTCCATGGTCGTGTCCATCGGCATCTCAAAGTACACAGGTGTTTGATCAGCATTTCCCACCTGAGACAGCAAATAGCTGTGCTCCTTCCGAAGTGCGATCACATATCGTTGAAAGTTCAACAACTTTTCCTCGTAGGCTTCAGGAAGCCGCTGGCACATGGTTGTTCGCCGCCGCATAGAAAATCCATGTCTTCGCATGAAGCGCTGAAGCCATCCACGGCTTGCACGAAACTCACGTGGAATGTTCAATTCCCGGGCCAACTTCAGGGCTTCCATTTGCGCCATCTCAGTCGAAACAGCGTGGCCACGACTTCTCTGCTCCTCAATGAACTTCGCAAGCTGCGTCTCGAGGTGGGGGTACGCGCCAGTCTTCGGACCCCGAAACGCTCGCCTGTTCCGGTTCGTTGCTTCGAGACTCTCTTTTTTCTTCCTCCAGTCGCGAATGCACGACTCGTCGACGTCATGCTGTCTTGCAGCAGCTCTGTTGCCGATTTCTTCGGCAGCGGCTATAATCTTTAGCTTCTCTTTCGCTGTGAAACACTGCCGTCGAGTCGCACTCATGATGCCAAAACAAAGCAGGCAAACAGTGCAAACTGGGGTAAGTACACTAAACAGCGCCTAACGCGAGGCTCAACAATGCTGGCCTTTCGTTGGCCCTTCATCGGCTTGACAAGCGTCGATGACGATGGGGATGGCGGACTACACGGGGAGGCTGCCGCACATTGCGGTGAAGCCGACCCCCCCCCCTCCCAAGGAAAAAATTCGCAGATAACCCGCACCCCCACTTTTTAAACGCGTTTTTTCGCATTTTGGTGCGGGTTATACGCGAATAAATACGGTATTTCACTGCCATTGCAAATATACCTGCCGCACACGCAGTTGTAGCCACATGTAATTCGAGCTTGCAAACACACCTCTCAAATCATGTGCTGTGTGACAGAGAGCAGCCACAAAAGCAGAGAAGCAAGCCCCTCTCGTCGTCATGTTCTGCATATAAAGTCCAAGTGCGATAAGATCCTATAAGCACTCCACTGGCTAGTGATCTTGGCGTGAGGGAAGGAGTGAAAGAGCGCGCCGAGAATGGTGGCTTGATGCAAGCCATTTTCCCATGCAAAAGGGGGGAGAGGGAAAGGAGCTCACAGTAACGTGATTAAGCGCGTGCTAGAAGGGCGCGGGGAGTGGAGGGGGGCAAGTGAACGCACATCTCCTCTTCTAGCGTGGCTGTGCGTGGCTGTCAGTACAGCTCAGTGCATATGCGGCCCACATGCCCTATCTTAGAAGGTAATCTGCAATGGGTGCAAAGGTAATGCAATGGGTGCAATGGCTGCAATGAGTCAAGATGGCTGTGGCTTCATGTGCAGTGCCTTCCTACCTGCTTAGTGCTGGACGTCGCTTAATGTCAAGTTTTGCAGACATGTTGAAGAGCAGGGGAGACAAAGCGTTCAGTCCCTTTTTTTATGACATTGTCATCCCACTGTGGACGCCACTATCAGCCATAATGATGGAGTGGACATAAATGCATTGCAGGCTTCACTTCACACTGCTGATGTGAAGATATCGTCAACACGGCACGAAACTATATCTTTGGTCGCCGACACTCAAATTTAAAGAAGGGAATTTTTTTTTCTCATTGAATTCTTTTTTTTACGATTGCCTGATAATTTGAAAATTCTGGCAATCCCTTCCGCAAAAGAAAAACCCATTAGCAACTATACTCATCTGCATGAAAGGTCGAATTACAACACAACAAAGTTTTCATGTAATGAAGTGCTGATTTTACTGCCTTTACTATATCAAGGTTTAATTTGCATGCACAGCTGGGGGAGCTAACACAGGACTGCAGAGATTTTGCACGAAAATCACTGTCAGCAAGAGTCAGAGGGGTAACTAGCATAGCAGTAAATGAGTTCCCAGCTGACTGAGTCGTTGAAGTCTGCTGTCTTTCCTTTGTTTCATGTTACCTCCATTGTTCCTGAAACTAAACCATGATAAACAAACAAATGTGGTCGTACAGTCAGCAGTCAATAACTGCTGTCTACAATAAAAAGAAAAGATGTTGCAGAACCGAGAAAACACTCACGGAAGCCTGAGTCCGCCGGAGCAGGCGCTGAGTGATACGTTCTTCCAGAGAAGTCTGCAGCAGCGAGCCAGTGAAGCAACCGAGAGCACTCCAGATAGCCACCTCTCGACGCCACTTGAGGCCCACTCGCGCAATGCATGCCTCTGCAGCAGAGACCAGCTCCACAAGCTGCTCTTCCTGCGATATCACATGAAATAAAGAACGACTTTACTCATCAACACTGCTACTACAACCACACCTCGTCACAATGAACACGAAAATATCTTAGTTACATTCAGTACTCATTATACAAAGACAACAATAATACAATAATTTGTTTTCATTAGTGCAGAGCATTGAATGTGAGAAGTAAAGGCAACAATCCGTCAAACCAGGTTCTCACCACCTATACATCGGACAGCGGTCAGGTGCAACAGACATTGTACAAAAAAAAAAAAAAAAACGGCGGTAAAAAGAATTTTCACAGTTTCTCATGCCAAAACCACGATCTCATTATGAGGCACACTGTAGCGGGGAGGCTCCGAATTATTTTTAGTACCTGGGGTTCTGCAACCGTGCGCCTTAAATCTAATAAGTACACAATCGCTTTTGCATTTTGCCCCCGTGAAAATGTGGCTGCTGCAGCCGGGATCGAACCTGCGACCTTGAGCTCAACGGCACAACACCATAGCCAACGGGCTTTTGTGGCCGGATTTTATGGACAACACGGACACTTACCGTGCAGCACCTGTCACAGCCCCGACAGCCGGGACAACAGTGGTCGCGAGATTCCAGCAAGGCCTGCACCAGACCCGACAGACTCTCCGCCAGGAGACCCTCCGTGAGTAGCTTGCAAGTCTCGGGCAGCAAGAGGTGTGGCCACCCTACGATGCCGTGGCCCCTTATTGCGTTCACCACCTGCATGCCTCTGTTGGTTGCCAATTGTGTTTCGCTACATCCAGAAGCAAATAACAGGCAGAGGCTCCTGAGCGTTGTAAAAGTCATTTGATGTTTGCTAACGATAGGAAATGACAGGGCTAGAATGCAAAGCTGTACTTCAGCAGTTTGATTGGGTTGTTCTTGCCCTGATATTGGGTGTGAAGACGCACAAATGCAGCTACAAATGCAAGGCATCATACGCAAATGCCATGAGGGACAGGAAGAACCTAAAAGAAGGAGGGCAGGAAAAAAAAAATCGTAAACCTTCGCAGATGTACGTAAATGCAAGCAACTTATACATCAAAGACAACAAAGCTGTACAAGAGAGTTCTCGCACCCTTTGAAAGTCAGGGGTCTATTTTGTCACTGCCCAAAATCTACCCAAAACTTAGGAAATGCTTCACAATATCTGCTACATTTCTTTTGCAGTCGTGAGCTTTTTTTCAAATGCCTCACTATTGGCATCTTCAGCCAATGGCACTTGTGCGTTTTCATAAACTCGCATGGAGGCACATGTTTGTTTGGGCTCCATGTGTGTGGTGGCGAATGTTCGGCTGGGGTGAGCACAACATGAGTGTATGGCACCTTGGAGATCAACGGTGGAGTGCCGTACAATCCTATCATGTAGCACGCGCCAGCCGAAGACAAAAATAGCGGGCTGTTCTGTTCTGACATGACTTTGTAGCAGGCAAGGTTACCACAGAAGCTGTGTCTTGCACAAAGTTGCTTTTCCTGCCAGAATCCAGCAGCTCATCAGACAGCAAAGTTGATGCAACTGAGCATCACCGCTAACCAGGAGCACCAACAAGAGCAGCCAACAAAGATGGACAATTTTGTTACAAATGTGGTGCTTTGCAATGATGAGTAGGAACAAGGAATGCATCAGGTTTTGTGTATGATACTGCAACACTGGTTTTTGTTGTTTGTTTTCAGTTTCAAAGGCACTTTAGAACATGCAAGGTGCTGAATGCACAGTTCAAACCTCATTGCAGTTCCCCAAAAACCATTCAAATGACAGGAATTATTTGTCAGTTCACATTTCTAGCACTGGGCATCAAAACTTGAAGTTATTAATCTTGATGTGAATCATGGCATGTGCAAGTGACTGGCTCCTGCAAATTGTGATCTACTGAACTGCAAATTTGGCATGTCTCTCGCATAGGGCAGGTGCGTACATTCATCTGGCACTTAGCGAATGTGAAACTTGAGAAGTGCATTACGTAATTTGTACTCCACTGCCACAGCGCCAGAGCGACTCAGCCGAAGATGCCATATATCTGCGCTTTTCTGATGTACGCTCCTGTTTACTGTGCTGAATCAGCTGACACCTGCGCCCCATTGCACATTCCGATGGCCTGGTCATGTGGCCATTTTGGGGCTGGATGCAGGCTGTGTTACTGGCTGTTCTCTGGCTGACATTCGACACAAATCATACTGCCGCACGCCAACGCCGCCACACAGCAACCGTTGTGTAACTTCCCCTTAACATTTCTGTTGCAAAAAATCAAGGCTGCAACCAAAGCCATGCCAACTGAGCTCTAAAACTGTAACCCGAAGGCTGTAAACAAAGTGATGCTCACTGAACTCTAAGGCCGTAACCTTAAGGCTGTAACCAAATCCATGCCAACTGAATTCTAAGGCTGTAACCCTAACGCTGGAACCAAAGCCATGCCAACTGAGCTCTAAGGCTATAATCAAGCCAACCCAACTGACCTCTAAAGCTTTCCAAAGCCATGCCAATGGAGCTTTAAGGCTGTAACTAAAGCAATGCCAGCTGAAGCCTAAAGCTGTAACCAAAGTCATGCCAACTATGCTTTAAGGCTGTAACCAAAGCCATGCCAGCTGAACTATAAGGCTGTAATCAAAGTCATGCCAACTGAGCTTTAAGGCTGTAACCAAAGCCATGCCAACTATAAGGCTGTAACCAAAGCCATGCTAACTGACTTCTAAGGCTGTGTAAGTGAAATGTTCTGATAAGCGGATGTTTCTTATTTTTTAATGCACTGCAGTCACTAACAGCAGGTAGGAGCTAATAGTCCAAAATGGCACAGGTGAGTCATTCACACAGACCATACCTGAATGACTGCACCAGCTATGACAGAGCGCACCGATGGTTCTGGGTCGGCACACAACCTCTGCCACACGGGTAGAAGCTTGGCCTCGAATGATTCTGCAGTAACAAACTGCACCAGGTCCTAAAAACACAAAAAGAACATAGTGGCCTGCTGATAAGTCGAAATGCTATATGCTGCACATTCTCATTAATTGTTTATTTAAAATTATTTAATTAGAGTGCTGCATTTATCCCCCTACAACAGCACAGAGTGCATTATGAAAGATGACGTACTGGGTGGGCTCTGATTTAATTTTGATGAACAGAGGTTCTCTAATGTGCACTGAAATCTGTAAACGAACATTCTTGCAATTTATCCCCAACAATATGTGGTGTGGCCAGGAATTGATCTTGTGGCCTTGTGATTCATAACGTAACACCATAGCCACTGCAGCAGGTTAACTCAGACACAAATGTTGTGGCCAAAAGTGGGTCTTACAATGATGATGATGTTCATCATTACACTGTATTACACTGTATTACACTGGATTCATTTGTTTACTTTTCTCGCTGGGCCAGATGGTGACGAAGTCTGCACCCCATCTTTATTTTTCACTGTAGTGCCTTTTACCACTAACCAATGTGTAACCATGCGCTATTGATAACATTGCCAAGAGAAAGATTTAGTGCGCTTGGTATTCCGGCAAGTGCGGGCTGTTTGCCGGATGAGCGGGGGCGCAAACATAAGCATCTGGTCGGTGGCACCGTCTGATGATGCAAAGCTTAACCAGGCAAGCTTTGAGGAGGAGAAAGTTTTGAGGATGAGAAAAAGGATTAAGGAGATGTATACAAATATGACAGAATGTAAACATGTATAGCTTACCTGATTAACTAAAGCAGCCTATTTTATTATTTGTCGCCACCCCATTTCAAAGGGGATGCAAAAAAATCAGCATCATCATTATCAAACACAGAGCCACGTCTATTCTTCTTCTCTGCTGGTGTAATCTTTTAAAAGTGACATAATCATCTTCATGACTACATTGCTGTCCAAAATTTGTACCAGTAGCAAAGTATAATATATACTTCGTTCCTGCAATATTAGCACTGCGTTTGTCTGGTTGAGCTCTGTGCCATCAGGTGGCTGCACCACTTCAGCCGCTCATCTTTACGCTCATCAGGCAATCTGCCCAAATCACCCGCATTTGCCGGAATACTAGGCAAGCTAGAACTCCCTATTGTGACATAAATTATGGCAACAATGTTCTATTCATCCACCCCTTTGTGAGGTCCAATGGCCCTCTGTTTTCAAGACAAGCAAATAAAGACAATGAAACGTTTATTCAGGGGCAATATGCTCAAACGATCACTAGATAGTTTTAGTTTAGCATACGCAAATATAGCGTACGATATACGCTATAGTATGTATAGCGTACGCTAAGCAGCGCACATTTGTTACAGTTTTAGCTTCCCTGCGAGATGTTCGGATCTCAGAGGCCATATGCCATCGTTGCAGCTATCTCCCAACTGGAGCGACAGGTCGTGCTGACATCTCAAATGCTTCTTTCATTAGGCTTTGATTCGTTCGAAACGAGAAGCGATCTCGAAAACTATGCAAGGTTATCCACAATACTCTGTCGTCGAAGCGGCTTGAGTCTAAGCGAAAGCCATTTACACAGACATTTGCTACGAACGAAGTTTCTTTTACAAGAACAACGGCAAATTCAATTCAAAGCAGGCAGCTGGGACTGCCGCCATGTTTTGTGCAAACTACGCAAACCACGCAAAGACACTAAGATTAAATTTGAGAAATAGTGTGCATACGCTATATGCTATGGGTTGTTTAGTGTTCTGTGCATGCGCAGTAACAACCTGCTATATTATAGCGTGCAATGGTTTAGTGTACGCTAAACTAAAACTGTCTGCTATCAGTGATACTATTCTCTCCACAAGATTTCAAGTGACTCAACAGATGTCTGAAAGTGTCCCTAGCACTGTGCTAAGATAGTGAGCTGGGCACAGCGCCAGAAACACTGCACCAAAAGGCAATGCAATGTGATTAATGACTTGTTGTGCTCTAGGAGAATTGAGGCTCTACCGTGCAATTACTGGGTCGACAGCTGCCCAAAAGCTAAATAAAAATGAGATAAAAATGTTCTATCAGCACTCCTTTAGAGCTTAAAAAATAATTTTAAAGAAAGGTAAGCAAATTTGGGATTACCTTTTCGGCTTGTTTTCATCGGCAGCGCTGATCATTTGGCAAGCAGCAAGACAAGAGAAAAAACAACAGGAAACGTACACAGTATAAATGAATTATTTGAAACCGCAAGGGCCACCATTCCTGTTTGGATTTTCGTGAAGGCTATGTACCGAAAATATGCAATGATTTACTGCACAAACAACAGAGGCTAAGACAGCACCATTGTGACAAGAAGCATCAATGTAGTGCCATCCATTTTGTTAATCTAACAAACTACCAGATATCTGTGCTCATAAAAATAAAAACCTACCTAAAATAAAATGTACCTCCATCACCTTAAGCTCAACTAGAATGTTGTACACCAATGCACTGTTGAATCGATATCATCTTCCTCCTGTTCCTTAAAAGCCAGCTGCAACAAAATTATGGACAGTGTAAAAGGCACGGTTTCAGAGGCCTTGGATCTAGAGCAGTCTCTGTGCCAAATTTTTCACTTGAAACACAAATGAATGAGTCCCGAAAAGCTTGCAAAAATACATGTTTTTTTGACATCGAAACTGGAAATAAATGCTGCCATTAAAGCTCTCCGAAAGTGGCACAGAGCCCAAAACATTGAGAACCAGCAAAACTCCTCAACACGACTTTAGGATTAGGCAGTGCCCACTGCCCGCTGAAAATTTCAAAGGCTATTGTCTTTGATTCGAATCATATCCGCTAACCACTAGGTGTATGAATTGTCTGCTTAGGTGATACATAAATGTCAATAAGAAAATTAAGCATTCACCAGCACTGCAGCGTTGCCAATACGGCTTCAACGGTACAGTAGAACCTTGCTGATATGATCCCATTACGTACGGTTTTTCGGTGCCATAGTTTGCGATCGAGAACACAACAAAATGACCCAATGGAGTTACAACTCTATTTCACCAGTTTATATGTTACGTGAAAGCACTATCTTTCGGCACCAACATTCAGTACATTGCCAAAGTGTAACTGCATGACACGTTTTCTGGCTGCTAGATCCCGTCTAAATAAGAAAAAGCGTGAGGCGTGTGCGATCGAGCAAAGTAGCTGTGTGCCATAGCAGATTTACCACAATACTCGCCCGCCTGGCTCACGTGACGCCAGCGTGTATTCAGTTTCTTATTCCGGTACCAGCAAATTTTCTCCAGAGGTGTTGCACACTGCATTCACAGCTATCACTGCCGACATACTGCGATAAGCATCTTCACCTATCTGTTTCACAGCGTGTGAGGTGTAGGGCCATTGGAAATGTACTGCACACTTTTAATAGTCGATACCCCAAACGAGCTGCCGTTCCCTACTACAGGCGGCATGAAGTGAGCCCCACGTTTTGCTCTAGCAACATTGTACTTCCGCATTACAAACCAGCTCAATTTCGTTTCGGTTTCCTGTTCCTGTCTTAAAGCACTATGCACTGCAAAAACGATCATGTATGTCTTTTTCTGCACTGCAGTGATTTGTGCCACACGCTGCGTTACATAGATGTCAAGTACATACAGAGACTTCGGAACGTACGCTTTCCCAGTTAGTATGTCGTTATGACACTTTTTGTAAACGTTTTGAACAAGCTCCTGCACTACATACTCCAAATTTATAATAGAGAGTTTTAGAATAGAGGCCCCAAATGTTTGAGGCTCCAAAGAAATGGCGTCGAAGCCATTGTGCATGCGCGAGATGCCAACTGCATTTGGGTGCATTAGCGCAAGCTCTTGGGCCAGTTGGCGCATGATGAATTTGAAAAAGGGGATCCCAGTGAAATACAAAGGACGCGCACACAAGGAAAAGGCATTAGACATGAAAAGACGCATCCGTCTGTGTCTAACGCCTTTTCCTAGTGCGCGCGTCCTTTGAATTTCGCTGGTACCCCCTTTTTGCATTTAGGTTTTACGTCAATCACATTATTTCACTGATTTAGTGGGAGCCTCAGAAGCTGCCCCAAAAGCTTTTCATCAACAAACATGCCGGAACCCATCGAAACAATGACTCTAACTTAGCACCAAACTGGGCTTGATTCATGGTAACGCTAGGAGAAGTGACTGCGGCTATCGCTTTCTCTCAACTAGCGTGTGCTATAAAGATTGATTCACTAGACACCGCTGATTCCCAATTCGATTGTCAATTTCATGGCTCGTAGGCCTAACACAACTTAACTTCGCTATCATAAAATGGTTTATTTTATTTTGTTATTCATAAAAGCTTTTCTTTGACGCCGTAGTGGCACTGCGAGCACAAGACGCTATCTGCAAACACAAAGCCCTATTCTAAAACTCTCCTGCATGCCCCAACGCTAACGCCTGCAAAGCTCTTTGGGGCCCAAACTTTCGGAGTCCCTGTTCTAAAACTCTCTAATGAATTTAGCCAAACCAAGATTTCATTGCAATTGGCCTTTCATCTTACTAAGGTTATCATCTTCCATCTCACTGCTGGCGGAGTGAGCAATGAATTGTGTGCCTTGAAAAGTTAACAGATGAGAAAAGGACTAACGCAGACCCTTCAAGTGTTTACATTAGCCAACACAAGCCAAGTACAAGAGTCCCATGTGGTTGAACTGCAACGAGGTGCACACATGAACTAGTTGGTGACTAATTATGGCCCAAAGCAACAGGACAAGGACAAACACAGCTTGAGGACACAGATGACACTTGGAGGTCTCTAGGGTTGAGGATTGAGCGAGTTGGTATTGCATTCTAAGTGCGTTCTAAGTGAATTCAGCGCTCTGTTCTTTCATCTGGCTGGCTTCGTTTGTTTTTTCCATTCTATGTTGTGCTTTACCAGTTTTATAACTTGGAAGTCTGCTTTGCTGAAATTTGGGTTGAGATACTGCCAAGTCACACAAGTCTACCACATTTTTTTTCATCAAGAGCGTACAACAAATCATTTCAAGTGCAAAGCACATATTTTTTTTCGTGTTGACAGATGTAAATTGTTTATCCTTCTTTCTGCGACTGTTTTTCACTGGCTAACTACTCTTACAAAGTTATCACTCAGCATAAAATGTGGCTACATGTATCTCAAATTTCTTGAATGTTGTCGTGGATTCCATAACGGAGAAGTCTTGACTAATTCAACTGCCTGCATGTCGCAAAGAGTGGAATAAATTCTCGAACATATGCAACCACCAGCGATTACGCTAGAATGTACGATGAGTCATGAATAACTAGCTAATGCACTCAATCCACAAATTGGACTTCGACGACTGATGACTGTGCTTGCTTCCATCCTTGTGCTTTTGAGCGCTGCTTCTTTTCCTGGACAAAAATACACTCAACATAAAGCTAGATTCTTAGCCAACAGTATGGCAGTATTTCCTTCTTCCTATCATTATGAGAGAATATTGGTATGATGTGAGCCAATTCAAAATACACACTCAAGGCTGATGGGGGAACAACAGATGCTCTCGAATGTTAGGCAGACATTCCCCTTACTATTAGTTCCCCTTGTACCAAATCAAGATGCACACTCAACAGTGCATGTGGTGACGAAGTGCAATACAATGTCCAGATCAGGCTTACAGGAAAGAAGTGGGCACAAGTCCGACGACACCGGCTGCCGGCGGCTTGTGAAGTGGGCATTCTGTCTGGACTGTTCTTGGAGACACACAATCCGGTGGTCGACAACTGTTGGTAGAGCTCCACCAGCCAGCCATCCTTCTCGACAATTCCTGCAAGACAGCCTTAAGTGAGACGGCACCTGCCAAATGCCACAGACAAGAAGGCTCATAAGAAACTACACTACCCCTTTCAGGCTTAATGCTTTAATCCCTGTACTACGAAGCAAAGCACAAAGCAAAGGGTTTTATGGATGCTCGACTCTCGCATCTCCTGGCATTTTTCATCCTCACGCTAGCCTCGAAAATGGTCGGCTTGCACACCCACTCTGTCATTGGAATCCACAAATGATGAAGTTCATTAAAATCCACATGCTGCCTATCCTTCCCATGCTGGCCGAATTGTCATACTAGCAGTTCCGATGGACACCAGCACTGCGGTTCCCTCTAGTAATTGTTGTAGGAAACTGATAGGCTGCAATAGGGCAGTGCCCCATAATCTCTAAGGCCATGTCTTTGGCGCTCAGCTTGTCCTCGGGCAAACAAAATGTACTGCACACATGCTTAGATGCACTGAAAATGCTGAGTTCCTTCCAGTGAACTTAATTTGAAGTGTCAGAGCCAACTCCAAAGCATCCACTGGCAGTGGCTTAATTAACAGAGCACTGATGCGAGACAGCGGGCTCCTGAAGCATGAGCGACAAAATGCCATGCATTTCAGACGTGGTGTCTGCAATATAATGCAATAAATAAAGCGTTGTGCTTACACGAGGCTGTGTACGTGGGACAAAACGGCCACTGCAACAGCAATAGCTGTCGAAGGCAATAACAATATCCCCAAAATTATTGAACATTGCGACAGCAAGTGACACATGGTCACTATACTAGAGGTGTGCGAATACTGAACAGCAAATGTCGAATCGAACATAGAATCAATTCAAGAAAAAAGTGCCATATATGGTATATCAAAATATCTTTCACAAAATTTAATGCTTACAAATTTTGGGCAAGAAAATGCACCACCGCACATGCTGAGGGTCTCTTAGTATTGCATAACAAGAACGTAGCAAGCAGTCAGTCACATAGGTACATAGAAATCAAGATATATGTACAGTACAGTCTACTCTTATTAAAGGGAACTGCAAATTATTATGCAAGTGCTGACTACAGCTCAGTTCTGGTATATGAAGGTCTCGAAAATATCTTTTTATCAATACAATATCTGATGAATACAATCAAGTCCTTTTTTCCCTCTGAAACTAATGAAATAGTGAAGTTATGTTGTACTGAACACAAATGAAGTTCTCAGTTTAATACAGTGAACTCTCACTTAAGTGAACTTCAAGGGACCGAAGGAAATAGTTCACTTAACTGAAAGTTCACTAAACTGAATATTCACTAGACCAACATAAGGCGTGGCATACAGAGTCAAAAGTTTGAAGTGCAATTCATGGGGCAAAAGACATGGCATCCATAGCGTTAGAAATCTGTGAAATGGAATTTGTACAAATCAATGAAAAAGCACACCACGTGGGTCGTTTGTGCGCACACGTGGAACCGACGAGACTGGAAAGAAAGACACAACGACCATGCCACGAATAGCCGGTTGGAAAAAAACACACACCACGTGGTTTGTGGCGAGACAGACCGCCGCTTTGCTCTGGCAGCGTTGTAAGCGCCAGCGATGTTACTTTGTTCATGGCCTCCAAGGTTACATGCTTGCTCGTTTTGTGCCAGCGATCTCGGAAGCCATGCCTCGTTGCCGTTCATTTTCCGCACTGCCACTTTGCCCCAGGTGTGCTGTAGCGCCAGCGACGTTGCATTGCCGCTGGAGCGGCGGTTTGATGAGGGCGGGCATCGGTTGCGCCTGTAGTGCAGTGCAGTGCAATGCAGTGCAAGCCTTGGTCCTCTGAGCGAGTTCGTTAAACTGAAATATTGACTGTTCCGAAATTTGTTTAAGTGAAACATTTTTGCATAGAATCTATAAGAAAACTGCCGGGGATTTTT
This sequence comes from Dermacentor variabilis, assembly GCF_050947875.1. Classification (NCBI taxonomy): domain Eukaryota; kingdom Metazoa; phylum Arthropoda; class Arachnida; order Ixodida; family Ixodidae; genus Dermacentor; species Dermacentor variabilis. The sequence continues at coordinate 17,215,586 of NC_134578.1, read as the reverse complement.
TAAAAGTTCGTTATTCTCGAATATTCGATAAACCGACATTCGTACAACTGAGAGTTTACTGTAGCTGGCCAGTGTTTTATGGCAATCGCTTACTGCATAAAAAGTTTTGTTATCCAAGTTTTCTCCAATATACAGAAAGGCTATTCTAACTTTAAGGCAAGTGGGTAACCGCAAGGCTAATTTGCACGACAGACAAAAGGACAACGCATCACATGACTCGATCACCGCTCCATGCGTAGCCATCGTTGGCACAGTGTGGGTGGACTGTCGTCAGCGCTGTCGATAAAGAGCAGACGCCGTCTGGGCCGTTTCATTGTCAGGTTAACCGCGATTAGCCACCTGTCCAATGATTCTGACATCTGGAGAGTCAGGGCCAGCTTGCATGACAGCAGCCTCTTGCACCGTGGATTGAGTCCAGGAAGCCACGTCCAGTAAGAGTGGAGCCTGCGGTCTTTGCAAATCTTCTTTAGCTGTGTCTCATTGGACCTGTGGTTTGGACCTGTTGTTTGGACTTGTGATCAGTGGACCGGTTTCGTCCCGAACCCGCGTTTCCTGGACTAAGGTTCCCCATCTTCTCCCAGTCCTAACCTGGAGCTTGCAGCCTTGGAAGCCTTCCTGAACCAGTCACAGGATTGTAGTGCCAGGCTGGGTTAGGTGAGTTCGTGACCACCAGTGCTGTGCGTGTGTCCAAGGCTTGGTCTTCAGCTATGGGCCACTTCAAAAAGCTAACTGTGATTATCTCAAGCCACTAGTTCACCTCGACACAAGAGCTTCACCAGGCGTGAACTCTAGTCGTGCCATGTGCCATAAGTTCAGAGTTGTTCGTAATCATTGCTTATGTGTAATTGTAATGTGCCATAACTCTGATTAATGTGGTGTTTTGCGGCACAAGGGCCAAATATGGCCAAGGAGCATCAGATCCCATAACTGTAAACACCTGCCCCAATACAGAGCGTTCAGTGTCCATTCCCTGTGACTGTTCTGCCTTGTTCGGGGCCTGGGCCCACCTTTGCACACCTCACAGCATTAAAGCCATGTCCTTTCTCACCTGTAGGCAGGCGGCAGAGGGGTCCAAACTGCGTAGCCAGGAAAGCCAGTTCGCCAGCAGAACGCTGCCTCCACCGGAGAACCAGCGACACCAGGTTGTCCCGGCACGGCACTACAAGCAGAAAAGCACCAAAGCTGGCTGATTGAAGTGCTCTCAAGAAGGAGTGAAAAAGTACAAAAGACAGAATGAAATGAATAATGACACACACTTGGGTATTATGGACTCATTGACGTGCTGAAAGCTAAATGTGTTTGACGCAACAGGGCATTGCCCTCCCCACCCTTTGTTAGCTAAAAGGGTTTGTGACAGTAACTGCTGTAAGAAAAACGTACCGTCATCCAGCAGTCCCAGCATAGTAACGGTAGCCTCCAGGGCTGCACGTCGAACTGCGCTGTCTGCATCACTGGACAGCTCTACCAGACAAGGCAGCAGGTACTGCTTTGTCATTCCCAGCCTGTAACCACAATAGAGCATTGAACATCGCTTCATTGCTTCATCCTTATGATCGCACTACATTATGTCCACTGAGCAACAATGACTTCTTTCAGCGATCTTCATTTACTCCTGTTTTGCGCTGGAAATTGGGTGCAAATTGTATTCGGGGGCGTGCTAGAATCGTAGAAATATGGTAATTCTTTCACGTTTATATGAGTAATAACTCGAGTTCCTTTTGTTGACATACCATTAATTCTTTACTTTTATGTGTTATAGCACTTGTGGAACTTGTACTAACCTTATCTTGCCATTGTTGCCATTGCTCGGTTCTCATTGATAAGTATGCACAGTACATTTTTATTGCACAGTATAAGTCTAAGCATTCATTAAGCATATGTGTCTATGAAGTTTATCTTATGCATGATGACATGCGGCACTTTCATTTATCACTTTTTATTTTATTGCGTGTATGTTTCGTGCCCTGCTTCGCTGTCATATATTGTTGCAGGTTCAGTGCTTTTCAAGTTTTCCCTTTGCAGCTTTCTCTTCACCCTCCTCCATTCCTAAATGAGAAATAAAAGTCATTGATTCATATAATCTCTTTCTAAAATTTCTTGCAGATTACAAATTTTGAGAAAACTGACGCATCAAGTTTATAACTCTGTAACTCGGCAATAAAAAGTGACGTGTATCTAATTTCCGTAAAGCGCACCCTTTTAGACTTATAAACAGACAAAACTGCTGTAGTACTACACACAAATCTGTAATTTACCACTGAGTTGCAAGTAGAATTCTCACAGATCGTCATTAATTCTGTAACAATTTCGTCTAAGCTGCAAACTCATACATGACATTTGTCTACTTCAGATTGCTCTGACAGGTCCAATCTACAGAAAAGCCATATCCGTTTTTAATACTACCAAGTTACGCATTTGTAAACTTGATGCTTCAGTGTTTTTCCAAAGTTCGGTGCTTGAGTCATTTAGAATACAGTAAGTCTATCTTTACTGGTAAAGTATTAACTAGGCCGGAGAAGACGTCATCAAAACCTATGATATCATGGTAAGCTGGTGCAGAAGCTTTAAGGTAGCACGGCTACCCATGTTTTGATTTCGCACCTTCTCTGGCATGCCAGGCCTCTTCTTACAATAAGGGTGGCGTATTTTTTTTCCCTCGATGGTAAATCAAGGGTAATTCGAGGGTAATTCACAAAGGGTAGTTTGGTAGCATACCTTAATTTGTAAATACAGGCGATATAATTTTTCTCATCTGCATCACTTGAACTCCATCATAATGGTAAGCGGCAGGCACTCACCCGATGGACCGAGTGAGAGTGCCCAGCTGACAACACATGCTGGCCCGAACGTCCGGATCAGGATCCCGGCAGAGGGACTCTGCCAGCGGTAGCAGCTCCTTCTGCACCCTTTTTAACACAACCAGAAAAATTTGGCTACAAGCAAACATTTTATCACCCCTCAAAAGCACAGATGAAGAACTATGTGTTAGTCTTGACATAACAATGTCCCATTAGGAACATCATTTTATTTGTAGCATCCAGTAATCATCATAAAATAAACTAAAACTCAGCACTAACAAATATACAGTAGGCGACAGTGAACAGAACCATGGACATGAGCAGTGCTGAGATACAAAACGATGCATTTGGAGAACTCTTGCCTCAATATAAGTGAGTGCATCCTTACACCTTTCACCTGCAGGTTTGCTAGCGTACAACTACTCATTTATAACCAATTTAGCCAAACTGAAATTTGTATTTGGTTGGCCTTTAAATGCAAAATGGAAGACAGAAAGAGGACTTACACAACTGTTTCCAGCAGTGCGGCCACTGCACCCAACAGACGGCAAGACACTAGGCGGGACAGGGGTGACTGGGACACCTGGCCCTTCTGCACTGCGACTGGCAATACCTGCAGACGTTTTTAGTTGTAGACATGCAGTTTCACAAAATGAAAATACGGTAGACTACGATTAAAGGGAACTTGAAGGGACAGAAGTTCTGTTTACCTTAAGTTTCAATTAAACAAAGGGCACAAGAATCGCCAAGAATTATTTTACTTTAAAAGCATCCGAGTGTTTTTTGATTACTGTGGTGAAAAAAAAAAAGACTTCACTGCACTCTGCTTGTAATATTGTAGCTTCTTTGCACAAGGTTGTGGTCACGTGCGATAAGATTCCCGATACTTCTGTGCAGTCCTTGCATTCTAAATGGCACTGCGGACTTTCAACTACATATTTTACCATAAGATCGGAAACGGTAACACACTGGAACAGTAATGTTTACACCTTCGTCAATAAAATCACCGTCTTTGCTAAGAACTTCACTGATTATACTTTCAGCTGTGTCTTCAAAGCAGTAACAACGGCATCGTCAAAGGTGAACCTAGCAGTGTGAACAAAGCAGTAGTTGCAGCCAAACTGCAAGATCCTACCTACTCCTTAGCGATCTCTTCCGGCTAACAGATCATTACGAAGTCCTCATGGTGGAAACACCACTGCAACTTTGCCATCTTTAATTTGCATAATCTCTGCCTCAAGTGCCTGATGGATTGTTTTTTGTCATTTACAGCATCACCATTTGGCATGTTTGGCAGACCTTTGCTGTTCCACACATCGATGAGGTAAGTGGTGGTTCAGGTTAAAGTTTCATTTACCCAAAGGTCAAAAAAAGGTGGGTTCCATTTCACCAACTTTTGCAAACACTGAGTCCATGGGCAGCCAACCAATGCTAATACTACTGTTCCGTTTATCATGCATTTCCATCTAAGCAAGTTTTGTTCATCAAGAGTCCACCGTATGGTCATTCATATAACAGTAGCTCGCAGCTATGAAAGCTGTATGCATTTCCACATGGGTTTCTTCATAGAGGTGTTTAGAAGCCACAACTCATGTGAAACTTCCTTTCTTTTTCAATGTTAGTAAAACAAGAAGTTTGCTGACAATCCCACGACTTTTCCAGGTCGCTAGACGCCCCGATGCTATATGCTGATCCCCAGACAACGTACACGAATTTACAGAAGTCTGCTAATTAAGTTGGATTCACTCTTTCCAAAATTAACAGTTGCTTCAATGATAAGCTGCAAACCATTTCTTCAAATATGAGACACCACAAGCTGTTCACGCGGCTTCATGCCCATATTCTTGGTTAGTATGTTAGTCTCGTTAGAAAAATCTACATTCGCAAACACTGAGTACATTACTTAAATAAAAAGGGCAAGTGTCTTCTTATATTCCCGATTGAAAGGTAACAGTCCCATCATGCCTCATCGCTTACCCATCATCCCATCGACCCAAAATGTCCCTTGGCATATAGCAGAGGGTAATACCACTGAACGAAGACTGTCTGTAATGCGGTGGCTGTAACACTAGTGCTCAAGTTCACGTTTATTAGGAAGGTGGTGCAAAAGGGATGGTTACACAGATAACAGAAGCACACAGGTCAAGTGCTGGACTAACAACTGTGTATTTCTTTTCTCTATGAGCCCTGCCCTCTTGCGCTCCTTTCACAATGAACCTGAACCAAACTGATCCCATTTCACACCTTATTGCAGAGGTTCTTGGCACCGAAAGGCAGCTATGCAAACGCAGAGATGACAAGAAGGATGAGAATGGAATGGATGTTTACTTATGTCTGCATTGCAGAGCTTCTCAAGGCAGCCGGGCAAACACAGGCATGATGAGAATGCAACGCATGTTTCCTTAAGTCCATGCCTGCCCCCTGCCTTTCAATACCATAAATCCTCACTAACTTGCTCAACTCTCAGTTGTCCCAAGTTCAGAGGTTGTCCTCCTCTGAAACTGAATTACAATCAGTAATGCATGACACACCTGCTGCGATATTGTGGCCCTTGGTAGAAGCTCGAGAACATCCAGCAGCGTGTCAGCCCAGGCAGTCGCCACCACTAATCAAAATAAAAGTAAATAAAGTGTGAACAGAAAGAATACTTGCTCTGTTTTGAGTTTTTGTCAACTAGCAAAAGAATCAATAAGAAGTGTATAGAAGGGCTTTTTTAACGAAGGACTCGCACAATAAGAAGTCTACTAAAAACACGTTTTTGATGTCATCTGTTGCAGGTAAAGGTGAAAAAGAAGCAAAGCAGGAAAAACTCCGAAGAGCACATGGCGTGCATCGTGAGCATACCTGCCAATCTGGAAATTTTTAATATTCATAAAATTCCATTGACACGATACTGAAAAAATGAAGGTGAGAGAGGGGATAACAAAAATTTGATTAAAAGCTTGCTCTTGTCAGGGATGCATACGTCTTTTATTAAATATGATTTAAATTCAGATGCAGCACACAAGCAACCACAAACTTGGATAGCAAATAGTGACAAGGAGCACATTGCCATTAGAGCAAGTTTTTTTCAGCGACAGCTTCAGGAACTTCTCCGTGCAAACTTGCCCAAAGTAAGCACCTCTTTTGCATTCTTTCACAATCAGAATATTTCCAATGGAAAGTTTTCTGACTAATCAGCAAAACCATTTTGTGAACAGATATAATTTATTCATTAAACATGACGAGACATTCCTAATATGAGCCTGAATTCGTAAATTTCTCAAATTACTCAGGAAAGCTGGCAGGCATGCATGATGCATGACTTTCAGGAGAATTAAGCTGGCGATCATCTCATGTGACACGCTCATTTTGAATTTTCCAAAGACCTATTCTGCCCAAATGTTGAAATCTACTCCACTTCTACGAATGCTATCAAGGTACAACACAAGGTCTCCTTCAAGGCCAAACAACAAAGCAAACTAAAGTGAAGTTTATTGTGCGGAACAGGCGGCTAGAGCAGTTACATTGGGCAGCGCTCTGAACCGTAACAATTCAGCACTGTCTTCCGTGAAGCAATAACGATGCTGCAGACGATGGCGGTGTGCATCCTCTTCAGTTCATGGTGTCTGTCTTCTTCACCACAATCAATCTTGGGAGAAGGAGCAGCCATCTTGGCGTCTTTATCAGTACTGACCACGAGCAGCTCACAGTAATGCTTCAGGCAGTATACATGAACAATGTCATGTACATGATGACGGAGGTCAGAGTGTACGCTGGACAGCGTGATAAGGTCTATTGAAGAGGGGAAGAAATTTTGGAGAGGCCAGGAGCGTTCGAAGGTACTGACAGCCAGACGAGATCATCGGGAAAGAAGGCAGGTTGCATATAGTTGGCCGTTTCTGCCGCTGTTGCTCAGAGGTGGTGAAGTAGTGCGCGCGTTTTGAATAACCCTTTTAAGAGCTTTAGCTCAGAGGGCTTCTATCTAAATACACAGGAAAGGAGAAATAGTTTTTCTCGACAAATACTGCACCGAATTTGATAAGTTTTATCTCCGAAAAGCATTTCTGGGCCTGAGCTAAAGCTTCCTCTTAAGGATAAGACATAATAATATCCAAAGGAAAAATGTATTTTTCGTCGAAATGTGCGAAATGCCGTGAAAAAATTGAGACGAGGCACTTAATACCCCTGTCACATGGACACTCAAAAGTCTTTTGAGCAAAGACTGCCCAAAAAAAAAAAATATTTAACTCACACACACAACAGGGAGCGCTCTCTTTTTCAGAAGCCATCTTTTCTGGAAGCGCAGTATGTCAACCTCTTTTACGGACGAAAAAGAGTGGCCTCGAAACCAGCGGGCGCCAGAAATTATCGCGTATTAAAAAAAAGTTAAGTGAGTGCATATTTTTCTGTAGCCTAGGCTCATTTTAAAAAATTATTTTTGGTCTCGCAGAAGGTGTAGTAATCCCAGCAATGTTCATTTTCTTCTTCACCCTTGTAAGCAGGTCAAATGGGTCTTGTAAGCAGGTCGAATGCTCCCTAAGCTGCTACAATAAACCTTTATGATGATGTGTTGTGTTTTGTGGCGCAAGGGCCAGGTTTGGCCAAAGAGCGCCATGACACGTGGTAATGTTGACGATGTACTATGGAAGATGTGACTTGGCTGTAAAGTGGCCTAAAAATATTCGCTGTAAAGTGCGTAAAATCTACGTGCTATAAAATTATGGTGATGACTAATGACGAATACTATGAACATTAAAATCGATCGTAGAAGAATGATGCAAAATATAAAATATATAAGATGGTAAAATTACTTGGAGCACTGCTGCCTCGCCAGAGCCCTTGAAACACAAGGGCCTAGAGGCGCGTGCTATACGAAAGACCTATCACAGCGGCATCCTCTGAAGAGAGGACCCGCTACGAACATGTGGGGATAAAAACATGCAGGACAACATCTCTCAGAAAACTTAGGACTGCGTTGGCGTCAAATAAAGGTTCTGGGCCGAGTAGCATCACGGGATGTAGGGGGATGTGCTGCCGATATGCTAGGGAAAAATGTTTCCTTCTTTCAGATTCGGCTGCCCGACACTCCAGGAGAACGTGGAGGATGGTCAGCCTCTCCCCGCATCTACCACAGGTTGGAGGATCATTTCCAGTGAGTAGAAAGTTATGCGTGCCAAACGTGTGTCCTATTCTGAGGCGACAGAATAGGACATCTGTTCGCCGTGATTTTGTTACGGAGGGCCAAGAACCTAACTGTGGCTTTATTACATGTAGTTTATTATTTACTTCTGCGTCCCACATACGTTGCCAGTGGTTTCGCAGTTTCCTTTTTGAGAAAGGCTTCAGGTCTGTGACAGGGACCAAAGCAGTAGGATGAACTGCATGCAATCAAATGGATGTGGCCATCTGGACCTTTACATTAACGTTTCTTAATCCAGCATTGTCAAATTTACTTGAAAACTGTGTAATACATTAAGTTTTAATTTTTTATTCCGAGATGCACGAGTTTATTTTGGTCGATTTTATTTCGAACGCTAGCGCCACATTTGCAGTGGTGTGTCCAGAAGGAAACACTAAAAAGAGAATGTCAGAGCAGTGTGTCTGCTGCGCAACACCTCTTCAATAAAAACTTGGTAAACGACCGCTTACGTAAGAGTTTCTGCATGCTCGTGTGACAGAAGCATAAGACTGCTTACATGTGGGAATGCGGAAGCATTGTAGTCACTTTGGTGAAATGTTTTCGCTTAGGTATTCATCTGCATGTCACCGTGCACGTTGTAAACTTGCACGGCGTTCTTGTTGTATCACGGTTTTGGTTTCAAAACCAAGTTCACCTGCCTTCAGGGGGCGCTGCCATAACCAGCCATGCCTATTTAACTGGCAGCCCGAACAATAAAGTCTTGGTACCCATCAGCATACTAGTCTTTCCTTCTGGCCACCGTCCCGGCGTCCCCGGCACTGGCGTCCATGATGGCTGTGCCGATGCAACAGCTCCATTTGAGACATGATGGTGGTGGTATGCCTCATTTTATACACTAATGATTTGTTCTCGAGAATGTTGTTGTTTGCTGTCACGTATGTGGTTCTTGCCCACTACGGGGATTTAGCCAAGAAATGGATGCGCAGAGTGCAGTGGTGCTATTTCATATTGAAAGATTGTTAGCGTGGGATAGAAGATGACAACAGTGACCGACACACCACTAAAAGTGTTGCATGAGCTTTTGCACATAGGGAAGACGCGATACCGGGTTGTGTAAGGCACTGAGAAATTTGACATCAATCCGAGAATTTCTTAATGTGTTTTTACTTTTTGCGCCATCAGCCACTATTGGTACCGTGTTTTGGTCATGCTGCTGCCAAATTTTCGCGAAATGGGGCATATAATGCTTTTCATTATTAAAGATAGTCAAAAAGCAGAAAAATATTTGATGAAATCTTTTTCAATGGTAGGTTTGTTTCCTGTGGGCAAACACCAGGCAGAACACCAAAAAAAGTTTCACCCCAAGCCAGGGGCACAGCCATAGATTGAGGGTAGTGGGGGTGGACGTACTCAGTGTGCCACCTTTGGTGCTTGTCATATGTGAAACAGAGGTGAACACCACATTTCCTCTACGTTTCTTATATCACTGAAGCTGAGGATGGTGCATTGATTTTTTGTCTCTGACCATGCTTTCAACATGCCAAACTTCTTTGTCCTCTGTTTTTGGTGGTCTAGTCCAACAAACAGCAAAGACACTTAGCCAAAAAGCGTCATACTCGAAACCAGAACTCAACAAGTAAACAATATTTTTTTTTTCTTTTCTGTCTGTTGGCAGCACTCATCCATAAAGGGTTGACCAGACGGAGAAACTTGTTAAGCAAAAGGCCTGCCATTCCCTAAATGTAATATCACCAGCTAAAATGACAATCTAACACGCTACATACATACCAGGGTCTCTGCTCTCTACGCTGGATAGGATGCTCTGTAGAAGTGACTGTGCGAAGGACTGGGATACCAACGTGCCACCATCGAAGAGGTGAACCAGTGACTTGCCATCCTGCACGTCAATTTTGTAAGCGCTCACAATGGGCCAGTCACACAGTCAGTTCATTCGCAAGTAGTGACATTCCTTAGTGGACTGAATAGTACAGGAACCAGATATGTTTTAAGGAAGGGGTTGGGCAGAGGGAAATGACGAGGACCACAGCTGCAGGGTTAGAGTCAGTGAACAAGACTGCTTTACCCGGCAAACACTGGGAGGAAGTCAACTGCGGACCAGTGTTGAGCCACTGATCGGAATCAATTTCTCATAGTCTTTGAGTGTAGCTGCGCCTAATAAGCTGTCCCCATCTGAATAACTCCTTCAGACACCAATAACTGTAATTACTTGTGTAATGCCCAGACTTCTTTCTGAATAGGCCAAAGAAAAACTTCTTGCAGTTGAATTCTTGTGAGAATCGGTATGTTTAGGCAGATGGATGTGTTCCACTTAACATACAGACATCTTTCGCCACACATACTTGCATTACAATTAAGTAGCAAACATAGGCAGTCATTTTGTCATCATTATGCATGAACAAATTGCATCTTGTGACTGCCACTCTCGTGGCCCCTGTTCATTGCTTACTGCTGTACGCAGTGAACACACAATATGCGTTTCCGTTTAGACACTTCCCACTTCCAAAAAGAAAGTGTAGAACGTGAACTCATTCGTACATTATATATATATATATATATATATATATATATATATATATATATATATATATATATATATATATATATATATATATATATGAATGAAGGCATGTAACAAGCCCGCATAATAAACACACAGTGTACTCATGTTGCCAATTGTAACTTCTTTATTCTCTTCTGTCTCCCAACCCCCGTAATGCTGATTCTGTCTTGTCTTCTTCTTCAACTGCCTGAGCACGCATTAAGGCACACGTTTTGAGGCACACGCAGTTGCCCGTGCAATGCACTCTTACCTGTTGTGCTGGTTGCAATGTTGGCTGTGCTCCATGCTCGTCAGGGGATCTGTCAAATCAATAAATAACGACTTCATGCTACATCTTCAAATAATCAGCAGCACACACACTGCTTATCTGTGGCACTTTAACACTATTTTTAATATGTTGCATAAACGCGCAGATAGCCTTAAAAAATTAGGCCGCTCATTAAACGAAATCGTGCAAATTACGCAAGAAAGAGGCAATTTCTTGGTCACGAACGACAATGTAAGACATTTTGGAACACTGACACTAACGGGAGACAAATTTACGGAACATGCCAGGTTCAAACGTCAACCCAGGTTCAAACGTCAAGCGTTACGTAAAGTCCTTTTGCACATACTCATTGCATTTCAAATTTTAAAACTCGTTCAACTGCGCGTGCATAACAATTCGCGCAGGCATAACTGTCGCACCTTTAATTAACAGCGCGTCGGGTAATTTGCACGAAAATCGGAAAAACATTTACACGACTTGCTCGCTCCTTCGACCGCTCAGCTTGTCCTCTTGAACGTCGAACAAGGAGCTTTCGAGACCCGAGTTGCAGCACTCATGCGTTTGATGCTAACGAACGATCGACACAAGAGCGTCTACAAAGTTTGCCGCATTTGTAGGGCACTGGACCGCAATCCACGGGTCTTGGCTATTCATACAGATCGAAGATGAGGAAGTTGATATACCTGCAACCGTCTTCAGCCGGCATCAAAGGCGGCGACGAGCAAGACATCTCGCGAGGCTCCGAGACGTTCGCTGGCACCATGGCCCAAATTAGCGCTCTTCTGCTCGCTCATAGAGCGGCTCGGGCGACGATTTCATCAACAACACAACACTCTATCGCCCGCGTCAGCTGCGCGAGTTGTCAAGAGCATCCCGAGGCGACGTCCGGAAAGATTTGAACGCGCGACCGCCGCACAGTCAGCGCGCTACGCGAAGGAGTAGGCATTTCCCCGTTTTCCGAGCCTCGTCGTTAGCACCACACAATATTCACAGGAACGGAGAATCGCAAACGTTCTTTCTTCCGCTTCACCTAGTAGGACTGCGGGGGAAAAAAAAAAGCGAAACTCTCAAGGACGAAGGCGCAAAGTCGTGATCCGTCGGTGCCCCCTGCTCGCAACTACAAAATCAAAACATCTGCGAGCGCGACACCACAGGCGACACGTGCAAAAACAAGAAGCCAAACAAGAAACAAGACGACGATGATGATAGGACATCACTGGCCATCACGCATGGTTGCATGCATTGTAGGAAACTCTATGGTTGCATGGGTTGCGCGTGTGATATTTTGCGGTGGCGCTGCCGCCAGTAGCGATGCCAAAGTGGGAGTAAGTAATGCCGTCCTCCTCCAAGCCAGAATGCGTAAGATCGAGCAATTTCCAACGTCATTTCTGATTACACAGCACAATGATGAAGTGTCCCAGACAACACCAAATGGCCTACGACCATCTCGAGCAAGTGCTAATGTCCCACGTCCAAAAAAGGAAGTCATGGGGATGTCGCATGGGCTTCAGTGAACGTATGTCCAATAGAAGTCCCTGATTGGTACCTGAATGGGCCCCTCCATGTAATATAAACATGTATGCGGGTATTTCAGTTCGCTTTCATAAATGACGCGCCATGTTGAACATCATTGTTTAAAACGAATATTTTATGAGCGATCACGCTAAACTTGTGTAACGCTGCACAAATTACATGCCTTACAGAAAAGGGCTCACAAGATGTCAGTTTATTTACTATAATTTTGTATTGGAGTCCTCCTGCTGTGCGGGCCTTAGCTACTGCGCAATGCGTGTAACAATTAAAAGTCGCGCGATGTGCTGCACCAGTCGTTTCCGAGATTTATATACAGCAGTCTTGCACACTAGACTAGTTCAACGTACTTAGAGCTTTGATAGCGCACAAAAAAGTCCAATGTAAATAAAGTTATTAGGTACTGAAACCGTCCATGTGACAAACCCTGCATGCATGCATCCCATTTGCCGACTTATGCGAAAAGTGACGAGCAGCTTTGGTTTCAGTTCTTTAAATTTATCTTTCGCTACGTAAATTCTAAATAGGCAGGCGAAAACAGTAAAAAAATAAACTTTTATTAATGGTATTGAAAATAACCAATAGCATGTTTTGTATACTCAAGAGGGCACAAAAGGGAAGGGGAAAAATTCACCCATGATTACGAATGCGAAATTTGACCGCAGCTTTATATGCGTTTTCATTTCGGGATATATTGGCTGGCGCGGACAATTTTTTTTGTGCGACACGTTGCAAACGGAGCAAATAGTGACGCGACTGCCTTGCTAATTGGGAGATAGCGAGAGGCAGCGCGTGGGTGACGCGTGGGCGCGATTCACAGAAGCCGCCGCAGACAGACCTCCGCTCATGAAGCGCTTTGTTTCCGTACATGGCATATCGGTGAACGCGCTCGCCGCCGGCCTTATCGATGGCGTCATTCGTGAACACACGAAGCGCGCTACACTGGTGCCATCTCGTAGCGATCGTTGCCGCAGAACACGTATTGCGCGCTACTACGCTTTTCTTCACACGCTTTCACCATGCCTTCCTCTTTCAGCCTCGTGGTTCCACTGCACCCTTCTCCTCCGCTTTCCTCCTCGCGCTCGCTTCGCTGTCGCCGTCTTTCATCCCCCGTTGTGCTGTGCAGCGCGGTTGAGGTGTCCTCTGCTGAGAGACAGTTACTGCGCTGCACTTTACCCCAACCTTTCCTTCCCATACTCAAGAATCTCCTTCTCTCTCTCTCTCTCCCCCGTTGTGCTCCGCGTTCGATCTTTCACCCTTCGCTGTGCTCGTTTGCTCGGTTACGCCGAGGGACGCCGACGCTCAACGCAGGAATGGGCGCCAAAAGGCTGCCCCCCATTCAGCGTGTTTATAGGCGTTTCCTGGCGTTGCGTCTCCCGGCGTAGTCACATGAACGCCGCCAGAGAGATCGTCAAGCCACACGAGCGAAACGCGGACGAGCGCTGATTGGTCTGCGCTTATGGAGTGCTTTCGGCGGCGAGATCTTTCTCTTGAGCGCGCCACCCTCAGCGTCGACGCCGAGCGACACCGGGTGACAACAGAAAACGCTGAATGTGTGGCGGCCTTTACAGCTGCGCTCTAAAACACGTGCCGAACAGCTCACTTTTAGAAACGCCCGTTCCTGCATTTCGTGGGGACGTTGTCCCTCGGAGTTCTTTCTCAGCGTAACCGAGCGAACGAGCACAGCGAAGGTTGAAAGAACGGACGAAGAGCGCAGCGGGGAATGAAAGACAGCGATAGCGAAAAGAGCGCGAGGAGGAAAGCGGGTAAGGAGGGTATGGCGAAAGTGCGAGAGTCGTGGCTTATTCGTGTCGCCACCTTCCCTATTGACACTCGCATAGGCCAATAAAGGGACAGTTTTCGTTCTCGTCTATACTCGCGGACAACTTTCTGTGGCAATGAAGGGAAAGCTACGGAAGCGAACGCGCACAAGTGAAAGCGCTTCTGAAAAGAGTCCGGCGTTTTAATCCACGTTAGTTTAGGCTGGGGAAGAGAAAACATAAACACCTATAGTAACAGTTAAATAAAAAAAGAACACACCTCCGAAAGTAAAAGTTTACTTATTTTGCGGCTTTTCCCTTCCGCGTTTGGGCAAACGCGAAACCATTGCACGTGGAAGCTGCGTCGATTCAGCGTCTGTTCCGAGCAACTAAATGCACTGTCAACGCTGCCGGACTACTTGGCGCCGTAACACACGTGCAGCAGCCACCGTGCCCGTAGCTGTGCCTTCATTACAGAAAGTTGTCCCCGAGTGGCTGGCCGCCTGTTTTTTCGCTCCTGTCTGGCGCCTCGTTAAATCTTCCTAACGTGCACCCCACGTCGCGACAGCATTGACAAAGCGGCAGAAGACGCTTGACCTGGACCACGCTTACATCGTGACCTGGACGATCTTCTCAACAGGCTGACGAAGCGTGAGTGTCAGCAGTTCGCTCGGCGGTGAAAGCAAACGCCGCTTTCAGGCGCCCTAGCGCGCCGTTTCATTTCCGATCAAACCACGCCGGTTCGTACCAGGCACGCTCGATCAGCGAGTCTGATGGAGGATGAGTCGAGAAAAAACTCGTGGAGCTGTTTTCCGTTGCCCTTCCGCGTATTATTGGAGAGTTTTAAGTTAGCGGGCGAAAGCAGCGCCCAAGCGTTGGGAGACGCAACTCCACTGCGGCCACTTCGGGCTCTTTTGTACTCGCTTTAGGTTCTTTTGTACGCTCGGCGGCTTGCGACCTCCAACGCTTGGGCGCGGCTTGTATCATGTAACCTTAAACTCTCGAGTCGGTCAGTACACCTAGTTGGGCGAGTCGATGTTGACGATGATGTTGAAACTCGCGCGTTTTGTGAGTCGCCTCCCGCTCATGAAAGGGACCGCGTAGCCAGACTACAGTAATTTTCAGGAGCCTAGCAGGGTGCCTCGATGTCGTCCTTGCCCGCCGCTGTATACAGGGTGGATACCTGCAGTCTCTTGCGGCCTAAAAATCGTCACTATCATGCTCAGCTCGCGTGTCGGCACGTAAATTAACGCTCGCCGCGTTTCGTTCGATTGTCCTTGCCGAGACGCAGTTCGAACGCATGCAGGCGAGAGCTTGCGCGGTAAGGAACGCGCGGAAAACGCAAGCGACTCCGTTCCATACATAGCAGACAACGCTGTCGCGGCTAGAGAGACTTCTCTCAGTGGCTTCGTTCGCACTTTGACGTCTTTCGACCGCAATTGTGCGCAACTGTTCTTTATGTAGGCTCAGTATAGAATGAAACAAGCTTTTAAACCTTGAAAACAAACGCACTGCGGTATATACGGGTGCTTATGCGTTGTTCTAGATCATTTTTTAGTTTTTATTTTTAGTTTTTTTTAAACAAAGAAGCAGTATATGGCTAGGCTCTGGAAAAAAATTGCTTGCGTCTATCGAGCCGTGTATATCGAGAATTTCTCCCCATGCGGAGGCCGACACCGAAGGTAGTAAAATACCGGGCCGACCCGCAGCCGAGGTGAAACAGGCTTTACGCACTCCTCCAACTCGCAAAAAATTTTAATATCTTCGGTCCAAATACAACCTGTATCGGATATTAAGCTGATACGAACAGATGCTGCACTTTGACCCACATCGGCCATGTCTACTTTCGCCCCGCCCTCTCTTTGTCGGCGTTCCAAGCGCTTGCTCATTCCGCTCTCCCGTAGTGGCGGTCCCGTAAGCGTGCTGCTAAAACCCCTATTGAGGGGCTCCCTCGCCAGGACCGCGAGGCAGAATGAAATGCGAGCCGTCCATATGTGGCCCCGATCCCGCAAATTTGGAACGTTTCACCGGAACAACGGCCAGTTTTCAGAGCGAGTTTGTGGGGAACCAATCTTGTGTGTGAGCGCTTGTGGTTTCTCGAGTTACCTCACAACCATTGCTGCACTGCGGGACGTGGTCCAACGCACCATCGCCTTGACCATGCATAGTGAAGCAGTGTGCACCCTCGGAGTGCGGCGAGGCGCTTGTCTGTTCTACGTGCCGGGATTCGTTAGTAACGGGTGTCGTGTCGCGTTTTGCAACAGTACATGGGTATGTATACCCCTCGGTGCATCATTTTTCGAGTCTCAACATTGTGGAGGAGCGGATAACTTCCTGTGGCAATGAGAGGAAAGCTACGGAGGCAAAGCGCTCACAAGAGAGAGCGCTTCTGAAATGAGTTCCGTGTTTTCATCTACGTTAGTTTGAGCTCGGGAAGAGAAAACATAAACACCCTATTAACAGCAGTTAAATAGGAGAAAACACGCCGCTGAATGTAAAAAGTTTACTTATTTTGCGGCTTTTCCCTTCAGCGTCTGGGCAAACGCGAAATCGTCGCACTTGGAAGCTGCGCCGATTCAGCGCCTGTTCCAAGCAAGCAAAAGCATCAAACGCTGGCGAACTACTTGGCGCAGTAACACATGTGCAGAAGCTCCGCCCCCGTACCCTTCATTGCCACAGAAAGTTGTCCGCGAGTGTAGAATCGCACCTCGGCAGTGGCGTAGCAAAGGGGGGGGGGGTGTCATATACGTCTGAAGACGCACCTCTTTCCGCCGTCTTGAGTGGGCGCGAATGGCAAAGAATGCTCCGGTATCCAGTAGCCCGACCTCATATATGTACCCGATGCGTTGCGCCGCAGAATAGTCGGCTGCAGCTCTATCAACAGCCCACGAAATAATTGCACGAATGTATGGGCTAAAAAATTTGATTCGCAAAATGGTCGCTAAACTACTCGCCTTAGCGGAATGTTTCATGTGGGGAGCGCTCGTGCCGTGCGTTCATGCTGGGAGCAGGCGTCGCTAAACAGTCGGGCGTTGAGGCTCTTCGGTCCCTCTTCCGTTCAGAACGCGCAGCGAAGACGAACAAACTTCAGACAGCAGTGCAGAGTGCATGCAGACCAACAGTAGTGCAAGCTTTCGCTGGCACGGGCTTCATCGCGGCCTTTTTTTTTATGGTGACGCCAAGAATCGACGCGAAGCGTGCTCTATGCTGTTCCCAATCTTGAGGTGGTACCGCAGCTCGGATGATCACGTTTGTCCGTATAGCAGCAAATAAAAGCAAGGCTTTTACTGATCAGAATGAAGAGAACTCGTAATTGTCATAGCATTGGCGCCCGCGCAGCAGGGAGGCAGGTGGCGTTTTCCGTTTTTCTAATAGGCTGGGGTGATCAGCGTCACTGACACACAATTTAATTTTCGTTCAGGGCTGCCCACAGCCAAAATACTGCGCGCCATATAGTATATACCGAGACGATTTTTGTGAAGTTGCTGTTGTGCAAGATATGAATGTCGGGCTTCAATTTTGCAAATGAAATATTGCCGCTAAAATTGGTAATTAAAATTTTATAAAGACATGTTTTGTTATTGGGACGTGGGCCATACTTTCCACGACGCCGCATTTGTATTGTCTGCCAAGCCTTACAGTCTGACAGAAGATGTGCACATGCGCTTATCACAAGTTATCAGTGCAGCACCCTGCTATTTGGCGCAGAAAAAACAGCCTGTATACCTGCTGCATTCGCGATCTCTGGGAAAGAAAGAGAGTAAACGTTTATTGCAGTATAGGTTGTTTGGTTATGGTGGGTGAAGCCGCTCCTCCAGGGCCACACTGGTTACAGCGGCTCGCCGGGCCTGGTCAAGGGTCGCCAGCTGGCTTCCCAATTCCACTTCCGCGAGTCGGGCCTCCCACGACCAGTTATGGAGAGTGTTGTCTAGCAGCGGCGAGGTGGCAGCCGCCGGACGTAACGCGCACTGGAATGTTATGTGTTCCAATGTCGGTGTTCCTTCGCACCACGGGCATTTATTACTGTATTTGTCTGGGTACATCTTGTGTAGCCTGTATAAATGTGGGAAAGTGTTTGTTTGCAGGCGGCGCCAGTCCCGTGCTTGCCTGCTGTGTAGGTCCGGTTGAGGAAGGGCTTTGGTTCGCCGACTTAGTCGTTGTAATTCGAGGATTTCCCTTAAAGCGAAGGAGAGGGGGACAAGGGGGACGCGCGCGGTATCCAAGGCGGCTGTACTGGTGCTGAAACCCGGAAATTGTCGATATCCTCGCCTTCCTCGACTACACCCGCGGGGAGGGGCGGTGACAGACCTATGGGCCCCGAGTGCCAGACGACCTAGCTACGCCACTGCGTCTCGGCCTTCCACTTATGTGCATATGGCGTTTGACGCACGTCAACGGACAATTCGCCATTAAGGGGCCCACTTAAACAGCTTCGCTGGTCACCCACCTTCACAGAGTGGAATGCCACTGAATTTTTATTTGCAACCCGTCGCTAGGAGCCTCGCGGGCATGCTCGCGCGAGCGAACGACATATGTTGGCGCGCTGCGAACGGAACGCGCGGAGATAACTTTTCTTGACTGAACTTCTTGTGCAGCTTCCACAGCATTGACTGCTATGCATGGTACAGAGTATAGATGATTGCATCTGCAACAGGGAGACGCTTCTGAAGAGGACGCTATCGAACGCAGGTGAGCGCATCGGCAGGCAAATTAGGCGAGAAAAACATTTCTTCCAATTTCTCAAACACAAGGTTGGCGTTAAAGAAAAGAACTTATTGGGAGATCGTCATCGTGTGTGTGGTATTCTTTGGAGTTGTTCCATCCCCTAAAATACGGCAGCCTTAGTTTCAAGGGTATGCTCCATAAGTAATGATTACAAAGAATGCTACGCACGGTACGACGGTTCGGCCGGGTTCTTTCATAAGACAGGTCAAGCTGGCGGCCAAGGCCAGCGGGGCCTTGGACTAAAGGGTCTCCGACCACTGCACGTAAATCGTTTGTCAATAAAAGTTTCTCTCTCTCTCCCTCCCTGAAAGGGTGCCTAGACAGTGCGGCTTTGTCCGAATGTCCAGTGCACGTCCCGGGCGGGACGTCCTGAGGACGTCAGAGTAGCAGATCTTCTGCGGACACTTGTAGAGGTGTTCTAGGCTAGACGTACGTACTCTGCCGCCGATAATGTATTTCAGAACAA
This sequence comes from Dermacentor variabilis, assembly GCF_050947875.1. Classification (NCBI taxonomy): domain Eukaryota; kingdom Metazoa; phylum Arthropoda; class Arachnida; order Ixodida; family Ixodidae; genus Dermacentor; species Dermacentor variabilis. The sequence goes on along the minus strand of NC_134578.1, from coordinate 17,196,336 downwards.
TAAACCGAAATTAGTAATAATTATTTTATTAGTGCCTGCGGGGGCAGTTCTCTAGATAGAAAACTTGGAGGCAGTCTACTTCCATTTTTTTAAAATCTTGAAACCTGTGTCAAGAATGTCATCGAATGTTACGCTCAATCAAAGTAAAATCGAAACCGGGAACGCCTCGCCGCTAGGCCACACAGAAACGTCCTGTAACAAAGTTTGAATGGTGGCATGTAGAGGCAAATAATGATACTGCACGTTGCGGCATAGGTTTGCCAAGCAAAACGTGCCGCATCAGTATTTGCGTGTTCAGTGTCAAACTTCGTCGCAATTTTCGTTACGGAGCGTTTCTATCAGAGCTGATAGCGGGGCTCCCTTTGCTCTGGCTCCCCGTGCGCTAGTTTTTGACGTTGCCTGGAAACCGGGTGCATTCAAATTTGACTGGCTCCTTAAGTTTGGTATTTAAACTACGCCCAAAGCTCTAATAAAATAGTAAGTTAGAACGAATTTGTTAATTGTTCTGAAACGCGCTATTAGCGGCAAAGTACGTATGCTTCTCCTAGGAAACTCCTCTACAGATGTGCCAAGTTCGCCACTCCAGAGCTTTCTGAAAAAAAAAAAAAATCTGTGCGCTAAATTGTGGGCGGTTGGCACTAGTGGTGCAAGGCTGGGAGCTTTCCGGTTTTTGCTAAGCATTGCTAGGTTTTACGAGTTTATACATGTCTCGGGTATGTTTTTCATACTAAGTGTTGCTAAGTTTTGCGATGTTATGCATGGCTTGGTTAGGCTCATACCAAGCGTTGCTATGTTCTGCCAAGCCTTATGAGGTTATGTTCATGGCTTAGCTATGCTCATAATAAGTTTCGCCAAGTTTTTGCGGGGTCATACACGGCCAGGCCGGTAAGCCACACATGCCCCAGCAAGTCACACGCATACAAGCCACAGTACGTTCATCACAATTTATTATGTACAGTGCTTCAGTACCAGTCGTCGTCATCGTCGATCCGGCCCTCGACGTCAGACCGTCGTCGTGGTCGGTGGTGTCTGGGAAGGCTTCGCGAAGCACTTGCAAGGCAGAGCTATTCTGTTCAAAGTTACGCACTGAGCTCACCGTGGAGAGATTCACGTCGAACCAGAGCCGGTCACGGACGCTGCAGCTGTGCCCGAACTCGATGCCGAGGAATTCGCGCCGGAAGCGGCCGTTTGCATCCCCCGTGTCTGGGCTTGACGCTGGAAGTTTTCGAGCAGTCGCAGGCCGGGATCGCTTTCTCGGCGACGTCGTGCGTTCAGGCACAGACTCTTGCGTTCCCTAGACAAACTCGGTATCCTCGACTCGGCGTCGCCTCTTCCTAGCCGCAGCTTCGGCGCGGTGTTCCGGATCAGCTTGGCGGCGCTTCTAGCTTGGCAGCACGGCGCTCTAAGCCGCTTCTTCTTCAGGCGTCCGGGCTTTCTTCGGTCTTCCCATGGCAGCAACACGTACGCACGGAGTAGAAGAGGCGAGAGGTGTGCCGCCGCGCGGGCTGTTCCCAGCTTTTACTCGCCTGCGACGTCACGACTCCGCCCTACGCGCGTGGGCTGCGAGGAGCTTACGTGGCTCGGTGCTCTCGCATGTGGTTGCTAGGCAACACGAGGCGGTGCACAGCTGGGCTGAGTTTTTTGGTAATAAACAGCTCCGCTCTTAAAAAAATGGCACCCTGTATGGCCAGCAACGAATTGACAGCAAAGCTACCAACTGGGAAATTAATTTTCCCAAGTACAAATACACACCAGAACAGTGGCAGTAATCTAAATAGTGGCCACTATCTTCTTGAATTTTTATGCAAATTTGTCCACTAGAAAAGCAGATTTTTTTTCTCGAACATTTGAACAAGTCACTGGCAAAATATGTGACAGGCAAAATTTCAGTGTTGCTTGAATTTGCATTCATGAATAGATTAACATTTACTTGCCATCGTTGTAGTGTTTTATGCACTCTTGCAAATTAGATGCCACCACACAAAGTGCAAATTAAGTACAGAACAGGCACTGGCTCATTACTACATACACATAAACAGAAAAAGACAGTGCACCAAGGCAAGAATTCACATGAAAAGAGTGATACATGTACTGTTCTGTATACTGGTATTCTTCTAGAGCATACATTATTTGCATTTCGACAACAAAAATAATTTCCAATTTGGCAGCAGTTATCTTCAATATTTACTGAGCGCTTACTGCATATATATAGTGCAGCTTACCCTATCACTAGAGCTCTTGTCCCATTTCAGGTATATATGTGGGCACCGTTGGCTTGTGCAAACTTTAGTTCCACATGTGCCATTAAGAGAATGTGCACATGTCAACAACCATTTAGATAGTGAATTAAGGCATTAGCACGCTAAAACAGGTACACATCTTCTTATTAGCAAAAGCAACAGCAAATGGTGAATTGTCACACAGTTCGGTCATTCCAGCAACTCGGGCAGCGCCACACGGCCCTCCTCCGAAGCAGTTGCCCGGTGATGGAAATCTGCGACGCACTTCGGCGGTTCGGTCTCGCAGAGGTCATAGACGCGCCGATTAGGAAAAAGGGAATAGTAATTGCATGTGCAGCGTGCCGAAGTGCTCAAACCTTGCCATAGCCGTGTTCACTGCTAACATATCTTTGAAATGTGCTTCAAGACAGGCGTAATGATCTGAGGCACTGGATCCAGTTACGAAGCTCGTACTACATTTGCATGACACACTGAAACATGTACAGAGGTGATCCCACTTGTCTACAGTGATTGAGCCGAGCTCTGCGAAAGGAAGAAACAAATTTTAAGGGAGGTACCAAGTTACGAAGAAACAACTTGAAATGCAAGTGGAAAAAGGTGAAACCCGGTCAGGCACAAGTACTTTGTCCTTAGTCAAACAGCTACGCTAAATTTTAGTTCATTTGCTCCGCCGTATGCTGGTCGAGGCTCTACACGAGCGTTATCACCCCTGTACATTACGAGTTTCGTAAATTGTTGTATTTTACAGCCGTTTTCATTTAGTTTATATTTCGAAATGCGAAAGCTTGTTTCTTACGCACAGGATTAATTTGTCGAGAACAAGAGTGCTTGAAAAACAACTAATGTGTCTGTTAGCGGTAGGAGCTTGCGTTTACTAAGTGTTTGTGAAAACGCAAATATATGGCTTCATGCCCGTGAGCATATTGAAGGCTAGTAACGACATACTGACCTTTACAGAGCCTGTACCTTCACGTGCTGCAGCGTTAACGGAGTGCGGCAGGCCCTTGATTGCACTCGTCTGCAGGCAGAGTGATTCAACGCTGACCTCGGTGTCTCTAATGGAATAGTAAGCTGTTGGGCTAGTTGGTTTGACATTATTTTTGCAAAGGGGAGCGCAGAAGCGCTGCGGAAAAGGAGCCGTGGAGAGGAAAGACGCTCACTTGCAACTAAGTATATTTTCAAATACAAAAATATTTCACACTACCTAAAAAGGATTGGGAAAAGACGGCGCTGACATTGTATTCACAGCTCCTCTCAAGCTTTCTCGGTTGTGTGCCCTTGCACAACGGCCATAAGAACAACAAAACGTGTGAAAAGAAACACACAAAACCCCTCGCCTCCTGTGCCACCGAAGTGGTATATAATATACCACTCGACTGTGGAAAAGTTTACATTGGGCAAACGGGGCGCTGTCTAAATGACAGGCTAAGAGAACATTCTTGACCTTAAAAGGCCCTAAGCAACTCTGCGCACCTTCCTGCACCCTGCAGGGATTGTGGCTGTAAACCCCTTTTCGATAAAACCGAAATTATAAGCACATCCAAAGGCAGACTCAAAAAGGAAATCCTCGAGGCTGGTCAGATTCACGCTCATGCTAACCTTTGTATTAGTGCCCCGCCAGTGCATCTGATGGATAAGGAATATACGTTCCACGCCCCCTCCTCTGCCCCCCTCCCCCCAAATTTTTTATTTGGAATGGCTTTTGTCAGGTCACTTGCATGTGCCATTATTGCTATCACCTAAACTATGGTTGTCATTATTGATGTAATGACGCATGCCCCGTTGTTAGGCGAATTTTATGTATATAAGATATTTAAACATTTTTTTACAATTTTTGATGACAGCGCATGCACAATAATGTTCCTGGTGGTTTGTCTCGGAAAATATGTTTAGTTGCAAGTGAGCGTTCTTTCCTGTCCACGTCTCCTTTTTCCGCAACGCTTCTGATCTCCCCTTTCCAAAAATTGTCTCTAATGGACTTGATGCCGCAGGCGTTGAACGTAGCTTTGCCTTCATTTACACACCTTTGCATTTCTTTAGCGAGAGAGAAAGTATGTTTGCAGTGAAACTAGAGGGCCTGACATGCTTTGCTGCTTGAGATGCACACGCTTGCGAGATCAACTTATCACCTTCTCGGCAGCCATCTTGACCTACCGTGGCGCCGCCTATAGTAGCTGGAATGACCGAATAAAGCCTAACTTCATAAACACAAAAAATATTCAATACATGGTGTATTGCGACTAGATGCGCAGTAGTTCAACTTTTAACTACACAGAAACTACGAATGGGTTACTGAACACATGGCACAATTTCAGAAAAAAAAATGCAAATGCTGAAAAACTGGTTTCCTCGGAGCAAAAAACAATACTTCACAAGCGTTGCATGTATACCATATGCTTGAGATAAAAATTTTAAAAATTATCCTGCTATTCCGTGACTTTTCTCACTGCTAAGCACTGAAGTACGCATCACGCACAAATCACACAAATAAACATGTATAAATGAACTCATAGCAAGTAGTGAATTAAGATAACAAAATATGATACCAACATGAATGGTATGGCATGGCATATCTTACTCGAGGAGATCACTGGACAGCAAAGACACCATAAATAAGACAATAAACACAAGTGACATAATATATTTTAGACACCTTGACTAAACAACACGAATATATGAAAATGACAAATATTCTGAGGTTTTCATGTGCCAAAACCACGATATGATTATGATGCACACAGTAGTGGGGGGACTCCAGAATAATTTTTGGCCACCTGAGGTTCTGTAACATGCACCCAATGCAAGGTACGCATTTTTGCATTTCACCCCTATCACGAATGTGGCCGCCATGGCTGGGATGCGATTCCCCCACCCTCGGGCTTAGCAACACAACACACTACCACCACTACACACCACCAAAGCAGGTTATCACAAAATATTGTCAACCGAAAATTTAAAGTACGCTTAAATGTCATTACAGATGACATGGTTTGACATAGAGCTAACTGCTGACAAAATGCAATATATACATGATATCATGCAGCATAAATTCAGAAAACCGGAACCGTTAATTTCCTTGGGGTAAAAAATACAAATATTTTCATGTATGCCATATGCTTGAGCAAAAAGTATAAAAATTATCCTGCTACTCAGTGACTGACCTCGTAGCTAAGCACTTAAGTGCGCATTACGCACAAATATCTTGCTGCAGCTATGCAACTTAAACTAAAATAATTTATCTCTGGCAACAGCTTCTAAGGCATGCATGGTGGTACACATAAATTGATAAAACACATGAAAAAGTCACATTTGTTACATGACATTGTTAGGACAGGTACAGAGATGCAAAGGTGTACAGAGATCTGTGATGTTATTGGGGCCTGATCACTCCAGAGAAAGGGAGATGCAGCACGCGAAAGCACAAACACACATCGGACTTGTATTGACGTACACGACACAGATCACGGCCCACACACGTGACAATTTCCCAAAATGCCTCATAGGCGACATGCACTATCTCTATGGATCGGTGGATTATGATTGGCCTACAGTTCCGGCGGAAGCGTGTGTCGCCTTGTCTGAGACCTCGTGGAACTGATGCTGGCCAGCGGAGTCGGTCAGCAGTGTCGGCCGGCGGGTCGGACAGCCGTGTAGGACGGCCGGGACGGACGGCTGGGTCGGACAGCCGGGTTGGACGGCCGGGTCGGACGGCCGGGTCGGACGGCCGGGTCGGACGGCCGGGTCGGACGGCCGGGTCGGACGGCCGGGTCGGACCGCCTCGCGGGGCTCAGGTAGCCGGCCGCAGTCACCGGGTCGCGTCCACAGCTGGCGGGGTAGCCCTGTGGTCGCTCACCGGAACGCTCGACCGCCCCGGTTCAGGACTGCCAGCCCTCCTGGACCAGAGCCCAGCGGAAGAGCGGGGCGAGGTAACCTCCCAGCGGGCGACAGTGTTGCTTCGGGTGTGGCGTATTGGCGCGGGCGGCGATAGCTCCTATGGGCCAGGCGCCCAGCGAGGAAGCTGTTTTTCCGTCGACCGCCGAACCTCGCGCACTGCTCACGCCACGGGCCACACTCTCGCGCCACGCTTTTTGAGGCGCCACTGCCGCGCTCCCAAATTGGTGTCGATGATGATGATGGTCCTCTTTGCCACCGCACGGCGCGCTGTCTTCATATGTTTAGGCTTCGCACTCCCGCGCACCATATATTATGACAAGATCAACATTGCAAAGCACATCGAGAAATTTTAGCATCACCGTCAAGTTTGCCTCAGTGACTGAACAGTGCAACTGGTGAACTACATGAGTCACACAGATCTTGCAACTTGGATCGAGCCCAATTGGAAAATTATGAGAGGCCCCTTGTGAACGTAACCAGCTCCATTTTGCAGTTGTTACGTATTATATTTAGCATAAGTGAAATGAAAACAGCATGATGCTAGCACGGATGGTTTATGACTTGGCATATAAGCTAACGTGAAGAGAATCACTAGGCTGCGAAGGAAGCCACAAGTCACAGAAGAAATTTGAGAGGTATAATGTATTGCAGACACTTTGGCTAAAGACACTAATATGTGTTGGCAAAATGAGAAATATAAGAATTTGTCAACTGGGTGCTGTTACTGTCACAAAGTAAATGTAACTGTTGTGCTTTATTTAACATGGCATATATCTCATTGGGTATAAAAAGTGAGCAGTAGATTCTCATTAGCTCGTTGTCGAACTAAAATATGAGAGACAAAATATCAAGCAGCATAGAGTCGATGTATCAGAACAACTGAGAAGGCAATGACCCAATAATTTCAAGTCGCCTTTCTTTAAATTAAGATGCAGTACCTCTAAACCACATAAAGAAATACTGCAATACCTCATAGCACCTTAAATGATTTAATATAATAGCTTTTCTATGCTAGTCTCTGTTTCATTTCTTCTGTGTTGTGACATCATTACTTAGTATATGGTCACGTCAAAGGAGGACATTGTGATGTGTCAACACTTGCTTTGGCTCACTCTGCCATCCACTATGCTGCTGCACCAGTTCTCAGAATGAGCAGCAGCATGCGAAGCGACCAAGCAAGCCAGAGCGAGTGTCAAAACGTCACAATGTCCTGCGCTGACGTGACCCCATACCGTGTCATGATGTCAAACACAGTATTCTCCAGGAAAGACACCGAAACTGGCTAAAGAAAAGTTATTACAATAAAATATTAAGAGCACTATGAGGCTTCTCACAATATTTTCTAGTTTAGAGGTCTAGGTCCTTCCCTTAACACAAAAGAAGGATAGCTGATATATATGTCAGTACCACTTTAATGCTGATGCAGAAAAAAAAAGAGAATCACTTGGCACTCAACTAGCCACACCTCCTTGAGTTCCTCATAAAGTCTGCACAGTAATTTCTTTCTCTGATATGTCTTTAGAGCTATGTCACAGTAATTTCTTTCTCTGTCTGATATGTCTTTAGAGCTATGTGTAGTAATTTTTTTTTTCTTGTGTAAGATGTAAAAGATTAATACAAAGCTCTAAAGGCATTTTAGATTTCAAAAAGTTCTGTACAGACCTTATGAGGCTTTTTCAAGTCTTGCTGTGAGACACTTGGGTGTACGCCGCAACCATGACATGGTACGTGCCTCAACAGTAGCAGTCGTTCCATCCGGCAGCCAACTCACTGCAGCTGGAATTGGGCAGAGCGCAAAACAATACAGTACTTTAGGTTGCAGCACCCGGCAGATGGAGGCATGTGAACACTGTCAACAATTATTAATATAACAGGTTCAAATGCACACAGTTCATTATCAGTTTTCACTCATTGGCATAAAACAGCATCTCCCCAAAAGTATTTTTCAGTATGTTGTTGAATGTGCCTAGGAGCAGGAATCCATTCACAAAAGTTGGCTGCGCGAGACGTGCGTATGTCCCTACTACAAATGGTGCAAGCTCACTAGTAATGAGTGGCACAATGAATTGAACAGAGTTGTCTTTTTAGAGCTTTTGGCCAGTGGTGGAATCCCATCCACATTCAATGTGAGAAAGATGACAGGTGGTTTTCTAGGTGCCTCAGCATGTATGATTGTGCTAGTCTGTACTCATGACAACACTTGAAAACTTGTTGCTGCAGGTTTTGGCGAAAGCTGTAAGGAGGCCGCTCCCTAATTCACATTATATGAAAAACCCTAGAAGCCCTCATGCTGTTCTAACAATTCTAACTGTTCAGTGAGTGGCCTCCTATTAAAACAACTGTCTACCACCCAGCACAGTAGGGAGTCTCTGCAACTTTCGGCAGTCACGGCACCATCACATTCTGGACAGGGAGTGCGGGATCACATTATGCTCGGCTCAAAAATCGGTGTGATGCAATCTGTTATAGCATCAGCAGTGTCGCCGCTACTGTCACCAACATCATACTGTCGGTGACAGTATGAAGTCGGCAGTATGCCAGTAATCTTCACTCTGGAAAGTTGGTGTGGCTTCCGAAGAATCGCATCTCAGCTGGAATTGCATTTTCAGCTACCAGCCTTTACATTGCGGCACCACTGCAAACATTATTGAGGTGCCAGAATGTTTTCTCGCACCTTTTCGCCATCTTCTCATCAGCCGATCAACAGTGAAACCTATGCATGGTCTTGTTGTACAGACTTGCAAATAAAGATGTGAAAAATTAACCCACACTAGTACGGCAGAACCCTGCCAATAGTACAGTACTGGGGGCGAGCTCCATCACTGGAAAAGCTGGCGCCACCATTGGCGTGACGCAGTATGAGGGATCACGTGAACACAGCAGCCGCGTTGGCTGCTTCGGAAGAACCAAAGCAAGCTGAAAACGAAACATTAAAGTCCCACCTGTGCTGCGGTTCTGGTTAAGTGAGGAGGTTTTCCTGCTTCAGGCATTGCTTGACAAAACTTGAAACGACTATAATAGGTAGTGGCTGTGTTTGAAGGCGTCCAGCGTGGTAGGCTGCTGCTCGGTGCCACAGTGCCGGATGTACACAACAGAGCAAGGTGTCAGCCTTCACAGCACCCGCAGCAGAAGAAGGTGCCCGAAGCTTGGATCACGAAACTTAGAAGTGGCAAACAGCCATTGGCTACAACTTGGGTATGTAGCAAGCACTTCCATGAGGAAGATTTCTGCTACGGTGTCGGGGATGCAATATTGAGGGACTAGCATAAGGCACACACTGAGACGCTCGCCTGTGCGTGCTGCCTGGCTAAAGGCCTGAAGCTTCTATCTACGAACTTGTTGATGCGACATACTGGCAAGTACACTGGAATGGAAAGGGAACAATACGAAGCACAGTAAAAAAAGGCAAGGTATATGCTGATGTTTTTGTTAGCACCAAACAATGAATGTACAGGACTAAGAAAAAGAAGCAGAGGGAAATTGCTCACTGAGAATACCTATAAACATACAGTGCAATGCAGCTTAAGAAATAATGATATTAAAACGTCCAAGAATCTGGAAAGAAAAAAAATTGAATCGTCGCAAAGGCACAAAACAAGCTGCCGCGTGCATCGAAGTCCCTAGTTATAATGAAACTTGTGAACAATTCTGATAGCGTCCACGTGACAAAGGGTGCTTGTGTATTGTCAAATACTTATATGCTACGGGCTAAAGCTCGCGGCACAGTGCGAAAACGCTGTCGTAGCGAAAGTGAAACATTGTGCGCGGACAAGCATGTAGACGCACGCAGTAGGTCGTCGTGAACCCATGCGATTTCTGCATTGAGGCTTCATTCTGTTATGCTCCATTTGGCTGTACAGACAGCCCTCTGTAAGAACATATATCACATAGTTTGCTCTCAGCCATTTGCCTACTTGTCACGGTTCGAAAGACTCCATTGAGGCGACCATGTGCAGTGGCCATTCACTGCACATGTTCGGTAAAGAGATAGCATCTCTAAACCATTATGTGCTTTCTGTTTACACAAGATTATTTATTATTTTGACAGTAAAAAAAACTTACAGAAATGGCCAGAAGGGCACTCCTGTTAGGAGCATGCCACGTTATTCCTCATACTACACATGCAAGGTGCTTCCGACAGATGGCGACTCCATAAGTCCTTGCATGAATGCGACGGAATGCGACAGCAGCGCACCACATTTCCTAGCGCATCACGACTAATGCGATGCGCCAGCGTTTACTAGTAGTGCATTACCCCTGGTGCGATGGTGGCGGCACATGATGTTGCACATTGTAGCCAAAGCGGCGCTTCCGCCGTCGCCTTCAAGGTCGCCTCTTTCTCGCCGATCTTGCTTTTTCAGAGCTCGCCAAGTGCAGCAGATCCGCAGCAAATTCCCTTCCCATAATTCCTAATGTGATGCAATTGCATTCACATGCACTCCGAAAGTTGACTACTCATCTCAATCCACCTCTGTCTGGTAATGTGACACACTTTCCTAGGGCATCAGCCCTGTTTACATGGGCGCCATGTGCAAAAAAGTTGATGTGATGCGATGCGCCAGTTATTGATTCGTGTAAATGCAGCTGTTGGCACACCTGAACTCTGTCCTCATAGCAGATCACTTTCAAGATAAGAGCCATGTGACCACGCCATATGCAACAGCCGTGGGAATAGAACGCCTCCCTCTCGTCCATTTCCCTCTTGATGAAACGCGGCAAATTTCCGCCTTTGCGGGCACGAGATTGAGCCACCATCAGCTCTCCTTCGCATGGTTTCACTCGCACATACAACATACTGCGCGTGGTGGCAATTTTATCGTCCTTGGACTTTCTAAGGAACATCGTGGTGACGCCGACGGCTAAAATGCGCCTGGAGCGTCCATATAACTGCTATGGCAATAATAAAAATTGTGCTTGCTATGTTTGCTAGACATGTGCTTTCTCAAATGCAATATGTATTTCATTTAAATCTTTCAAGCAGCTGTCTCATAAAAGCATTTCTGTGTTTTACATATAGTGTTGACAAGAAAAATTGCAGTTCATTTGAGCTAAATCTTCCACTTAAGGCGAACAAAACTGATTTTGAATTTTGCTCTAATATGCACAGTTGTATAAGAATGGCACCTTCAAAGCAGGTGCTCCATTATTACTAGAAATCTATAACTGCATGTTGCTCACTGGCACCAACACAATGGAACGGGGAATGAGCGATGCAGAAGGCAGAAAAGACAAGAGATGCTGGCTTGGGTCCTTGGTTTCTGTACTGTCTAAAGGGGGATATGTGTGTTACTGCATACAGCCTATAATTAGTACGAGCCACCATCCAACATGTCTTTTGCGTTCTCTGTGCTGTGTCTTTCGTGCAACGCGAGTTTTACGAACACAATCTAGCTTGCCTAGGTGATCATTCTTATCAAATACCGATTGTGGTAAGGGACGCACTTTTGCATAACGTTTTCAGTACTGTGGAGCAGTACATGAAGAACCGACGCAAAAGGTGCAGTGAGTGACACACGAATATCAGCTCAACTTTGAATTGAAAGTGTCACTGCATAAGACCTCTGCAGCTGCCTGCCATGGTAAGCAGTGACGCAAGTGATCCCTCCCTGCTTCTAAGTTCTTTTTTGTTTATGTGCAGGTACAAGCAAACCACCATCGATATATCTGGAGAAGGAGGAAATAAAACATCTGTGTCGATCCGCAAAAAAAATTTTTCTGGATGAAGAGAGCTTACTGAAGGTCGCCCCACCAGTCAACATTGTTGGGGATATACATGGCCAACAGAGAGACTTGGTCAGAATTGTGAAGAAATTCGGGATGCCACCTCACGCCAGATACGTGTTTCTTGGTGACTACGTTGACTGGGGCCATCGTTCCACAGAGACATTTTGTCTGCTGCTGGCAATCAAGATCAAATATCCAGAAAGCGGATACCTACTTCGGGGAAACCACGAATGCGCTAGAATGAACCAGAAGTATGGATTCTACGATGAGTGTGAGTGCCCCCTTCCTTTGTGTGCCTACTTAGGATCGGGTCTGTTATCAGTTTCCCAGTGGCACCTATACAGGTTGTGGTTTAGGCACGTAAAAACCTCAAATTTAATTTTTAGTTGCCTCGAGATAACACTTACTGCTTCCAAAATTCTTTAGGCATTGAATTTTAAGAAAGTAGGCTACTGTCTACATTTCGTCACGTTCTGCCAAACACACAACTGCTGCTGTAGCCAGCTTCCAGTAGCGGTTGGCCCTGAGAAAGAGACCAGTTCACAGGAAGATAGAGGCTTGCAGCGCTGAACAGTGCTTGAACAAGGAATGCCACTGCAGCCAACGTTTCGTCAAGTGGGCCCATGTTTAACGGGGCAGAAACCGCTTTTCTTAGCAGTGTTCTTATGCATGCGTAGCTCGCTCTCTCCCACACCTAATGAGAGAGGGAGAAGAGATAAGCCGGTGTGCAAAATTACTGGAAGTCAAGCATTGTTTGAAAAAGGAGAGAGAAGAAAAAGAAGATTTGGGTCACGAATATAACCAGCAGCTTTGAATTTCCTTGTTGTGTTATACCCGGTTGCACCACAGCCGATCATATCCCGTGTCAATTATTTATTACAGGATTAGATTTGTTTTTCATATGTATTGCAAACCGAGCTTTACTAATTTGTTATGTTATGCACTATAAGTTTAATGATTAATTTAATGATGCCTTAGTATTTTGGTAGCATTTTGCTGAAGAGCAGAATTTCATGAGTTCAATTCCCGGCAGGGGCAGCATTGTTCGTTTGACAAAGTATCCATGTATACATGAATATTGGCACAAGTTTGAGAGCTCCAGGAACCTAGGTTAAACCAATGAACTATGCTACTATCATTCCTGTAGCCAAGGCACAGCTTTAGAACATTAAAAAATCAATTTACTATTAGGTACGTATTCTGTCGACCAACGCTGCTGCTTTGGTGACGTTATCCAACATTATCATGTCATTCTAGCATGGACTTTTTTGTTGTTGGTGCAAAAAACACCTGTCTTCTCGACTGATCAGTTTTGGTGGTAACGAGAAGAAAGGGTGTTAACCGAGGGACCCGCTTTTTATTAATCGTATCATGAGAAGCCAAGAAACAGACACAAAGGAAAACACGGGAAATTACTCGTGCTTAATAAATGAAATAGAGAAACGATAAATTAATGGGAATGAAAGTGGATGAAAAAAATTGGCAGTGGTTTAGCCCGGCTATGCCAGGATATACGTAGCGAAAGCTAAGGCGTAGTATGGTTAGCCTTGGTTAATCTTGATTGCACATCCAGGTTAGTCTGGTTGTCTAGCCATGTTGCGGCGTTTAGCCTGTCGTTCGGCACGCTGTTCGTCTCTTTCCTGGGCAATTTTTTTCCTCTTCATCTCGTTCCCTGTTGATTCCAAGCCTCCTCCTGCTTATCAGAATTGTCGCCATCCATACTGCCGCCTCAACTGTGGTTGCGGCGCACGCGAGCTCTCCTTTTCAATCCTCCGACATGTAATCGGGCATGCGACGCAGCTGGCGAAGCGAGCGGAGGCGAGCGCAACGACGAGAAACGTGGTGTTACGTCATATCAAATGGCGGCAGCGGAAAGGCACGGCGCCGCGCAGCGGCGGAACACCTGCGACTCGGTGCTACTAGTGGTGCATGCGCAGCAGTGACTAGGGAGTGAGAGAGAGAGAGAAATATCCGCGGCGAGGCGCGCGTTGTGACGTCATGTGCCTCCTCGGAGCACTGCCACGGCGAAATCGCAAGTTCGCGACCAGTAAAGCTTTTGCTTTAAAACAACTTGCCGCAGGTGGAAAACGATCCCACAACATTCACGTTACGCGTGCGATGCTGTACCATTTGAGCTACCACGGTGCCGTGCGCTGTACTTCGAAGTGTAGATATTTTAAATATTAGTTTAAACTACAGCACAAGTGTGTTGTCACTTTGTTTCGCGTTGATACTATCGAAAAATTTTGACATCCGGTCCATCTCACGTGTACTTAAGCTACCATAACATATAAGCGCTTCGGGCTGCCATATTCTCTACTGCGGCACACTTTACTGCATGCTGCCAGAATATCAACGGTATAAATTTTTCCCGCTGCTCATTGAGGAAGTGCTCGTCGGCCTTGATAATGTGTCCCTCCTGGAACCGACGTCGCAAACACATAGTTCATAAATTATATAGAACTGCGATAGGCTTTAGGTGCAGTGAATGGATTTTCAAACTTTGTGCTTCTGTTTCTTTTAAAGAAATTTTCGATAATGTGAGGAAAAATATTCCAAGCCCTAAATCAAGATACTGGTTCCTGGTGACACTGCAAATTTTTTCGAAAGAAAAATAAATTTCGTTCAAATCGGTCCAGAGTTTGTCTTGCAAAAGCATTTCTGCATGCTTACACCACTGCGAATAGACGACATTGGAATTGGCCCCGAGCTAAAGCGTCCTCTTAAGACTGAATGCTCTTCCTCCTAATACATGTAAAGCTAATTGTGAGGAGCAAATGGTATAACCATGAAAGCTGTAGCTCCTGATGTGAAGGTACAGCCTATAACAAAAAGTAAATTTAGGCCAGTTGATTGTTGCTAGCATGACAGGCTGGCTTTTACTTTGCAAAGGTCTGTATTTCGAGTTCTGCAAGACAAGGTAGTTGTTTCTTCTACCAGTAGGGGTGTGTGAATTGGGGTTTTTTGGGACCGAATTAAATACGAATTGAATAGTGCCAGAAATGAATTGAATACTTTTCGAATAGTTTTTATAACAAAGAGCTGTTATGACAATTCACATAAAACGATGCTTACGTCCCAGTATTCTTAAAGTTAGCAAGTTGATGCCATCACATAGGACGTTATGAAGGGTTATAAAAGCACAAACGAAGCATTCGGAGCAAACAAGTGGTTTCTTCGCATGCAGAGGGCACTTCAGAAAATGCGAACGATCGCTCTACAACTTGTAAAACATGGCTACCTAAGTGACGCATCCTACTCCACTATACAAGTTTTCATGCTTTATGTCAATACTATGCCTGTGAGGGTGAAAAGATACCGTACTTCTGCTCGAATTTCATATTTATTTGGACGTAGTTGACATTTTGAAATATCCGCAAAGGTATTGGAAAAATATTGACATTTATGAATAGTTACTCTTTGATTTCAAGACCAAATCGAAGGAGACAGTATTTAGATTCAGATTTATTGGTTCCAAAAGAAGTAATTACAACATGACAAATATACAGACGAGGGTCCCAAAGTGAAAGAACTGTAGTGGGACCCTCGGTTAATAATAACAACATTGATGGTGATATCAATAGTCAGCAAATTATCGTTACTATAAACAACATCTACAGATCAAATACATCATTAGACATGTCATTTACAATCAAACACGAAAAAGCACGTTATAAAAGAAAGTCTGAAAAAAGCATGGATGAAATACAAGAAATGACATGTGAGAGAAATGTCAAAGGTACACTGCCAGATCGTAGTTAAGTTATCGCAGGAAATGATGCTTAATGTGTTTTTTAAAGATTTCAAGAGAAGTACAGGATATTATAGTTGATGGTAATTCATTCCAGAGAAATTGCAGCGAAGGAAGATATTTTTTTGCTGTAATTGGTATAAACCATGGGTAACAAGAAATTGTTGTTAGCCGCAAGTCTGGTTATATTTTAATTCTGCAAAAGGTCAACTGCAATGAACGGAAACGTAAGATTATTATGAAGCAACTTGTGGAGTAAGACGAGTATGTTAAACTGGAACAAATTATTAATAGGCAAGATATTATATGCGCAAAGTAACAAAGAGACCTTGGATTGCACGGAGCTAGAAGTGATAATGCGTATTGACTGATTTTGGATATGTTGAATTGATGATAAGTGACAAGCGTACGTGTTGCCCCATGAAACAATGCCGTAATTAATGTGGCTATGAATGAACGCCTAATACAACGCTAGCAGAGCCTCACGAGAAAAAAAAAGGCGAGCTTTGATTAATGCATGTATACCAAACGCAGTTTTGTGCTTGAGATGTTGGAAGTGAGATCGAAATGTAAGGTTAGGGTCAAGATGTATGCCAAGAAAAGTGACATCGGTGCTAACGGGAAATGAATTCCAAACTTTACTTCAGAAATAGAATTTAAGGCCCCTTGAGCCACTTTTGAATAACATAAATTTAGTTTTTAGAGGATTAAGAACTAAGTGATTGTTGCTACACCATTTTATAATGTTACTTAATGCAATATTTAACTTAGAAGTAAGAGTAGCAACAGATTTGTCAGATGAAGATATGGTTGTGTCATCTGCATATAAAATGCAATGAACGTAGTTGGTGGAGTTAAGAGAATCCGGAAGATCATTAATATATAGAAGGAAAAGTAAAGGGCCCAGAACTGATCCCTGTGGTACGCCTTGGTTAATACATTTTGTTACTGAGAAAGTATTTGCTGCATATACTGTGTATGGCCGGTCAAGTAAGTAATCTTTTAAGAATGTTAGCGCAGGACTGGTTATACCATAAGAGTCAAGTTTATTAAACAGGACTTGATGATTAACCGTGTCATAAGCTTCACTGAAGTCTAAAAGTACAGATCCGACTAATTTTCCCTGAATGAATACATTTTTTTAAGTAGTCAGAAATAGAACAGCTAGATTCGTGGAACTTCCAAAGCGGAAACCAAATTGATTGTTCTTTAGCAATTTAAACTTTGTTAAGTAGTTAAGACGTTTAGCAAGTAATTCCTCAATGAGTTTACTAAGGCAGGGAAGAATTGCAATTGGTCGGTAATATTAACTGTGTGTGTGTCGCCTTTTTTAAAAACAGGAATAATCTTGGCATTTTTTACAAATGAGGGGAATGCACCTTCTTTAAACATAAGGTTGATAATATTACAGAGATTGTCGCAAACTAAATGCGCAACCAGTTTTAAATGCCTGACACAAATATTGTCTAAGCCAGGCCCTGTATTTTTAAGGTTAGCAATCGTCGAGCACACTTCATTTGGTGTAGCTGGTAACAAGAAGAATGATTGTGTCGTACGGCTCAAAGCATTATACAACTGCGCATGTAGGTTGTTATAGTGTAAACGGAAAAACAGTAGTCCGAAAAAGCATTAGCAATTTCTTTGGGCTTAGAAAGAGTGACACCATTGTAATTTATTTTTGTTATAGAGGCATCAACAGAGGACTTGTTAAGAAAAGAGTTCAGTAACTGCCATTGTTTTTTGGGGTTATTTTTATTCTGATCAAATTTATTTTCGTAGTACCTTTTTTTCGCCGGTTTAAGTAAAACGTTCAGTAATTTACAGTACCTACTCTAGCGTCTAGCTGGTCCACTATTAAAGGGCTGACGTTTAGTTTTCATGTACATGTTTTCCTTCCTTCTTAAACTTTCTAGAAGACCATCCGTCATCCATGGGTTGTGCGGATATTTATACTTTTTCCCACATTTTACAGTGCGTGTCTTAGTAGAAACGGCCAATAAAAATAAAGTGCAGAATTTGTTTAGTGCTGCTTTGGGATCAGACATAGAATTAATTGGCAAACAATCAGTTTCACTGATGGCTTCAGTAAAGGTACCTGCACTAAATACGGAAGTAAAGTAGCTATTATCGCTCTCCTGTATTTCATTGTTAAATGTAAGAAAAACAGGAAAACGATCGGTTATATCAGTATCAATAACCCTGGAGCAAGGCGATGATGATATCTCAGATAACACGTGATCAATGAGCGCGAGAGGCTACTCTAGTTGGACAGTCAATGAGTGATTCAAAACCAAATCCAGCTGTGGTTCTTTATTTGAAAGTTTCCAATATTCACACACCGCTACTTAGGAGGCTGCGCCTTACAGGAATAGTTGACTGCAAATGTTGTACCATGGTGTTTTCTGTTTCATCACGGAGGCTCTTAGCCTTGGTGAGGATAGCTACTGGAGGTGAAATGGAGGTTGAGCACTAGCACTTGCATCGAGCTAAGGGAAATCGCCTAGCGACACACAGAGAAAATACTAGCTTCTTCACTAGCGAGGCCAACGTGGCCAAAGATTTATAGAAGGATTTGGACTTTACTGAAGCAAAAAAAAAAGTATTGTAAGGGCTGCGTGAAAATCGGAGAATGCGACTGCTGAACAAAACAGTGTCCAGAGAACATTAAAGCATCTAAGAAAGACATAAAACTAGTGCCAACGTATGAAGTCATGGCTGAAGAAGTGTGCTAAAATGTGTGGTAATTGGCAAGCTTGGTTGTTGATTGCTAATACAGGCTGTATTAATTTGTGTGTGATTGTTCAGGGCCCTTTTATTTCCCAGCTGGTTACAAAATCTGCATCTGCATACATATTTCTTGCTGCAGGTGTGAGAAAATACAGCATAAAGACATGGATGCGGATAACAAGTGTGTTCAATTGTCTGCCAGTGGCCGCAATTGTCGGAAAAAAGATTTTTTGCGTCCACGGTGGTATGTATTTTATCTTTTCTCGATGTCTACTCTTCCTCTGTGTTCTTATAATGCATAGTACTGCATTGGTGCTGGTCAGACTCGCTCGCAAACTTAGATGCTCGACCACGCCAACACATCACTGTTGCTTTCTTCTTTTTTTTTTTTTTTGCTCTTCCTTTGCCTCTGCTGCCATGGCATCCTCTAGTTTGCTTCTGCAACACTGGCTAGCCGGTGCTTTGACGCTTTCCAAGCATGCATAATTTCCTCCTGCAAACATGCTCGTTCAAATCCTGGCGTCCTTGTACACAGGAAAGTTAACTTCATCATACAAGCTTTTGGTCATGTTCAACGACAAACATCTTGCAGTATCAGAGGATTGCAGCACTGTGCCACCCCACTCACGAAATTCTGATAAAACCAGCCGTGCCAATCCAAGCATAGCATAACCTCGCTTAAGCGATCCTGTTTCGTTTGATTTCCAGCGTCGGCATCCAGCGTCTACTGTCATTTCGGTAAAAATAATTTTCAACTACAAATAATCAACCACACAGGCCCTCCATGTAGCGCAAGGAAGTTACTGAACTGAATTTCTCGAGGTAAAATATGTAAAAAAAACTGTAAAGTACGGCTTACACATAACCTACAGAGAGTCTGAATGTACGCGAAAACATCATTCCGTTATACGGAAACTCAAAACACAGACCCCTTTCGCAAATATCAAAGGCCATAAAGCGGGGCGGCCGGTTCCTTGCAATAGCTCCGGATGGCGCTCGCCTCCACCACACTTAGAATATTTTGGAACCACGTAAACTTATTCGGTAGGAAGTCTGGCACAATACAACAACATATTCTAGACGAAGATGGAAACAAACTGGAAGGAGACGCGGCAATCATTTACGTCTGAAAAATAGCAGCCGAATCTTTCCAAGACAATGACGAGGCTGTATTTGAGAGGAAAAAAAGCATGAAAGAGAACTAGATGGAAGAGGAGATTGTGCTGAGAAATTTCAACTGAAAGAAGGCCGAAAAGAAAATTCCTAAGCGCACAGCCACAGGCAGGGCTAGATGAGGCTCCCGTTAGGCTGAATAATTAATTAGATCTAAAAAGTAAGGAAACTGTTGAAAGCAGTACAAAAAAGGTTAAAAGATAGGCAAATACCAGAGTTGGTGACAAAGTAACGTGAATATTATTTTTAAAGGTAAGGGAGAGAAAGATGGACTTTACACATGTGAGCCATTGACCATTATATCGGTAATATACAAGTTAATGATGCAGGCAATTAAAAGCTGCAAGCATGGGCAGAGAATAATGGCATTTTGGGAGAACTTCAGTATGGCTTCAGAATAGGTAGGCGTCTGGATGATAACTTATTTCTGTGGTGTGAACCTGTGAAACAGCGTACAGTAACAGGTTAGATTCAAAGGACCAGTAGAAATTTCACCTCTTATCGTGTAGTTGATGACAACACTGAATGACACCACTAGCTACAAAGACACTTGTCGATCAGCCCTACTAAAGAAAAAGGAAAACTTGTTTCTTTGCGCTCTTCGATATTCATTAGTTCTGGATGTTCGTGCCATGTTTATTGTTAAACAACTATGACATTTGTGGTTGTTAAAGCGAATAAAAGTAAAATATGAATTGATTTCATTGTCTTAAATATTAAATTTTTCCCAGCTGCAAAGCAGTCGAAAATTGACATCTTGAAGCATTAAAATTTCCCATCAATGCTTCTCTGCAATGAATTGTACAACTATTGAGCTGCAGCAATGAATGCAAGGCTTAAGGAATTGTGCTTCAACTTTCAAAATTAAGACTTCTTGAATTGCGCAAAATTGGTTTCATAGTTTTTGGAGTTTGGTTTAACCAAAGTATTTAGAACATCGAGGTACCTTTCAGGTGTTCTGCACATGGTTGAATCAGATTAGATTAAGGTGAAATGAGCCACTGTTCAATGAATCGAAGCAAACAAGTTTTATTATGTAACTGTGCTGCTGCAAAAACCGTTGTTTGCTACTTCTTCGCCTGTGACATGCTGCGAAATATCTGGACGAAAAAAAAAAAAGATGCACAGAAGAATACGAGAGGGTATCATTGTTTCCTTGTTAGACACGATAGACTATCTGCTCTAGCTGTATCCGTCATTTTTTCCTGGCCCTGTATTGCGAGATGTGCTTGACTCGATCAAACAGGCTGCACCTTTAACCACGCCGTACTAGCTTATATGAGCAGGAGTTGTAGTTTACTAAGCGCGGTTGTTTGCATTGCCTACTTGTGCAGGTCTAAGCCCGGACCTCCGGTCTATAAAAGATATAAAAGATATTGAAAGACCATGCGATGTACCGAGGGGGGGCCTCCTTTGTGACCTTCTTTGGTCAGATCCCAAGGAGGGCCTTGAAGGATGGAAGACCAATGAAGAAAGAAAGGTTTCTTTCTATTTTGGCGGCAACGTGGTGGCGAAATTTCTGAAGAGAAACAAATTGCAACTTGTCTGCCGGGCTCACTAGGTGATTATATTTATTCCTTATCTACATTTTGCTTAAGGGCATTAGATCAGATTAGATTAAGGTGAAATGAGCCAATGTTCAATGAATCGAAGCAAACAAGTTTTATTATGTAACTGTGCTGCTGCAAAAACCGTTGTTTGCTACTTCTTCGCCTGTGACATGCTGCGAAATATCTGGACGAAAAAAAAAAGATGCACAGAAGAATACGAGAGGGTATCATTGTTTCCTTGTTAGACACGATAGACTATCTGCTCTAGCTGTATCCGTCATTTTTTCCTGGCCCTGTATTGTGAGATGTGCTTGACTCGATCAAACAGGCTGCACCTTTAACCCCGCCGTACTAGCTTATATGAGCAGGAGTTGTAGTTTACTAAGCGCAGTTGTTTGCATTGTCTACTTGTGCAGGTCTAAGCCCGGCCCTCCGGTCTATAAAAGATATTGAAAGACCATGCGATGTACCAAGGGGGGGCCTCCTTTGTGACCTTCTTTGGTCAGATCCCAAGGAGGGCCTTGCAGGATGGAAGGCGAATGAAGAAAGAAAGGTTTCTTTCTATTTTGGCGGCGACTTGGTGGCAAAATTTGTGAAGACAAACAAACTGCAACTTGTCTGCCGGGCTCACCAGGTGATTATATTTATTCCTTATCTACATTTTGCTTAAGGGCATTAGGAAACTATGTTGTGGGTAGTAATGTGCATTATGTGAAAAGTAGGTTGGATGCGGAAATATATTTTCTCGTTCAGAGTGAGTATTAACAGCAGGGACCTTCTGTACTTTCCTTCTGGTCATGCCCCAAAAGTTTCACATAGGGACAGAAGGGGACACAAGAGGCACGGGCCTAAGTATAGAGGGTATCAATCTTCTGGACCAGATTGCCAGGCTTCACAATCACGCAAATTTTTAACCAGGAAAGGTGCCTCTCCCACATTTATTTCTACATCGAAGTATTCAAACGTGCAATGTGTTTGTGCTTAAGTTATAGATAGCACCATTAGAAGAAAGGGGCTTCACCGAGGGGCCCGTTTTTTATTAATGGCATCATGAGAAGCCAACAAACAGACACCAAGGACAACATAAGGGAAATTGTACTAATTGACTTAAAGAAATGATAAACTAGTGGCAATGAAAGTGGATGAAGAAACAACTTGCCACAGGTGGGGAATGATACCACGTCTTTGCATTACTTTCAATTCCATTAATTTGTTATTTCTTTAATTCAATTAATAAGTAGAAGTAATTTCCCCTATTCTGTCCTTGGTGTCTTTGTTTTTTGGCTTGTCATGATGCATGGCCCTATTGTGTGATTCGCGTGCCCCCCGCCCCCACTCTTAGTGCCATTCCTAAAACAAAAGTTTCGGTCAGCTGTCTCTATTTACACGATAGTTTAGTTAGTTAAGTGCGCGTTATTTTATTGCTGCCGTGAGTGAGTTGGTATTAGCTATGCATATTTTAGTAAGTTAGTCATGTGCTTAGTTATATTATGTATTAGTTTCGTTAGTGAATGATTTAGTTTAAATAGTTATTTGTATCAATAGCATCGATAAATTGAATTGCTTTGTTAGCTAGTTAGATTAGTTAATTTGTCTTGTTGGTTTAGGTGTAATGGTTCCTGCTATAATTGCTAGTTAGTTAATATATAGTTTCATTGGTTTGTTATCTATAGTTATTAGTCAGGCTATTTTGTTTACTTAAGCTAGTTGGTCAAGTTAGTGACTAGTGAGTTCAGTTACCAAATTATTTATTTCGTTACGCTCATTAAATGCATTAGTTAGTTGATCAGCTTAATTATTAGTTATTATAAGTTCATTAACTCAGTTAGCTTCAGTTCTTTAGGTTTTGGTTGTGTACTGTGTAGGCTCAGTGAGTTTTGTTGGACTAGTTTCGTTAGTTAAATTAGCTGTTTTACTCAGCTCAGTTAGATATAAGCTTCGAAAACAATTTATTCAATTGATGTGTTTAGTTAGTTTATGTTTATTTTCATATTTGTTAGCTTAGTCAATTAGTCGATTGGTTAGTTTGTTATATTTTGTAAGTTAATTGGTGTAGTTGATCTTTCTTAGATATACTGCAGTCCGAGGACTATTCAGGTTTGCGTACAACATGATGCAAAATAAAATTCCGAGTTGGTGGTTATTAAAGTTATTAAGTAGATAACAAGTTACCTTAGGTATTACTTAGGTAATCAGTTATTCGTTCAGTTGTCTTTGTTAGTTGGTTTAGTTAGATAATTTAATATTCAGTTAAGTTGGTTGAGTTCGTTATCAGTCAGTTTAATTAGTTCATTAGCTACCTTAGTTTAGTTCGTCATCTGTTATGGAGTTAATAAGTTTGGACATTCAGTTAGCACGCTTAGGTTAGTTACACACCCTTGCAACTGGACCCACGTGGAGGCACGTCACTATCACGAAGCACGCTGTCATTACACAGAAAGGTACCATGCAAAAACTGAAATGTGAGCAGCTTCAAACTGCAATGCAAGCATTTCATGTGTAACTACATTAATGTGCGACGTGCAATCACTCTGCAGCTGGTTTCTATCTTTGGTTATGAATTAGACCACAATTTCAAATGGAGCTGAACGTTGAAATGGAACGTGTTGCAGTTTCGAAATTGTTTGCGTCCAAATTTTTTTGACGCTGTTCAGAAATGAGGCATTAATTTGCACATTGTGCTGATAATATTCACACACCGTTAATGGCAGTCAACTATTGCGCAAAAGAGGATGTGTGCACAGAACACCCGTGTCGTCCGTTCAGCGTCTGTTCCAGTGCCCTTCTAGTACTTTTGCCAGCGCAGTGGCACGTCCACTGCAGTCAGTATATGAAGCACTTCCATAGCGTTATGCAGGAGTTTCGTGACCAAAAGGAAAGTGTTGATAATCTACCTTTTTAATTTTCCTGTGCTTCCCTCTTCTGCACGCCGCTGGAAATGTAATGGAAGGGTGCTGGCTGCTTTCGCCTGCGCCCTGCGCCCATGTTGAGTGTGCATCCGTTGTGCATTTCGTGGATTGTAAATAATGATTAGTGGCTTCTCCAAGGCAGCATATCATACTTGGAAGCCCTGTAGCACTCATTGACTACTGGATGAGCAGGCCTGAGTGCGCTGTTGTGCTAACAGTGTGGCGGATAAAGGTAAGCAGAGCTCCGTGTGCCGACGAGGCTGTCTTGAAGTTATTGTCACTTATTTCGGCACTTTCACCTCACTTTTTTGTATTCATTTTGCAAAGTATTTAGACATTTTGCATATTCAAGACTTTTTCAAGCGCACCCTTCCTCGTCGAATTTACGAAAGTAGTACAATTGTTTGCATCGACTACAGCCGCAGATCGTTGTTAGAATTACAATTTGAGAAAATCTGCATCGCTCATATGAAATGTCAAAACATAGTAGCAAAAGATTCATATCTGTGCATCTGAATCACGTTGTTCCACCCTGAGACGAATCAATATTAGCGGCTGAGCTACTCAATTAACGGAATCTGTGATCCAGATACATATAATACCGGCTGTTAATTTATTACTGATTCTCGCTTGAACTTAACTTCATTATACTTAGTTTGCATTTACGATAAATCATTATTAGAGAACTGTGCTTGCACAAGTGCTCACTGATAGGTCGTGTTGTACTTTCGCGAAAACGTGGATGCCATCGCTAACACAGTTTGTATATAACTGAGCTTGGTGGTCTTTTATGCTGCTCTACCAAATGCGTCGTCTCTTGCTTTGCATTTGACACAGAGGCAACCAATGTATCTCTGTAATTTAGAAATATTTCAGCATGAGTACAGACCCATATAGCTACGTAGCGAATGTGACTGGCAGCTTATGCGGGAGTGGCGACGTACAGATGTTGGCAAAGCGCCGTGTTGTCGCTTGCCGCTTATTGTGTCCGCACCGTGAGAAGTGAAGAGCAGTGTCCCTTGTCCGAATTGCTTCCTTTTGCAGTTTAGGTCTGCCAGTAGCAGGCACACAAACGCTACCGCGCCATGCCTAACCTTTGCTAAACAGTATTAACGCTGGGATTAAACTACATGTGCACGGCTTGTGAGAGGGTTGAAGCTTATGCATTTGAATTTTGTAGACATGTATCGGATCATTTTGAGTGTGATTAATTATATATTCAAGAGAAGACGCCACGGCTATCGCATTGTTAGATGGCTGGTAGCGCTGGGTTCGTTCGAACAATGGTCGGAACGCTGATTTTATCAGTGCCGTCAACAAGAAAGCTTGACGACAACTTGCACTCGTCACTTGTGTCCCTGTCAGCCTGGCATGACCAAATGGCCTCAGTGACACTCTGTGCTGATGGTGTGAGCGTCTTCTCGGTCTCGTATCGACACAGAAGAAAGGGGGTCAACCGAGGGGTCCAATTTTTATTAATCATATCGTAAGAAGCCAACAAACACTGACACCAAGGACTACATAAGGGAAATTACCTGTGCTTAATAAATAAAATAAAGAAACAATAAATGAAAAAATGAAAGAAGATGAAAACACAACCGTGGGATCATTCCCCACCTGTGACAAGTTTTTTCATCCACTTTCATTTTTTTATGAATTGTTTTTCCCCTATGTTGTCGTTGGTGGCAGTGTTTGTTGGCTTCTTTTGATACTATTAATAAAAATCAGGTCCCTCGCTTAACCTCCTTTCTTCTCGTGAATTACATAACGAGGGTCTCGAATCCGGCAACAATGATTCCTTCAGGTAGCATGTGTGGGTTTATTGACCGGTTGCCTTCATCCCGAAATATCACATACACATGACGCCTGTGGCAGAAAGGATGTTCCACATCCGCCGCCAAGGTTTGTGAGTGGTGGCGCTGGCCAACACTCCCAGAGCTCTACTAGGGAACATAAATACCCAAGAAAGTGGATGGGGAAACGTCGCCGCGGTAGCTCAATTGGTAGAGTATCGCGTGCGAAATGCGAAGGTTGTGGGATTGTTCCCCACCTGCGGCAAGTTGTTTTTCATCCCCTTTCATTTCTGTTAATTTATCATTTCTTTATTTCATTTATTACGCACAAGTAATTCCCCCTATGTTGTCCTTGGTGTCAGTGTTTGTTGGCGTCTTATGATATCGTTTCGACCCAGTGTTACCGCGCCTTAAATGAGTATAAGAATTCAGGCATACATTGCCACAACCAGCAAGTGAGGAAGGCCGACATCGCAAGAAGACTTTTGTCAGCACTGTGATGTTTTTTAAGTATTAGCCAAGGTAATGCCAGTGTTTCTCATTAAATTTGCTAGCCACTAATGAAAGGTGGTAACTACATGGCTCCCGGCACAGTACGAATCACTCCAGACGAAGGCCTGACCACTTTCTGTTTTGAGCTGGAGTTGCAGTCTTGCGCTACGCATTTTTTCGGCACTGCAATCCCAAACAGTTTCCTCCAAGCGACAGAAACCAATCTCGAAGGCTATGCTTTTACAAATTATGTGCGCCAGAAGTAATTGTGGAGCCAGAAACACATTATGGCCACCACGGCTTAGACATCGCTTATTTGGACAAGCCCTAGTGGAAAGAAGAAAAGTAGCCTAGAATGCCCACTTGAAATGGCTGATGTGATAAGGAAGTTGCACGGCCAAATGTAGCATTTGTAGGCTGGCATAAGACATAATAAACAGGTACAAATTGTACAGGTGGCTAAAATGTGTAAATAAAGAATTTTGCAAAGCTGCCAAATTTTTGTCAAATTACCATTACCGTAAAAACTGACAAATTGCTGCGAAAAAAAAGATAGCTGCCTACAAGAGTTTGCTGTTGGGCTACTTCATTCATAATGCTAAGATTAAAAACAGCTCAAGGAACAGGACAAGGGTTGCATTTGTTTATCTTCCTTGTCCCATTTCTTGCTATCTAGCCGCCTATGTCTTTTTCTTTTTATTCAAAATACTCACAGGCTCCAAATAGGAGTATTGTGTGAGGGGGGCATGTACAGAAAATGAAGGATACAAAAAAGCAGCTCATGCATAATTATACAATGGGTAACAGTTTCACAGGACGCAAAGAACTAATGAGAAGTATAAAGTTACAAATATAAGGCCAGAAAAATATTGCACAGTATATGCAATATATGAAGAAACATTGAAATGGTGGCTAAAAGGGTGACTAACGAAGTACAAGGCAGTGAATAAAACAGTTAAGAAAACCAGAGCAGTACTTGGTCTTTAAAGGCTGCAGAGTCATGAAATGCAACGATGCGATCAGGAAGATCATTCTAGTAGCTTATGGCACGTGGAAGCGCTGATGAATTAAAAGCTGTGGTTCGGCCAAATATGCGCCTAAAGCTGTGGCTATTACAAAGACGACGGAATGTACGATGTGGTTCGGTAAGGGGCAGGGTAGTAGGATGCTGACTATGAATTATTTTGTGGAAGAGACAGAGCAAAGCTGCCTTCCTTCGCAGCTCTAGTGTTGGGAGTGATAGCGAGAACTTCAGGTTAGTAACGCTAGTCTGTCGGTCATATATCCTGGTTATAAAACGTACCGCGCGGTTCTGAATTCGTTCAAGTGATTGTATTAGATAGGCCTGATGCGGTGACCATATGGGCGAGGCGAATTCAAGTTGAGGACGAACAAAAGTCTGATAGGCTAGTTTTCGAGTGGTTAAAGGGGCGTCTCGAAGATTACATTTCAGATAGCCAAGAGTATGCGATGCTTTGGCGGTCATATTATTAATGTGAGTCTTCCAGCAAAGATTGACAGTGAGATATACGCCAAGGTACTTGTATGAAGTCGCATGCGCACAAGGGTTAGAATTTAGTGAGTATGGGAAGGCTGAAGGCGTCTTTTTGCGGGTAAAAGTGTGTCTCCCTGGTGCTCTTATGGTCGTTTCGTTAACTTGGTACATACCAAAATTGGCATAGTATGACAAGAGTGCAGGGCGAACATAAATGATAAGTCATGACATGAATCTCATGACTTGTGTATCAAGTAGGTCATGACACAGTCGCTTACGTCTTGGTGCTCTCATGGTCGTTTTGTCAAGTCTGTAGGCTCCCTTCGCATAACATCGATTGCCACAGGGCATGGGATTTGCCAGCTTTTCTAGTATAATTGCCTACTTTTGGAAGCAGTACATTGCAAAAATATGTTTATGTTGATGACATGTGAAGTGAATGATGATGATAAAACTAATATTTGGATGGTTCATCGGTCTACTAGGTGTAATGGTGTTAGGGCATCGAGAGTTGACAGGGCCAACTGCTAAGTGCACCATGCAGAAACTTCCTGATTAAATAGGCCATGGCATGGTTGTGCAGCTTCTCAGTACAACCATTACAACTGAGAGTTGTTAAACATGCAGTAAAACTGGGCTACCAGCATACATTTTAGGTCACTTTCAATTTGATCTCGCTGCCCCCATATGCCCATCCCATGAATAGCAAGTGCCATTTTGGCGTGTCTTGTGTGACGTCATGATCGTGTAGGACCACTTTTGCGTAATCTCCTGTGAAACATTTCAAAACCATGTATGAGATCTCTTCTCCGGGAAGTGAGCAACAGCTGCTGGGCGCTTCAGATGCCACCACTGGGGATCTAAGAACCATTATCATACAGTGCTCCGCATGAACACAGTGCCAATGTGCAAGGGAACAGCCAGGGGACAATAGTGGTGAGCAGCTGGCAATAGCTAAAACAAATGCCATTACTTCAGCCAAGGTGCCACCTATAATACATTATAATTAAGTCCAGAACAGTTGGTGGGACTTCCACTCAGGAACGTGCTAGACAGCTTTCAATATGCATTCAATCCTATTAGGGTGTGCTTTTAATGTTAGAATAGCAACACTGTTACACTGGTGAACACATTCACCAGCCATAACTAAATGTTTGCATGCATGAGGCACAGTCCATCATAGTTGGATTTTCTAAGCGAAACTAAGATGGAGTTATTTTTCTTGTGTTTTTTACTGCCTAGGTTGTGGAAGCTTATGAATTTTCGTTTGAGAAGAGGCTGGTAACAATCTTTTCAGCGCCAAATTACTGTGGAGAATATGAGAATGATGGGGGATAATGTCGGTCCAAAGACCTGTGCTGTTCATTTCAGGTGAGAGAAATCTTGCCCTTATTACAGCGAAGCTGTCTATATCTAGGATCCCGGGATTTTTCTTTATGACGTAATGTCCACAGAAAACTATCACCATCTATGGCTCATACTCCCAAATGCAATGGCTCATAACACCGTAAGTCAGAGGCTACAAGCACTCGGCAAAGTGAAGCAAATCACACATACAACATACAGAACAACATCTGTTTCAATAAAGAAGAAGCTCAAAAGAAGCATCCGAACCACATGGTTGATGATAAGGCACTCCTGCACCCCCATGCAATGCGAAGCACGTGGCACTCCCCCGCATGTTTCCTGGTAAAGATCACTATTCCGCAAGCCGCTGCCATTGACTCGGGGCAGCAGCAGCATAAGCACAACCTCTAATCAAGCATATGTGGAATTTTTGCAGGTGTGTTCATCTTTTCAGAGTACCTTAAGCACAGGAAAAGCCATTATTTTAATAGCCGCTGTTGTTGCTGTCAAGAGTGCCTCTGGGCCAAGAAATTTGTTGTGCTGCGAGTGTATTGCCAGATTGGAACTGTCAACCACTGAAATGTTGAGAGTTAATCGTATCTTGTATGACTGTTACTTTAGCTATGTATAAGGATTTGAGTAAATATAAAACAGAAGATCTGAGACATGCACCAAAGTTTGGAGTGACACCTCAGGAAGGGTATCATAGATATCAAATCTAGTCTTTCCCTTCTAAATAAATGTTATGAAGATATTAGAACTCATAGCAGTGGTGAAAGTGATGTTCTTTGCAATGGTGTTAACGAACACAAGAGCAGACTCATTAAAAGTGACCTGAGGTAAAGGGCATTTCGCACTCACCGAATGACAGTGTGCTAGAAACAACTAATCAACTTGCAACAGCCATTGGAGCACCCCTTGTGAACATTCACATTGAAGTGTGTCAGCATGTTCGATGCTAGGGTGGAAACCAAGCATCGAATATAATGATACAGTTTACACGTCGTGAAAAATGCAAGTTTCCTCCAGAAAGCAAGAAAACAAATGTTTCCTTCAGCCGATGTCACGTGTGATTCTCATGTTCCAGTACATGTGAACGAGCACTTGTGCCCAGCATCGAAATGTCTGTTTGAAGTCGTGAAAAATGCAAGTTTCCTCCAGAAAGCAAGAAAACAAATGTTTCCTTCAGCCGATGTCACGTGTGATTCTCATGTTCCAGTACATGTGAACGAGCACTTGTGCCCAGCATCGAAATGTCTGTTTGAAACGTCCTTGTTGCGTTATCTATTACATTGTGTTCTTCTGAAATTCCAGTAAATCATATTTTACTAAATGCATGAAGGCAATAAAGTCTCTGCAAACATCACTGTTCATGCATATTCTTGCCATCATAATGCAATAATTTTATGAAAATTGTCAATTTGCAAAGCAACGACAAAGTTCAGTCAAACCCACGTTTGTTATTCTCATCTTGGCTGAACTACCCTGCTTGCAGCTGCAGTGCAGACACTACCCAGGCTGCTATTGGATGAACCATGGCGCAACATCAGCAAAACTGGCCAGAAACCTCGGAAGCACCACCCAGGCAGCACGGCAAAGCTGGCCCGTAAATAGCCATATCACGGCAAACAGTGAGTGGCATGATTAATGGATCGCGGCTGGCAGCACTGCCCGCGTCCGCACTGGCCCATTCTGGCATTGCCATTGTAGCGCCTGCATCGGCTACAATGTCAGAGGGTGCTCCACAGCAAGAAGAATGCAGAAAATAAAGATGGTAGAGGGGCATAGGCTCCAGTACCAGCTCTGCAGCTTATGTGTCAGTTGTTTTTCCTCTTGTGCTCTACAGTGATGACCTAGGACTAAAACATGACCGAACCTAGCAACAATGCTGCACATCAAGCCCTGTGGCAAGCCCTCGCCTTCCCAATATCGAAAAGTTGTGATTTCAGTTGCCACCCTTTGGGACACAGAATTCCCAGGTGTGGTTTCTACAGGCCAAGGCAATATTCCACCTGCAATGGATCACTTCGCAGATGATACAGCACTACAAAGTGATCTTGTGGCTTTCACCCAAAGTACTCAACGACCTCACCAAAGTCCTCTCCCTGCCTTTGGGTGAAAACCTATATGAGCGCCTCAAGGCAAGGACCCTGACGCTTACCGCGTCTTTGAAACACACTCACCTGCAAAAAAATCTTGACCAGCGAACTTGGCGATAGACCCCCCTTCCAAATGCTGTACTGGATGTGGCAGCTCTTGGCCAAAGGTAACGTCAACAACCACAGCGCTCTGCTCGAGGAAATTTTCCTGCAGTGCCTTCCCCAACTTGTTAGCCTCAGCCTCGCTGCTGGTGGTGACATGATGCTAAACCACCTGGCTGAGCTCGCTGATAAGATCTACGAGGGTGCTGCTCCTTCGGTTTCTGTTGCCGCAACTATGCCTGAGCTCTCAGTGGTCGATTAGCTTGAAGCGGCAGTTGCTTCACTTCATGAGCCCAGACAACGCCAGCGCTCTTCAAGTTCGCGTGCTTCACAGTCTTCTCAGCTCACCTCAGTTCTACACAACCTGCTGGTACCATCTGCATTTGGCACATCGTGCTAGCAAGTGGATGCCACCTTGTATCTGGTCGAGAAACAGGAGGGATCACTGACGGTTGGATGTGACCCCTCCTCTCCAGCTGGCCGTCTGCTCACAATTATGGAAAGGGTTGTAGGCATGTGTTTCCTTATCAACACAGGCACCTAGGTCAGTGTGGTGTCCCCATCCAGGAATGATCATCATTCAAAGCCTTATGGACACCCTCTTAGCGGCGCTAACGCCTGTACCATAGCAACATATGGGCTTCGTTCACTTAACACTGACCTCGTATTACGACACGTTTCTCTGGATTTTCATAATCGCTGACGTTGTTCATTCCATCTTCGGTTCAGATTTCCTGTCTTTCTACAACCTTGACGTAAGCATGCGGCACCAATGGCTGATCGACGGCACTACTCGTCTGTTGATCGTTGGACTTCTATCAAGAGTTGATTGCCCCAGTGGCATTCACACACTTGTGCTGTGATGTCCTTACAAGAGAATCTTGCCCAAGCTCCCCACAGTCACAAAACATTGCAATTTGAACAAACTTCCTAACCACACGATTACTCACCGCACCATCACATGTGGTCCCCCAGTTTCTTTCTGTCCACGCTGCTTGTTCGGCGAGCGGCTCGCCGTCGCTAAATGTGAATTTGAGCATGTGCTGCAACTCGGCATTGTCCTTCATTCACCCAGTGCTTGGGCTTCGCCGCTGCATTTAGTACCAAAGAAGGATCCGAATTATTGGTGTCCATGCGGAAAACTACCATGCTCTCAATGCTCAAACCGTACATGGCAGATACTCACTTCCCCATATTCAAGATTTCACATCTAATCTGAATGAGTGCAACATCTTGAGCAAAGTGAATCTGGTTAAGGTGTAAATACCAGTTGAACCCAACGACATTCCCAAAACTGCCATCACGACCCCTTTAGATTTATTCGAATATGTGTGTCAGCCTTTTGGATTGCGCAAGGTTGGGCAAACTTTCCACCACTTTGTCACTGAGCTGACACGAGGTTTGCTTGCAGTCTTTGCGTACATCGATGACATACTACTAGCGCCACTCCGGAAGACCACAAGCGTCACTTGCATAAGCTTTTACGTCTGCAACAGTATGGCCTTGTCGTGAACCCACAGAAATGTGTTTTTGGAACCTCCGAGCTAGCTTTCGTGAACGATCGTGTTTCAGCACTCTGCATCCCACATCGAGGCTTGTCAAGAGTTTCCTGGCGCCCAACACTCTTTACTAGATTTTCTAGGTATAGTTTGTGGCGCAAGATACATTTCTTGTGGTGTAAATACATATACCTAGGAAATCTAAGCACCAACTTGCCCAGGAAGAACTCTTCACCAGCTTTGCGAGTTCTTGGGCTGTGTCGATTTTTCACGCCGTTTTATTCCACACGCGCAAGATACATTTCTTGTGGTGTAAATACATATACCTAGGAAATCTAAGCACCAACTTGCCCAGGAAGAACTCTTCACCAGCTTTGCGAGTTCTTGGGCTGTGTCGATTTTTCACGCCGTTTTATTCCACACTGTACAGCTTTACTGCAGCCTATCACCAACCTATTGAAAGAGCCACGAAGCCTGTCTTAAACAATACCATGGTCACCCCGGGCTCAGGCTGCCTTTTTGCCTGCTAAGCAAGCTGCTGCTGAAGCAACTCTGCTGGTGCATCCCCATTCTGATGCACTGGCTAGAGTAAGGGTTCTTCCACTGTGGCAATCAAAGCGGAGTTTTATGCAGATTTCAAATATATCATTAGTTTTTGTGTAGCTGCTATATTTCCTTAGTTACGTTCTACACAACTGCATAATATAGTAATCTTTGGAGGCACTTCCTTGCGTATAAAATTTTCACAAAAAGCATCGTGCTGTAGCTTATTTAGCCCGCCATAGACCGCAAAGTCCCGATATCTATCCAAACAGTACATACACTTACTGGAACTATGCAAAAAAACATACAGGACACTTTCATAAAGTTTTTTTCCCAATATTGGGAAGCGCCAGGTAGCACAGAGCAGTGACGATAGGATCACATTGTGCTCCGCTTCTTGAAACGATATCATGCGGAAATTTCACCGAAACCCACCTAAGAAGTATATATTCTTTTTCGGGAAGTTGAGAGGATTTGATGGACACCAAAATCTGGCACCAGGACCCGCTTCACAAGGACCTATCAAGATAAGAAGAAACGAGTTGCACAGACGGAGCTAACCCTACGAACGGCTTCGGCCAGCGGCGCAGCGCGCGAACACTCGCATGTGTGGGGTGCGCGACGAGTGTGTGCGCGTGGACTTTTTAACAACCATAAAAACAGGCTTTTTTGGACATTCTCTCACCGAGTAAAGAAGCCAAAGGTGAGTGATGTTTACCTCACATTTGGACTTTTGTGTGTGAAAACCCACGTACTTGGCAAGAAACGAGTGAGCGTAACTGTAGACTTTGCGCAGCAGAAAGTGGCAGTCGACAGCATGCCTAAAGTGGCCTAACGACTTTTCAACCATATGGAAGTCGACGAGGAGCTTCGCAGCCCCTCTCGGGCGTCAGAGAACCACGCAAACCAAGCGAGTAGCGTCGCGCAACGAGTGGAATTAAATAAGGAAACGCGGGCGTTGGGCGACGCATCTATCGACAACAAGAGGAATGCTGCCACAGGTCTCGACAACGAGAATGCTGACGCGAGTCTCCCTTGTGCGTGGACGGACAATGGCTGGCACACCGTTCTTTCACGCAGACAAAAAAAGAAAAACCAAACAAGCGAAAAAGAACCCGAGAAGGGAACCAAAAAGAAAAACTAAAGAACACCAGGCAACTCTTCTGCCACCACAGGAGGAGAGAACCAAATTAAGCGGGGTTTCCGCCGTAGAAAATGCGGCGGCCTGCCGCCCCTCACAAAGGAGGATATAAAGGCTATTCTGAGACCACACAAAGGCCTTATAGTCAATAATCTGCTTGGATCAGAGCTTTCTGCGGCAGTGATAGAGGTGACAGCTTTTTACTGCAGGTCCACCCCGGATCGAACATTGTAATATTATCCACGCCACACGAACAAGCGGCGGGTATGGCTGCCTAGCATGGCTGATAAATACTGTAGACATGCTTCACGTTTGTCAAGGATTAGAAATTATGGAGGAAAACGAACCAAATTTCCCCGACAAGTGTAAACTGCTATGTAGAGAGCTAACATGTCTGCTGTAACGCACTCAAAAGAAAAAGCAGCTGGCACAAACCACTCACAGGTATAACATGATGCAAATCAATGTAAAGAAACTCAAAGCTTTGCCAAATAAGGTAATCAGCTGTGGCTGCAAGGGTTTCCTTTATGGCAAACATTGAGAGCCTAAAATAGCAACTCACAAAAGAGCGAACCCTCGCATTAAACAAGCACCAAGTGCACTTCCACAAGTTCAACAGCTGGCATTTGAAATGTACTTGCAGCAAGTGAAAGCGAAAGGCCCTCAAGGCATCAGGTACGCTAGAATGTGGGTTATGAATTGCCTGCGTCTCTGCATTGCCAGCCCGAAGTCATACAATATTCTCCGCAACATTGAGTGTTGCTTCCTCTCCCAACCTGCAGCCGTCTGAATCAAATTTGCACTTGTGTGCCCCCCTGTGAGTACAGGTACAATCAGATTGCTCTAATATTAATATATAATAGATGTAACGTAATAAATAAACTTCCTAACAGTTTAGTGTACCTTTAGTGTCAACCCAATATATTGGCTACCTACTATCGTGTGAGGGAGTGGCCATATATCACAATTGTACTACCTTTTCTTGACATAGGAAGTAACGCAAGGTTCTAGCTTATGCCAACTAATCTGAGAACAGTGTTGCTGTTGGCACTACTTGATGCCAATAACATTGTTGTATTCAGCATGCTGGAATGCAATACATATATAAAGAAAAGCATACAACTCGGTCGACAAAACTCTGGTGCGCCACTATCTCAGGTACGGCACAGATCCAGTAGTAAAAGCTTCAGCGGAGGCTGGTCAGCAAAGGCCTGAGCCTACAGTTGCGTATTGTTTTGTTGCAACTGTCGCTTGACAGTATGCAGGTGAGTCCCAATCAAGCTTGTTACAAAACTTTGTTGCCAAATAAAAGGCAGGGCAGACATAGCATGATTTGAGCGCACGTTCAAGTCATGCAAGCAGCGTAGGAAGCAAAGGGGGCAAAGTCGCAGCAAGGAGCAAGATAGAGTGGTGGTGCCACCTGGCGGCAGCCTCAGAACTGGAGACACCAGTGACAATGAAGCAGGCAGAGTCGTTGAAAACCAAACCTAGTCTAGGAATGTTGCTCTGCGCAGCATCCCACCGTTTCTTGCAGGAGTCAGCGTCACCTGAGGCAATAGGCCCCACCACGTTCGGCCTGTAAAGATGACTCCACTCCCGCAATGCAATTGAAACCCTCGTGTGAAAGACGCCAATGATCCAGTGACAGTGCAAATCAATAATGCTTGCATAACAGGGAAAAGTACACACAGGCAAGGCCTCGGTACAAAATGTGATGAATACATATAGCTCACAACGGTCTGTTTACTTCGGCCAAAGTATACCTGTAGCCTAAGTGTGCTAACATTGGATTGTGAACTTCTCACAACTCACCCAAAGTGCAGAACATATTCTTTGCAGGAGATGACCAAAGCGGAACAAGCATTCAGAGAAAAATGTGCGCAGAGCTGCAGGCAGAGCAGCTCAGCAGCCATGGAGGAAGGAAAAAGGAAAAAGATTGAGCCGTCACGACGGTGCTCGCAAGAGATCCAAAAGCACACCCTCCCCCCCCCCCCCCCCAAGGGATTACTCGGCACCATTCCCCAATCTTACACCGCTGAGGTGAGAAGAAGCTTCTTCTCGTCCCAAGAAAGACCAAGAACTCACAAAAGAGTGCATCGCTGAACTGAAAGGTGGGTTGGGTGGGCATGAGCTCTCAGGATTCCAAGTGGTAAAGCCTCTTAAAGAACAGAACAGGCTCAGGTAGGAACAGATAAGAACCATGCAGGTGCAATACAACAACATACCAGGAGCAAAACAGAGCTCTGAGAGCAGATAACATTGCTAAACAAACGCAAAGATTAAGGAAAACAGAAGGGTGAGAAAGAGGTATTCCAATCGGTGTTGGAAACCACCACATGCAGATCCTTCTCTGAAAAAGAAGCGGGTGAAGGATTTGGAAGCGGGAAACAACTACAGTCGAGCCCACTTATAGCGGCCCCACTTAAGACGAATGCTCGCTTATCACTAACAAGTCCGGCGTGACCGTCAAAATGTATATTAGGGCTATGGTGCTCGGTCTCAGCTATAACGAACGCCCGTGAGCCTAGCCGATCGGCTACAGCGAACGCCTTGGTCTTGCGGACCACTTTCCATGTGGCGAGAGCCGCCGACCCTGTGCTGTGCACGCTCCGAGAATCGGCTTTCCCGCAGCGTCTCGCCGGAGGTACGGAGGAGTGGCGATGCGGCGAGGGGATTGCCGCGAAAAAAAAAAAATGCTGGCCCAGCACGCATGAGCCACGTGGACACGCAAGTCGAAGGGAAGCCCTAAAGTGACAGCCTATTCGCCACGGGACCCCACTCGCCATCATAAACGTCAGGGCAGCGGCGAAGTTGTGCTTGTGGTTGTGCTTGTGCTGGTTGTGCTAGCGTTGTTGGCGTTGTTTCCTACTGGTGTGCTCCCGTGGCTATCCGAGATGGTGGATTCGCCAGCGTCTACTTCGACAGTGAAGCGAAAAGCTTTGGGCTTGAACACGAAACTTGATTTTGAAAGACCTTTCCCAAGGTGCGAAAAACCACGAACTGGTAAAAAAGTATGGTTTGTCGAAATCGACAATATCCACGATACTGAATGAGGACAAAATCTACAAGAGTGCCGCCACGGACTCCGCGATGAGGAAGCGCTTACGGAAAGCTACATATGCAGATGCTGAAGATGCGCTTCTAAAGTGGTTCCTTGATGCTTGAGCACGCAATGTTCCTATCAGCGGGCCGCTGATGTTGTCTAAAGCAAAGGACATGGCGTTCCTCCTGGACTTCCCAGATTTTTCCCCTGGCAATGGCTGGCTCCATCGCTTCAAGCTCCGCCACGGAATTATTTTCAAGTCCATCAATGGCAAATCTGCATCACCAAGACATCAACACGTGGATGTCTAAAAACTTGGCCCGTGTATCAATTTATGCTGAAAGGGATGTATATAAGGCCGATGAAATGGCCCTATTCTATCAAATGCTGCCTGGCAAAACACACGCTATGAAGCGTGACACATGTGCTGGCGGCAAGCACAGCAAAGTTCACATAACTGTGCTTTTGTGCACCAACATGCATGGAAGCGATCAATGCTTGCCATATGTCATCGGCAAATAAAGGAGGCCACGTTGCTTCCGCACATATGTATCAGTGCGGTACAGGCATAAGTCGTGGATGACACGCGAGTTGTTTACGGAATGGCTAATTGATTTTGACAGCAGCATGGCGAAGAAAGGGTGCAAACTTCTTCTGATTCTCAACAACTGCACCGCCCACTATGTCCAAGCTGTCTTAACGGCAGTTTAGCTGCTTTTTCTGCCGCCAAATGTAACGTCAAAAGTGCAACCGCTGGACATGGGCGTAATACGGTCGTTTAAAGTGGCCTACAGGCACAGTGCTGTGCAGCGGATACCGATTGCAGTTGATCGCCCCGCTGCTAATGTGCCTCTGCAGGTCTCGCTGTACTCGGCGGTTGAAATAATCAAAGCGGCATGAATGGAAGTGACATGCAAATGCAT
The DNA here is from genome assembly GCF_050947875.1 of Dermacentor variabilis. NCBI lineage: Eukaryota > Metazoa > Arthropoda > Arachnida > Ixodida > Ixodidae > Dermacentor > Dermacentor variabilis. Next base: position 17,157,891 of record NC_134578.1, on the reverse strand, counting down.
CCGGAATTGTTTTCGCAAGGCCGGCTTCACTGACGCACCTGAAGCAGACATTGAAGACACTCAACAAAGCGAGCCTGACGACGACTTGTGGCGACGCTTTGTTGATGCTAACCTGGCCGGCTGTGATCTTGATTGGCAAGATTTTGTTGATGCAGAGACGCTGCTGAAGTTGCGGAGTCGTTTTGCGACGAGACCGCCATCCGGGAAGTGCGGGCATCAAGCGACACCGAAGCATCGGACGACGACAGTGATCCATCAGAGCCAGCACCCATAAGCGCCACCACAGCAGTGAGCCATATTGAGGCACTTAGAAATCTTGTGTATTTTAAGGGCTCGGGTGACGAACACATTGCAGCTTTCAACAAGCTTGAAACCGCCATCATTGAATGTGCTCTGAAGAGGCAGACAACGATCCCCAATTTTTTTTCTCAATAAATTTTTGTTTTGATTGATGTCAATTTTTGTGCGTGGCCCACAAATCACGAACTTCTTGATACAATGAACGAATTCTGCGCGACGCTCAGGTTCGTTATAAGCGGGCTCAACTTATGAGCAACGTTTTGACAAAATTGAACACGACACGAAGCTGCTTCATGGCATGATTGTCGCGAACACTTTTGGTATAGCGTGTCACTGATCTCAAGGGCGTGCAGATGGAAGTGATGGAGTCGGGGGACGCAGGTGAGCACAGCAAACAGATTTTACTCAGAACAAACCCAAAATAAAACACATTTAAAACTCAGTTAACTCCAAATAACATTCCTAAGAAATGAAACACCATAAAGTGACACTGGCACCTTTATCGCGTACTTAACGGTGACTAAATATGTTCTAATTGCCGGCCATGTCGGTCCCTAGCGCCTTCTAGGCGAAGGTCCGGCAACCCTAGATTATGGCTGCGATGCTGACAAAAAGAAATGCTTTTACAAAGTTCTGTCGTCGCACGTATCTCCGATGCATGTCAGCTCTTCGTCATAGTCTGCTCCCGCCGACTCCGCAAGCTTTGCTGCCTTGGTATCAGACAGCCAGCTCATTCGTCTCGGGTGTTGGTGTCCCAAACTCTGTCGGTGACGTGGCACTCTGGCCTCCCTGGCTAGGCCTAACGCCGGGTCCCAGGGACTATCGTCCCTTGCTGGTCTGCCGCTGAAGAAGGATCCTTCCTGGAGTGCCCGGCACCACCGTGAGAGGCTGCAGCAGGTCCAAGGAGACTCGCTTGAACGACGCCGAGGTCAACGGCCACACCCTGAATCGCTAGCGTCACGGGCTTGACCAAACCTACGTAGCTCCCGTCGCCAGTACGATGCTGATGCACCAACCTTCTTGGCCAAGAGCCAGATCGATAATGCCAGCTCAGTGCCGCTTCTCTCCCCATCACAGCTCAGGTCACGCGCCTCGAGGGCCCGTGCCGTTCGGATTGATCTGCGCACATTGTCCTCTTTCTTTCTTTTTGCGCCGCATGCCTCTTACAAATGACAATGATTCAGCAGATGCATGAGCAAATGGAGACCGAGGCCGTGAACAAAGACACGCAATGGCAATGACTGTGCCAGGAAATTCAGAAGTTTAAAGATGGCCCAGCACAATAATGCAATCTGGCAGTGGAACTGCAGGGGTTTCTCGCACAAACGAGCCATTCTTCAGTCGTTCCTGACTAACAGGGATAAGCTGGAAGTCATAGTGTTATGAGTGAGTGGAACAAACGCGAAGCTTCTAGCTATACATTGTATGCGGGATGAGGGGACGATACACTGCTCGTCACTCTGGTTAAACGGAATGTCACAGTGTTGTAGCAAGAGACTGTGTCAGTGCAGCTGGATTATGTACTGATCGAGCTAGCCCTTTGAAAGCGGAAGGATAAAATTTTTTGTGTGTTAAATGTGTACAGTTTCTCGAGGCAGAGGCATAACTGCAGTTTTAACGATCTCTTCGCTAAAGTCAGGATGGTCGCGAAGGACAGTTTGCTCCTGGTAGTGGGCAACTTCAACGCGCATCACCTCGAGTGGGCATACAGGTTTGCGCAGGTTAAAGGGAAGGATTTGTGAAATAGCATACAACATAATGGTCTGACTCTTTTGATGGATTTCTTGAGGCCATCTAGACAGGGTAACAGTGCCTTGCCGGACACTACGCCAGACCTCGCTCGGTTGGAGGAAGGATCTCGGCTACGTGGTGCAACACAAGTGAAGATCTCGGTAGCGTTATGTCTGCAGTGCTTCCCTTTTGCTCAAGCTTCCATCTACAGATAAGATTGGCATGCATGCCGACAGTGGCTTTTCTTTTTATGCTTGCACCAATGTGATTGGTTCAGAAATGCACAAAAAGTGTGTTTCACACAAATAAACTGGATTTGTCGCCATACCTCGGTGCTGGTTGTCCGTTTGTCGAATACCGGTGGTCGTTCTGCGCCCAAATACATAACAGTAGCGACCACAGAATAATCAAGATAGTGGTAGAGGATGGTTCTCCAGCAGTAGGTCGCGCGAAGAAGTTAGAAGTTGTGAATTGGCATGCCTTAAGGGGAAGTCGGTCTGACCAGGATGGCATAGAAGACAGAGGTGTGGAGCAGGGGAGTTGTTCAATTGGTCCAGGACGCCACTAAGGAAATCGAGGTGGATGAGAGCCAGGAAGGGGTTGCCAGACACATGATAAACCACTAACGCAAAATGAATGAGCTTTACTTGAGGCTCGCACAGAAGTGACAGAAATCTCCTCAGGCAGTTGCTGCATTGAATAAAGAAATAGAAGAATATGCTTTGACTCTTACCAGGCAAAATTGGGGCAGCATCTGCTACCAAATGGACTGCAAAGCAGGTAGTGCGGGGACTTGGCATCTGCTACGGCACTTGCTAGACACAGAAAAATCCAAGCTAAAGGCTAGGCAGCAGCTACAAAAGGCTGTTTACAAATATGAGGGGACGACCGATCAGCTCACTGCCGAGGTCAGGGATAGACATGTCAGCTGTGTAGGGTCTGGCTCTCTACCAAAGCATTCAGGTTGGGAGAACCCGGATCTTGACAGCCCGATTCACGGTGGGTGAGGTGAGGGCCGAGTTAAACTGTCTGAGCATGAAGATGGCTGCAGGGCCAGATAGGATAAGTAATAAAATGCTTAGAAATGTGGATGATGCGTCTGTCAGAAACCTGGCGACGTATATGTAGGACTGTTGGGACAAAGGGCAGCTTCCGCTGGCATGGAAGGATGCCAACCTCGTCTTTACTCCAAAGCCAGGAAAGAAACCTAGTTTTGAACACCTGAGGCCCATTTCATTTCGTGCTTGGGAAAATTAATGGAAGATGTCATTCAGACCAGGCTAAATAGGTTTCTGGAAGATCAGGGACTGTACCCCAACACGACTGGTTTTATGTTTCATCTCTCAGCATGCGACGTCATGCTCCAGCTCAAAGAACCGGTGTTAGACAACAAAATGGTGGACACCAGGGTAGTCATGGGATTAGATGTTTCTAAATCATTTGATAATGTGAAGTATTCGGCCATACTGGAGATTCTGGGAGCTCTCAATGTGGGAGCGAAGACTTACAATTATGTAAAGGATTTTCTTACGAACAGAACAGCAACCATCAGTTTGGGAGGGCAGTCATTGAAAGGCATTAAACTAGGAAGCAAGGGTGTACCGCAAGGATCAGTTTTGTCACCCACCCTGTTTAATGTCACGATGATGGGTCAATCCAGGAAGTTGGCAGGCGTGGAAAGACAACCACATGCTCTACATGGACAATCTCACACTGTGGATGAGCAGAGGCAGTGATAGGCAGATCGAGCAGACACTACAGAGGGCAATCGAAAAACATCGAGAACCACCTGGAGCCGATTCGTCTCAAGTGCTCGGCAGAGAAATTGGAGGCCCTTTATCCAACATCGCAGTTGCGGTGACAGGGAAGGGGCAGGACCCAGGACATGGCTGCGAGCTGTGGGTAAATGGTAACATTATTCCCACTGTCAACGGCACCAGGGTCTTGGGATTGTAGATTCAAGCGAACAGGAAAAGCACCGAGACGATCCAACAACTGGAAGCGAGCACCAGCCAGATGTACCGGTTACTCAAGCGAATAGCGAACAAACACGTGGGTATGAAGGAGGCGAACTTTCTGAAGTTAGTGCAATCGTTCACGATTGGCAGGGTCATATATGTAGCCTCCTACCTAAAGTTCACCAAAACGGAGAAAGACAAGGTTGAGATCATTATTTGGAAGGGGATCAAGACGGCTCTCTGTTTTCACTCTAGCACATTAACGAGCAAAACATTGGGTTTAGGGGGGTCCACAACACCTTAGACGAGCTCTTTGAAGCGGCGACAATATCGCAATATCAGAGACTGCTGTGCAGTCAGGCTGGCAGAAGGATCCTGAAGTTGCTGGGGTTCGAGCCCCACACACATTCCAAGCAGACAAGTGAAGTCCCACTGTTGAGTCAGGGACAGGCTAATACCCCCGTTGCCCAAGAATATGCACCCGGTGAATCACGAGGGCAGGCAAAGGGACAAGGCTGAGGCTTTGCAGAAAAGACTGGAAGGCAGGAAGGACATGATATACATAGACGTGGCCGAACATGAGCATGGAGAAGGATACGCAGCCGTAATTAGGCACGAAAATGGAGGCCCTCCCTTGTGCTGCAGCATGAAGCATTTAGGAGCAATGGAGGTGGAAGAACTCGCCATAGAACTGACTTTGACTCAAAAGGATGTGAGGCTGATTGTCAGTGATTGGAAACCTGGAATCAAATTTTGATGCGGGCAGGATCTCAGCCACAGCTGTGCACATATTACCTGTCGGGCAGCCTCCAGTGAAGCAGGTTTCACTAATCTGGACATCGGCTCAACAGGGTTAGCGACGAAATAAAAAGGTGCACCCATTGGCCTGAGGTCTCACTTTCCAGGATCCAAGCACTATCTCAACAACCACCTCGAGCGAGGAACCCCTAGAGACCGGTGACAAACTGAGCACTTTTTAGGAAATTCTCAACCATTATAAAAGCAGGGGGATAAGACCTACCCGTGAGGGGATAAGAACCTTCATAAAAGGGAGGAAGTTATGCGGAGGAAGCTGCAAACAGAGGTATTTACGAACTCGGAACTGCTGAGCGAATCCCGAGGTGTATAGCCCTCGGTGTAGGCACTGTGACGGTATAGAAGACTTAGTTCACATAGTTTGGACCTGTCGTAGCTTTTACAAGCCAGATAGATGTAAAGAATCCTGGGAGTCCTTGCTACTCAACTAAGAAGATGCTCAACGACAAGTCATCGGTCTCGCCCTGACCGCCGCCGTGTCCCAAGGGATCTCGCCTGACGGTTAGGGAAGGTGATTGGGGATCAAGGCTAAAGCCTCTACTCCCATCATCTATTTGATGGATGAACTTGAAGTCACTCCTCTCCCTCTTTTGGGGGTAGTGTCATGGAAAACAGGTGCCAGTCCCAATCGAGGGCACGTTAGACTTGAGTAAATATGCAATTAGGTGCATGGGTCTGAACAAAATTCATATCTTAATTCTCCTGAGCACTTTGTCTATCTGCTAAATAATGCAGCTGAGAAATATGCATTTTAATAACTTTTGTGAGTAAATTTAAAGGTTGTCTTTCATGTGTTATTCGTGCCTTAAAACAGACAATGGGTTTCTTCTATCTTCAAAGTTCTGGCAGCCCGCTGGCAGCCTACTAGTTCTAGCCCTGATACGAAGACACGTGGGCTGGGATCCCAAGACAACCCAAGGCTGCCCGGAGTTTGCAAAATCGAACTCTGGGACAGCTTGCTGCGGCATAAACACAAACATCCTACCAGCATGGCAGTAGCCGGCATGCTCAGCGTAGTCAGCCCATTTATGCATTTCCAGCTTGAAAAGAATTCCCAGATGATTACAATACTCCTTCATGCAAGATTTGAGTGCAGCCCTATACGTGTTTTCAATTCGTGATATACTGAGGCAAAGAATATGAGAGAGACATGTAGCAGAGTCGGCAATAGTTGAAAATCTGATCTGCAGGTCAAGTGCGTCCACTTTTGTACATGACTTCTCGAAAGTTCGAGTGTAATCACTCGTGTCGCCTGGCTTCCACACAGTAATACACAATTTGCGTCATGCATACAATCAGATTACAAAACAATCACAAACCATGACAATCGAAACAAGTGTGAAAGAGACTAAACCAAGCAAACCAAACAAGAGTGAGCGAAAGCTGATGCGAGCAGAGAGAGCAGGAGACGAGCGGTCCGGCTGAGACCAGGTAAAAGTATGCATCAAGCGGTCAGGCAGGTCCGCATGAAACCAGCTTCCTGCGCGCATGTCACTGAATGGGCCGCTCTCATTAGTCTCTGCCTTTCGCTCTTTCATCTTTTGCCGTTGTTCTCGTTCATTTGCTTACACTGCTGACTCTCGCTGCAGAAACAGGCGATTAAGAGTTGTGCTCCAATATATAGTTGCATTCGAGAACATGATCACCTTTGCAAAATTTTATGCGACTCAGCACAAGACATGCACTGGGCACCTTATTTGCACAGCACAACAAATGGTCTCCGACGTGCTCGATGCCAAGGCGCGAAATCGCTTGTACCCCGAAAGCAATCACTAGGGGATGCCTGCTCACAGTGATCATGTCCCCCACCGTCAACATTGATGAGTAGGCGTTCTGCCATCATTTGACAAGACACAAAAAAGCAGGGCATCAGGTACGTCTTATACGCATAAATGTTTGTGTCGTGCATAAAAATGCTTGCATGGGCTTCGATTTCAGAAAGTTTGCTTCAGCTGATGGTGGTTCTCTTCTGCCCCTTTACTGAAGGATCTGCAGCTGCGCTTGGTGCACGAAAATGCAGATCGCTAATGACGGGTGAAATGCTTCATACGAAAAATAGTACTGGCCGATCATGTGAGCAATGAGCTAATGTACCTGTGGCCATTGCCTAACCAGCACATTCCTTTAACATCAACGGCTTATACATAGTTAGAGCATATAAGTTTCAAGCTGCTACCCAAGCATACGATGGGGATTGAGCAAACGTGGGCTAGCTACGACACCTTCGCTAACTGCAGAAAAAGGAGAACACAAAAAAGATATCATGATGGTCAATGGCTAGTAGAACACTGCAGGGCTTGCACAAATTGTACACCATGGCTACTGTCGGTGCCACAGTGCCGGACGAATGCAACGGAGCATGGAGTCAGCCTTCACATTGTGATGTGTGGTGCTCGACATGGTGCGGGGCTCGGGACGGTCGAGAGCAGACGACGCTGAGTGCACGCGCGCCGAGCTGGAAGGAGGAAAAACGACGACGCCGAAGAGCGCCCGGCACGTGGACGCGCGGCGCAGGAAAGCCAACAAAAAGAAGAAAAGCCTCACCATTCAAGAAAGACCATGGGGTGTCGGGCAGCCAATCAGTAAATGCCAAATCGGCCAGACCACGAGAAAAAGCGTGGTGCGCTGGCAGAAGGGGGGCGACACGCAAGGGTGACACGCAAGAGGACACGCAGGGAGACGCCGGGGAGACGCCAGGAGAGTCCCAGGAAACGACGGCGGGAGGAGGTCAACCACCGGAGCGGGCGTTGAAGACGGGCCGTCGGGTTCCGGACCCGAGCCCACCAGGACTTCACCCGCCCGGGGCCTCCTGCCAACCTGTTCCTGTGCGTCGCCCGTCTACCTGAGCGTGCCGTCGGCTCCTCAAGGCCGGTGAGCTTCTGCGCCAGTGGGCAGGACGAGAACAGTCGGGCTACGGGCCCGAGTTCTACGCCAGCTGCCCGGCCAGAACGCCACCTCTGTCTGCCGTGCCGCCTGCTACCCGAGGCCGGCGTTCGAGCTTCCGTGCCCGTGGGTGAGAGGGGAGCAGTCGGGCTACGGGCCCGAGCTCTCTGCCCGGCCAGAACGCCGCCGCCGTCCACTCCTGCCACAAAGCCGCCAGCGTTACCTCGCCTCGCCAGAGCTGGCGCGCTCCCGGCGCCCGGTCGGTCAACCTACGCCGCAACCTTTGGTGAGGCCGGCGCCACTCCTTCTGCCAGCTTGTCGCCGCGTTGCCGCGTCGAGACTGCGACGCGTCCTCGCCCTCGTGGCAAGCCCGGACTAGCACCCTCGTTAAAGCCCTAAGTGTGTTCTTTACCGCAATGTTTTCTTGAATGTTTATTTTATGCATGCTTTCTGTTTCGTTCTATTTGCTTTATGCCTTTTATTTTTGATTAAAAGTCTTTGTGTGTGTGTTCAAACCAACGGCTTTGTCCTTAATTGGGTTCTCGGAGGCTCCGCCTAAGAGAACCGTTCAAACATTGAGAACACGAACCTTTGCCCATAAGTGGGTCATCACAAATTGGCGTCCACGACAGGACAAAGCCGTTCGTTTGGATTTTTTTCTAAAGGCTAGGAACTATGGCTGCTAGCACACGAGATCTGTTAGCCCTAGCTGAACGCATGGGCCTGGAAGGTGCGGAGTTGAGGGCGTGGTTGGACGACCAGGAAGCGCGTGCGCGAGAAGAGCGCGCAGCCGAACGCAAGGCTAGGAGGGAGGAACTTGCACTGGAGGAGAGAAATTTACAATTACGGCTTAAAGTCGCAGAGGCGGAAGGCGCATATCTGGGCAAGAAACAGCCAGAAATTAGTCTGACTTAGCCACCGTAGCCCAGCGATTGGGTTTGCAGGGGGAAGACTTGCACAGGTGGGTGCAAGACAGGTGGCTGTTAATATGCGCGAAAGCTCGGAGGGAGTGCGAAAGCCGACTGGCAGAACAGGCGGCTGTGAGGGCATGCCTGGAGGAGGAGCTTCGCAGGGTGCGCGTTCGCATCAAGGCACTCGCGGATGCTTGCTCCGAGGGGACAAGATCCGCGGTTGAGGATGCAGCACAGCAGTGCAGTGGCGACCCAAGGGTTCCCTCCGACATGGCCTCAGGCCTCGGCGACCAAAAAGTGTCCCAAGGAGAGACACCTGGTAATGATGCCATGGTAGGCAAAGATACTGAGGCATGGTCACAAGGTAAGGAGCATATTGCTTCCATACCTCAACTAGTGCCGCATGAGAACAGCGCAGGTGATGACTGGTTCGTGCAGCGTTCAGAGCCGCCGTGTATGGGCCTGGTTGAGAAAGTTAGAGCAGAGAACCTCCTACAGGCTACATATAGTACGCCGGAGTGTTCGCACCATGGGCAAGATGAACCTGAAAATATCAGGGCTCCTGTGGAACCGTGTTTGGTTTCCACAAAAAGTATTGAGGGGTCTCTACGGCGTCCCTCGAATCAGACAAAAACTGTTTGTGACACTATGGGCACATGGAAGGGCTCAGGCCTGTGTAGCAAATCAACACATGGCTTTGAGGATTCAGAATATCCTTTGTGTTCTTTTGCACTCGTGTGTGGTTCGACCGCTGGCACTGATGCTGCAACCACACATTACATTGTTGACTACCTTAGAGCGCTGACAGTGACTCGGTCGGCAGCATGCACAGACATTAATGCCTGGAGCGATATGGTCACGGACTGGCAAGGGTTCTCTGACCGAGAAGTTAGATGTCTGGTCCGCCTCATGTGGGAAAGGGTCACCTGAAGAAGACGATGCTTCGCTTATGGCTTTTCACGGATTTTTGACCCCGGACATGGTGACCTTGGACATTATTGGGTTTTTTTCTTCAATAGGGTATTATGATAGCCTTTGACGCTACCATTTATTTTTCACTTGTTGTGCATTCTTTGAATTGTGTTTTCCTTTAATGTCTTATCTGCGTGCTCAGTGAACTGTGCATTGAAACATTACAGTGCGTTCTTGTGAATGGACAATGACTGTACTGTTGTGAACTATGTCGCGCACTGAGCGGCAGTTTTTCTTCAGAAAAACTTGTTAAAAAAGGGGCTTATATGTGATGTGTGGTGCGCGACGTGGTGCGGGGCTCGGGACGGTCGAGAGCAGACGACGCTGAGTGCACGCGCGCCGAGCTGGAAGGAGGAAAAAAGACGACGCCGAAGAGCGCCCGGCACGTGGACGCGCGGCGCAGGAAAGCCAACAAAAAGAAGAAAAGCCTCACCAATCAAGAAAGACCACGGGGTGTCGGGCAGCCAATCAGTAAATGCCAAATCGGCCAGACCACGAGAAAAAGCGTGGTGCGCTGGCAGAAGGGGGGCGACACACAAGGGTGACACGCAAGAGGACACGCAGGGAGACGCCGGGGAGACGCCAGGAGAGTCCCAGGAAACGACGGCGGGAGGAGGTCAACCACCGGAGCGGGCGTTGAAGACGGGCCGTCGGGTTCCGGACCCGAGCCCATCAGGACTTCACCCGCCCGGGGCCTCCTGCCAACCTGTTCCTGTGCGTCGCCCGTCTACCTGAGCGTGCCGTCGGCTCCTCAAGGCCGGTGAGCTTCTGCGCCAGTGGGCAGGACGAGAACAGTCGGGCTACGGGCCTGAGTTCTACGCCAGCTGCCCGTCCAGAACGCCACCCCCGTCTGCCGTGCCGCCTGCTACCCGAGGCCGGCGTTCGAGCTTCCGTGCCCGTGGGCGAGAGGGGAGCAGTCGGGCTACGGGCCCGAGCTCTCTGCCCGGCCAGAACGCCGCCGCCGCCCACTCCTGCCACAAAGCCGCCAGCGTTACCTCGCCTCGCCAGAGCAGGCGCGCTCCCGGCGCCCGGTCGGTCAACCTACGCCGCGACCTTTGGTGAGGCCGGCGCCACTCCTTCTGCCAGCTTGTCGCCGCGTTGCCGCATCGAGACTGCGATGCATCCCCGCCCTCGTGGCAAGCCCGGACTAGCACCCTCGTTAAAGCCCTAAGTGTGTTCTTTATCGCAATGTTTTCTTGAATGTTTATTTTATGCATGCTTTCTGTTTCGTTCTATTTGCTTTATGCCTTTTATTTTTGATTAAAAGTCTTTGTGTGTGTGTTCAAACCAACGGCTTTGTCCTCAATTGGGTTCTCGGAGGCTCCGCCTAAGAGAACCGTTCAAACATTGAGAACACGAATCTTTGCCCATAAGTGGGTCATCACACACATGCACCCGCAGCACAAGAAGCTGCCTGAAGCTTGGATCGCGAAACTTAGAACTGGCAAACAGCCATCGGCTACAACTCGGGTGTGTAGCAAGCATTTCCATGAGGAAGATTTCTGCTACGGTGTCGGGGATGCAATGTTGAGGGAGTACCATAAAGCGCACACTGAGACGCCTGCCCGTGCATGCTGCCTGGCTAAAGTCATGAAGCTTCTATCTATGAACTTGTTGATACTACGTACTGGCAAGTACACTGGAATGGAAAGGGAACGGTACGAAGCACAATAAAAAAAGGCATGGTATATGCTCATGTTTTTTTGTTAGCATCAAACAATGAATGTACAGGATTAAGAAAAAGAAGCAGAGGAAAAGTGCTCACTGAGAAGAGCGATAAACGTACAGTGCAATGCTGCTTAAGAAATAATGATATTAAAATGTCCAAGAATTTAGAAGGAAAAAAAGATTGAATCGTAGCGAAGGCACAAAACAAGCTGCTGCCTGCATCGAAGTCCCTAGCTATAATGAAATTTATGAACAATTCTGATAGCGTCCACGCAACAACGGCTGCTTGTGTACTGTCAAATGCTTATATGCTACGTGCTAAAGCTCACAGCACAGTGCGATAATGCTGTCATACCGAAAGCGAAAGATTGTGCGCGGACAAGCGTGCAGACGCGCATTTGGTCGCTGTGAACCCATGTGATTGCTGCATTAAGGCTTCATTCTGTTATGCTCCATTTGACTGTACAGACAGCCCACTATAAGGACATACATATATCACAGTTTGCTCTCAGCCATTTGCCTACTTGTCACGGTTCAAGGGACTCCATTGAGACGACCATGTGCAGCGGCCATTCACTGCACATGTTCGGTAAAGAGATAGTGTCTCTAAACCATTATGTGCTTTCTGTTTACACAAGATTATTTATTATTTTGACAGTAAAAAAAAACTTACAGAAATGGCCAGAAGGGCACTCGCGTGGTGCTCTTATATATGTGTGTTATTATATATGCGTCTTAATATGTGTGTTACTGCATACAGTTTATAATTAGTGTGAGCCACCACCCAACATGCCTTGTGCCTTCTCTGTGCTGTCTTTCGTGCAGCATGACTTTTACGAACACCATCTAGCTTGCCTAGGTCATCATCAAATACTGATTCTGGTAAGGGACGCACTTTTGCATAAGAGTTTTCAGTACTGTGGAGCAGTACATGAAGAACCGATGCAAAAGGTGCAGTGAGTGACACACGAATATCAGCTCAACTTGGAATTGAAAATATCACAGCATAGACCTCTACAAAGGACCTGCCTGTCATGGAAAGCAGTGACATAAGTGATCCCTCCCTGCTTCTAAGTTTTTTTTTTTTGTCTATGTGCAGGAACGAAAACGCCACCACCAATATGTGTCAAAAAAGAAGAAATAAGGAGCACATGCCGATCTGAAAAAAAGATTCTACTCAAGGAGAACAGCTTTCTGAAGGTGTCCCCACGAATCAAGGTTGTCGGAGACATCCACGGACAACACGAAGACCTCATTTGAAGTTTGAGAAAATTTGGGATGCCTCCTGCCACCGCCTACCTGTTCATGGGCGACTATGTCGACAAAGGACGTCGATCAGTGGAAACCTTTTGCTTGCTCTTGACGTTGAAAATCAAGTACAGCGACAAGGTGTTCTTGCTTTGCGGCAACCATGAGTATGCCAGGATGAACTAGAAATACGGGTTCTATGATGATTGTGAGTGTCTCCTTCCTTTGTGTGCCTACTTAGAAGCGGGCCTGTTGTCAGTTTCCTAGTGGCAGCTAAACAGATTGTGGTTTTGGCACATAAAAAATCTCATACTTAATTCTTAGTTGCCTCGAGATTACACTTACTGCTGCTTCTTCCAAAATTCTTTAGGCATTGGATTTTAAGAAAGTAGGCTACTGTCTTCATCTTGTCACTTTCTGCCAAACACACAACTGCCGCTGTAGCAAGCTTCCAGCAACGGTTGGCCCTGAGAAAGAGACCAGCTCACAGGAGGATGGAGCCTTGCAGTGGTGAACAGTTGGTCGAACAAGGAATGCTGCTGCAGTCAACACTTCGACAAGTGGGCCCATGTTTAACGGGGCAAAAACTGCTTTTCTTAGCAGTGTTTTTATGCATGCATAGCTCACTCTCTCCCACACCTAATGAGAGAGGGAGAAGAGATAAGCCGGTGTGCGAAATTACTGGAAGTCAAGCATTGTTTGAAAAAAGGAGAGAGGAGAAAAGGAAGATTGGGTCACGAATATAACCAGCAGCCTTAAATTTCCTTGTTGTGTTATACCCGGTTGCACCAGAGCCGATCATATCCCCCCTGTCAATTTATTTACATAATTTGTTTTTCATATCTGTTTTGGAAGCCAGGCTTTACTAATTTACTATGTTACACAGAATAGGTTTATTTATTCATTTATTTGTTATTTAGTCAGTCTTGTTTCTCTCTCACTCAACTCTTGAAAAGCTACGATGTGTACTTTTACTCCTGACCGAACACATCTTGATAAAGCTCTCTCTTCCATCGGTTTTCATTTTCTCGTTTTTCGTCATCTTGGCATATTCGAGCAACAGATTTTCTTATTTCCTGTTTAGGGGAAGATGTGCCGACAAATTGTCAGCGCCTGCTGTATTCGTTAACGCTATTGTCAGCCCTGCTTCTTAACCAGCAGCAGTCACCATACCTGTTGGCTGTATGTGACAAACTCCATTTTTTTTAGCTTCATCTCACTCGATGCACCGGCTCACTCTAACTCCATTCCTCTAATAATGCCGGTGAGGGCAACTGAGCTCGCCGAGCCGCACAAGAACTAACCCGCCATGGCTCGTACAGTGATGGCCCAACACCTCGCAGCCCCCGCGGAAGGAGGGAGGATTGTGGCGGAAGCGACGATGACAAAGTAGCGATTAAAGATTACAGGGACAGCCTAGTCATGTACCACGACATACTGACACACTATATGAAACAAAGAGAAGCATACCCACAAATGCAAAAACAACTCAACAGGTCTCAAGAAACAAATTGGATAAGGTTGCAAATCACAATCTTCTGAAATCTAGCTTACTTAAATAGAGTAAATCCCAGACAATACCCAGAAATAACTTGCAAGCTCTGCAAGCATGAACATGCAGACATGGCACACGTCTTATGAAAATGCATAGAGATCAGAGCAATATACATAGAACCAACACAGAACATAGATCTCCAACATAGAGCCGGACCTTCTCGAGAAGTGATGGCTAAGCACTCTGACTAGGTCGGATCTACATAACCGTGGGCAATCTAGAGGGCCCAGGCAGCGGTGGTAAGGCTATGCCTCACCGCACATAATGTCCGGGTGGCCTGAGCCCGGGCTGGCAGCCTGGCAGGCGCTTTTCTCAAAAGTTTTTTTTTTTTGTCCGTCTGTCTTTGAGATCTGCAATTGCACGAAGCTGATTTTAGGAGGCTGCACTCTGCGAGCCTGGTTAGTCTGGTTGAAATGAGTATGTGACGTCAAACTGACCCAAACTGAAGAACACGAAATGGCGGTGCCTACCATGATCCCTACTTTTTAGGGTGTTTTTCAGCGTTTCGAGAAGGTGTACAAACCCTGGTTATTCTGCACAGGTCAAGCTCAATTTCTGTCATATCTCGCCTTTGTTTCACAGATTGCTTGTACAAGGCCAACTGATGCTCCTATATGTTTAAAAGAAGATCATGATAGCAGGCAAAGGCAATGCTTGACCATATAGTGCCACTTCGCCTATCATGTCAATTGAGACAAGATGTGATAATCGCAAAAGACCAGGGAGAATTGTGATGTTTAAAACGCATTGCATATATGTTAGCGGGCAACAAAAATTTCAGACTGAGTAAAGAATTCTAAATTGTGATGGAGCAGATACAAGGCCGCCAGGATGACAAGTTTTATGTCTGAAATATGAGCGAGTGCAACACAGCAACCACGCAACAATCCAGTGGCTCAGCCAAAATTTTTTTCTAAACTTGCCCGGAGGTGGGGCACGAGGCAGGCTGGTGTAGTTGTGCATCGTTTCGTGCCAGGTGTCCCCAGTACGCAGAAATACGGGGACAGGCCTCGTTTCCAGTGTGCCCTCCATCCTCCTGGCTACGCCCCTGCAATAATCGACAAGAAATGTAATTTGCCCCATCCTCACCCTCCTTATTCCTAATCAAGTACGTGCTCCCCTCGCCCTCGAAGTAAATTTCTGGCCATGCCAGTGACAGAATGTGACGAACACAAGGTTCGGCACCAGCTTCCACCTTAACACCAGGTGTGCACGTGAGAACAGTGCATGTGTGTGGTTCTGCATTCTGAATCATATCTACTTACTGCCATGTGACCATGTAAAGTGTACAGTTGGCAATGATGAATATTTGAACACTGAGTCCAAAGACAGATGCAATAGAACACACCATTATGTCTAGTCTACATTCTTTTATGTGTGCTCAACAGGTTCCATTATGAAAGTTGCAAAGTAGACGAAAGTGTACATGTCCAATGCCATTATAATGAACTCCATTTTGATTTTGACTGCTCATGGCTCTTAATGTGTACTCAATCTTAATACACATGTGCATTCTTGGAATTCCATGTACAGTCACCATGCCCCAAGTGCTAAAGAGGATGTCAATCTGCAGGGCTGGGGAGCAAGATGTGGCATAATCAACTTGTATCGCAATGCTATTCCACACTATGTTGTTAGCAGTCAAAGGCACAGCTCCAAGTTAATTTAAACAGCAGAAGGTAATGACATAACCATATTAGCTTACTCTAGTTAGTTCTGTTTTTTATATGCTTGCTACTTGCCAATTTCTTTACTGAAACACTTTGCTATGGGCACCTAATACCATACAAGAGCATGAGCTCGCTTATCAGCATTTGCGATAACACGATAGCATCTTGGATTGCATATGTGTCACCATGCCAACTAACTCCGCCTGTGGCCCTCAGTGTTTGTATCCAATGTGATGTGTTTTTTACCTGTGCCCTTAAGGTAAGAAATGTTGACATCACAAAAAAAGCACTGCTTTCTGCAACAATAAAACTTGTCAGAAGACATTGCAACACCTCTGAAAGATGGCTCCTGCACTGCTTTCGCATGGCACTTGCACAGTTCAGAAACAAGGTGGGAACGCAGAAACCTACCACCAACGGAACTCGACGGCCACATTTCGCGAAGCAGTGTCCAAACAACGCGCTATCACAACTTTGTGACCATGTATTCATCATGTTCAGCGGCTCACATATTTTCGCAATAAACGGCTGAATCGAATTCTTGCGCTTTAAGTGCCAAAGTCATTACTTGATTACGAGACACCGTAATAAATGGCTATTCATATAAATGACCGAGGAACCGCGAAGGCGAAATGGTGCATCGGCACCTTTACTTTCGCAGTAGCTAGGCCACGACTCAGTACGTCTATTCTTGTTTGCGGCAAATACTAAAGAACATTATTCCACGAAGCAAAACGCGAAATACACAGCGATCACAGTGCACTTCAATATGAGAACCCCGGACCGACGCATTCTACGCGAGCGCGTTCCTAAATGTTGCCATGAGATGCAACGCTGGGCCAGCACTTAGTTTAGCACATCGCGATTGTCTAGATCCTAGAAATATTTCAGTGAATAACGTTTTAACACTATACAGTACAGCTCGTTTCCCAATGTTCTTACCACGTGCAACCCTGCAACGTCCAGGCGAACGCGGTAGCATGGAACGTGGAACCGCCGCGTTTTGTATCTTCAGCTTCCGAACCTTCCGAACGCTGCTACCTGCCCTAGCGGCTGCAACGAGAAGCACTTCACGCTAACAATCTTATAGCGTTAAAACGTTTAATTATTAAAGAGTAGCTGTGATTAATATAATAACAATTTTTTTAGTACAAATGTGATTAGGCGGTTGTGTTTTTAGCGCGAGCGGACAAACATGCGAGCAGACGACACTTTCAAGAAGCTTCCCGTCGGTGGTCGGATTTCTTGTTCCGTGCGTTGATACAGATCTGCCAATTAAGATGTGCGAAAATGAATATTTGGCCAAAGTTCGCTGCTACTTCACTGACCAAGAGTGGGCAGAGATGCCGGATTTGACGAAGGAGCGATACGGGAACATCAAACGAAACTACGATGCCATGGTCGCGTTGGGTAAGCCAACTGTAACGAGCTTCCTCCCCACGGAATGCCATGTTTATATTTCTGGTCTTTTCCATTTGTCTTTTCTTTTTTTTTACTCGTAACGTTGAACATTTCAGATCTTAAACCGGCCATGCCGGAATTTATGAAGGCCAAGCCGGTGGCTCCAAAACCCGTGGCCAAGAACAGCGCTCGTGAGTATTTTCTCTCACATGTTCCTGTACTTCTAAAATGAGAATGTGCAACGTTAACTTTCGCGTAGATGATGATCGCTTGCCACTGATGCGTTTACAGCGTGACGCCCCAAAAATGCCTGCGGGTTCTTAGGAAATTTGTCGACGCTGATTAGGGCGACAAATATTTTCTTCTGCTGCGGGGATTTTATAGACATTTATTTATTTTGGCTTAACCTGTACGCGCTTCATGTAGTCACGACGGTAGCAATCTTTCCTCTCCTGATTAAATCTATTTCTACCCGACCGCAATGACATCTATTGGATATCCTTTGGACATTCACTGTGCAGTTATTTGTAGAGTCAACCTTGTTTCCTTTACATTGCGGCTACATCTGTCATAATCAGGCATATCCCCAGGTTCCCGCGCGTGAATACCAATATAATTAACAAAAGGAACACTTTGCAGTGCAAACGCAGCGCAAATACCGGATGTGCTTTTGCCGTGTCGTGAAACGGTTGTTTTGTTCCAGAATGGCACAGTGAAAAGCAACGGCTCAAGAAGGCAACCAACGCCGCACAGGTAGGGACACGGTTCTTAAGCGCGTTTTGTTATTTTTTTTTGCTCGGCGGTTTGGCGATGAACTGTTAGCAAAAAAACCTGGAAGGTCAGCCACCCCGTAAAGCACGTCTCTTTTACAAAGTGATGATGTTTCAAATTTTGTGACAAGCGAATTCACCGCAAGCTGCAAGAGGGGAGGAGTTGCACACGCGGCAACGTGGTGAAGCTCGCGAAGGGGAGGAGGGGGGAGGCAGCTGGCGAGCGGGCGTCTCCTCCTTTAGCGCGGACGTGGCTGCGCATGGCTGTCCGCGTGGCTAAGCTCGTCGTGGCCCGCATATCTCGGAGAAACCACAGCGGCAGGTGCAGAGGTGGCCGCAGAGATGGCTGGTCGTTTCACGTGCGCCAGCTCCCTTCCCGCGAGGTCATGGCTGGAGGTCGCGTAATGTCATATTTTGGAGACGCGTTGAAGGGAGAGCTATATAGGCAACCCGAATCGTTCGCTACTGGTTCTCTTCATCGCGTCAGCGTTGTGATAGCGAGTGTTCGCAGTCGTCGAGTGAGGTCTGTTCACGTTTCCCCGAGTATGCTTGACGTCGTGCTTGTTTACTTCAATTAGTGAGCGAAGCTTTACTGCAATTTGTACGGCCGACAGGCCTGCGAACCACATTTCGTGTAGTTATAGAAGGATTTGCTATCGCCATCCGTGCTTCGCCTTTTGGGCGAAACTGCGATTTATCGATGCGAAAGCCTCAAATGGCTCATTCGCCGAAAAAAAAGAAGCCGGCGTCTGTAGCAGCGAAGCGGCACCTAAATTCCCATTGGCTGCGGCGCCACGCCACGAGCGCGCCTCGGCGGAGCAGCCGGGTGGAAAAGGAACGTTCTGTTGCTGCAGTAGAGCGCCAGGTGCGCCGTCGCGGGAGAGGGCGTCGCCGCGACGCCACGTCACCCTAGCCCTCGGAAGCCTGTCATCCGCGCAAGCTCTCGCTTGCGTCCTAATTGCACCTCGGTATATAAGGCCAAATTAAAAAGCGCAAAGCGCCTGAACGCGCTCGCTCGTCCACGAGGAGTTCCTAACTCGAAGGGCCGCTGAGCTCATTCATTCATTCATTCATTCATTCATTCATTCATTCATTCATTCATTCATTCATTCATACTGCAGGTGTCAGTCGCCGAGGCAAGAGGGGGAACGAAAAATGCGTGCATTGTGCAACGGTTTGAGCACACATAAGACAGGGAAATCAGACGAGACCATCTGACAAATGCAATGCAATGAACTCACGAAGAATTATAACGTTCTGTGGATTCAATGCTCGTCAGACACTGTAATGTAGGTTGCAGCCCAGGGAGTCTACACCCATCGCGTATGACGCTCATGCACGTCCTGCGCATTACCATCGTGCGCATGCTCGCCTGGCAGCCGTCCTTATAACCAGAGCCTCGCTACTTGGACGTCGCCATAAACCACGCCGGTCAGCGCCGCGAGGCACATCGCACAGGATCTTTCTCCCGCGCCCGATCGAAACAGCGCGAAAAGCAGTGCGTATACAGAAGCAGCTGTCGAGGTGTCACGCCCTCGTCCGGATACGTCGAGAACACTGTTATCTGCGGCGCGCAGTGCCACCTCGAGCTTTATGCCGTGAATTTGGATCTCAAATTGCCGTGTTTTGTCGCAGCTGTAGTAGAATACGCTGCAACTCTGATGTGCCCCTTCGATTATCGCCGCACTGCGTCCCTACTGGCCTGTATTCTTAACGTTAATTTCCCGGAAGACATCGCGCGCCTCCTTCTGTTGATATGCAATACTTGTGTTAACGTAGGTGTTTATTCTTCCAGTTATTAACAATAGTTATTCTTTGTGCTCGACAATAGACACCCAAAACGGGCGCCCAGGGCAAAGAAAACAGCGCCGGAGTTAAGCTCGCTCCACGCAAGGAGAGGTGGACGGCTCCCGTCAAAGGCCGTACTGTCCTCGCGGAAAAGCAACAGCTCGCCGTTGGCGCTGCAACCGGCAACACGAGTAAGTATTCCCCTTAGCACCGCGCTTACAGACCGGCACTTCTGAACGGCTTTTTGTGGCAGGCCTTAACAAAACTTTGCAATTATATAGTGCGTCTGCGCGCGTCTGTGAGCCTATGTACTGTACAAGGTGATCACAAACCACACAAACACCAGGCGATTGACGAGCAAGACCACGTATGCCAGCAACACCGCGTTTCCGAGAGGCGGGAACTTGTTTCGCAAGCCCTTTCACAAACCATTTCACAAGCCATTTCACAAGCCCTATGCGCGAAGCACCTTCAATGGTTAATCTGTAGACTGACCAGTTCGGTCTTCTTTGGTCAACCCGCATGCCAATAGGGTCGACATTTCATGCTTTCAACCCGATTTTCGCACAACTTGTGTGTATCAGCATATTGTTGCCGGGTTGGATCGGTTATTTTAGGCTAGATTTACAGAAGGATGTTCGCATAGGTGGCAAGAGAGGAAGACGAACAGCACGAAATGAAGCCCTGAGCTGAAAAGGAATCAACATCACCACGAGGGTACGTATTTTGCGGCGATCACTTCCGGCGACAGTACCTCCGTCAGGCGCGCGCTGATTGGCTGGTTCAGCGCTACGTCACGTGAAGGCGATCGTATCGCCGAAGCGATCGTCGCAGAATACGTCCACAGTGAGCTGAAGCCATGATGTGAAGCTGCAGTGTGAAATATGATTTATTAAAATATTTTATTATGGGGCGCGATCTCACGGCAATCATATTTGACCTCTCACTCTACCCACAAGCCTGCCGGGTTCACGTGAATGCAGCTGCATTTTATCTATGGCAGAGATATGAGCAGACGCCTAGCGAGTTTTCTCGTGCAATGTTCGTAGCGGGAGAACACACGTAAACGAAAAGTTCTGTACACATTGGCGATAATTGACCATACTGCTGATGGTGATGGCGGTGTTCTATGATGTCGGCATAAATTATCGCCGACATATATTTTTTTTTGTACATGGCATGGTAGCGTGACGGCGATGGCATGAAAACACCTAACCAAAGCTGAGGTGAACCAACAAGACGAAACAGCGCCTCTTGACAAAGGATGCGCCGAGACCTGCAAAAGACAATATCCTCCACCGTGACCACAGGCCGCGAGGAAACGGGACACAGCACCACCATCAAGCACAACGTAGTCGATGTGGACTTTCGGACACATCGAAGCTCTTTAGCGACAGAAGCTGTATGCTTCGCATTGAATAGTAGGCTGTAGTTCGGCGCAGAACGCCAGACCACCCAGAGAGGTGCAGAGACAGGGACGCCTGCCCCTCTGACCCATTGACCAACTTCCGGTCCGCTGTCCACACCTCCGTGCCAGTCCCTCTTAATTCCCTGCAACGCTAGCGTCTCCTCGTTATACCGGCGGAGAAATTTCGGCCGACCATGATGATGGCGGAAAGAGCCAATTAACGAAAGCTTTTTCACTTTCAAATCTCAAGATAATCCTTTCGCGACACTTACGTACGACTGGCTTGATGAATACAACCCCCTTTCTCGAAAATTAAGCCCCTTTGTTTCGCAACCAATACCAGTCCCTTTGTTAAGGCGTACGTTGGAGCCAGCTTGAGGCAACGCTTGCTCGACCGTTTTTATTTGCTTCAAATCTCCATGTTCCTCAAATTATCAAATCTGCAGCTGCATCATCGTACGTCATAGTGTGCGATACTTTACGCTGAACTAACGTCATCTAAAAGTGTTTTAGCATACCGATACAGCCTCTGTCACATATCAGGTTTGTGCACAGCGAGAACTGCGACAGGTATATTGTCACGGCACAACTAAGCTGCCACGCTAAAAACAGGCGCGCGGCCATGCTCTAGACAGTGGCTGTATCGTAGTTTTGTTATACTGTCGCGCTAAAACACTTTCAGTTTACCCGCACAGAAATAATTCCATGTGTGCGTGCGCTTCGTTGCAGGCGTCGGCGCAAGCAGCGCGGGCTCCAAGCGCCCCAGCCGTGCTCAGAAGAAGGTGAACTACGCCGAATGCGATGACAGCGACGGAGAATCGACTGACAGGCCATTCCGTGAGTGTGTGCTGTTGAGTCACGGCGTCACTTCGACGCCATAAAATTGTTCATTTGCTCGGGTGACTCATTGATTGGGTTTTATGTATCACAGAGCTTCCAATCGATGTACACTTGTGGGACACCGTTGTGAAGTCTGCAAATTTAATTTTGACCACCTGCATTTTTTTAGAGAGCGCCTAAAGTTATAAGCGAACGAATGTTTTGGCGTAATGGCCTCCCTGGCCTAATCGCAATGCAGCGGCTTCAGCCGGTATCCCAGCCCGCGAAGTCTTATTGGTGTATTCTGTGCGGGATAAACGAAAGAAGAAGAAAAAAGCGCAGAAGCGTACACCACACAGCTAGCTGTTATACCAGCTGCTTGATTTTGATATTTTAATTTGTACATGTTATCCACGTTTCGTACGTGGCACTGCGCGAATTTAGTCAATCCGGAAGAACAACTTGACAGAAATACCGGGTGCGCAACAAATAAAAATACGAGCAGTTATGCTAACAAGAAATTCGCTATAAGTCACCTTCACACAGTTAGGATACACCCTACAAGTTCGCGACTGAAGTCAGTCAGCTCTAAGGCCTTTTCAATTTCACTAAAACCAAAGAAAAGCATTATGTGTGATACTTTTTCAAAACACATTGGCGTTTTATGCATTACTTTCCGGAATGCCCATTTTTGCTCACTGAGAGACAAAAGTACGTAGAACACCAATATAATATATGATAAATCGCGGTGACGGAAGCATCGAATCCTGCACTATTGACTATATACTAAAATTAACCGCCCTCGAGACTTACTGGTTTGAACTGCGCGAGTACAACACACACCCTAAGACTATAAAGTTAAGTTGCAGCATTTAATTAACTTATAATAATTGCGCAGCTAAACCTGGTTGTTTACCTGCGTAATTTAGCTGGTTGTTTAGCTGCAAAGTTAAACAGAGCTTAACTCTGAACCGTATGTATGCTTCATTCACGCATGTATGTAAGATGCGCCATATAATGCTTCATAAGACTCAAAATTTTGGTGTTGTCATGACACCAAAATAAAGAAGCCTTCTTGCACCCTTCTAATATTCGATCAATTGCAGCCTCTACAGACGACGACTCTTCCGGAGATTTCCGCTACCCTAGACGGCAGCGGAAGGAGGTTAACTATATGGAATGCGAAGAGGGACCGGACGAAGACTACCTGTGTAAGCAAGCCTAACGCATATTTTAATGCGTTGACATTCTTAAGGTACTCCACGGATTTCTCGGGAGATTATCTATCTATCTATCTATCTATCTATCTATCTATCTATCTATCTATCTATCTATCTATCTATCTATCTATCTATCTATCTATCTATCTATCTATCTATCTATCTATCTATCTATCTATCTATCTATCTATCTATCTATCTATCTATCTATCTATCTATCTATCTATCTATCTATCTATCTATCTATCTATCTATCTATCTATCTATCTATCTATCTATCTATCTATCTATCTATCTATCTATCTATCTATCTATCTATCTATCTATCTATCTATCTATCTATCTATCTATCTATCTATCTATCTATCTATCTATCTATCTATCTATCTATCTATCTATCTATCTATCTATCTATCTATCTATCTATCTATCTATCTATCTTCCAACCTGGCTCCCTGTGCATTCCACGGTCGAATGCTTAGAAAATCGGGCTGCTGTGCTGAGGGGAACGGTCTGAAACCAACAGCCGAACCAACTTGAGCCACTGAGTATGTGGCAACGTGCGCATAGGAGGCGCTCTTCAATGGACGTCTCCCACGTCGACACTGGTTACTGTGGATGCAGGACTGGGTATGTGCCGCTCCCTAATGAAACCCTTCGATGCCATCTTGAGTCCCGGGGTATGTGCCAATAGGTTGTGTCCCGCTCTACAATGACAAAAAAAAAAGATCTGCGGCCGAAGCTGGCCCCACTGCTTTCTCTGTGGAATTCAAACCATGTTACATGGGTTCCTCGAGGAGAGCAATCCGAAGCTTTAGCCGGCTGTGCCACAGATGCACTGGGTACATGCCGCTTTTTCGACGAACGTCTTTCACGTCACTGCTTTAGCGAGCTGCACCATGAATGCACTGGGTATCTGCTGCCACTCTGCAATGATCCTCTCGCCAAGTTGGGTCGCTGAGTAAAGCGTCACTGGCTGTGTGGCAAGCGAAGGAACGATTCTTTGCGTTCGCACTCGCCGGCGTGCCACACTTCTCGTCTCGGAGACTGGTCGCGCACTTCACGGCGGCGTCACTAGATGGCGCAGTGAGTTCAAAAAGAAGCGCGAGAAAGCGGAGCCCGGCTGCAGTGCAAGCCTCTCTCGGAGCTCGTTTCGACTGTGGCAGGATATAGCCTGCATCGCTATATTGATTGACTGCTGGGCGCATAAGCATGGGCAGTCATCGTGAGATGGGTGCTGGTGAACTTTTTGAAAACACGCATGCGCACGCATGCGTACACTGACAGAGAGAGAGAGAGACGCACATATTGTCTCTCTCGCGCGTGAGTGCTTTTTTTTCTACGCCTCCAGGTGTCAGAACGCGGGACACGCGCATTCTTTGTCGACTTGCAGTTTTCTGTGCTTCTCAAGCTATTCTAACTCAAACTAAATGCACGAGCGAATTTAACTCTGTAATGAAGCGGAGAGTTGCTCTATACATACTTCGAAATTGTCTCTTTGCAAAGCCCGGTGCAATAGGGAAATTCAAGCGAACGTTAACTAGATATAGGTGAACCAAGTTTGAATAGACACGTTTTCTTGCGCTTCCGTTCATGGCCGCAATAGGAGCATATAATGTGAAAATGAAGAACAGGGAGCAACGGTGCCTTGCACGTCATGCACCTCCTCACCAAGACGTAACCGACATTGACAGCGTCTGCTCGCCAGTAGTTGTCTAACAATACAGACAAAAAATAAGAGGAATGAAGGCCACACTCAAATGGAAGCACAAGCTGAGTCTGGCATTTCTGGGGAAGTTTCCTGACGAGAGAGCAGCTACATTAGCATAATATATCATGACTTCAGCGTGATGTCATAGGTGCCCTAGTTGGGTGCTAAATAAAAAAAAAAGGAAAAGTGTGGCCCCAGTTGTTTCGCCTAACAGCGCACTTTTATCTGTTTATGAGATTCTGGAGTTTTTAATAATCAGTCGGCTAGTTTAAACCTAATTCTTGTTGACTAATTAGTAATGACAAGTATGACTTGCCAACACTCATTTTTTTGTATAAGGTCTCATTGCAGGCAAGTAGGCAAGCAACGTTCTCCCATGGTGCGACTTACGTGGACACACATGATGTATACAGTTAAAACTTAATCTAGCGAAACCCGATTTTACGAAGTTCCCGATCTAACGAAGAAATCTCCATTCCCCGGCAGCTACCCATTGGGTTCAATGTTGTCATCAACCCGAATTAACGAAAGTACCTTGGCCGAACTCGATTTAACGTAGTTTTTACTGAAATAAACGAGTAAAAAAGTGGTGATTTCGTTCTAATTTTGACACCGACGGGTTTTTCTTCGAGTGTGCGCTCTGAAGTTTAAAATATCTAGCCGTCATGGTCACTGCCCTAGCTTTATGTTGACGGGGCTGCGCGCAGCATCCAAACACAGAACAGAGGACCCAACACTGCCTCGCTAGGGGCAGTGGTGGTTGCTTTCGTTATTTCATCGTTTATGCGACAGATGGATGGATTAGCGGCAAATAGAATGCCGCGGTAGCTTTTGCGTGTCGCTACATTACAATTTTTAGATTTGAAAGCAACGAAATTTTTTTTTTAATTTTACGAACTTCCAGATTTAACGCGGAAATTCGAGCGTGGTCATCACTTCGTTAAATCGAGTTTCAGCTGTACCACGTGATTTGACCGACGCCCCCTACTGGGCCGTAATTAATGTTTATAAACTGTTGAAGCATTCTTGCTAATATAGAGCCCGCAAGGATATCATGATTTCTTAAACATAGCTGTAACCCAACAAAGCTGCGAACTCTTCCGCTCCCAGTTTGTGATGACTGCAAGATGGACTACCCGGGAGACTGTCCCGTCCATGGACCACTAACGCACGTAAAGGACACTCCGGTAAGTGAAACGACCTTCTGTCATTATAATCTTGTTACTTGACGCAAGAGTTGGGCATCTGTGTGGTTATTTATTTATTTATTTATTTATTTATTATACCTCAATGGTCCCAAAAGGGGACATTACATGAGGGTTGGGCACATATTGAAAAATGACGTGTCAGGTTAGGTGGTATGTCTTGAAAGACGGTCTTCGATGGTAGCTTTGAAACGAGAAATGTCAGTGATGAGGGCCATGTCAGAGGGAAGGGAATTCCATTCTCGGGCTGTGTGTATAAAAAAAAAAAAGAACGTTGATACGTAGTGGAATGGGCGCGTGGTAGATTCACAGCACTAGGATGCGTGTGGAGGGAGAAACGATGGGCTGGACTGATGATTTGGTTAGCTGTGAACTGTGAATGAAAGAACCTAAAAAAAAAAAAAGACGAGCACTTTTGCGGCGGGAGGCGAGCGAGAGAATACACAACCGGGATTTTAAGGATGAAACATGTGTTATAGCAGTCAGATAGAATGAATTCGGCAGCTCTGTTCTGAACCGATTCAGTGGTGTTAATCATATTAACCTGATGGTTGTCATAAATAGCACAAGTGCATTCTAGTTTAGATCTGACTAAGGTTTTATATGCAAGTAGTTTGACTGAGGGAGATGCTGAAGACAAGTTACGGCATAGATAACCAAGTAATCGGTTGCAAGAATGAGTTAACTGATCGATATGATGGGACCAACATAAGTCACTCTATGTATGTACTCTTAGGCATTTAAAAGTCTCACAATATGTTAAAGTGCCGTTGTTAAGGGAGTAGGAAGGTACTACATAATTACGACGTCGATAAAGCACGCGTGAGAACGCTTACTGACATTGAGGGTATCATATCATCGCGACATCATTTTCCTCGACACGTGACCAGTTTCGCCGGGAGTTTCAAGGCAAGCACCGTGCCGCGTATGGTCTCGTACCAAGTTCTTTACCGGTGTATAGCCGGTGGCCTGCAGCTATATATTTTAGCTCACTGGCTTTCCCCATAGAAGAGACGTGCTTTCAAACACGGAGCCACTGCTGCTGTAAAGGCACGCAATGTTTTAGGGATGTTGCTCGATATATTTTGCTGCTTCCCTCAACCTGACAACCTGACGCATCATCGTTACTCACTGCTGGCTGCTGTGTTGCAGCGATTCAAACAACCACCTATCTGAAGTGTGTAGATTTAGTGCGTTTTACTTTGCTCTGACGGGACACGGTGGGGAGCGTGGTTTAGCTAATTCGTAGAAATTATTTTATACAAGTCATCAAACAAATAAGGTCACGCCCGAACTTAAGCTTCACCGGAAAATTGGTTTTAGACACGAATTCACCCGCGACAAGACCGTGGCATTCCATGCATGTTAGTAACCTGTTTACGAGCATGTCGCAAACACCCTTGGACATCACTCTGCACAAGTCAAGGGATTGGTTGGCCAATCCAATGACAATTAAACTTCATTGAATTGTCCGGCAGGTTTTTGGCGACCCGGGCTAAGGTCTCCGGCGACGGGACATGGAATAAAAGTCAAGGGATAACATTTTTATTTTTTTTGCTTTCACTGCCTCTTATAACTATAATTTTATTGAAGGCCACGTCGCTGTGTTTTCTAGTCACTGTGGAACCACTTGCCGATATTCTGCGCACCTTATTGAAAATAATGTTGTCTTAGTTGACTTCACAAGTTGTTGACATATCTGGCATCTGGTTATCTTGTAACCACTTCCAGGAAAAATGGCCGTTCTGTGACTTTATAGCGTGGTAGCCAGTTGTGGTAGTCAGTTGTGACTTTATAGCCGTGGTAGCCAAGAAAAAGAAATGGGCATGGGCAGGACACGTAATGAGGAGGGAAGATGACCGATGGCCATTAAGAGTAACGGAATGGATTCCAAGGGAAGGGAAGCGTAGCAGAGGGCGGCAGAAAGTTAGGTGGGCGGATGAGATTAAGAAGTTTGCAGGGACAACATGGCCACAATTAGTGCATGACCGGGGTAGTTGGAGAAGTATGGGAGAGGCCTTTGCCCTGCAGTGGGCGTAACCAGGCTGATTATTATTATTATTATTATTATTATTATTATTATTATTATTATTATTATTATTATTATTATTATTATTATTATGAGGCAGTTAAAATGGGTATCAAAAGTGTAGGATTTAGCGAGCCTAGAAGCGAGAAGTAGTCGTAGCATAGGTAAGAATAATGGTACGGGCGTAATTAGCATCCCATATATTCGAAAACAACCCCATCGTACTATGCCCCTGTAAAGGATGCACCACCGTAGATAAAGACATGACGTGGCAAAGCCGCTTTGCGGCACATTATTGGAAAATGGATTTCTTGAAATAAACAGAGCTCGCGCGACGGAGTGTTGTCAGGGAGGGAGCTTCAGTGGTACCCAGATGAAGCGTAAATTAGTCGCCAAGTAGGTAAATTAATGATGCGGGTGTAATTAGCGCTAATACAGTCGAAAATAACTCCATCGTACTATACCCCTGTAAAGGATGCACCACCGTAGATGTAGACTTGATGAGGCAAAGTCTTCTTGCTGAACATTTTTGCAAAATGGGAGAGATTGCTTGGAATAAACACGGCTCGCGCGACGAAAGTAGTTGGAAACGCTACCTGAATGACGTTTGTCAAGACTATATGGCTGGGATATGCGGCTCCATCGGCACTGCGAAGAAGAACCAACAAAGCACTGTCATAAGGCAGCTGTGCCCAGACGAGATACTTACTGCATATACTATAGCCACGACCTAGGAGATATTGTCTGTGCATATCATTGCAGGTTCCCTTGGGTGACCCCCAGCGCGCAAACAAGACAGTGCCCGAGGGGTTGTGTGTGCGCCGTTCGACGATCAAAGGGGCCCAGTACGGCGTGTTTACCATGAAGCGGCTGCCCAAGAGGCTGTGCTTTGGACCGTACGAGGGCGCCCAAGTGGACAGCAGCGCCGCAAACGGGTACACCTGGCAGGTGCGTGTCATGTGTGATATCACGTGTCAGCGCACCCGGCCAATGACAGGCACCCGATAGATGCTAGTGCAGCGAGTGTAACGATTAACGGTTGGCTCTTTCGTATCACTCAGCAAGACAGCATGAAAGGACTAGATGATACAGTGGAGTGTCTCGTCCCTTTGTGCTGTCTCTTCTTCAGCGAGTCAGTTGACAGCTGAAGAGAACTACAGTTAACACGTGGCTCAGGTTTAGACCATTCGTGTGTTGCTGCCCGTTGCAGATCCGCCACAGCGGCCGAGTATTCCTGGTGGACGGCCGCCCACTGGACCGTTCCAACTGGATGCGCTACGTCAACTGCGCTCCCGACCAGAGCCAACAGAACCTGGTGGCCTTCGTGCGCCAGGGTGCCGTCTACTACCGCACGTGCAAGGTGGTGAACGCCGCAGAGGAGCTGTTCGTGTGGTACGGGGACGACTTCGCCAAGCAGCTGGGTCTCATCGGCAACTCGGGGACACAGAACAAAGGTGCGTAGTCGTTACTTTGTATACCGGTTGTTTCATATAACTTAAACTAATCCTTTACAGAAATTAGATTTTTTTACAAATGAGGCCAACGGAATTGTGTTCTTGGTCGTTGTGAAAATATTATATTTTTGGAGGAGGGCTACTCAGGGTTTTCAAGGGTGCCTTTTTTAGCTAATTAGGTAAATTGAAAAAAGCAAGCTCACAAAGATACATTTTCGGACACAAGGCTTAATTGGTTATGTTTCAGAGAAGCTAACATAGCATCCAGTGAAGCTTCTTCTAGGACCTCGGCCGGGATAACTTAACGACTTGCTATTTCTTTACGTGATTCGTAAAGTATCCGAGCAGCACTATGCTCAATGTTAATATACTGATTGGCTAGCCGTGAACAGCAAATGACAAGAAATAAGTAAAATCAAGCCAAGAAAAAAACGTGCCACGTAAGACATAACCCCGAGCAATTAGATTCAGTGCGTATTTGTGAGCAGGTTGTACCGCTTTTCCACTGAGACTTATGCCCCAAATCTAATGCCTAAAAGGTTGCTAATCGCATTTAAAAATCAGGCGCAGTGAAGCTGGACGACTACAAACAGAATGTTATTGGTCTCATTTACCAAAAAAAAAAGAGCATATACGTAACACTTTTTAACATGCTTGGTTTAAGATGCGCTAAATTTACAGCAGCTATACGCATGGTGTTTCGGTTGATTCGTGCCAAAACTTACAAGATCTACGTGTGCATTACGAGAATGCAACCCACTTAGTATTGTTCAATGACCTTGTGAGCAACTTACAGCACCTGTATTTTTACGGCAACCTTAGGCGAATAATCATTATTAATTATTTAACTAACTTTTCAAGTGTTGCTTTAAACGCAAAATACATAATGTGTAATTTCAAGAGCTTATTAGAAGTTTTCCGAATATTTTTTTTTTGGTAGTAATAGCTGCTGTGGTTTTATTTTTCTGGTCTGCAAAGATAGTGCGCGAGATTTGAAAAAGTACCACGTGGACAGTCATTTTCCCATGGCGACATTAGTGCCCTGAAGCATGCTACCAACGATTCATTGTGATGCTGCACCGCATACATCATGCGAATGATGTCCTTCTGGGTTCAAACGAGTTTGTAACTTCGCAAATTGATCACTGCAACAACAGGTTCCGGCAGAAATGTCACAATTCCCAATTATTATTCATACGCCCGAAGAGACTAATTGCCTTGCTGTACTTATATTTACCTAGGGTGCTTGGAAATATAGAAATAAAAAGCGTAACAAATAACTTCACAAGAACGTCTGCATCAGCCCGAATATTAGACAAATGCGATGGCCATACGTAATAACATGACAGCGGAACAATCGTAGCACCAGAGGTATTTCGTCTAGTAACTTTCGTAAGACACTTCTCGTAGGGAAAAAAAACGACGGCAGGAGACCATGTTTGGCTTTAGTGCATATTTGATTTGTACTGTTTCTCGAAATTTTCTCCAAAGTTTGAATTCACGCCTTATCAATATCGCAAGTAAAAGTTAGCTAACTAAAGCTTATAACCGGATCTTTTTGGAAAAACGACAAGAAATACCCCTGTCTATAGCACAAACTACGCCCTTCAACAAAACGTGAGTGCCGTTCGCGGAAAGTTCATCTGTTACATTTAATTCTTGGCAACATGTTAGGACAGTCGGTATTACGGTCTGCTAACTGCATTTTGGGTCCTTGACTTTGTAATGTCAACAAATTGCCGCATACAGTTTTTAGAGCAAATAGCTTTCCTTGATTCTCTCGTCACTTTTCTTGGTTGGCCTTTCACCGCCAATACAATGACGCCGAAGCAAAGGCCGTATGCTCTCGCGCAACCTAGTAGCAAGACCTGCCAAGCGCAATTTTACATCTCTTTGAGACGCACGTGTAGTAGCGCTAAAGCGTTGTGGCGTCTAAAGCCTGGTTTGGCTGCTGTGGTGGAGAGCCTAAAAAGGGCAGACCCCTTTCCCCGCGCCGCCCTCACCTGTGGAGGCTTCGGGAGAGCACCCCGGTGGGAGCGGAGGGTGGTAGCCGCCTTCCACGCCGGTCTATTCCTCACTTGATGGATGTTCCTTTAGATGCGACACTTGCAACTTCGTGTTTTGCCATAGTGAAACCCTGCACAGGTAACACGTTTTCCCTGCACGTTCAGCGTGAACGAGTCGGCAATTCACACCGCAGTGGTTCCGAGCTAACAACTCGTTCAGCAGAAAGCATGTCGCTGGCGTCGCAGCATCAACCTCAGTAACGCCGATCCAATGGCGCAAGTTGCCTGCCTGCTTTGGCCGCTAGGTATATATGTTCGTGGTCGTGAAGCCGTAGTGGTTGTTGCATTGACGTCATTCCTTCTTCGCCGTTCTATCGTAGTCATGCTGCCGTCATTCAATAGGGATCATGCCGCTGTTGCCATGTCATTGTCGTCAGATAGTAGCAGTCATGCATTCATTGCCTACCATCGTCGCCATGCCATCATGGTCGTGCCATCTTTATAATTCCAGCTCCATCATTCCGCTGTCTTCGTACCGCCATCGTTACGTCGTCATGGTCATACACTCGTCGTCATCCCATTCTCCTAATGTCATCCTCGTCAAGCTGTTAAGCTGTTGTTGTTGCACCACCGGCATCGTTAAAGAATAATCTGGTTGCCGTCATACCTTCCTTTGTCGTTTCATCGACGTCATTCATTCTACGTCGTTCCATTGTCGTCACTGCGTGGTCGTCATACAGTCGTCTTCATACCATCCCGCTCACGTGTGACCTTGGCAAGCGAGTGCCACAGCAAAGTGGACCGATACCGGAGAATGTCGCACATAGCCGGAGCAACGAAAGTCTGAGAAGGACAACTACAGAGGTTAAATAAACATGACTGCAGAAATACGGTGCGTCACTATAGTACCTCGCTCGAATGCTAATCGGATTACCGTTGACAGCCATCGTGACATGAGTTCTGCAGTTCTGCAGTAATTATTTATCTGCAACATTTTTATTTATTAGTAAACAGTACGCTGCCCAGAAACTGACGTTGTAGTCAGGTTGCCTGTGTGGTGGCTCCGAGGGGCCCAGACACGTGACCACTATAGCGTCACCTTTATCCCCGGAGCCACCTGATTGCGTACTGTACGGTTGAGTTTTTTTACTTTCTTCAGAGAGCTGTTCTAAGAAAGCAATGAAAAAAAAATGAAATACATTACTTTTGAAAATGTACATGGGTTATGGTGATTTAACATGTTTGTTTCTTCGTTTGTCTCTGTTAAGCGGCCGAGGCTGACGTCGCTGTACCACGTGAGATATTCTCCTGCGACGAATGCGGCGATCAATTCACCGTTAAGCAGCTGCTGGAGAACCACCGGCGACGCAAACACATGCAAAGGCCCCAAGGAAAGCACCGATGCGCCCACTGCCCTTACTCCAGCAATTACAAGTGAGCGAAGATGTGGCACTTATAGCTGAAGATATATGATGTGGTGCTTCTTGTGTTGGGTGTCGGTGCGGTTGTTCGCGGGATGATGAAAAATAAGTATTCATTTGTTTTCACTCTAATGTTTAGGATTCACATATATGCTTCGGTTGTAGGCAAAATTGATGAAGTATTCCCGCAATTAAAAGCATAGAAAAACGCTTCCGGGTGAAATCAGTCCTGAAGTTTGGTCAACGCGCACGGTCATTGCAGCCTACACAGCAGCGTGGTTCGAAACAACGCGCACAGATATTGAGCAATGGTGATATTATGGCTTGAACATGAACACAGAAAGCTACCTGCGATAGTCGAGCATGCACTAACTTTCAGAGCGTTCCTCAAATCAAAAATTTCCATCTGTACTGCGAAATTTAACACTGCGGGGTCACATCTTTAGTATGAAAACCGGTTGCTTTGTATACTAGTTTAGCTGTCGTTACACTTCTACTAGAACTTAAGAAAACACGTTTTGTTCCCTCTAAACAAAGGAAAAAAAGTAAACATGGCAGTTTACAAGTTCGCACGGCATGCCGCAACATTCTGTAGATTTCACGCACGAAACAGGCATAAAATTTCTGTTCCACATTATCAGACCCATCGTTATCTGTGCCTTCAGATGCATCAAGTTTTGTGGGAGTCGACTAGGCGATCGTATAGACGAGATATTTCCGAGTTTTGCGAGTTCGAACTTAAACAGACAAATGCAAGCGTACGTTAACTATTAAAAAGCTTTTTTATTGTTATTTTTTTTAAATTTGTTTATCGCTAAGCGACTTTGATCGCCGAAAGAAATGGAAAAACACTCGCACGCTTGGAGGTTCTGATTAGTTTTTTCGCAAGCTCTACAGGTACCATCAGTGATATTAAAAGTTAAGAAGGATGATCGCCGAAAGAAATGGCAAGAAACTCGTACGCTTGGAGGTTCTGATTATTTTTTTCGTAAGCTCTACAGGTGCGATCAGTGCTATTAAAACTTCAGAAGGAAACACACAAATTGAGCACTATAGGCACGTGCACGATTTACGGTGACACACAGCACCACAGACTCGTTGTTGGCTCTGTAGATTTTGCTCCAAGGAACGCACGCTTTGGGTTTTAACTTGAAATGCTTAGTTATGTAAATGTGAAAGTTTGCATTTTCCTAAACGGAATCCGATGTATTTCGAGTGCACTTGAAATAGAATTTATGCGCATTGCTATTTTCCATCTACGCGAATTGAGGCAAGTTCACACAATAGAAGAACAGAATTCTGGAGTTTTACGTGCCAAAAACTACTTCATTATGGGGCACGCCGTAGTGGTGGACTCAGGAGTAATTTTGACCACCAGGGGATGTATGACGTGCCCCCAATGCACGGGACCTGGGCGTTCTTGTATTTAGCCCCCATCGGAATGTGGCCGCCGCAGCCGGGATTTGATCCGCGAGACATCGTGCTTAGCATCGCAACACCACAGCCGCTAAGCCGCCGCGGTGGGTAACACAACTTCATGTATACGAAAGAAAACTGTTAGGTTCGATATAAATTCGTTGTCTAGATGCCATCCGCAATAATCTCCTCTAGCTTTTTGTTTCCTCGCTTCCTTCTGAATGCAGGAAACCTGGAGCAACGGTTGGAATTCGTTTAATTTATGTCATCTTAAACCGCAGTATCAGATTTGGTGCCGTAGGTGGCAGGATAACTCTACTGCCAGAATCGAAACGCTGTTCTATTCCCTTTGTTTTTTTCATCCCCATCTTCGCAGGTACGATGTCACCACGCACGAGAGAATCCACGCGGGCGAGCGGCCGTTCGTGTGCGAAATCTGCCACCGGGGCTTCAACCGCCGAAGCAGTCTCAGCCGCCACCTGCTAGTCCACACGAAGGAGAAGCCGTACGAGTGCGCAGACTGCGGCCAGCGCTTTAGCGATGCCTCAACCATGGCGCGTCATCGGAGGATTCGGCACTCTTCCGAAAGCGCTCGCCGTCATCACGTGTGTCCCGAGTGCGGAAAAGGGTTCACGCAGCGGAGTCACCTCGCCGATCACCTGCTCACGCACACGGGCGAGAAGCCGCACGCCTGCCCCGAGTGCGGAGTGAGGTTCGCGCGGCGCGGCCAGGTCAGGACGCACGAGTTGGTCGTGCACGGCCGTCAGTACCCGCTGCACTGCCCGCACTGCGGCAAGGGGTGTGGGAACATGAACGCCCTTAGAGGCCACGTGCGCGCTCGTCACCGAGACGATGAGGATGACAAGGAGAACGGCGAGGACCACGTGAAGGAAAAAGCACACGGAGAGATAAAAGCTGGACCCTTTGGACGAGACATTTAAGTGGCGCACAGCGATAGGAAAATGAACAATAAAACCCGGTCGACCATTTTTTTCGGCAGTTTTACTCGATTATAAGAACTGTGCAAATACGCCTACAAATTTCGCAATGAAATAATAAATTAAATTTAAGCCTTGCCGTGTATGAAACAAATCGCACCAGTGCATCTGGACGATTCCATTTTTCTTTAACATCCTTCTCTTCCGAGAAAATCCTTGAACGGTTTCATTGTAGCTGCGCGCTACACTCTTGTGTAGAGAACTTCTTTTTTCCGAATCCGCAGCTCTGCAAGTTGGCTGGCCTGCTAAGCTCTACTGCCACCAAAACAACTCGCCTTCCTCGAATGAGTTCTATTCCGTTATTGAAATGGAGTGGGAATTCCTCCCGCTGCCTCACCTTGGTGTCACGGTTCGTTTATGGAAAGCGATTTAAAATAATATCGCTATCCATGTTTTCTATTCGAATGAAGGGCGAGAGCTCTTGATTTCAGAAGTGAAAGAATAATGTATATTCACATATAGCAAGTGGAAAAAAAACATGCATAAACGAAGGACGTAAAATAAACAAAAGGATGAAGAGCGCTATACACTGCTTATAACAAACGCAGTTCTCATTAATTAAAGTCACCGCTATTGTAATCCTATACATATCACGTGTGTCCGAATACAAAAGGACAGTAGAATGAAAGCGGGCTGCGGCTCACCAACAGTTCCGGCACATGGTATACATTTGTGCATTGCACACACTAAAGTGTACAAACATTATTCTGTCCCCGTTGTCATAGATAGGGGCAAGAACCTTGTCAAGCTGCAAAAAAGCAGCTTTTAGTTCTTGTCCTAGTGTTCATTTTTTGTAAATGAATGAATGCTAAATAAAGATTGATTGATTGATTGATTGATTGGTCGCGTCGGTGAAGAGCGCCGAGTCGTCGTCGACGGAACGCACTGGTCGCTCCTTGGGCGAACTCCAGGTGGTCACGCGGTGGGACCTTCTACTGGCTCAGGAAATTAGGCAGTCCAGGTTCTGCCTGTGGGAATCGGTAAGCTCGAGCTCGTGGCCCGAAAGCTCACTTCAGTCACGCAGTGGGACGTTGTCCTAGCTCCGGAGGCTAGGCAGTCCAGCTTCTGCCGGTAGGAGTCTGGAAGCTCGGACCCACGGCCCGACGGACGCTGACTCTTCATCGTCCGCTCCCGGCGGACGCTAACCTCTTCAGCGCTGACTTGCGTCCGAACGCCACCACGCCGTTCTAGGGTCTCTCCCTCATCTCTTCTTCTGGCGTCCGCGACAGGACCCGCGAACCGGAGAAAGCCGATATAACGTATCGACGAGTATGTTAACGCGATAGCGTTAAGGAGCTCGTGTCGCAGAAAAGCCGGTGTCGTCGGCGTCGGTGTCGTCGGCGTCGGTGTCGGCGTCCGCGGCGTTGGCCGTGAGCGATAAATCACGGCAGGCACTTCATAAATAAAAAGCAACTTCCAAGATGGGCTGGGTGGGAATCGAACCAGGGTCTCCGGAGTGTGAGACGGAGACGTTACCACTGAGCCACGAGTTTTTTTTTCTTTATCACTGAGCCACGAGTTCGATGCTTCGAAGCGGTACAAAAGCGCCTCTAGTGAACGCGGTGTTGCCTTAGAAACGAGCTGTTTCTAAGGCTCAGGCGTGCGTCGCTTGCTCAGGCGCACATTTCGTTGTCGCGCCGAACGCTGCGTTGCTCGACGCTCGCCGCGTCCGATGCGGGGCGCGTAGTCGCTGCGCCGTAGCCCATTGTCTTACACCCCTTGGCGGGTCGACGGGAACGCTGTCGCGTTCCACTCTTGAAGGCGAAGCTTAAGCGTCCTCCAATTTTTACCCTGTAGCACCCCCCGACGCCGATAACATGGGGACAACCCAGTCCGACGTGAATGATATGTAATATGGCGCAGGGGGTGGATGCGCTGTCACGTGAAGAGGCGTACAGGTGTAGGTATGCACGACTTCGCGAATAACTCCAAATATGACAGCACGAAAAAAGCGCGAATTAAGTTTGAATAATGGACAGAAGATAAAGGTTTTGCTTGTATATGCGCTAAAGGTATACGCAATGGGACATCTCAACCTTACCGTTGACAGGAAAGGCAGAGATTCGGCGACGTTGTAAAACAAATGAGCAAATTGTCTACCCTCGCAGCGTGCAATACTTTATTCTTAGGATTCATCGTAGAATGGTTTGTAAAATCCCCGACTTAGACAGGGCTGCCGTGGCGCAGTGCATGGAACAACGGGCTCGAAAACGAGAAGTATTGGAGGACGCTTAACCTTCGCCCTTAACCCCTCACCAGGTCTGGCCATATTGAGCTGACAAGCGCAGAGGACGTAAATTGACGCAGAGGACATACATTGCGCGATTACGATCGTGTCTGCTTTAAGTGTTACATCGCTACGAGCCGCGGAAAGAGCTGAAATTTCAAAACATGGAGGAAGGAAAAAACTGAGGAGAGGCCCTACACCCTTCGCCCGCTAGGAGAAAAGTCGGGAGGAAGTGACGTTCTATTTTTCTATTTTCTTGTTTCTTTCTTTGTGCTGTAGGGACCATGTTCTCGGGCCACAATGGCGGCTTTGTTATAGTTGTGTGCGCTGACACGCGTTGCTCCGTGGGTCTAGTACCATGGCAAAGGCGTCGTGTGTGCGGGA
The DNA here is from genome assembly GCF_050947875.1 of Dermacentor variabilis. Classification (NCBI taxonomy): domain Eukaryota; kingdom Metazoa; phylum Arthropoda; class Arachnida; order Ixodida; family Ixodidae; genus Dermacentor; species Dermacentor variabilis. The sequence continues at coordinate 17,119,922 of NC_134578.1, read as the reverse complement.
TTGCGTTAGTCTGCGTGTTTTGTACCGCTGTGTTATCTAGATTGTGCTCTCCCATATGTTGTTTCGACAAAGCCACGACCAGCAGGCGTGCTTGTTCTCATAAACTGCAGAAGCGGGCTTGCCATAGGCTATATTGCGATGGCATACACCGCGATTGGACCGTTGGTCCGATCTCTACGGAGTGCAGCCTGGCGTGGTCGTGCCTATGGTACCGCGCCGAAGGCGACAAATGTAAACAAGAGAGGAGAATCTGGCCCGACACGATGGCGCTGTAACGCCGACTTCCGGCGTCACTTCAGATTCAAAAAGAGCGACGTCAGATTTTCCTTCCTCCATGTTTCAAACCGAACGCCAATTGGGCTAGCTGAGTTCGAGCACTCACTGTAGACAGCTAAGCGGGCAGCAGCCATATTAAGACTCGTTTCAATTATCATGAAAACGTCAAAGTAGACAGCTTAGCGAAAACAGCCTCGTTGCCAAGAACGATGCAGGCTACTTTCCTGTCCAAACAAGATGGCGGCTGGGCAGGACGCTTGGAAACTCGACAGCAAGGTAGTCTGAGGAGGAGGAGGAGGAAAGAACTTTATGGTGTGCCCTGCGAGTTGGTGGGGAGGGCCAAAGGCCCCGCCTAGGTGACGGCCAGGAGTTCTTGGGTCCTGGCGGCATCCTCGCCCCGCTGGACGGCCCATAGTTGATCTTCGAGGGCGGGGCTGAGCAGCGCGGCTTCCCAGCGCGTGCGAAGGCTGCTGCTAGAGGCCTCGTTTTCTTTATTGTTATTTATTTCTCGGCATTCCCATAATATATGCTCTAAAGTGACTCTGGATTCACATGTTTTGCATTTGTCCGTAGGATATACACCCGGATATATGATGTGCGAGAGCGCAGGATTCGGATACGTCCTAGTTTGTAACTGCCGCCATGCGACAGACTGCTTTTTTGTCAATTTTGCGTGAGGTCGCGGGAGCATGCGCCTCTCCAACCTATAATGTTTCGTGATGTCATTATATGTGGTCATTCTGTCCTCCCACTCCCACTCATTTACTGCACCGTCACGTCCGGAGGGTGTCGGGGCGTCACTTGCGACTGCGGCTCGGTCCGTAAGCCCTTCAGCCGTGTCGTGTGCCGCCTCGTTGTTGCCGTCCTCCGCGAAGGTGTGAGCGGGTGTCCAGGCGATGTATATCTTTCTTTTGTAATTTTGGCCTCCTGCAAGAAGAATTCGTAGTGCCTCCGGGGAGATTCGGCCGTTGGCAAAGTTTCTTATTGCCGTCTGAGAGTCGCTGACTATCACGGTTGCGTTAGTCTGAGCTGCTGCGAGCGCTATGGCTACCTCTTCAGCTATCTCGTTACTTGTGGTGCGTACCGTCGCGCACGTCTTGCACCGTTTCTCCCTATCGATTACGGCTGCCGTAAACCCCCGTCTGCGACTGTATCGAGCCGCGCCTACGAAAATTGCGTCCTTGTCGCTGCCGAATTTCTTCTGTATTTGCTTCGCTCTGTTCTTTCTTCTGTCCTTATTGTGTTCTGGGTGGATGTTCTTTGGTAAGGGAGGTATTACCAACTTTTCCTTCGTATCTCTCGGGATGTCCACCTTGACACCATGCCGTGTGTGGTAACCTTTGTCTAATCTCTCTAGGATGTGTCTGCCTGCTCTAGTCCTAAAGAGGCGTTCATATTGTGCCATACATTGCGCTTCAATGAGTTCGTCTATAGTGTTGTGTAGGCCTAATTGAAGCAACTTGTCCGTGCTGGTGCTGATCGGCAGTCCTATGGCTAGTTTGTATATTTTCCGAATGAGGCATGCTAGTTTGATCTTTTCCGCGACCTGCCATTTTAAGTACGGCGCTACGTACACTCTTCTACTTATTACGAAGGCCTGTATTAACCTGATTGTGTTTTCCTCTTTCATCCCGCTATGTTTATTTGTTATCCTTCTGATCAGCCTCATGATTTGCGCCACAGTTCCCTCCAGTCTTCTGAGGGTTTCTCCGTTGTTGCCCTTAGCTTCAATGAGGAGCCCCAATACCCTGATCCTATCGACCTTGGGTATGGGTTTCCCATCGGCCGTCTTTAACTGTATCTCCTCTCTATGGGTGAGCTCTTCCCTGTAGTTGCCCGGTTTGCGACCTCTGCGAGTCGGTCTGTACAATAACAGCTCCGATTTCTCTGCCGAGCATGTTAGCCCTGTCCCCTCTAGATATTTTTCGATTGTTTCGACTGCTATTTGAAGCGTTTGTTCTATCTGCCCGTCACTTCCGTTTCTCACCCATAGGGTGATATCGTCTGCGCATAAGGTATGACTTATACCCTCGATTTCTGGTAGCTTGGCTGGCAGCCCGATTAGCGCCAGATTGAATAGCATCGGTGATAAGACCGAGCCCTGTGGCGTATCTGCGCTGCCTATCTCGATATCCTCCGAAACTAGGTCCGCTATCGTGATCTTTGCCTTTCTACCAGTTAAAAATTGCGTACATAATCGTACGTGCGTTTAACGTGCGTAGTAACGCTTTCATATGCCCTTAATGAAAGTCCTATCTGTTTTTCATCGGTTCGCAGACGCAAATACCTAAAATGTAGAAATAATGTGTGCTTTTCTCACGGTGACCTCACGTCCCAGAAGCGTCTTCCATACGTCTTTTAGAAGGCTCGAAACGCGTTCCACTAATTGGCCTCGAAGCTGTCTCGACTATCTTAATAGCTGTCTACGTAGCCTGTCTCCGATGCTGGGCAGAATTGGAACACACCCTTGATGTGTTTGTGCTGTCACGTCGCTCATAGTGACACGTGACTTTGATGATTAATCAAGGCCACATCTGTTATTTTGTGTAATTTGTTGCTTCAATAGACGAATTAAAGTGTAGAGAAATAATAAAACACACAAACAGAATGTCTGCGTGTTTTTGTATTACTGCGTACTGGAGCAAGAGAGATGTACTTCCGTTTCGTCTGCTTGTTCCAACGTCGTGCAGTCGCGCGCGCAGACACCGAAACTATGTCATTTTCTACCGTGTTCCAGCGCGCAATCATGCTCTGTAATCCGTTTGTGCCTGCCTTAGTATTTACGTAACACAGGCTTACACCGCTAGTCAGGTGTCCTCGCGCACAGCTCGCAAAATCGCGCGCTGCGCCAAGCAATCGGAAAAGCTCGCGCGCGACGCCGTCAGCATAAGTGCGTCACGCCGCAAGAAAGCGAGGAGAAAAAAAATGAAGGCGGGGCCCGTGACGTACATGAGTCACGCGATCCTCTAGCTCCGATATGAGAGAACGCAGGGAAAGAGTTTCGCTTGCGGAGGCTAGACGGGGCGAGTGGAGAGAGTCTCCCTTGGCAGTGGCGCTCGCCTCCTGAAATTATGGGTTGGCGGCACAGAAATATTTCTATCTAGGCCATTAATGCAGAGATTTCAAAAACTTTTGTGGTAGAACGCCCCCTAGAGGACCCATAGGAACTTCCAGCGTATAACCGGAATTTGCTATATATGGCTTGCTAAGGGGCCCCTTAAGAGTGTAACGTGACAGGATTCAAGGATTCCTGACTGATTGTAGAGCTTCCAGGCAATCGTAGCTTTCTTGCGAATGCGCGGACGCAAGCGTCATCTGGATGGTGGTGTTCCAAGGAAGCAAGCGGGCCCCGCTTCCCGTTTCTTTTATTTGAAAAGGGGGGGGCGGTTGGAGTTCAGGTTTAGGGATGGTACTGCAACCTCTAAAGTGCACCTATAGTGTGGTGCAGCCGGCAGCCGTTGTGTTAGATGACGACAAAGACGAGCTGTATTCCGCGGCCCGAACGCGCGCGACTTCGCCAGAAAAAAACAACCAAAACAGCACCCATCGACCAATGATAGGAAAGCACGCCGACATTCGAGGACGAAAGAAGGGGAGGAGAATGGTAAAACAGGTGGTGGGTGACACGTGGATCGTTGCTCGCAGTAGTCAAGGCAGCTGGAGCTCAAGAGTTGCTGGTCACAGACGGGACACATGGCCCAGAGACTGCGAGACATATACCCAGTCGGCGAGGCCATTACCGACGGTGACGTGACCTTCTCCTGGAGCTGCTTGCCGTCGTCTCCTGGTTGGCAGAGATCCTGCAGAGGAAATACGGCAGGGATGAGGAGCGACGGTAAGTCCCTGGACCCATACCAAGAGAGATTGCACGCCGCCTTGAGTTCGAGTCATGGAAATCGTGGTGTTTTTCACTATAACATAGCGAGAAATTATGATGGCAACGACGTCAACACAGCGACTCTGCAGGTCCGACCGAGGGTATGCTCCCATTCAAAACAGCAACGGAGACAATCTACGTAGACTGTTATGGCATATGGGGTGCTGGATAAAAAAAAAAATTTTAATCCAGCAGCCATGGCTACGGAGACAGCCGAACCAGCTTCGAGCCCAAGTAACGGGAACGCGTCTCGAACCGTCTGGAAGACGCATGAAAGACTCCTCGGCGACGTCGAGAAAAATCTTAGGAAGGCATACACTATATATCTCTGAATTTTAACTCTTCGCGTCTGTGAACCCACGAAAAACACCACGTGACCCACATTAAGCGCACAGGAACGCGTGTCAACGTTTTTTTGCGCGCAGTCGAGCTCCTCGTCGGGATCGAGTTTTCAAGCGTCCCGCTCAGCCGCCACTTCGTTTGGAGAGGGAAGTATATAGCCTGCATAGTTTTTGACTTCGATGCTGTCTTCGCAAAGCTTTCTTTGCCATCATCGTGTGAATTTGGAACTTAAGATGGTCGCTGTATGCTTAGCCGTCTACTTTGCCCGCCTACGGGTATATTAAACAAATTCCGAGACTGAAACGTAACTATGAGACGGCAGGGACCAGAAAGGGATTGCCACCCTCGAATCAGACACCCTCGAATCATTTAGCTCTGCTGGATATGTTTACCTCTGTGGACAAATTCCCTGGTTAGCGTTCCTTGGTTCCGTTCGATCCCGCCTACACTCCTGATACCCCGTTGCGTCCAACGCTGTAGACTCTACGCAAGAGGTTCGGTCACGAGAATTTATCAGTCGGCGCGTTCTGTATGAGCCTCTCTGGCGCGCCAACGGCATTTGCAAGCGCGAGTATGCCTCAAAGGCTGCGACGATGGGCTGCAAATGAAAAACGCACAAAGAAAACAATGAAAAGCAATTTGATGTAAAACAACGTATGAACAGCCGCTCAAAGACATGGTTTCTACCTTTAAAAGCATATTTCTTTTTCACCTAATAGTGAACCTAAATAAATAACGGTTCGTGCATGGAGTTTTCTACAACAATTTCAGGAGGTAACTCAGGCGATACAGTCGTCGAGGCACCCTACAGGAATGATGGGAAGTACATGGATTTGTCTTCATCTTCGTGCTTCTGGATTCAGGCGTTCTTTTGACTTTTTATTTGCGTTTTATATGCCTTCATTGTCGTAAACTTCAGCGCAATCTATAATTGTCAAAGTGCAGAAGACGCTGCGAACACGCACAATCGCTACTAATTATAACGCTTCAGCTCACTGAGGTGGACAAATCGAAATGCACCAAGCGTCTCAATGCACTTGCTGGAGCGCGATGAATTCATCAGGGCATTTTATGTCGCTTGTCGATGCATGCGTCCGTGACGTAATGGTTTCAATATCGGGCTTCTGTGCTAGCGGTCCTGTGTTCGAATTCTACCATCGGAAAATTTTAATAATGTTAATTATTTATTACGCATTGCTTTGTTGACAGACTTTGTTGAGTGTTGAGTGTCGCAGACTTTGTTGTGTCTACAAAGTCACGAAGCTGTTTCAAGCAAGAAGGACGACGTTTAGGAAAATCCATGTTGTTCCCATAATTTCCATGCTGGCCGAACCACCCCATTGCAGCTATGGAGGAGGGAGCATACCGCAACGCGATTGAAGCCAAACCTGTCGGCCCAACAGGTGATCGGAAGTCGTAGTGCGCGGTTGGTTTTAGCACGACAGGGCAGCCGAACAAACGTGCACCGAATAAAAGCTACTGGCATAGCTACAGGTAACCAAACGTGTCAGAAAATCGGTGGCGTGGACTTAATGGAGTCGCCATCTGTCGGAAGCGCCTCCATTGCGTAGTATGAGGGATAACGCGGTGCCATGGAGGAAGGAAAAAAGCTTGGGAGGACGCTCAAGCTTCGCCTTTAAGAGGAAGCTTTAGCTCAAGTGCTCCTATCTAAATACATGTAAAAGGAGAATTCGTTTTTCTCGGCAACCACTACACCAAATTTGACGAGGTTTGTTGCATTTAAAAGACAAACTTAAAATCTAGTGACTGTTGGTTTCGAATTTTTGAGTTAGATCGTCAATTTTTTATGAAGAATTGGCAAAAATCGAAAATTTTCAAAAAACGAAACTATCAACTTTACAACTCTGTAACTTAACCACTAAAAATCATAATACAATTCTGTGAATTGCATCTAATAGTACATCTAAAGCGGACAAAATTGATATGTTACACATGAATATAAAAAAATTTAATCATAGAGAAATACAACTTTTGCAAAACCGTTGTAACCAACGTAACAAATTCACGTAAGATGTAAAATGACATATTGAATTTGTCCGCTTTGAATGATCTAATGGATGCCGTTTACAGAACCGCGATATCTGTTCTTGATGCAGAGCTATGAATTTATAAACTTCGTGCTTCTATTTTTTTCAAACGGTCAAATATTTGAAAATCGTTTTAAGAAAATTCAAGCCCTAAATCGAAATTCCGCTTCCAACAGTCACTAGAATTTAACTTTCTCTTTCAAATGCGGCAAATTTCATCAAAATCGATCCAGTGGTTATCTCATAAAAACGTTTTTGCGTTTTACATGTATTTGAATAGGCCGCGTCGGAGTTGGGCCCGAGCTAAAGCTTCCTCTTAAGAGTGGAACGCGATAGCGTTCAAAGACCCCTCCCTGCTTTTCATGCTTCCCGGCAACTGCAGCTTATGTAACCGTAACGTTTACCGGGAAACGGTGGCTGCGAACGCTATATATGCACGAAGGCGAGCTTTCTAGTAGAAACGCGGCCTCTTGCGTAGGTCAATCTCCTGTTATTGTGTCGCACTTTTAATATTTCAGTTTGAGAAAAGCTAACATAAAGGACGTTCGCTGTCGGTGTTTTTTCTTTCATTACATTTGTTTGTGGGCTGCCGTTCTCAAAATTCCAAGGAATAACTTCGTAAAGAATGAAACACAAGGTATGAGTAACTTTGGTAGTAGAGAAGTGGTCGGGTGTGCGTGGTTCGGAAATTTTGTTGTTCGAAATTATCATTTTTCAAGTTGCATCGCACTGTATACGTATCGCTCTTCTCGGCGAGCAATTTTCCACGGCTTCTTTTTCTTAATCCAGTGCAATCATTGTTTGGTGCTAACACAAACATGAGCATATGCCTTACCCCCCGCCCCCTTTTTCTTTTTTTTCTTTCATTTATTTACCCTAAAGAGCCAGCTTGGGCCTTAAGTAGTACTGCGGCACCGATTCTTAATGTGCTACTTACCGTTACCTTTCCATTCCAGTGAACGTGCGAGTTCACTGGAATAGAAAGCAGCATCGACAACGTCATAAATTAAATATTCATAACATTTGACAGGCAGCACGTGGGCGAGCGTCCCACTGCGCGCTTTCTGCTACAGAAATTTTCCTTGAGGAAGTGCTTGCTGCACACCCGAGTTGTAGCCGATGGCAGCTTGCCCGTTCTAAGTTTCGTGATGCATGCTCCTTCTTGTCCTGTGGGTACGTGGGAAAGCTGACACCGGGCGCCGTTGCATACGTCCGGTACTGCAGCACCGAGCCGTATAGCTTACCATCTTGGATGCCTTTAAAGGCAGCCACTACCTATTATAGTGCATTCTAGTGTGGTCAAGCGAACACCCGACGCGGGAAAACCTCCCCACTTAATCAGCACCGCAGCGAAGGAGGGACTCATTTCGTTTTCAGCTTGCTGCGGCGTTTCCGAAGCTGCCGACGCCATCCCTGTGTCCACGTGATGCCTCAAACCACGTCACGCCGACGGCGGCGCCAGCTTTTCCAGTGGTGAAGCTCGCCTCCGAAGTCTCGGTTCTTGCTCCGTCATCTCGACGCAAGAGGTCGCGTGTTGGGCCACCACTGTCAATGGAACTAACGTTGACCACTGTGGCTTCACGGAGCGTTCGCTTGCCAAAGTTAGCTGCGTGACGTAATGCTCCCTCCTACATTAGAGCGAAAGCTACGCCGCGTTTCCCAAGGTCATTCATCGCGTCGCAATGACCTCGAGCCGCCGGAGCGCAAGTGTGGCAGGTGTGACGCCAGGCCGCGTGATCCGCTGCGGAGAGGTGTCGCAGCTGCGCTCCTTCGGAGCCTCGCCGCTGCGGTACCACGTGACTAGGCGAGCATTCAAGTGCTAAAACATTGAAGGACACTTTGTAAACTCCAAAGTGTGTTCGGCGAAAGCCTGTCCTCATTCGACTGACTATGCCATGTCACACTTCGGAATTTATAAAGTGTCCTTCAATTTTTTTTTACTAAGACGAAGTGTGGTTTGAAGTAAACGATGATGGACTGTTTATTCATGAATTCTTTGTGTCTTTGCTTTTATGCCCCATGAATTCCTTATGCTTGGCTGGGTCGACGCCTACGATAGCTGCCTTGTGATCACTGAAACGTACTGATATGTACACGAGATCTTTGGTGGTTGAATATGTCTGGAAGACGAGACCAAGACAGATGCCACGCTACGTGGTGGCTGTTGTCGTCGGTGTGACCAACTGTGGGCTTTTTTCCGCTTCCCTGACCTCGGTGCCCTATGACGTGTTAGCCCGTCGTATGCGTACTCGCTCATTCTTCTTCTGGCGTTTGGTATCGGGGGAATCCACATTCTTGGGACGCTTCTCCGAACCGCATGCCGTGGAATCGTCACCTGGCCGCTTGGGAGCCATCCGACTAACTGCGGCAACGAGACGTCTGAAGAAGCGTTGCGCGCGCGCCACTGTGCGATCACGTCATTGCTGAGAGACGGTAAGGGGGAGAGGCCACAGCTGCGGCGACGCAACTGTTGCTATGCGCCGCTGTGCCATCACGTGATTACTGGGAGAGTGAGGCGGAGAGGCCACAGCTGGCACTGTTCCAGGGCACGGATGGATGGACGGTAGGACGCCGCGAGTATGAGCCATTAAAGGCTTTCGCCTTAATATAACCCGACTTGCGTGAGCGCGCGTACACATTACATCACGTTGGCGAGAACGACAGCGTCTATAGTTCCACCGATGGTTCGGCGCACTGGCGCAGCCAACGTAACTAGACGCGACCAACGCGCTCTGACGCGCCCGGCGTCGAGCGACGCTCAACCGCGCGCCGATAACGTCGATGCCTTTTAACGGCTGCTTCGCCGGCGCTTGGTCTCTGTCTCGCCATGGATGGCGTGCCGGCCAGGCCGTCTGTGCGTGCGCTTCAGCGCAAGTGACAGGCTGAATCCAATCATCCAGTAGACGTAGCAAGACGGCAGGCTGCGAAATCTCAAACAAAGGCAAAGTTGCCTGCTGAAACACTGGAACGAAGGCAGGCCAGACTAGCACGGTATAGACAAGCTTACGAAGTGCGGAAGCGTGCCAAGATCGAAGCTACAGCAACACGAATAACAAGGAGACCAAGTCTTGGATACAGGCAACGGCACCCGCAGCGAACACTTGACGAACCACACCCTTCGGCTGGTGGCAAGCTCGAGTGCGACGGCTAGGTTTCATCGCGACTTCACGGACTACCCGGGCAGCGTGTGTAACGTTTGTGGAAGACTATGGCCTAACTTTAATGAAACACTGTGTGCACGGTCTTTTCAAAAGCAAGCCAAACAGATCTTTCACTCGGGATAACTAGGTTTACAAGAGTTCAACCTCAGCCAATTTTTTTTCCTTCCTTGAAGCTCTCGTACACACTAGCGCCAAAATTCTCTCTATTAATTATTGCATGAAACATTATGGTATCGCGTGATTGTTGGCAGAAACACCGAACTGTTTGTTGGCGGGAACGCAGCCTCTGTAAAAAGTCGCAGTTTCGCCCGGAAGGTGAAGCATCGGTTGCGCTAGCAAATCAGCAGGTGAGCGTGTGCGCATAAAATTATGGCCAGAATGTCCGAGCCTCCGATGTAATCGAACGAAGCCCCGCACGACGAGCAGACTGCCGCCGGTTGTGTCGTTGCTCTCCGAAAAAATTCAAAAAGAGAGAGAGCGTGTCTAAGAAGGCCGCGAGACTGTCAAGAGCGTTGTGAGAAAAGTGGTTATTAAAGAGTCTTACTTTAGGGGACGCAAGCGGCTTGCGCACGGAACTAGGGGCGACGACACAGCGCATGCGCAAACTCAAACGGGGGTGTCTGCGCATGCGCAGTACCGTGGCCCCTAGTTCTTGCGTACGCAAGCCGCTTGCGTCCCCTAAACTAAAACTCTCTATTGTCGCGCATATAGTTGAACGACGGCGCTACTTTTCGTTGCCGAGAAAGCGCCGGAGTGACTGAAATGGTGTCTCCCCTATGTTAACGCATTGGTAGCGCCTGATACTCTGCTAGGCCTCATGAAGGCGCTAGTAGTACTGGCGCACGAGGCGGATAGGGATCTCGCAACCTCTTTGTATTTCTGAAGGCACGAAAAATTTTGGCGGGTGTTATCATACCGAAAACAAAAAGCCTTCTTGCACTCGCCTAATATTCGATGCATTTCAGCCTCTACAAGCAGCGACTCTTCCGGAGAGTTTCGCTACCCTAGACGGCAACGGAAAGAGGTGAACTTCGTGGAATGCGAAGAGGGACCGGACCAAGAGTACCTGTGTAAGCAAATTTTTTTCGGGTTTTTTTGGACACACGCCTATGCACAAACACACACACACACTCGCACACATATATTCTGTCTGTATTTCGCGCACGCGGGAATGTACTTTGTGCATGCAGCCAAGTTGCATAATGACGGACACGCACGTGATTTCTCAAGATACTATTCTCTGCAGCTTGCCTTTAATTATTTGAAATGAAAGACACCACAGAAATAAAGACTACTGCAGCTGAGAGTTGCTCTATAGAGGCTTAGAAACTACTCGCTGCAACGCCTTAGTTTAACTTCAGGCTAACTTTAAACATATGCAAGTTAGCCAACTTTCAATATGCTTGAAAGTGTTCTTCCGTTCATGGTCGCAATGTGAGTATAGAAAGCAAAAATAAGAAACAGGTAGCGACGCCAACTTTCATATAGCGCATCATCTCATCATGACGTCACAGGTTTTCACAGCGTCTGCTCGGTGGTAGTTGCGTACCAATGATAAACAAAAATTAGACAGAAGCCATCTTCCGATGACTGTCGATGGTAATGCCTTTAGCATTGCAACGACACAGGGGCACACCGTATTGCTACCGTCGAAACGCCTTATGTATGAGGCGTGTACTGCAGCAGGACTCCTGTCTCGCGCTTCCCTATGGACACGCTGCACCCTCTAGTGTCTACTTCGCGAAGCGTGAGCATGACCTCCGAAATGCGTGGGGCTGCGGTGCGTGCTCTGAGAAGCGCGCGCACCGTGCGGCTGCCGGTCTCTTCTATCGCGCATTTTTCTGGACATGCCGCGTCGTCTAGTGGTGCTGCCACGAAGACCGCGCATGGCCTCCGAGATTAGAGGCATAGCGCGTCACTGCGAGCGAACGCTAACAAATTGTTCCCTCTCAAGCCGCACATTCGGTGGCACATACGCAGTGACTAAACTCGGTTAGCCGTTCACTGAAAAGCGGCACATTCCCAGTGCATTTGTGGTGCGGCTTGCTAAAGCGTCGGGCTGTTATCCTTGAAGAACCAATGCTAAAGTGGGATCGATTCAGCCCAGCATTCGAGGAATTTAAGGGATCTTCTTCTTGTCCCAATTAGGTTGAATCAAAGATGTTCATTGCAGAGCACCACAGACCGAGTGGTACATACCCAGTGTTACAAATTGTAATCGAAGCGTTTCTTCGAACGACGGTACCTAACCGGTCTTGCATATTACGGTGACCAATGTCGGCGTGAAGAAGGCTCGTGGAAGAGCGGCACGTATGCACACGCTGACACATACTCAGCGACCCAAGTCGGTCCGATTGTTGCCTTCAAGACGTGTTCTTCAGCATAGCTGCCCGATGTGCTTCCCAAGATAGATAGATAGATAGATAGATAGATAGATAGATAGATAGATAGATAGATAGATAGATAGATAGATAGATAGATAGATAGATAGATAGATAGATAGATAGCCCCCCAGAAGTGCGCAATGTACCCAAAGGATGCGAACGCATTAAAAAGAAATGAAAGTAACATTCAAATTTCAGCAAAGGTTACGTGGCAGCTAGCTTTTGGGAGTTTCCTGACGAGAGAGCACACACATTAGGAGAATGCCTCATGGAGTCAGTATGACATCATCGGTGCCCGGGCTGGAAACGAAATTAGGAAAGGCAAAGCTTGGCTTTCATACCTTCGGTTATGAAGGTATTTTTCTCTGCCAATGTGGTTGTAGAGTTTTTAGCAAATAAGCATTTGGTTAGTTTAATCCTATTTCTTTAGAACTATACTGACAGTGATGGATTAAGGACGAGATGTGAGAACATATGCCTCTACCTAACGTTCATTCTTTTGCAGCAAAGCTGCATGTATATGACTCAGATCCGGGAAGGAGGAGGACGGGGAAAAACATTTATTGAAAGAAAAAGAAAGTACAACCTTGGGTTTCGTGGCGTCTGTGTGCAGAAACTATCATGTGGGCCGATCGTGGTGATAGGGGGCGAAAGGTTCCAAGCTCAATGGCACTTACCCCCGTGGACTGGGAGACTTGTAACTCGCCCTTGAACTATCCTTGTCACACCTGGGACCCAGAGGTTCCAGGCACAAGGGTAAGAACAGTTGTTTAAAAAAAATGTTTTACACAACTTTTTTCAAAAAGGGCTGCTAAAAAATTATCGGAGCAAACCGTGCGAACGAGCTGGTGCCACTGGTCGCGCGTTCGTCGTCGCGTAGTCTTCTTCCACAGCTGGCCCCGTTGCTACCCATCATTCCAGCGTAAGATTTTCCTTCTGTCGTTGTAATGGGGAGGCCGCGTTTACGGGGGTATGAGTATTCATTGTCTACGTTACGGACAGATTTAATAATAACAGAGGTGATACGCGTACGTGTGTGCGTACCTATATTGTCACGATGGCCACCGATCAGGACAACAAATATGTTCGTACCTTTGTTCAGAATTCTTTGTGTCACATCTGTGTCGTGGCCTGAACAGCTTCGTGGTCATTTACCTTCACAGAGTGATATAGCTCATGAATTTTTGTATCAGGTGTTATCGCAGGCAAGTAGACAAGCAACGTTCTTCTATTGACTCACGCTCTCACACACGAAATATATATTGCATTATTTGACCGTCGCCCCCTACAGGGCCGTAATTAATGCTTATAAACTGTGGAAGCATCTTTGCTGATACAGAACAATTTAGCAAACGCAAATGTCATAGTTTCTTAGCCTTAGAGGTACCCCAACATGTTTCTGAATTATACTGCTCCCAGTTTGCGATGACTGTAAGATGGACTACCCGGGAGACTGTCCCGTCCATGGACCTTTAACGCCAGTCAAGGACACTGCGGTAAGTGAAGTGTACTTATATTAACGAGTTAACATTCTTTGGATACCTGCCGTATTTTTTCCTTTCCATCCATCCATCCATCCATTTACCTACCTACCTGCCACCCTACCCACCTACCTACCTACCCGCCTACCCACCTACCTACCTACCCACCAGTCGTCATCGGGGGCGGGACTGAGCAATGGTACCAAATATGGCCGACGGCGCAAAGAGTAAAAACACGTCAAAATATGCTCGGATTGAGTCGAATTTCTCACGGAGGTTCCTGTAAAGAAAGGAAAGTAAGGACTTCGTGAAATGAAAATTTGGTACATTTTGGTCTGGGAGAGAATCGAATCCGGGCCTCCGTGGATCAAGACGAGCACGCTTTCCCGTCGCCACGGCGGATCCACGGTTCCTGGCTGACTAAACGTGTCCCCAGATTATGTATTTTCCAGATTAATATAGCAATCACCAGGACTGCAAGAAAGCGCGTTATATAGCTTTTTGCTAGTGCTGAACTCCTGTAAAGGCTCCAAGCATACAATTTACAGCTCGCGCTGATGATTAGCGCGACTGCAACTGTTTCGGCAATCACGTGTGCTCGAGTTTTTACACTTCAGACACTCATGTTGCCTCTAAAAGAGAAAGCTTATAGGAAAACTTAATACCTCTCCCTTGTCACGAAACGCTTCCCTTCAACGACCACTCCCCTTGTAATGGAAGTTGGTGCAAGCGACGTATACGATGCGATAATTCAATATGCTGCGACACGGTTCTTCCGTGGTTGGCCGCTGCTGACACAACCACTGACGCCACTCACAGTTGTGGATGTCGGAAGTCTTATTTTCTTTGCCGCGATGCTATGGAGAGAGCGGTATAATTTCTTCATCCTTATTGTTTTGCACACACCATCCTTTAAAACTCAAGTCGAGCTTATAGCTTCAGCGACAAATTCCTTTCCGACACAGATACACTTTCGGCAAGGGCGTAACTGTTCTTTACATAACAGGTTTAGGTCTGTGCCGTAAAGAAAACACTCCTGGATAACAAACCGTGCGAACAACAGGAAATTATTTTTTTTTATTTGCACCGAACAGGCCGTATGGCTATACTTTGAGGCAACGTGGTCGTTTTTCGCAGTGATTATGGAAATACCTCTTAAGCACCTGTGCACATTTCGCTGTAACTGTTGACACTGCCTTTGACATGTGTTCACTGAGGGAGACGTGTACATAAACTTTTAGTAAACTGCTGTCTTACGGCGAACTACAAGGATATCGCGAGAGCTTCGTGTTTCCTATGCTTCATCTTGCCTTTAATTTTCCTTACTTTCCGGGCAGCCACCTGTGAAAGTGCGGTTTCTGGAATCGTTACATTTTGTTCTCACCACTGCAGGTCCTTGCAAATCATACCGTGCTCGACGGCTGGCTATCGTGACTCGTCGGGACGACGTTTATTGTAATGGCCTCTGCAGGCCCCTAAGTTGTCGAGCTACACCGCTGTATCTCGTCATAACTGAGTGTTGGCGAACTTGCTTATTAACGCTACCTGAAAGGTGCCTGCCAAGGATATGGCTTTGATCTGCCGTCTCTATTGGCGCTGTGAAGCAGAACGAACAAATCGCTGCCAGAAAAACAGCTGTGCCCGGAAAAAATACTCATTGTATAGTGCAGCCACTGTTTAAGCAAATAGTGTCTATATGCATTCATTGCAGGTTCCGTTGGGTGACCCCCAGCGCGCAAACAAGACAGTGCCCGAGGGGTTGTGTGTGCGCCGTTCGACGATCAAAGGGGCCCAGTACGGCGTGTTTACCATGAAGCGGCTGCCCAAGAGGCTGTGCTTTGGACCCTACGAGGGCGCCCAAGTGGACAGCAGCGCCGCAAACGGGTACACCTGGCAGGTGCGTGTCATGTGTGATATCACGTGTCAGCGCACCCGGCCAATGACAGGCACCCGATAGATGCTAGTGCAGCGAGTGTAACGATTAACGGTTGGCTCTTTCGTATCACTCAGCAAGACAGCATGAAAGGACTAGATGATACAGTGGAGTGTCTCGTCCCTTTGTGCTGTCTCTTCTTCAGCGAGTCAGTTGACAGCTGAAGAGAACTACAGTTAACACGTGGCTCAGGTTTAGACCATTCGTGTGTTGCTGCCCGTTGCAGATCCGCCACAGCGGCCGAGTATTCCTGGTGGACGGCCGCCCATTGGACCGTTCCCACTGGATGCGCTACGTCAACTGCGCTCCCGAGCAGAGCCAACAGAACCTGGTGGCCTTCGTGCGCCAGGGTGCCGTCTACTACCGCACATGCAAGGTGGTGAACGCCGCAGAGGAGCTGTTCGTGTGGTACGGGGACGACTTCGCCAAGCAGCTGGGTCTCATCGGCAACTCGGGGACACAGAACAAAGGTGCGTAGTCGTTCCTTTGTGTACCGGTTGTTTCAAAAAACCTAACAACATTTTAAGGGTAATTATCGTCTAATTAACTTTCCTAATCGACAAGTTGTTACTACAAATGCTGTGGCGTACGTCGGGAAATGGTCGATAGCAGCGTTGAAAGCAACTACCCTATAGGTCTTGTGTGGCCTTTGGACGAGAAATGAAAGGCCGGAATATATATATAAAAAAATAAATAGCCCGCCGGAACACGCCCTCGCGCCCCGGTAATCATCTAGTTAGCATCAATGGTTTCTGCACAGTGTATTGCATATTTTTTTCTCTGCTACATTTGTACTTGGTAGTGAACAATACGCTGTCCAGAAACCGACACTGTTGTGTTGCCTATGTGGTGGCTCGAAGGGCCAAGTCAGGTGAGCTGCGGAATCGCCTTTAGCTGCGAAGCCACCTTATTATGTGCTGTAATGTTAAAATTTGAAGTCTTCTTTAGACTTGTTCGAACGAACTACAGGAAGAAATACATAACTTTCGAAATATAACTCAGTCGTGATGACTTACCGCGTATGTTTTCGTTGTGCGTCTGTCTTAAGTGGCCGAGGAGGATGTTGCTGCGCCACGTGAGGTCTTCTCGTGCGAGGAATGCGGTGACCTGTTCTCCGTGAAGGAATCGCTGGACAACCACCGGCGACGCGAGCACAGGCAGAAGCCCCAAGGAAAACACAAATGTCCCCGCTGCCCCTACTCCAGCAACAAAAGGTGAGCGAAGGTGTAGCGTTTGCTCGCACCTTGAAATATGCTGTAGTGAACGCGGTTATCTGCTGGCTGATGTGAAATAAGTATTTCTTCGCTTTCACTATAGTATGTTTAAAACGCGCAAATGACACAGGCTTGGATTGTAGGTATACCTCATCAAGTATAGTGGCACATGAACGCAAAATGAAATTATATAAATATATATATATATATATATATATATATATATATAGCAGAAATATTGACCATTGCCCCTTTGAAAAAAATGTTCAACTTCACCGCAACACACCAGCGTAACTAAATGAGCGGCATATTTCGCAAGATCGACCTAGCTTAAACAAGTTTCAATTAGCAACACCTAGAGAGCACTTCCTTCTTGTAATAGGTGTATTTACGGCGCTAATCCTAACTTTGCTGCTGCCTTGTAGGAATGTGTTGGTCAAGACCAGAACGCTGCTACAACACACAAAAATACATAATGCAACTGGCGGGGGTCTGCCCGGGACTACCGTCAGTTACCCTTTGCTCCTCGAAAAGGCAAGCTATGTGTTGAATGAGCTCCCGAACAAGTTTTAGAACGACGGAAAACTGAGGTAGTTGGTAAGGATTCATTATTCAAAAAAGTGGTGAGGCGTGCAGACAGGACACAAGAGTAGAGAAATGGACAACACGAACGCCGACTATCAACTGAAGAGAGCACTGAGGTGAAAAAAGAAAGAAGACACAAAGCTCATCTGCGCAAGCTCTGGAATGGTATCATCACGTGTCAGTCGGGTGAGCGCAGATGGGTGAGCGCAGGTGAGTTGCGAGTCTTTTTTTCTTTTTTCGCCTCAGTGCTCCCTTCAGTTGATAGTCGGTGTTTGTGTTGTCCACTTCTCTACTCTTGTGTCCTGTCTGCACGCCTCACCTCTTTTTTGTATAACAGGTTTAATCGCGTATCCGGGACCTCAAAGAAGTGCGACGTAATGCATCTCTCTCGCATGTACAGCTAAAATCGCCACTGACATTCTTGGAATGCCTCGAAGGCTTGTGAGACGGTCAGGAAATAATTTAGTTTATGTCTAGTTCCTGTCCTCTTAAACCTTACGTATAATCTCGTGCAAATACGGCGGAATAAGCGCAATTCCAGCATCGAAAACGCATATACCCCGTTCCGTTTGCCTTCTGTCGCACACCTTCGCAGTCACAACGTAACCAATCACGAGAGGATCCACACGGGCGAGAAGCCGTTCGCGTGCCAAATCTGCCGCCGGGGCTTCAGCCGGCGGGCACATCTCGACCGGCACCTGCTGGTCCACACGGAGGAGCGACGCTACGAGTGTCCGGACTGCGGCCAGCGCTTCACCCAGGCGTCAAACATGGCGCGGCACCGGAAGCTGCACTCGGGCGAGAGCGCGCGCTGTCACGTGTGTCCGGAGTGCGCAAAGCGATTCGCGCAGAAGGCTGCCCTCGCCACTCACCTGCTCACCCACACGGGCGAGAAGCCGCACGCCTGCGCCGAGTGCGGCGTGAGGTTCGCGCAGCGCGGCCATGTCAGACGGCACGAGTTGGTCGTGCACGGCCGTCAGTACCCGCTGCACTGCCCGCACTGCGGCAAGGGGTGTGTGAACATGAACGCCCTTAGAGGCCACGTGCGCGCTCGTCACCGAGACGATGAGGACGACAATAGAGCGACGACGACAAGTGAACCGACGACGAGGAATAAAACGACGACGACAAATGGACCGACGACGAGAAATAGACCGACGACGAAAAATAAACAGACTACGACAAAAGAACCCACGACGAAAAATAGACCGAATACGAATAAGTAGACCGACGACGATGACAAGTACACCGAGACCGATGACGACAAATCGACCGACAACGAGAAATAAAACGACGAGGACAAATTGACCAATAACGAGAAATAGACCGACGACGACAAATAGACCGACTGCGACAAATAAACCAACGACGGCAAATGAACTGACGACGACAAATAAACCGACAACGAAAAATAAAATGACGAGGACAAATAGACCGACAACGAGAAATAGACCGACGACGACAAATAGACCGACGACGACAAATAAACCGACTTCTACAAATAAACCGACTACGACAAATGAACGGACGACGACAAATGAACGGACGACGACAAATGAACCGACGACGAAAAATGAACCGACGACGACAAATGAACCAACGAAGTCAAACAGACCGACGATGACAAAATAAACCAACGACGAGCAGTGAAGGGAAAATCACACAGCGAAGGAAAGCTGGGCGACGAGGCTGGACTTCGGGCTCCGTTATTTAAAAACGTATGAGAATACCAACCAGCGTGGAACGGTTAAGTGCACTGACGCGCGAAGTGGCATATACTATATATGTTACGGACGAACATATCATTCAAGCGGCTTCGCGAGCATTGTGATCGCAATGGGACTGCATAAGGGAATCGTGAAATATGTTTGAATAAAAACAAGCTTGAAAATAAGAAATCATTATTGAGTATCTGTACTGATTGTGTTGTCGGAAATTGCTGTTTATGTTGCAAAGAAACTCCTAAAACAATAAAACATACCAAAAAGATCTAAATTCAATTCAGCCATGTCTCTAAAGTGTTCTTGCCCCAAGGACTCTTCGCCAACTTTAGAAGTTTCGAAAATCATGCACACAGCTGCAATAAAGTGTTCAGTCTTTGCAACTCCGCTGGTTTTTGTGTGTGTGTGTGTGTGTGTGAGAGAGAGAGAGAGAGAGAGAGAGAAAGGGATGGCACGAAATAAAAAATGCACCGCCTGTTACTTCGTATCAGCATGCCTAACAAGGCGGCGAATCATTTAGTGAGAAGGTGGCTGTAGCTTCGAGGGCTTTCGCTTCAATGCCACTTCATGCCGCTCGCTAATGCTATAGTATTTGATGAGAGTTTACTAAAAGAAAATATTTCTGCCTTGACTTTGTGCACTAGACAAAGCCAGTAGATGGCGACAGCATGCATACTTCTTTTTCTTATACAGTCCCGCTTCAGTATTTAGCCTGAACTTTGTGCAATCATTACCAAATGTTCAAAGAGATTGAGCATCAGGTTGTCAAGTCAGATACTTCAATTCAAATTGACAGTATGTAAAACGTGGATTTAAAATGTCAGTAATTCACAGCACCTTTTGTATAGTCGTTCAGCATTGTTTCCATCATTATTATGGCTGCACATTTAGTACGTGCTTTCACCGCTCCCCCACCCTAAGTAGTGCCACATCATTATACTTATTTCCTGTTTTTATTTGCTAATTGCAGCAAGAGAGTTGAGTTTGTGCCACGCGCTACATGTAGAAGTTTACATATGTGCTCATTGAATGATGCTTTTATTTGCTAGTTTGTATTATGTGAACAGTGGTGTTTCGAAATCATTACATGTTCCGTTTTGTTTTTCATTCTTTCGGCCATTTTTTGTTACATCACCCGTAGACTTGGCGCCTTTATCAATGGAAATGGTAAGTGAGGTGCACAGACAACGTGAAATTAATAATATAGGAGGAACACCATCCTTACAAAATACATTATCAGATTTTATCTGCAACTGTTCTTTTTTTCCTGAGTGGCTCACATTAGAATGTTCGCATAAAAAAGTAATTATCGTGGTATGATATAATCTGGCAGTCTTTTACAGTGTGCCATATAGAGTCGTGTCTTATCACCCCAGCATTCACGGTCGTAAAGACTCTTGCAGACCGTTGGGACACCTGTGCCCACAGTTTCATCCGTTTGCAACAGTTCACAAGCTGCAAAGGAAACAAAATTGTATATAAAGTTATCCTGAACACTTGAAAACGAATATTGTACAGGAACTGAAGGGTGCATTAATTTGGTTACGCTATATCGGCAAATAGCGCGTCTGCAATGATAAAAGAGGCGTTAATAAGGTGCGAGAACGCTGGACACGTCAGAAAGGGTTCAAAAAACGAAATGCAGAGGCCGGCACCCTTCCGAAGTTCCTCAACCTTTGGCGTTCTTGGATCTAGCAATTACCTATGGACCAGCAAACGGGGTATAAAGGTTATAAAAAGGGGTGACGTGCCTCAGAAAGGCACCCTAACCTATCCTAACCCACAACCTTTATACCACGTGTGCTACTCCATCTGTCAGCCCCCTTTTTTGATTATCGACCGACAAGGACTACACCGCATTATAAAGAAAAAAAAGTGTAAAGCTGGCCAGTTCTGCATATTTGTAGTGTGCTGAAAGACCCAATTAAATGCCGTATGATACCGTGAAATACAGGGACCAACTGTTAACCTACAACGACATCACCAAGCACTATTACTTAGGGCGCAGGGCATTCCCGTTGCCACATCCAAAATTAAGTAGGCCGCAGGCGGTTACATTAAGGCTTCTGCAGACACGGACGTACCCTAACCCGGTCATCATGAATAAAATTAATCCGGACTGCGGGGTTTCAGTCTATTGTAGTAAGTGTGGGGGTTTGCTCGATTTACAACACATGCTGTGGCGCTGCTTGGCGTTGGCCGGTGATGGTTCTCGAGGTGAACAGTGGTGGCAGCGAATGCTGCACAGTGAAGTGCTGGCGGACCAACTCAGGGCTGTCCAGAGGGCCCGTGTGATGGCAGAGGGGCTCGGCCTCTCTGTACCGACGTGGGAGCGGCCCGCATCAGTCCCAGACTGATCCCTCAGGACCTAAATAAAGTTCTCCATACCATACCATACCGTGAAATTCTAGTTCTTTGTTCCTCACCGTTAATGCTAGTGTGAGCTAGAATGTCATAATATGGTTATGATATCCTTAATTAAATTCCGGGTATTTACGTGCAAAACCACGATATGCAATGCGAGGCATGCCGAAGGTGCAAATGCGAATAATACTTTCTTTATTACATCAGCTTCTTTAAAGTGCGCCCAATGCGTAATACATGACTGTTCTTGTATTGCGCCTCCTTCGGGTTACAGCCCTCACGACCGCGATCGAACCGGCGACCTCGTGCTACTAGGGCTAGTTTTGAGTACGCTTTGATGCTGATCTGGCTGAGCGGGAAGATATCGGAACCTCAATTCATTTTGCTGTCGTGCTATCCTTCAGCATTAAAGCTGCATTTTTTACAGCGAAACTGTTAGCCTCTAGTTGGTCGGGATTTCTCGCGGCGCATGCATCCTTGCGGAAAGAAAAAAGTAACCTTCAGCGACTGAAGCAAAAAGTGCTGACATTCTTTGGCATCACGCATGCAAAATAGAGCGCAGCATTCGTTTTAGTAAAGAACAAACACAAAACAAGCATCCAAACCACATAATCGATGATAAGGTGCTCCTCATAACAATGTGAAGAACGTAGTGCTGCCCGCATACGTTTCTCGGTAATGATTACTGTTGCCCAAGCTGCCGCGGCGACGGCAGCTTGTGACGTGGGGAGTGACGTCAATAACGTTTCATATATAAACGAAACAATTTAGCAACTGACTTCATCAGGAGCAGCGTGACTACGAGGAGCGGAAAACGGACAAAAAACGTCAATACGACCAGCGGCGGCGTGCTGCCTAAATTGACATTACTCCCACAACTGTCATTACTCTAAATTACCATTACAACCGTCACTCTAAAGCAATAAAGCATTGCTTACCCCCCTCAGCAGTTGTAGTGGGGATTTTTAATGGCTTCGCAGGTCATCCCCTATCTCAGGGCCGGGATGGCGAGTCAATTTTTATTGCATGTCGCAGATTCCTTAGCAGGCTGTCTCATAAGGTTAGTACTGAGAGAGCGATTTTAAGCTTTCTTTGTGCCGACTTTGCTGACCGTGGCCGTTGCCGCCTTGCTAAATAGCTCACACGTGCACAAGACAGCAGTGTTATTTACGTATATCCAGGTTGAACATTTTTAAGTTGTTTGGAATTTTTCAAAATAGCCTGTTGCAGATTCTAGTCCTTGAGTTGGATTATTCATAAAGGGGGACATAACTCCCACGTGAAATCGAAACATATATTCAACTAATTAACGAATATTCACCAATTATCTTCCTAAGCAATTACTTCCCTGCACTTATTGCAATTTTCGAATTATAGCCGGCGAGCTTACAAAGCGCATCCACTTGGAATGAATTTCCGCAATGACGCCAGTTTGGAGATATGTGCCATCAAACTTGCCGCAAGATGCACTGTAGCTCCATTTACTTTTTAAATAAAAGTCGCATTCATGCATTGAAGCAAAAAAAAATTAGCTGATACGTCCATGTATGTGGTTCCATACATTGGGAAATAACTCGCAACTGGTGTCATCCTAGAAGATAATTTCAAGTGGAACGTCTTGCAAGCCGACCTGCTACAATTCGTAAACTGCAGGATGTGCCGTAAAGCAGTTGTTTAAATTATGGTGCTTTACGTGCCAAAACCACGTTCTGATTATGAGGCATGCCGTAGTGGGGGACTGCGGAATAATTTGGACCACATGGAGTTCTTTAACGTGTACCTGAATCAAAGTACATGGTTGTTTCGCATTTCACCCCCCTCTAAATGCGGCCGCCGTGGCCAGGATTCGATCCCGCGACATCGTGATTAGCAGCCCAACACCCTAACCACGGCTGGTATGGTGCCGTAAGTATATAATTAAGAAGTAAATTAGTGAATTTGCTAACTAGCTGAACATGTGTCTCGATGTCTCGTGCTAGCAATGTCCGCTTGATATGACATGCACACACTGATTATGCAGGATTTGACCGAACAAAATAAAAGTATATATTACCGATTATACGCTTTCCTTTTTCGCCATTATATCGCTCCGCTGTTTGTCACAAGTATTTGGGGGGGGGGACTACTTTGCCTGTCTGTCACGTGGCGTAAAAAAACGCGAGAACGCACAGCGTTATTAAAGAAAGTGACGTGCACACAATAAAGATGCATTACTATGCCGAACAACACTGAACTCTTTGTGGGATAGTCGGAGACTAGCCCCGTTCGCAAAGGATCAGAGAATGGTTGCCAGACGATTGCTATGGCACTGGCTACTCGGACCTGCTCGGTAGAATGTATTGGCCTATATTGACACGTGCATTTGTGTCGCAGTGTAATGTTGCTGAGCCTTTTCGGCACGTATACGACATTGGTCTGCCGACTCTTCTTCGCTGAGGATTCGTTTCAGCGACATTTTTCACCTTCCGTTGCACGCCGGCGCAGTTTTCGACCAGCCATCGCAAGCTGGGCAAGGGGAAGCGGACCAATTGCAGACGCCGGCAGGGCCCTCTTCATCCTTTCATCTACTTTCAATGTGCTAGCTCGGCCCCACCGAAATCATCTCCACTTATGTGTGCTCCTCGCTCGTGCCAACAAATTAAATAAGAAAATACAGTCAACGCAGGCAGTACTATTCGCTTTCAGGGCAAACAAAAGTGATCTCCTATACACGAGCAAAGCATTTGATTGGGCTATTCAAACAATGGTGCGGGCCCAGGGCACCGCCCGAAGCTCGCGCTAGCGGTTACTTAAATTTGATGTCCGGGCATTGTAATAACAACAAATTAGAATAACTTTACGTTATAGTGCCTTTGGTTGGCAATCCATATGAACAATGTTGACAAACATCGTTTAAACGGAACGCTCATTTTTTGTGAACTCCGGTTAGACAAAACTGGCACGGAAGCTGTGCCTACCTCATCAGTTGTAATACTTGATATGAAATAAGATGAGGTTGACGAGGAATTCAAACGGTGTTGTCAAATAGCTAAGAAGATCCAGTGTATCAGTCATTTGCGCTGTCGTGGCATCAGCGGCTGCTATGAAGCGTTCATGTTGCCTAGTTTTCACGTTTCTCTGTGTATCGTGATGGACGACAGTAAAAACCCGAGAGTTTCTGAACAAATACCCCCCGTTGTGAGAAAGAATACTGCAAGCAGAGTAACACTAATGACATTCTTTTTTTTTCGCCGCAGTTAAATTAAAACACTTCATGCTTTCGAAATAAAACAAATTTTCGCAATCATTGTGTCCCTCGCATAAATTAAACTTCGGGTAAACAAGGCTCTATTTTCTGTTTATTAGAGTTCCGTTTAAACTGCGTACACTGAAATATGGTTCATCCAAGGAGGTTATATAAAACTTCGTTTATCTCTAAGCCTGCACATAATGTTAAAGGAAAATACACGTCATTGTTAATCTATGGCTAAAGGTTTGTTTGATCCCAAGGTTGCGATTAAACGCCTATTTTAGCACATATCAGTGGTGAATACATCACAAGGTACATACCTCTCCTGCCATCCTTAAGAGGCATGACTAGGATCATACAGCCGTAGTAAAACGCATAGCTCATAAGCCTGTGGGTAAATCCGGGATATCCTGCCAAGGTAAGACAGATATTCCGCGCAACATTAATGACAGTTAGCAGCATAAATTGTTAAGCAACTTTTGCATATTGGAAGTAAGTAAGGGCTGTTTATCATCACATCTAGTCAATTGTTAGTTTATGCAACACACTGATCTTACATGGTTCTTCCTTTAACCCAAATCAGTTGGGTCTTTTCCGAGCTTTGTTATTGGTCGGTAACAAATAAGGTTTCGGGGCGTATGATTTGTGGAAAGGATAAATCATGATGCCTAAATTATCTGATTATTTGGTTAGGCATTCTTGCTCTTTATTGGTCTATGTTCACTGAAGCATGAGCTGGCGAATGAAACGTAAAAGCTTTAAAATATTATTAGAATAGGTCACTTTATTGCACATACAAAAGTGACATCTTCTGCTACATTGTCTGAAACCACCATGCATTATTTTTGGTAGCTGACCAGTATGCAAAGCGACAAACCAGAAATTCAGAACTTGTGTCCTGGCGTTGTGCCTAATTATCGTTTTGTTTTGTTTCGTTTCTGAGTTTCATTTACAGCCGCGAGTTATGAAAACGTTCTGTAGCGATGGATTGAGTACTTAGTTATGCTTGGCTGGCTTTCTTGATTAATGTCGTGAGCCGGTGCTTGTCCACATACATATAAAGGGTGTTTTCCTTTAGCTGCACCAAATTTTTAAATATCACCTATGGCAGAAAGCACAATTATAAGCCTCGAACAAAATTACTCAATGACGTGCACATTACTTTCACGGGAAATCAAATGTGTAATTGACTAATTATTGAAATATAACTAAATACGCTTTCTACTTAATAATTTACCACACATATTGCCATTTACAAGCTTTCACCAGAAATTTGCAAGGCCTATCGACTTGCAATGAATTCGGAGGATGACACCGGTTTCGAAATGTGTGCCGTCAAATTTTCAATGCACTGTTGTCCCACTTACTTCAAGAAAATGTTGTTTTATGCATTGAAACTAGCACACTAGTAACTGGAATGCCAATGTATCTCGTCGCACATTGTGAAAATTAATATCTGCAATGTGGCGTCATCCTGAGAATTCGTCCTAATTGGGTACGCCTTGCTAACTCAACGACTACAGTTCGTAAATGATAATATGGGGCGTAAAGTAATTAATAAAAACGTTATATAGTCATAGTAGGTTAATTATGAAAAAGCATTTTAATTTCTTGTAGAAGTAATGCCCGCCTCAAAGAGTAATTTAGTTCAAGAGTTAGAGATGCAATATCTACCATAGGCGATATTTTAAAATTTGGTGCAGCTCAAGAAAGAGGCACCCGGCTTAGTATTATAAACTGTGGGCTTTTTATCTACTAGGAGTTTTTAAAATTAAAGCAATATGAATCACGCTGAAATTACGTGCACCGTTCGACTGTACAGATTAGCAGCTATTATAAAAGAAGTAATTTGTTAGTTTCGTAGGTAATTACCAAAGTAATATCAACTTTTTAGTCTAATGATCATGAGCGTGTCATGCAAACGAATATTTTGGAGGAGCTAGTTCTCGACATTATCTAGCTGAGCAAATAGCTGTTCTCTAAACAAGCTATCGCAAGCGCTATCCGGGCAAAGATGTCGCATTCGAAGGCTCGTCGAAAGCGAAACTGAAGCGAAAAAAAGAGTGCCTGTGACGTCAGTACCACCACTTCGTCTCGGTGGCACCAAGTTGACACAGTCGCGAAAAACACGGCTTCTTGAGCGGTTGCATTGGGATCGCCCTCTGTATAGTTTCGTTTTCGGTGAAATCTTAGTGCCTTGAAGCCGCTGGCCTTGTATATCTGTGCCAGCCTTCCGTTCCGTGTCCCTTCGTCACCGTACAATAATTAACATCCTTGACAGTAAATAAGCGAGCAAATCTGTCTACAACTTGCATTCTTACCCCCTTCTTTCACTGCAAGGGTGTGAGTTATATAAAGATTTGCACCCGTATTCACATTTAGAGGCGTAAATTAATTTACAGTGTGCTCCGCAGCGAGCTTTCAGTTATCCCCAAAACTCGATGCCGTTTGCCGCCTAAAAATTTTTTATGGAGATTCAACTATGGCCTTCGAGATTTGCGCATGACCGACGCGCGCAAATCTCGGAGGCCGTGATCTCACGCGTTATATTTTTTAGGGGAGGGGGCGTAAAAGAGACTGGCGCGTGCGCATGTGCTCTCGCCCACCAATGTTACGCAATGCGACACGCGGCGACCACCTTGAAGAGCTTAGGCGTTGGTACAATAGAAGTATAAGTTCGCCCGTTTTTAAAATGTAATCTAAATAATGTGGCCTTATTTCCATGCAGTAAAGAAAAAGCAAAGAAATTGCCATTGTTGCCTAATCGTTATAACGTCGGACTGCTAGCTGTGCCGGGGGAGGGAGGTTCAATCCCACCATCGGACGCATAATTTTTTTTTATGTATGAGCTCTTCGGCAGGACAGCAACAGCATGCAGCAGCAACGGTCAGAAAAGTCCGGAACGGTTCTCAAAGAAAGCTTCGCGCTAAAAAAAATGCTAGGGCACCTAAGCACTGCTTATGAGTTGTGAATGCGAAAGCATTTATGTCAACTTGAATGCCGCTGAGCGGTCCCGCGAGTTTTCAACTCCTCGTGGTTAATTGAGCGCATTGAGACTGTTGGCGCGTTTTGATTAGGCCTTTCCGAGGCGCTGTTAGAACTCAGCCTGCATGGACAATGAACTCGCGCATAACGCAGGCTTCCGAGAGCGAGGGTGACGTGGCGTCGAAGCGATGTCCTCTCCCCTCAAGCAACACCTGGCGCGCTATCGCTACAGCAGGTGCTCCCTTTCGGCCGCTCTGCTCCGTCGAAGCGCGCTCGCGAGGGGTCGTCGCAGCCTATGGGAGTTTGCCTGCCGTTTATATACTACAGATGACAGACGCCGGCTTTTTCGCTCAATGGGCCATTTGACGCTTTCGCACCAGAATAAGTAATAACCAGTCGACTTTGTCGACCTTGTATATGCACTCTTTTTCCGAGTCAGTTTCGCGTTCCCCGAGTTTTCGAACGTCAGATATGCGTAGTCAATGTTCGCGTAGTTTATGTCCGCATCGAATGTCAGTGTTCGCGCAGCTGTCGCCAGGGTTTCTTTAATGAAAACTTCTAACGGACTCCAAAAAAAGAAAATTAATAAAGATTTGCGATGATGGACTCGAAGGTTCTCAACTGCATTAGGCACCGAGAATATTATATTTATGTTTATTTGCCATTACTTTGTTTATGTGCTTCTCGCGACGCTTTCCATTTTATGCTGTCGAGGTTTGGAAATGTTTTCTTCGCACTATGCTGTCCGGTAAGGTAAGCCCCATGTCTGGCTCTGCCATCTACCTTCGCGCACTACTAAGGAAAATTCGGCCCGCCATAATGGCGTAGTGGCATTGGCGTCGCGCTAGCTACTACGCCCAAAAGCGCAGAATCAAATCTCGGCCGAGGGCGGCCGAATTTTCGATGGGGGCGAAATGCAAAATCGCACGTGTATGCCGTGCATTAGCTGCACGTTAGAGAATCCCAGGTGGTCAAAATAATACCGGAGCCTCCCCACTACGGCGTGTCTCATAAGCACACCGTGGTTTCGGCACCTAAAGCCCCAGAATTTAAGGAAAGTTTGACAGCGGGCTAGTTTGTTGAACACACAAGAGCTTCTACGCAGGAGCCTCGAAACGACCGAAGTGGAACTAGACAAGTATTGATCGAATGTCCTGCGTATGTTCACCTGCTTCAGTGTTGCCTTCTCGAGGTTGTTGAGCACAAACTTCGCACGCAGTTGTCGTGAGCGGCCTGTAGGGCAGGACGAACGGGTTGTCACCATCGCCCATGCCTTCGTCACGCGGATGTCGTGCTGTTCTTGCGACTATGCAGTAGACAAAGAACCAGAATGCTCTGACGATTCCTTGCCCACCGACATTCACTCATGTGCTTCTTTTTCTTCCGCCTCTGCTAGAGCAAGCTGTGCGAGGGCGCCAAATTCGTTCTTCTCGCGGCATTGAGTATGAAGAACGCCTGAGGAATATGGAAGAAAGTAAATGGGCTCGGAGAGTGTTCAGGTATCTGTACAGGAAAAACATTGATTCACAGTGGAGGAAAAGAACTAGGAAGCTTACCAGCAAGTATGTGGCCATTAGGGTGGGCAGCATAGCAACAAAGACGGCCAAGCGGAAAGTCAGAGAGGCTGAAATAATCTCATGGGTGGCGGCAATGGAAAGGAAACCTGTCATGAGTAACTACTTAGGAGGAAAAAACGAAATCAGGAAAGAAACAATTTATGATAACTCAAAGCGAAGCTCATTACCTTTCGAAGCGAGATCGGGATGCCTTAGAACACGCACCTATAAAGCGAGATATAAGAAGGAACAAGAAGCATGTGTTTGCTGCGGTAAAGCTAGGGAAACTATGGAGCATGTTTTATTAGAATGTGAAGACGTCTACCCAGCGGGTGATTTAGGCACCACTGGCCTCCTTGAAGCCCTTGGGTCCAGCGGGAGCAGTGGAAAAGTAAACATGTCCGCAATAGGCATTAGTAAGAGGCGATTGGAGGATTGGTGGACGAAAAGTAGGGGAACAACAAAAAACGAAGACGTACAAAAGCACAGTTTGCAATAGGGGAGCAGAAAATTTGGGTGCGGGAGCTTATAGTGTTCATTTTTTCATTTCATATTGTTTAACCTAGGTAGGACATTAGGCAGTATATTAGCAAAAGCTTGCTGGCGCAACCCACCGCCCCGTTCCAAAGGGGACGCTCATAACATCCATCCATCCATCCATCCATCGCGGAGGTTTCCTCAGAGCTGCGCGTCACCTTTGCGTGACAGTAGTGGCGATTTACTTTTTGTCGGGCTTTGAGCGCAGCTTGAACATCAGTGTCCCGTCTTCTCTTCCTATAGCCGCTCCACCGCGCGGATCGGCCAGGACTTTGTGTTTATTGTAGAGGGTCGCAGGACGTGCGCGGTCATACCCGCGGGAATGTATGCGCCGTCATGCCGAATTTGATTTGCGAATCTCACAGACTTCAACTTAGTGTTTCGTTTATTCGTTTCTTTCTGTCAGTGTGTGTATGTACGTTCGGAGAAACTTACGCGATGCCCACCTGAGTGCTGAACCACACGATAGCTTTACGATTCCTGCTTTCATTTACATCTAAAGTTATTACCTCCGACGCATTTACGACCGCCACACTATTCTTGACCAATCACCCTTAGTGGATGCTGTTAAGAACGGCCCGATGACGTGTAAGTTTCGCCTGCCAGTTGCGCCAATGGGCGTCATCTTTTCCTGGAGCGCCGCCGCAAACCTCTAGCCACGGCGTCACCTCGTCGCCATTGTAACTAAACGGCCTCGTCGTGATTGGGACTGAATGAGTTCGACGAAGCAGGCCTTGTGCCGCAACACGACACCGCCAACCAGGTCGGCCGAGAGCGGGGGAGTTGCCGCGGGAACGTCATCCGGGGCCCCTTCCCACGCGCTGACCAAGACGCAGGACAATGGCTACCCGGTAGCGCTACCCGGGTCAGCTCCGAGTTCTACGAAGCCCCTCTGACGTCGACTCCGGACCGTGCACCTGTGTGTGTGTGTGTGTGTGTGTGTGCGTGCGTGCGTGCGTGCGTGCGTGCGTGTGTGTGTGTGTGTGTGTGTGTTTGTGTATAAGAAGTCCCGGGGAGAGGCGGCGTGTTTACAATGACTGGACAAATGTTTCCGTCCCCTTGGAATCGAGGGGGGACCGAGTGTTTATAAGCCGCTGTTGTGCGGATGCACGACACACTTTTCTTAAGCAGTCATGTTGGACTGAGACACTCTCTCAAGCAGTCGTGTTAGACTGCCGTACTTTCTCTCGCAGTCATGCTAGACTGATGAGCTGCATGTAAATACTGTAAATAAACCCATATTCCTCGTTCTCAATGACAAGCAGCCCTTCCATTCATCAACGTCCTCAGCGTGGATAAGTTGGACGACGGCATGGGCCAGCTACCTTCTAATTCATGCCGGACTCCAATCTTGATAACGTGTTACGAGCGATGGGATTGAGCCCCAAATCCTGACGATACGCGCGACTGGCACCAAGGTCATGATCGTCATTTACGCTATAACTCACTTCGAAGATATAGGAAAGCGCACAGCTCCAGCGAAATCGTAGTGTCGACGGTCAGCAACCATTTACCATCGCCCTACAGACCTGCAGCCACGGTTTCTTTTTATTAGGTAGACAAGATACACGTATGTTCATAATTTAATTACCTTTTTATACTTGACTCTGCATGCATAGTTCTGTAGGGACAGAATAACCGGTCTTGGTATTGGTGGTGATGAACACTAGCTCACCTTTATTAAACGTGTAGACTGCTGCATTTTCCACGGAGTGGTTCCCAGTTCTTCGTATACGTAAGGTCGCATTGAACGCCGTGCTGCACAAAGCTAAAAGTGAGATAAGAGCAACCGTTCCTGCAATATTCACTCAATACCAAGATATTACTCACAGTACGTCTGGTCGCTGCGGATCTCTGTAACGAAATGTGTATACCCACTCCCTCCCGCCATAGTAGTATTGTCTCTCTATTGAGTAGCACCGTCTTTTGGTCATTATGTTGTAACTACGACTCTTAACCCAAATTCTGCCGTTGATGTTGACCACCTGAAAGTAAAAATACGGCGTGTAAAATATACAATGTTTAAGCAGCCTTGAAGCTGTATTGCTTGAAGCCTGAGGAAACTCGCAAACATGCTTGGAATGACTGAGATGTCATTCAATTATGGAAATAGCCGTAGGCTGGCGTATGCTACGGAACAGGCTTGACTTTATTAGGTAGCCCTAGGACAGCGTGCTACATAAAAGTGTTTTTCCGAGCGGCCAGTCGCGCGGCAATGTTGTGTGTGTTCGCGGGCTTCTTTCACGCTCGGAAAACACTTTTATGTAGCACGTATTGAGCAACAGAAAGCTGTATTGGGAATTTTTCAAGTTGCTCCGCAATTTTCTCATTGGCTCCTCTCGTCTAGCTATAATATTTGAGGAGTTGATTGGGCGCAATGTAAAAAATAATCTGAGTATTTCCAAGCGAAGGCAAACAGCATTACCTTGGTTCTGTCCAAGTACGTGCATGGTATTTGCATATTTTTAAATCTTGGTGCATGACAGTTGGGACACCCTGTATAAGTTCTCACGTACCTTGTTAAATAGATACACATGGAAGCATTACTGGTAAGAACTGTTGCAGTCTTTTAGTCCTGTAAACTGGCGAGCATAGATTGGGAGTAAACTGCCAAACGTAGCAAGATATTTGTGTTGTGTGAGCCGTACTTCCCACGCCATGAACGGAGTAACCAGCCAATTTCGTAGTGTTTGGATGTTGCGTAGTGTTCCTCATCAGAGGAACAAGTTAGTGACATGGAGTTCTGGACTATTTTACATATAAAACGAGTATGCTTATGACTATCTGAGTGTACACCCGTAAGCAGAAGTATACGGACCACAGGGTCGCCGAAAAAAACAGAATGACTTAGTAATTAACAGGCATAAAGGGAAACTGACAAGTGCACTAGAAAATTCGCAACGCCAAGTTTGGACTGCAGTCTTTAATTTCAAGTTACTCTCGCAGGCAGAGGAGAAAATCAGTTTTATCGCGGAATCCCAGGTCCGTATACTTTTGCTCACGGGTGTACGTTTGTCAGAAGAAAGCAGTTAAACTCGGTAAAATAAGAATATATTCTTTACTTACATCGCGAATGTGTTGTTCATCGTAGTGCGCAGGGTCCTCTTCGTAGGGAACATTCAAAACCTTGTCGTCAGCCACCGCACCGAGGCATTGTGCAACCACGACTATCGTCCAGAACATTTCCTTCAATTGAAGGCATGTTTGTGGATGCATAGCCCTGCAGAAGCATTTGTTGTAAACATTTAATACGCACTGAACGTACACATTTACTGTATATCAGGTTTGTTACTGAAAATGTTTAGCAATTACCAGACACTGCACAACGTATATTACGAGACGATTTTTACATCTAACACATAATTTGACGACGTACTTCAGAATTTATATATTTAATTAGTTCTTTATTTATTTACTTATTGTGCACTGAAGTCGTATAAACATTAAAAAGGAGAGGGGTTACAATCAAACATACAAGCAAAAAGAAAGAACAAGAAGAATACAGAATAACACAGAACGCAACCAGCAAGCAATAATGTCATCAAATGAATTCTTCGCGTCAATAAGGTCAGGCACTACATATGCAAACAAGGCAAAATAAAACAAAAGAATACGTAAACAGAACAGATAAGAGCACACACAGAAAACAAGAATAGTGGTTATTCAGATTATGCTGGCCAGTCATCGGCGGAGACGATCAGTGTCTGTAATGCCGGCTAACGACCAGGAAGGCGGTTCCATGCTTGAGGAGCGAAGGACCGGGAATAAATGAGGGTGTTTTGACGCGGAGCGCTAACTTTGAGCACGCGTTCTAGACGTGGGGAAATTACGAAAGTTGGTTTGATGCAATGAGCATTTAATGAGGCGATAATTACGATACGTTGTCTTTGTCAGGTAAAGGAAGGTTATGACTGGATTTCGAGCTGGTTACGCCAACTGTGCGATGATAGTGGCATAATGAAATGAGCGGAGCTATTCTGCACATCTTATCGATTACTGTAACGTGACCGGGGCCTGTTGAGCCGTTTAGGTTAGGGCAAACATAAGTGATGTATAATTGCGCTTTAAGCGCTGTAGGAACTTTAGGAACTGTAGCAAGCGCAACTGTAGCAACTGTAGGAACTGTAGCAACCGCAAGATAAAAAATTGTTTTAGAAAACCAAGCATACGATTGACTTAAGGTATGACTGAGTGAACAGATTTGTAAATGTCTTATCGGCGATGTGAACGCGGCAGAACGCCGATGTAGTAATAATAACCAGTTACAAAATTTATTGAATTACCGTTAAGAGAACACGCGGGAAGGGGATCGATTGTGACAAATTCTCATTAATTTACTTCTGGCTACGCTCAATCCCATATTTTACATTTTACACCATCTAACGAGGGTATTAAGGTCAATTTGGGGATTTAAGGTATCAGATTAGGAAGAATTTTTGCTATTAAGGTAACACACTGCCGGTTTCCTACTCTGCGCATTACATGACTCTACCAATCTATACGCTTCGTTCCTCCTAAACCTCAGCTAGAACATCGGCTACTACCGTAAGATATCTAATCCTGACTGTCTTTTCCCATGCCTCTTAACGCTAAGCCAATCACAGATTTCGTTGCATCACTCGTGGAGTTTTACACTTTTGCAGGTGTATAAAGGATGTTCGATTGTCCGATATGGCGAACACCCTCGCGTTTACAGGGTAATATTGAATAGTTGGTGGAGACCAATGAAGGTACCTTGTCCGCCTACTTTTTCTGGAAAGTAATGACGCATGCAACGTAAGGAACGAAAAGTGTATTAAATAAATTTTCAAAGCTATCGCTGTCAAATTCTCCCGTCAGATATCTCTGCTCGTCCAAGGCTGTCAGAATTATGACACTATCTTGAGCCACGCCTTTTCTGATCGAACGTCTAGTTTCAACCCGTTGTCGTTCGCTATAAAAAATAATAATGTCCTAATGGTAGGGTTGTTATACTTGGGACGAGCGATCACCCGTAAGGGTGTAAAATTTTTTTTAGGGTGACAGTGTCTGCTCAAGCGTTAATTGTCCTCCAAGTTTCGGCCCACTATGTTGGTACTCGTACGATGCGCCGAATGTTAACTTTTATTTTCACGGATATCTTTAAGATGAAGATCACCGCTCGGGAAAGGCTGCCATACGGGCTCCAACGTAATTTTGATCGTCTGAGCATATTTTTTCCCTCGTGACCCGGGTCTCCCTATCGCTACATCGCCTAGATAAATGTACTTTAGCACATCTTTAAAGGGTTGACTGCAAACACCGAATTATCCGCGCTACCCAAAATTGTCTCTGTCTACATGATGCACATTATTTCTTAAACGAATTACTGGCCCATTGAAGTCTTCAATTATTGGTTATACTAAGAAAGAGTTTGTTTAGTGCAAGTACACGGAAAATAAGACGGAATAGACATGACAGAATGTTTTTTTTTCCTTAGGCCTGGAGACACATTTTATTTCTTGCAAAAAAACCTTTATTCCTTTAATGCATGTACCATTGTAAGGATCACGACAAGCTGACGTGCGACTTTGTTGAAGCCGAAATAATTTTAAGACTTGGGTCAGTTTGTGTACACACCCCTTCTATGATTCTGAGCGATGAAGCGGTTGAATTTCTTAGAAGGCGATGCAAGCTTACATGTGACATGTTGTCACCGAATTGCATAAATCGCTGTTTTCAGGAATAAAGATATGTTGGAAGTCAGTGCTCCGTCTTGTGTACTCTTTCTTTCTTTCCAAATGTACGCACGCAAAATAAACTTTTTTCCTAATGTTGACATACCACATGCAATCTGTTACTGAATATTCTTTTCTAAAACCACCTTGTTTTCTGGGTTGATATGGAACGTCAAGTGTTAACCTGTTACTATTCGAAACTACCTTAGTGAATCTTTTGTATAGCACGAAAAACAAGCGCATGGGCCTACAATTCTTTAATGACTCCTTTTATGAATTCATATTTCGTTGCCATCATGGCAAATCTGTGGTAGAGTTCAAGTCACGAGGCATTGCTTACAAAGTATCGCAAGCATTCAGAATTGGGCACTTCAACGATCCCTTGCCACGTCAGATGCAGCTGTTGCATCTTCTACCCGGGGCATGCCTTGCAAAGCCGTTCTACCCTGCTCCCTGATCACAAGATGAACTTCTTTGCTATCACGCCTAATCGTGTTTATGTGGCTGTTGCGAGTTGTCTACAGTTCACCATGGAATTCATCTTCTCTCTTTATTACGGCATCAAAATTTCTGTTTTCGTTTGTTCTTTGTTACTTTGCATATGTACGCATTGTCCCTGCGAAAACCAAGTCTACTTGCTAACTTCATTCATCCTCCTGTAGTAACTGCTTCGTAAGTTCTTCAAATGTTATTTCACCCTTTCGTATATTTTAGATTAGAACATTGAACATGCAACTGCTACGGTCTGATCACGTACATTCGGAAACTGTTTGGTATATACGCACAAAATTCTGAAATTGTGCGACCAAAAGTTCAAGATGCACTCACACTGAGACGGAAATGCAGGCAGCAAACCTTGCTCTGAGTTACACATGCAAAAAAATACTTTACAGCCCGGCCTCCCATTTACCGAGTTGCACACACTACAATGACCATTGTCGTTCTAGGGTGATCATCACACAATGATGCTCCTAAATTTAGAAATACGTCGCAGCGCCAACTGTCATACAACTTTGTCAGTTAGCATAATGAACAATGAACTTATGATATTTAACAACTCACAGCGTATACCTGGTGTCCCACGTAACTTGAAGCAAATTTTAAAAATGCGGAAATGCCACGTGGCTGTATAGAAACAACGAAATGTTATTTTCCGTCGCTTGGAGATACTCAGAGTATTTTGTGTATTCCGCCTAATTACATAATTAGTCTTAATTCATTAATCAACTTCCCAAATGTTATAGTTAGATGAAAAGTGCAAATTGCCGCGCGACTGGCCGCTTGAGGCACATTGCGTGTATTCGCGGGCTTCTCTCATGCTTGGAAAAACAGTTTTATGTAGCACCAGGGGCGTAGCCAGGGGGGGGGGGCTTATATGGCTTCAGCCCCCCCCCCCCCAGAAATTATTTCATGCTGTCATGCACCACCGACCAAAACAATCACCGACGCCGGAAATCCTTCTGGATTTTGTCTAGAACGTCTTTTTCACGCTCGAAATAAATTTCGGCACGAACATTGCGAACTCGCGGACGGGATTTCGCAGCAACGCCCATGCACCGGGAGTCATATAACGCAAGGAGCCCCATCCGAGCACAAAGTTCCATGAGCGTTTTGATGACGAACGGGCTCGTCGCGGCATATCGCGGAGGCCGCGGAATCTACGGAGTGCATGGATTTCGATTCCTAAACTTTAAGAGTATAAAGATCTCATGAACTTTTGATGCGAAAGGTACATTGACCTTTACAAAGTCGTGCTTTAGATTTTCAATTCCGGAATTTTTCGGTTTACTGCAGTTGTGAACATTTGACGCCAAAGGTGCATTGACTTTTCTAAAGTCGTACATCGGGCCATACAACGAGGCAAACCAAATCAACACACTACCAGATAAGTTGACAAAGCGCGCCGCGAGGTCCGATGAGACGAAGCGTTGTGGTGTTTCATTTGTGCCGCCATGTCACAGAAAAGAATATCATTTTTTTCCTCTGCGCCAAAGCACCCATGTCAAGACACTAAAACTAGCAAAGGTAACTACGTTCTTATTCATTTTTCTACTTGACTTTTCTTCGCGAGGACACATTGAGCCTCTTCATTTTTTTTTCTCGCTACCCCCGGGCTGTCTGATCTATGGATCTGTGATTGAGTAACATGTTTATTTGCCTTGTTTGGCGTATTATATACAGTGACCTTTCCTTAGATACATAAATGTATCGGAGACTTATACGTATATTTAAATACCTTGTTGCGAGGTTTTGTGTATACGTGTAGTGAACTTTGTTCCCAGTGGCACTCTTTTGCTCTTTATCAAGCTGTATCTTCGCATTTGTATATTCCATTGCATCATCAGATTTCTAATGTACGAGGGCGAGTCAAGTGAAAGTGAGCCAACCCACCCCGCGCAATAATCGTTCGGTTCATTATCTGCGAGACATGCGCGTAGCAGACAGGCATCTCTCATTCACAAAAGTGACACGCAGGTGGGAGGATAAATGTTCGTTAACGCTCTCATACACTGGGTTGAACATGGTTGCATGACCTAATGGTCGCTCCAAAAGTTGAACAGCGTGGTGTCGTGAGGTTTTTGACAGCTGAAGGTGTTTCCCAAAAACAAATTAGTCGTCGTATGGCTGCCGTGTACGCATCTCATTGGCCACTGTGAAGTGTTGGAGCAAACGGTTCAAAGAAGGACGCGAAAGTTGCAAGCCGATCCAAGACCGGGCCAAAGCCAACGTGCAATCACCCCCAACACAGCACAGTTGCAAAGGTTGATGAGCTTATTATACAAGAGCGGAGGATAAGCATCGATGAACTGGCACAGCCTGTGAACATCTGTCGCGGTTCGGTTCACACTATAATTCATGGACATTTCGGTTATCGGCTTTTTTGTGCGCTACGGATGCACAAGATTTTGAACCATCGCCAGAAGACGGAGAGGTTCGGCGCTGCCTTGACTCATCTGATACGGTATCACAATGAGGGTGACGACTTCTTGTCTGCATTTGTGACCGCGGACTAATCATGGTGCCACTATACCACGACCTTGAAACACGACGACAAAGCTTACAGTGGAAACATTCGAATTCACCGCCCCCAAAGAAAGCAAAGGCCGTCATTTCTGGCGAAAAGGTGTTGTTGACTTTTTTTTTTCAATCGCCAGGGACCATTACCTATAGAATTTTATAAGCCTGGAGAGGATAGAAATCGTTTCCGACATTGTGAAATGCCGGATCGGCTGCGCGTCGCAATCAAGAAAAAACGACGTGAAAAATTGACCAATGAGGTCATCTCGCTCCACGACAATGCACGTCACCACGTCGCTGATGTGGTTAACACAAAACTGGAAAAATTCAAGTGGGAAACCCTGCAGCATCCGCCATACAGCCCGGACCTGTCGCCTTGCGACTTCCACATCTTGGGGCATTTGGAAAAACAGCTCAAGGGAACCAGATTCGTGTCGGACGATGACGTGAAAGAGTCAGTTACAGACTTTTTGAAGCAGCGACTCAAGGTGTCTTATGAGACGGGAATCACGCGACTCGTTATTCAGGGAGACAAATGTCTAAGCGCTCATGGAGCCTACTTTTAAATAAAGTACCCCGTTTATCATATATTCGCAATGGCTCACTTTCATAAATTTGACTGGCATTTCATCATAATATCAACTTTGAGAAATATTGAAAAAAATAGTTAATCTGCGAGTTTCGCTCATTTGTAAATCGCCCCCACTGACATATAATGATGCGTTGCCTAAAAAAAAAATAACGTTATCTGCAATAACAATGGCCATACAGAGATTGTACCCTCCGCGGTCCGGACAGATGCGCGTAGACTAAGGAAATAGAGCTCCGCGAAAACGACGTATTTTTCACACTTGTATAGACCTTTTTTCATAATGTCGACAACTTTGTGCGCACAATGAGTTACCACCACAATCGTAAAAGCGCGTCCTTGAGCTCAGGACCCGCGCAAGTTGTTTGTGAGCAAAGCGTACTCTGCTACAGGTGTTATTGAGCCTGCTGCGTTGTTCAGGCACGCACTCGGCGTTTTGGCAGCATAATATGGCTCCGCAGACGGGCGTAGCTTCCCCGCAGAAGGGTAGGTAACAATAGAGCGTTTAAGAAATAGCGCTTCTCTGCGTACTCAAACCATAGGCCTGCTCATGTTATTTTGCACTCCTTGCCTTTATTTATTAATTTTCTTGCACGTCTTTCTTTTTGCTTTTTTATACGCCCGGAAGTCTGTGGATTCTAACTTTGGATGCAGAAAAGCCTACGTCGGTGCACTGAACTCCGAATTGATTTTTTTTGCACTTATGCATATCTTACTACTACAGGAATTGCACAAGTATAGAAGCACTGCTTGCTTAGCAGCATGCGGCTGAGCTGTGGCATGTCACATTTCAGTGAAAGAGCGTTGGAGACACAGTACGGGGCATACAACCGCGTGGCGGGGTAGATGAACGCGGCCTACAAAAACCAGCCCGCGTCTATCCCTCACAATGGCGGCCGAAAACCAGCGCCTCCTGGCGGCAGCACAGGGTTGTCGGAATTATGTGAGTCCCTTGGAGAAGGTGCAGCTCCTCCCTCCCTCCCCCTCCTAAAGGAAAGGTTGCCGTTAGAGCATTTATTCATCACGCGTGTATCGTTGGGTACAGGAGTCGTAGGAACGGTCCGAAAAGAAGGTGCGAAGCAGCAGCTTTGCTATACCCACATCCGCTGAAACTAGGCAGCATTAGCGAACGCACATTACTACAGAACACACGACAATACGTATAAAAAACGTATAAAATACATATAAAGAAGGAAAGTTTCCCGGTTCTTGCAATTCAAACGATAGCTCAACAAAGAGGAGCAGTGCACTCGCGCCATGTTCTCGAATAGAGCGTTTTTAGAGCGCAGCTCTTTGGCGTCCGTTCCTGGGTTTCGCGTCGTCGTCGGCGTTGTCGTCGGCGTTGTCGTCGGCGTTGTCGTCGGCCTCGTAACCAGCTCCGCCCCCCTTTCATCCCCCCAGCGCTAGCAGCGACCGACTGATACCGCTGGATGCCGCTGACGCCGCTAGAGAGTCAAGATAACGTGACTGCATAGAACACCGTCGCCGCCATGCAGAAAGAGGAGGAAAGGGTCCCCCCCCCCCTGTTCTTGTGTGGCGGATAGGGTGCTCTTCAGTTGCCGACGCGCCGGTTATTTCACGTAGGCCCCGGCACGTCGACGAATACGTGACCACCTTCCCATGGCTAGACCTGGTTCTTAGCGCTGCGGAAGCGAGGGTATCATATTGTTTGTGTCGGCATCGGCGGCGTTGTCCCTGAAACCAACTCCGCAGCTGGGGTTGACTCACTATCGGCGTCAGCGGCATCAGTCAGTCGCTGCTATCTCTTCCCTCCTCCCTTTATCGTGTTGTCCGCTTGCTGCGCGCGCTTCTGCCCCCATCGTTTGCCGCTGGGTGTACACGCCGCCCCCCTCCCCCCTCTTCCTGCGAGTCTCCGGTTGTCAAAGCGCCGGCTCGAACTTAATTCCTTTCTTCGCTCCTCCTCCAATGCAACCCCTGTGCGGTGGCAATCAGAGAGCCAGATCGGTGGCGGCGGATCTGTATATGTGCACCGCCCGAGCCGAAATTGCCGCTGCCGTTCGCCACTGCGAAATTATCTGCCAGTTCTTTCTGAGCCATGAGCGAGACGACCGATGGAAGTCCTCCGTCTGCTGCTGCTGCTGCTGCTGCTAAACGAGCTGCCAGAGCAGAGGCCCAGCGCCGTCGCCGTCAGAATCCAGAGGTGCGTGCCGCCGAAGCAGAAGCTTACCTAGTGGAGTCTTTGTTAAAGGAATACGTGTGAAAAATAAAAAAAAATTCTGTGATAGCGCATACATGTGTTGCTCGATTTCTTTGCCTCAATCTATCGAAAAGGTGAAACAGCTTATTTGCTGCGCTCAAATTTCGCATTAGGAAGTAACGTAATCGTCGGTAATTTTTTTTTTTTTGCGTGTACCTTCATAGGTCTGTGCATGCATGCACTCATGTATGTGTTTGTGGATCCAAATGAAGCAAGGCTATAACAAGGCCGCAATCCAAATGCAAGCATACGTGTTCAAATTGAAAATGGTCGTACACGTAGCGCTGAGATACGGACGAAAGAAGCAGGTCGCGTGCAGTTCAGGAAAATTTTCCAAGTTTGGAGACGGACCAATGGCCCAGGACTGGGCAGCATTCGACAATTCACATTGTCACGTTGTAGTGACGGTGAAGAACACAGTAGCAAGAACTGCACATCGAAAAGCTATACCCCTTTACCGGGTGAACTTGAGCCCCTAATTTGCAAGAGACATTCAAAGCACAACGATAGCGGTCGAGCACAGTCGGCGATCATCGACAATCTGATCTACGGATCAGACGCGTCGGAAATTTACCGGTGACCCGGCCGAACCTTCCAGCGTATATAATCGCTGGTGCTCGCGCAAGTTCTAGAACGTACACCCCTATAATCGTCGAGCACGCAGTCTGATCACACGCAAGACTCGGCGACGACGCGTACAACAAATGGAGTCGGCTACAAGAATCGAGAATCTCCTGATACACGCAGGCGTGCCCTGCGCCGAGCGATAACGTTTAACATTTATCAGTCGGTGAAAAGCGGCCACCGGAGAAATAAAAACAAGTACGCGAGTCAACGTATCTTAGATGCTATCTTAAAAGAGAAAACCAGTATTTGCACGACGGCGGGACGCATACGAACAGCTCAGCAAAGGTCACGTGTGCTCGGACAGCGCTTATGCCAGCAGGGGAAGCCAGAACTTTGCCCTTTAGTTGCATCGTGCACGTCTCCGGAGCCCTGCAAACCACGACCTCCTCTATAAACTTTTATAGAGGAGGTCTATAGACGGTTTCGCTCGCGCGATAACAGCAGAGAGAGTGCGGCCCCAAGAAACTTCCGGTCACGGGCCTTGTCAGTTTACTGCGCCTGAAAACAAGCGCATTTTTAAGTTGTTTAACCGTGCGCGAAGTCTATCTTTAAGTTTTGAGATAAAAGACGCGCACATTGCGCCTCAAGACTAATACGTAAAATTTTTCGTATAACTTGCGGCAACCTTGACTTGTAAAATTTTTTTTATGTAGAGAGAAAAAGTGTTGAAAATCTGCTACTCCACATCGCCGCCTATGCCTTTCTTACCCGCTATATTTAGCGGGGTTGAGCAAAACCGGAAGCCGTCCAGGGTTGATGTTTGTCAACAACTAAAGGGTCTAAGGGGAGCCTTATAGAGGAGGTCGGGCTCCAAAGCCTCTAAGCTCGGTCCCGCATGCATCGTCGACATAAACTGTGGATATCGTGATTACGTCTAAAGCAACGCTTAACGTGACCAAGCGTCACCTAAGACTCGCTAAGCCCAAAAACACACCAACCAAAAATTGCTTTTTAGCTTGCATTCTCGTAAGGATTTAGAGTTATTCGGTGCGGGCTCGGGGACTCGTTCAATGAGCTCACCTAATTGCTTCCATACTTCTTGAGAAAATGGCGGAGACTGCGGAGATTTGGCACAATGTCCTATTAAGTGACATGATCAAACATAAGTTAAATTAAAGGTAAGATTGACGATAAAGCTAGGTAAGAACGGAAACCGCAGGTATGTTTTGTTTGTAATAGAATAAATGTGGCATTGCCGTCAGGGC
The DNA here is from genome assembly GCF_050947875.1 of Dermacentor variabilis. Taxonomy (NCBI): domain Eukaryota; kingdom Metazoa; phylum Arthropoda; class Arachnida; order Ixodida; family Ixodidae; genus Dermacentor; species Dermacentor variabilis. The sequence continues at coordinate 17,076,876 of NC_134578.1, read as the reverse complement.
GCATGTTTATGTGGGAGTCATTGGTTCCAACAGTCCCCTTAATTTCTAAGTTCATCAAACAAGTTAAATATGTGTTACAACTACGTTTCATTGCATCCTCTGCCTGGGCGCTTTCACGCGCCCTGCGACTACGTAGACACAACAGGTCGCTTACATTCCTATGTTTCTGTTTTTGCGTTGACTTTGAGGCCATTAACCTACCTGCCCTACCACCTGTTTATTGTTGCGGCGTCTTAGCTTACGTGGTCCTTGGTATACTTTGCCGTGCACGAATTAGTATTCTGTAGGTCTTTCTTGTCCAGTTTCTTGCACAGTTTTCATTCTTACCAGCGTGTACAAACTAGCCTAAGAGCACTTGAGCTCTTCTCAAGTTTAGTAACATAATGGAAGTGAGAGAGAAGGGAAAGAAAAAAAAGGGGGGGTTGCGTTTTATGCGTTTCCTAGACAAGCAAGTCCCAATATTTTCGGAATGAAGCTCTTCGTGATACGAAGGCCTGGTGAGGAGCAAAAATGCCTCCCAAGTTTTTATGCTCGGGCTCGTCCCATCCTTATCTGTGTGTGGAATTTTATTGCGATAGCAATTATACGGACACTCCAGGCGCATTTCTGCCGTCGCCGCGAGGTTCCGTACGAGTGAAAGCATGTGAGGGCAGTCTTTTTCTTTCTCTATGGTGAGGGTGAGCCGGCGAACGCGATTCAATCTCACGTGCGCGACCGAGGAACGCATCCCGGATGCGTGCCCTCTCCTGTGGCACGCGAGGCAGAGGGGTGAGGGGTGTTGGTGAGGCGAGGGACGAAAGGCGTTCTTCTCCGGCTTTACTCCGGCGGCTGCTACGGTGCCTCGTTGTCCTCCTCGCCCGCCGCCCCTCCGTACAGAGTGGAGACAACCGCGGCGTCTACTGCGGCATTGGCCACGCGAATCTCAGACACCGTAGTAGACGCTTTGGCGGAAGCCGTAGGGAGGCGTTGCCGGCGCTCGAGTGTCTTGAAAGCGATCTGCGACGTGGCTAAAGTGCGCGCCCGCGCGGGCCTCATCTTCAAAGCGATGTGCGACGTTTGCAGAGTGCGCGTAGTGCTGGTAGCTTCGTATGCGCTGTGCTTTCGACGTTTCGTTCTCGCTGAAGAGAGACATGCATGGAGGTCAATTCGCTTGCTGCTGCAGCGATTCCTCACTCCAGAATTTTCACAGCGAGTTTCCGCGCTCATGGAGCGAGGTGTGTTCATGTTTACCTGTGCGCGCGCGACACCGTGCTGGTTAATTTAGTTAATACACGGTGATGGAAAAAAAATTAAATATTGGGTTTTACGTGCCAAAATCACTTTCTGATTATGAGGCACGCCGTAGTGGGGGACTCCGAAAATTTCGACCACCTGGGGTTCTTTAACGTGCACCTAAATCTAAGTACACGGGTGTTTTCGAATTTCGCCCCCATCGAAATGCGGCCGCCGTGGCCGGGATTCGATCCCGCGACCTCGTGCTCAGCCGCCTAACACCATAGCCACTGAGCAACCACGGCAGGTTACACGTTGATGAGCTAGTTGGTTTGAATCCATGATAGAATGTGTAAGTGCGACTGAAAAAGGACGTATAAAGAAGCAGATACATAAAGACAGCGTTGTCCCTGTGTGTCTCTTTCTACATCTTCGTTTAGTCGCGCTTACACATTCTATCATTGTTAATTTAGTTAGAAAGCGAATATTTACAAGTTTATACGGCCGATAAGACTACTGTCGTTACTTCGTACAGCTATCTACTAATTTGCTATCGCAATCGGTGCTTCGCCTTTCGGGCGGAACTGCAACTTTTTTTGTGAACTGATCCCCTCATCATCAGTTATGGTTAACACGACCCAGACGGAGGTAGATGCGCGCCATGAGTAGGGCCGCAATGTTCTGTTCATGGAAAAGAGGATAGCCTCAATGGCACATTCCCCCCCCCCCCTTCAGGAATGCGCTCAAATATGTTCACAATACGTTTTGAAATAAACGCATTTTTATATGCTGCAGTAAACCTCTCTTGCGTGTTGCCTGAGCTGTTGCACACATTCATAATGAAGTCCACTGAAACTACAAATAAAGCGCCTACCCAGTGGTTGCACTAATATTTATTTATTTATTTATATACTGCAGTCATCAAAGGTGATTTTAGTAGGGCGGTATAACAAAGTCATGCGTCAATGGCAAGCATGCTCTATAAAATTGGGTTCGTGCGAACGCTTCTACGTGGTCACAAATGCAGCGGCGCAAATTCGCGACTTGCCGCGCCATGAAAACGAAACGAAAACTACACTAGAAGCATCCGCCGCACTATTTTTTGCTCGCGGAAGGAGCTCAGCATGCGTTTATACAAACGTCACGGAGTTCACTGGTTTGTAGGCATCACGTGATCCGTCATAGCGGCCCGAGGCTGCTAGCCTCCGTCGGTCGTTCGAAAATTCTCAGCCTTCGCTTCTAAAGAAAATTCCCCGTCGACGCCCGCATTCTTCGCCGTCACCATGGCAGGCACCACGACGTCCAAGTGGACCGTGACCGCGACCACCCTCATATCCGTGCTAGTCATTTTCTACGCCATATACTACAAGAGACAGGCCGACGACGTTCTACGTGAGAGGCTGCAGCTAATACTCGACGGGCTGCTCAAAGCCGAGAGTCAGGTCTCCGTGGCGCCCAAGACCCGCATAGCCATCGGCTTCGGCTCCTGTCAGGACCTGATTGTTCAGAGTTCCGAACTGTTCGCGCACATAGAGCCGCCCGACGATCCGGAACACATCGATGTCATCGACAGCGAGCGTGATCTTCAGCGTGTCTTCGCCTACTACTTCCGCCATGGGGCAGCGGCCGAGTAAGTTGATTATGCAGGAGAAACGTTCCGTTACAGGAAAACGCCGTTCTTCGTGTTTTTTTCCTGGTGTTTCTATGTCTTTTGGTTGAGTTGGTTAAATCGTTTGAAAGCGTCCCACTGCGTCATGACTGCGCCTTTTTGCCTGCGTGGCGTTTATTCAAAACAAATCGTTTTACTGCCTTGTTTTCTTTTTCTGCAAGCACATGCGCAGCTGACGCTATCTACCGACATTTCCGCTTGGCGAAGCGCCCGCGGATTAGTGCCGACTGTGCGTCAGCTTGCTGCCGTTTCGTTTAGCCCCTTATTTTTTCTGCACGATCGTGCTTTCCTAGCAGGTTCAAGAGAGCTTCGATGGCATCAGTAGTTGTTTTATTGCTCTGATCAGCGCTTGCGGCCATGACCGACTTAGCAGCGACGTGCGCGTGCGTTTAAGTTGAAATGCCACTGTGATATTTGTCAGGATAGTCTCCTGCATTTTTCGAGCCGTCTGCTCAGACGCCAGTTAATTGCCGCGATTATTGCATACTCTACGTGTGCAACTTTTGCTAACTTGTTCTACTTGTTCGACGAAGCCAATTGTTCAAGCTCAAATGAAAGAGAGGTGTGTCGAAACACCCACTGCCGACAAGGTGACTTACAGGTCTTTTGTCTTTTACCGTTATCTATGCAGCCCAAAGGTTGATAGTGGTTTTGCTCTGGGTTCGGTTTTGACGCACTTCAACTGAGGCTGCGTCGAGCGCATTATCGGGGGGTTGGCACGTTGTCGGCGCTCGGTGTGTCACGTCGTCTATCATTCGAGTGGCCGTTGAGGTTATCCGCCTGGTGATAAAGGTCCAACGTGAACACCTGTGCAGCTGACCTGTTCTGGCTGTGAGCGGTGTCTTCTCTCTCTCACTGACAGTCAAGCAACGTTTACGGAGTTTTTTAAAAACCTTCAGTTACTGTGTCACTGTCTAAGTTGTACAAGAGCCTATTTTCTTTGCTGCTGCGTTAACCCATCACTAACACCGATCCTAAACGGTAGAAATATTTGCCTTCACTTTACCGTCCAAGGCTGCAAGAAAACGGGTGGCATTGACACTCTTTGTCGCCCACATAGCATTGTCATTGACTAAAACATAAGCTGACACCTATCGTTTACGTGAATCCTTATGTGTTGAAAAGCTTCAGCACTTCTGTGTGTCCGTGCATTGCATGCCAAATCCTTTGCACTTTTCAAAAGTGGTCACCACTTTGGTTAAAAACGTCACGCTATATGTGCACTTGTAAGTCCAAGAATAAATAACAGTCAGTCATAGAATGAGTACAGTAAATATGAGCTCCTCAAGGGGCGCAGGTGCGTCTTTTAACTAAGCTATGTTCATCACAAATCTTTATTTTTGCATCCTTCATAAATAATTACACATGTAGAAAATGCAGTAAATGTCGCTCATTATTTCCTGCCAAGCTGCTATCACCTAATGTACTATATAGCAAATCATAGCAATGCAGGACACAGCAATATCTTAGGAAATATATACATAGATTCCACAACTGCCTTGTTTCCGTGCAATAAAAGTAGAAAGTTGCCTATCAAGAAAGGGATTAGGCAAGGACACAATCTGCAATGCTATTCACTGCACGCTTAGAAGTATTCAAGCTATTACTGGGGAGGCTTAGGAGTGAGGATCAACAGCGAGCATCCTAATGTTCAGTTTGCAGATGACATTGTCATGTTCGGCAACACTTGGGATGAATTGCAAACAAATGATTGAGGACCTTAATTAAGAAAGTGCGAGAGTGGGGTTGAAGATTAATATGCATAGCTATTGTTCAATAGCCTGGCCAGGGAACAAGAATTCATGATTGCCAGGCAACCTCTAGAGTCTGTACAGGAGTATGTCTATCTAGGTCGATTACTCGCAGGGGATCCTGACCATGAGAAGGAAATTCACAGAATAAAAATGGGTTGGACTGCATACGGCAGACACTGTCAGTTCTTGACTGGAAGCTTACCCGTATCATTGAAAAGAAAGGTGTACAACCACTGCATTCTACTGGTACTAACATATGGAGCTGAAGCTTGGAGATTGTCAAAGAAGCTTGAAAACAACTTAAGGACCGCTTAAAGAGCGATGGAACGAGAAATGTTTTGTGTAGCATTGAGAGACAGGAGGAGATCAGTGTGAATTGGAGAGCTAACGGGGATAGCCGATATTCTAGATGACATGTATAAAAAGGGGAGCTGGGCAGACCATGTAACGCATATAGTAGGTAACCAGTGAACCATTAGAGTTACAAAATAGGTGCCAAGGGTAGGGCGAGGCACAATAGAGGACAGCAGAAAATTGGTGGGGTGACGAAATTGGGAAATTTTCAGGCACAAGCTGGAATCGTCTAGTACAAGAAGGCCATTTGGAGATTGGTAGTAGAGGTCTTCATCCCGCAGTGGACATAAAAATGAGCTGCTGCTGATAGCAAATCATACAGTAGTAGATTGCAAAACTGGTGTAATCTATGACTCAACAAAAATATGAAATATTGGGCAATGCATATGGACGTAATATGGAGGTGGTGTCGACAATCACACGCTTATGCTACCAGGTGCCTGAATTAATATGGATTTTGACAGCATCTACACGTGTCTACTGTTCATCGGTAGAGAAGCACTACATTGCACTGTAAAAGGAACTGCAAACTCAACTTTGCATGCTTTGAGAGCTTTTCCAGTGACAAAATCGTCCAAATAAAAGACAAAAAAATTAAAGGAAGAAAAGCTTTGAAATCTGAGGTTGCAGTGGTGCATCGGTGTTGAGGTTTTACGTGAAGTTCACGAAAGGTAACCTTCGCTGTCTCATCAGCCTCTCTTCAAGCAAATGAATAGAGCAAAACCTCGTCAAGTCAAAGTTGAAGAGGGAGCCAGAATTAGGTACTTTGTTATATCCATTAATCCGTTATATCCACTATTGCATTTACTGCACTGTGAATCTCTGGGGGTTTCACTGGGAATTTCACTTACTTCATTAAGTCCATTATTTTGTTATATCCCGTTTCTTTATAACAAGGTTTGACTGTAAAAGCCTCGGGAGAATCCATTACTAGCCTAAAATTGTTTTGTGTTGCCCTTAGGCCTTCCTTTTAAAAATAGTAATGCGAATTGCATTAGTGAATTGAGCTTCTACAGTGCTGAAAATGCCACTTGCTGTAAGAGGAAGCTTAAATAGCCAGAATAAATGCAAAAACGAAAGACATGCAATGACGCCACCTTGAAGTTTCTGCACAGACTCACTGTTATCTTGTCGATTTTGATGATGCTTACTTGAGCCAAGTTAACTTGAAGTTAGATAAATTTTGGGGTTTCACGTGCCAAAACTACAATACAATTATGAAGAACGCCCTAGAGGGAAGCTGTTGGTTACTTTTAACCGCCTGGAGTTATTTAACTTGCATTCAATGCAATGTGCACGCGCGTTTTTGCATTCAGCCCTCATCGCTAGTTAATCTTTTATTGCTAAGAATTGACTACACTGTACTCTAAAGAAACCAAAGAGTGAACTTAGCAAGCTTAAGGAGCTTTCATGAGCTGCAGCGGCTCAAATAGGAAAACATACTTTGAAAACGATTATGTCACACTGATGTGCTGGGGCTATGGTGCGATGTTCAAAAAACTTTGATCACAATAGAAAAAAAAAATGTCAAACTCTCGCCGCAAATTCGATGATGGTAGGGTTATGAAGCAATGGTTTATCACTCTGAACTGATCAACTGTTTTTATTTAGTGTCCCTTTATAGTGCCAAAAATACTGCAGGCCACAGGGCCTAATCAGGAGGGGAAATACAGAGCGCAATGCAAGATACAACAATGAACAGCAATAATGAGAACAGAAGTCAAAATTGAAAAATTGCTACGACGCACCAAAAATCACAGCAACTTCCTTTTTTTCCATTTGTTTTGTTGCCATGTGGTGAAAGAATATTGTTGAAGCCTTTTGTTGTGAGAATAACAGTCTTTCTCAAAACGCAATTTGTCATTCAATGTTTCCATTAAGTTCATGTAATAGAGTACGTTTGACACATCTTTTTTTCAACAGTAGACGCAGATTTTGGGCGTTGAAGGGTTAAGGAAAAAAACTAGCAGTGCCTGTGGCATCAAGTGATGTCCAAATTCAGTTTGGAAACTGCTGGGGAGTCTGTTGCTTTTGTATATGTGTTTACAATGGGGCTTTCACATGAAAGAATACACTGCTTTTTGTTTCTTCCTTGCAGGCGATTTGTTTCCAACACGACGCTATTTGCTGAGCTCGTCAAGGCGGCAAAGAGCGCCGACAGTGCCGAGTTCCACATTGGGGGCAACGCGCCCTTGATGGCGCGACGCTTTGCCTACGAGGGCTGCGAAGTGCTCCTTGGGGCTCACATGTCACCCAAGCTGCGTGCTGAGCTGCCGGAGGGCATAACTGTGGCGGGGCCGGAGGTGAGCGACGACGAGGTTCACCTGCTCATCGAGTACCCGGCCGGCGAACGGTGGGGTCATCTTCACTCTCCGCGTGCCAACAGGTGAGCAACAGATGCCTGAATCTCGGTTTCTTACTGGGCAATTTAATATATCCGAGGGAAAAGGTTATCAAATTTCATGTGGATGCATACAGCCGATGCATCTAAGGCATGTCCGACAGCTTATCACTGTCTTTGAAAAGTGTACAATCATTGCATTCAACTAGTGCTAACATGTGGGGCAAAATATAAGCGGTTAACAAAAAAAAAAAAGTTTGAAAAAAGCTAGAGACTGCACAACAAGCAATAGAACAAAGAATTGGAAGCGTGACTTTAGGACACGGGGAGAGAGCAGGGTATAACAGGGAGAAGACAGAGGTAGCTGATATTCTGGGTGAAATTAATATTAAGGTGCAGATTTCTACAGATTGTGCAATGCGAAGGGCAGATAACCAATGGTCTCTCAGAGTTACTGAATCGGCGCCAAGGGAAGGGAAGCACAGTTGAGGAGTACAGAGTGTGATGAAATTAGGAAATTCGCTGGCATAGGATGGATGGGAGTCAGCTGATAGAAGACAGGAGTAATCGGAGATTAGTGGGAGACGTCCTCATCCTACTCTTGATTAAACTTTATGACAACAATGAGTAAAGAGCTAAAGGGAGGTGCAGGCAGTGCTTATGTCTTTCCTGCCTTGTAATTTGTATGTAGCCAAGAAACGGGGAAGCCCACAAAGGCATTGAGGAAATCAACTGTGTTGTCAGTTGAAGTGTGGAAGTAATGTATAGAAGGGAAATGAAAGTCTAAAAACTTTTCCAGCACAAGGCCCCCCCCCCCCCCCCATCTCAGGATGACTGCCGACTTTAATGCGATTAGCATCGAGGCAATGTAGCGAGACACTGTATTGCCACTGCCAAAACATGTCATGTACTAGGATTGTATTGTGGCCGGATTCTGCCCTTGCGCTTTCCTCTGGACAGGCTGGGCCATCTACTGGCATCACCGCAAACGAAGTCTGCGCTTGGTGCGTGTGTGAATATATGTTTAAACAACATTGTTTGAATATATATGATGCGGGTTCGGTTGCGCACAGTACTGGAAAATTGTATGGTTAATTTTTTTTTTTTTTGTCTTTGAAGGGTTGCACACATCCCATGGCAAATACCCAGTGGCCTAAGTTTGCATCAAAGAGGTTCATTGAAGAGTAGCACATTCCCAGTGCCAATACACAAATGGCCCACATTCTTGGACAGCACTATCTTTGGTATCAGCCCATATTTGTGGTGAGATAGGTGGATAGCTGCATAGACGGAAAGAAAATTGGTTTGGGTATGCTAAGAATGCTTACTGCATTTAAAAAAATTGAGCCCCTTGTTATTTGTGTGCCCTGCACAGGATTCATTTTTCAGCTTTGGGACTCCAGCATTAATTGTGCTGTGGGACCATCTTAATAAAAAAATAATAAAGAAATGGTCCAAATCACATGCCGTGCATTTTTTTCTTTTCCCTTCGTCCTTTGGCATTGACTTGTTTGCTGCTAACTCTGCCCCAGGTTCATAATTCACAATGACCACACCAATCCCAAGTTGGCCTCCATCGAAAGCTTTGTGCCGGAGCTTGAAAAATTCAAGCCGAAGCTGTTGGTTGTGTCTGCACTTCAGATGATGGATAACTTTCCATTTGAAAAAGGTAGGCATGGTGTAGGTATCTTTATGGTTTTCTCTATGGGCAGCATTATGGAGCTGACAGTGTTGGTATATCACTGCAAAATTGTTTGTTCTCATAAAGTAACCAACCGATAATTCGAACTAGACGGGCACCACCAGAAAGTCAGAATCTTCGGAGTTGAAAATATCAGGTTTTCCAGAATATGAGTAACTTTATTTCGTAAGGGGCCAAAAGAATGCGTCAATGTGTTGCTATGTGTACTACACTTGCCTGCTACCCAGTCAATCTGTAATAGTTCCGCTGTTGTCATGCTGTTGCTACAGATACATGAAAGTACGGTTAATGCATGCACCTAATCTCCAACCCATGGTCGCATAACAGAAGTTAACTGTTTCAATAACTGTTTCTTCGCAACAGTTGTTGTCCAGCGCTGCATTTGGTGCAAACATCAAGGGTGAAGTTGGTGCCACTTCTAGGTGCTTGGTAATACTGATAGACAAAAATTTATAATGTCAATCAAATTTGCCCGTGATCAATCCGGACGCATGGAACTGGCACGGCAAACCGCAGATGGAGCTTTTAGAACTTAGCGGCCTGGCTCGATTTGCCCTGTGTTTTGGGGGCAGCCAGTGATTACTGGATCGACTAGGTTTCTCTCATTTTGGATTCGAGAAGACGCCGACAACAATCCAGCTACCGTGATCTATTCTCCCACCAAGCCAGCAGCTTACAGTACCAAGACAAAAATGTAGCTCTTTTTGCTTGACTCGGTAGCTAAATTACCACATGGATGTGCAGGCAGAGTCTGAATTATGAAATGGCGCGCTATGGAGGCGTCCAAACTTCTCTTCGTTCTTAATAGATTAAGTCGGAGCCTGTGGCATCAGTGGCGGTGCCACAAAGCTGTCTGAATGATCGAGCACATCCAAATTATTTCATTTTGCATCCCGTCTCTTCTTTCAGTGTTCACAATATTATAACGGTACACATTTTGCTGCTAAAGTAATCACTTCAGGTGCCACCAACGGCTTTTATGCGCACCGCCACACCCCTTCCAGGTGCTGTGCTATAACATTTGGAGACTCTGTAGCCTCTATAGCCAACAAGTGGTCCCAGCGGCATACCTTGGTGGGTCCACTGGGAAGCAATCTTCCTTTGATGTACAATTAAGGAGTGCTAACTGTTGGGCTAGTTGGTTTTGCATAGCTGTTGAAGATAATTAGTGCGCAAATACATGCAATTTAGTGTGCCTTGAACTTTTTCAGTTACTGTACAGTCTACGCTTGTTACAACAGACTTTCGAATATAACGGATCATATTTCAGCCTTAGTTTGTTCTACCTATTTAGTTAATGCAATAAAGTTCATTTTTAGTGGACCGCGCTACAGCGGATGAAATTAGCTGAAAAACATAGTTTTGCCGTGTCGACACGGGCTGACAACTGACTTGCGAGGGCCAGTTGATGATCGCAGCTCAATATCACACTCGAGAGAGAGGAAGGTGGAGCAGAAACGCGATGTTTTCTTTCGCGAGCAAGGCACAGGAGATGGGGGGAGACAAGAGAGGGTGGTTCTACTCTGATGGCTCCTGGTTCCGGAGCGGCCGCCTCATCTTGAAAGTGATCTGCGATGTGAACAAAGTGTGCACCCAGTGCCGGTAGCTTCGTATGCGCTGTGCTTTCAACGTTTAGTTCGTGCTGAAGCGACAGACAGCATAGAGATCAATTCGCTCGCTGCTGCTGCCGCGCTTATCTTGCTTAATTTGCTGTTGCAATCAATGCTTCGCCTTTTGGGCGAAACTGCAACTTCTTTTGTTTGTTTTTTACTTTGGGCGTTCATCACTCTCTTTGCAATAACGTTGTTAGACATCGCGGTGAAATTTTCAGAAGTCAGACGTTTCGGATATTGTGGACTTCGGATAAAATGGACATTTTTTGTCAGGTTATCAGGGTTCATTTACTTATATTGTGCTGCTTTATGGCCCTTTGTTATATCATGTCTGATTTGAGCTTATTCTTTTTTTTTTTTTTTGACCACATGTTTGATTTCACTTATTTCAGTGTAATGTTTGATGGCCGTCAGATTCAGGCCATTTTAGTGCTTTTGTAGAAGTGGAATAAAATAGCATTACTGATTCATTCAGTGATATAAATTTAAATTCTCTTATGTGCTGCTCTGTTACCTTCATACTCGTTGCTCCTTCTCGTGTCTGTCAGTATCATGCTACAATTTTGCTATGAACATTTTGTATGAACAATTTTTCTCATGAACATTTTAGTGCCCAGAATTGTGTTCATGTCTGATAATTCTAGTCCTAATTAAGCTGCATATTCGCTTCATAAGATTTCACTTTCCATAATGCAAATATTGCGGACAAGCAACAGTTTTTTTTTTTCTTGTCACGTCATCGGAGCTTTTTTCAAACGGGCTAAGACTTCAAGCTGTTTATTGTGGCTCTTAACTTATCATTCTTATCAGTGTCATAAACACATGGAAAACAAAGACCTCTCCCCGCAGTCCTCAATATCTGAAATTTCTGATTGGCTGACTCCATTTCGTGCCATTTTCCAATCGGCTGACCTATTTTCCTGCTGTCGCCATCCTTGTCTCCACTTCCATGCCATTGGCACCCATTTTGTAGCTCTAATAGACAACTGGTTATCTATCCTACACATTACATGGCCCACACAATTCCATTTATTTGTGTAAATGACAAAATATATTGATTGACCTATTGATTAACATTGCCTCATGCCATATTCTATGAGCCTTCTACCACGAGTATGCGCTGGACAAGATGAACATTTCTTGTTTGGTGTTGAAGATGTTGGATCTGAGCTGTTTCTGTGTACTTTACCCGCAACATACTGGCAAACTTTTTATTTATCATTGTTATTGTATTTTAATGTAAGAGTTGGACAACTTATGTTTCATGTTTGCAGCAATGCATATTTTGAATGGTCAATTTGTTTGTTTTTCTTCTTAAAGGCCAGAGACAGAAGCACGTCCGTGAAGTCCAAAACCTGATGAAGCGCACTGACCAGTCCGTGCCGCTGCACTTTGAGATGGCCTCATACACGGACACGTCACTGCTGCACGAGCTGGTCGAGCACGTGCTGCCGTACGCCGACTCACTGGGCATGAACGAGCAGGAGCTGCCCAACCTGCTGAGCATCCTCAAGTACGGCAACGTCTCGTACGTTTCCGACTCGTACCCCCGGGTCGCCACCGTTCTCGACGCCATGCGCGACGTCTACGAGTGAGTTTCGGACAACCTCAGTTCAAGCTGGTTCCTAAGCACTTTGTGTGACTGTTGAAAAGCTTAGTTTTGTTCATGGTTGGGGCTACTTATTATAGGAGATATCAAATGGAGCTACATCTAGAGATTAGGCTTCCGTAATAATTCATGATTCGTAGCCATAAAGGAGCTTTTATATGGGAGAAAATGACGAAAATGGGAGATTGTAGTGTTGCCACCTGCTGTGAACTGTAGTAGCTCTTATGTGATCTCTCTTATGACAGAGCAGCATAGAGGGAGGTTATGTCGACTCATCCATTTTTGCATGACTGGTTCATATTGAGGAGTGGCAGCTCAACTTTCAGCGGTAGTTGTTAATGCAGCAAATTGATTTACTGGCACACTGAGACATGCGATAGCCTTCTAGGCAAATAACCTGTTGATCTAGCTTGACTATGTATTTTCCTTTGGTATTCTGTTCAAGTACAATTAAACTAAACCTATATATATATAACTAATGCACATAAGGCGAATTATCGGATATAACAAAGCAAGTCTAAAAATGCCTCTCGCCAATACTAGCATGTAAGGAGCATAAATATAAAGAATTATTGCAAATAACGAAGTAAAAGAAAATGTTTGTCGTTAATATCAGTGTATAACAAGTATAATATGCTCAAAACAAATATCGGACATAACAAAGGTACCATATTTGCACGATTCTAAAGTGCGCTTTTTTCCTCTAATTATGTCCCCCAAATTCATGTACGCATTACAATTGGGTTCAGAAGTGAAAATGGGTTCGGGGAATGCGACTCATTAAAAAAGTCAAGTTAAAAAAATTCGAAACCAAATCGCGTATTGAATAATTATATTCACATGCATTTAATTAGCAAGTTGAGTTATTTTGACACGTTTGAACATCGCAATTACATTGTCATTGGTAAAGAATTATACAGAAGTAAGCTGTTATACTAAAAGATTGTGTATTTGGATCATGGTTAGCTTGAAAAGTTGAGCGATTCCCACTAGCTGTCTGTTCTTGCCAACTTGTGCCTTGTTATACTGCATCAGTTGCCCGTGAACTCAGAAGCACTTGATCCTGCGCCAGCTGTTGCTCATCGCATTTGCTGTCAAGCAATAAGCACGGATTGTAGGTGGCACCTGCAAAAGAGTGCACCCTCACTGTCTACAATCTTGTGCCCCTTGCTACTGAGAGGCTGGCTTTCCGGCAAAGCTTAGACGTCTAGTGGCTAAACCTGTTTTGCAGCGAAATTTCACTCGCAGCACGAAATTGTCACTAAATTCAGCACAAGACCTGGACACATATTTTTACATTACAGGGAAACAAACGCAAAGAACCGTATTTGCTCTCGTGCAGGCAGCATTATGTTCAATTCATTTCGAATACTTGAATATATTTAGTACCTAGATATCGAATACAAGTTTAAAGATATACTATTCGATAATATTCAAAATTTTTGAATAATTGCACACTCTGAATATGAAGCATTTTTTGAAGCATGAGTAACCATATCATGAGGGAGGTCGTACCACATGGCATACATCCATTCGGCAATCTGCAATGCGCTCAGGTGCTTTACCCTTCCCAATTGTGTCAGGGCCTGACCTTCGTGGATCCAGTCAGTGTACATCTTCCTTATCCTGTCCTTAAAGGGCTTGTTTAGCTGCACATCCAGTTGTTGGAGAACGGGTGTCATCCCGCAAGGAATGATGGGAAAGTGCGCCTTTGTTTCTGCGAGCTTCTTGAATTATGGGGTTTTATGTGCCAAAACCACTTTCTGATTATGAGGCACGCCATAGTGGAGGACTCCGGAAATTTCGACCACCTGGGGTTCTTTAACGTGCACCTAAATCCAAGCACACGGGTGTTTTCGCATTTCGCCTCCATCGAAATGCCACTGCAGTGGCCGGAATTCGATCCCGCGACCTCGTGCTCAGCAGCCTAACACCATAGCCACTGAGCAACCACAGGGGGTGCCAGCTTCTTCAACTTGGAGGTCACGTACCCGTGAAACGAGTCCAATACCAAGATAGACGTAGGGTGAAGAGCACCTGGTCGCTGGCGCCTTCTTAACCCCATTAAGAACTGGTGATGCATCCATTCACTCCTCTTTCCAACAGCGAACAACCACATTCCTGAAGAAGGTTTCTTTCAGAATCTGCCAGGCACGCCAGCATGACAGTCAACTTTGCCTTTTCATGCCTAGTAGTCCTAATGCAGACTTATGCGGCACCAATGCTGTGAATATTCCTGGCCATCAGCATGGCGAGGTATACAGCCGTTTAATCTGCATTGCCACTGTGCCCCAGTTGCATGCTTGGCGAACAGTGCAGTTAAATCATGGCACTATGGAATTTCAGTAGCTTTGATTCGAAATTTTCCAGCAGCTTCTTTCATATAGACATTGGCCGAAGAGAAAAGCCGTTTCTTTGCATAAACCTTTGCCCCCACCCACAAGACACTTGGAACTGGAAGAGCACTGGAAGAGCACCTCCTGCTGGAGACGCAATCTGCAGATGGTCAAGTTATTGAGATCGAGGCATCAAGCAGCAGCTGAGTTACCAATCTCTTCGGACATCAAAATGGCTTTCCTTTTAAATCAACCATCACACTGAGTGCGACGCGTTGCCATCGTAGACGAGATGTAGAGAGCACAGAAAAAGATTGTGACAAGAATCAATGCGAAGTGCCAGTACATATAAAAACAAAGAAACATTTAAACTTGTGCTAGACTTGGATTTGGATTCATAGGCAGAAGTTGCCAACATAGATCGTGAAATGGCCAAAACTGGCATCAACTATTCGAATTGCATGCATTGCAACATATCTTAGTTGACTTGAATTTTGGTATTTGCAGTGTGAGGGTCAACTTCAAGCCATGAAAACCTGGAAAAAGATAACGTTACAATCAAATAATTACAGTACTATGGCAGATAACGGATCAGTGCACGAGAGCGCTGGTTCAAGACGGAGATAATCAAATTGTGGCGGTGGTGGTCTCGATGCCGTTTGAGACCTCCAGTCACGGCAGAAAGTCTGAAAAATTGGATGGCAAAAGGTTTTAGTGTCTGAAATTTTGGATGTCCTTATACATTGGCTCGAAAGGGATATATGATGGTGCCAGGAAGGCATCCAGATTGTCAGGCATGCCCGAAACATTGGTCGTTGACTGTACGGTGGTTATAGCACTGGCTTTGCGTTCCCTCCCGATTTCAATTCAGTTCAAGCTCCTTATGTGCTAACAAAGTTACACTCTTTGTTAATGCGCAGGTTGCTGAAGGCAAATTCTCCGAAGAAAGGCAGCACCAATCCAGGTGACGAAGGTCGGAGGCCGCTCACCCGCCTACACATCCACACGCTTGCCTTCCAGGCTATCCTCGTCGCCAACGACTCGCCGTGGAAGAACTCGCTCGCCGCGGCCGCGAAGGCGGCGCTCACTGCCCACCGTTACACTTGTGGCTCGCACGACATTGACACAACACATGCGCGGGTAATCATGGACGACTCGTTCACAACAAGCCGTGGCAATGGTGGTCGGCGCATACCATTCAACAACGAACGGCCCGTCGCCTGCTGGCAGGAGCGGGACTTCGAGATCTGCGTGGCACCTGTACTGGTGTGCACCAAGGTCCTCCATACTGGTGGAGGCGGGGACAACGTGTCAGCTGCTGGTATCGTTCTCCAAGTCTAGCAGCAGCTCCGGGCTGACCGTGAGCCAACGACAGCCAAATTGCAAGCCATTTCTCAAGTGGTTGTATAATAGCAAACTTTTGGAAGTCACAGGGCGTTTTGGACCCTGCCACCAGTGTGGAATAATTGGCTTCATCAACTCCATGTTTTGGTTGTTTCTTAACTGGGAGGAAGTAACGGCTGAGGTTTAAGATGTTTCTTGATGGGCAGCATTGGGAGCCTATCATATCGCTACTCCAAAATAGCTTATAAACTTTATCCCTATCACAAGAAAGCCGATAAAGATTGTTTTAGTTGAGCTAGTTACGTTAATAGTACCAGGCATTGGCCACTTGCTGTGTTGAGGGCATCTTAAGCGGTGAAATAGCAGCACTGATTGAGGCAGTTGTTAATTGGTCATTGTAGAGGCAGTTGTACATTGAGGCTTATTGTATTTGTTGTAATACATACTTTCAGAAAAACTTGGTTTCTTTTTATCAGTCACACCTAGATCCTGTCTGGGTTCACGGTTTTGATTGGTTTCCTCTACGTATTGCCCTATTGCACGCCAATTCCTTTTTCACCTTTGGGGTGTTAAAGTATACATTCCTCTGCATTGTAAGTCGCATTTTCTTAGGGCAAATTCGTTTTTCTCTACCATTCTTGCTTTCTTGTTGAGTTCAACTTGAGTGACATGTATTGCAGTTCATTATAGAATGCATACTGCTCCCAACATATGACCAGTTCTTTCTTATTTATTTTTAAGTGTCTGTAGATTGGTCTTGCAAGCTGGATCCATCAAATCAAAATTTTTACCATTCTTTACGTGTTGGCAGCAGTTAGGTTAGGTTAGACAGCCACACAAAAGCACAGGAACAGAAGCAACATATTGCTAGACCTTGCCATTTACCATATTTTCTGGGCTGTGTAGTTCGCAGGGGCAAATTTGAGACTGTAGGTTCTTTTTTTATTATTTATTTCTGGCTGAATATATATATATATATATATATTTTCAACCAGTATAATATCAGCAAAATATATGTATATCAGTCAGTAAAACCCTGTTTCCTTTATTATAGTGCATATTATTATACTTCGATAAATGAACACACTAGACAATGCAACATAATAAAATGTTCCAGATGTATTTAAGCCAGGCTTCTTTTTTTCGGATGTGTCTACGAGGGACACTAAATAGCAAATATATTTGTGATGGGTTAGTAAATTGCCCTTCCACAATATCACAAAATCTGCTCTTACTGTGAGAATATGGTTCTTTATACAGAAAAAATTCTAAAAACATAACTGGTGCAAAGCCTCCTGAAAATTTCCATGCTAGCTAGCCATGACGTCATGAATGTCAACACCATCTCCTAAAACGTAGTTAAGCTTTTAGTCGTAAAAATGAATTACGTATTCCGAAAGAGCCAAAGACTGAACCTTAGGAAGTTTCATAAACTTTTACTGAACCACAATGGCCAAAATGCATAGAAATTACTTTGTCATCTGTGACGTCACTCTGGGGTGCCGACCTGGGGTTTCCAGCACAAAATTTGAAAATGAATCTTTCACCTTCATTTTCTCTTTAATAATCAACCTATTATTTCAACATCAACGAAACTAGAGTTCTTAAAAATATTTTATTAATCTAAACTGATGCGCTTTTTCTCTTGAGTGTCTTAAAAGAATTTATTATATATATTCAGCATCACGTGAAATTTTAACTTGAAATAGTTTGCACGCTTTATTACTGAAAATCTGCCACTTTGCCTGTTATTTCAACACCATTCATGGTTCCTTCAGTAGTACTGAATGTCGTCCTCCACTAGTACTGAAATGATGAGATTGTTAGGATATTATGACATGATAAAGCATGCAGGCAAGCAGGTGCAAGGCAAATGTTCAGTGAAAGTAAGCATATGTCCATAGAATGAAAAACAGGTGCCTTTAAAATGAAACTGCTTGGTTCAGTTCACAGCTTCTAGCTTGTTATACCAGATAGATTGTCTCAGAGTCCCTTATATTATGAGCCGGCTGATATTGTATTGAACTAGAGCACACTCATTCAAAATTTTTTTTTTTTACGTTTGTGTGGCCTACAATTGTGTGCAGTTTATGCCATGCGTAGTACTATTTGGCTACCTTGTCCAGTGGAAGTTATCAAACCATGCACAGCAGAACATCACCAACACGTTTGAAAATGATGCAAAAAAGCAAAAGTTGTTACTTTGAAAAAAAAGCGTAACTGAAAAATTTTACTCAAAGTAGTATTTGGGTCTGAAGGTGGTGCCATTAGTACTAATGCGCTATGTACAATGAGGACAGAAAGAAACAAAATACAGTAGAACCTCGTTCATACATTCTGAAAAAAAAAAAATTCAAGAAAGGAGTGTGCGAACTGGGAAAATGTATGATCAGAAGTCGCTAAAAAATTTGGCAGACTCAACTGTAGTTGGCATCTACGTAATGTGAAGCATTGCACAAATTGTTACAAATCATACATCACTTGATGCGCATGGTGAGGCCTGAGCGACCCAAGAAGTGCTTTGTTTTCCTATCGCGTAGTGTTTTAAAACGGCGACAGTGAGAAACAAATGAAATTGAGCTGGTGGGCGATGCCTGAACACGATGCTGCCAGGTCGAAACATGAAGCTCAGTCCGTATTGCCTGCAGCCGGGAACAGTGGCATGTTTGGGTTATTGCGTATTGAAAGCATGCAGTACGCTTCCAACGGCACTATGCCACATGTGTTGTGAAACAGATAAGTAAAGATGCTTATAGCAGTTGGGTTGGCGGCGATAGTTGTGTATGCAGTGTGCGAGAACTCGCAATGAGATTTGCTAGTGCCTGAAGAGCAAAGAAGTGAGTGCCAGCATTTTCGCGTGACACATGTGGGCGAGCACTATGGGCAAGCTGCTGTGGTGGGCATCTACAGCTCCCAATTGCACATGCCTCACCGTTTTTCGTTTGCATGTAATCTAATGACCAGAAAACATATAATTCGGCTGTGCTTTGGTGATGAACTGAACGTTCGTACCGAAAGATAGTGTTTTCCGGGGATGTATTAAGTGGCAAAAGAGAAGCGTAACTGTATTGGGTCATTTATTGTGTTCTCGATCACAAACATTGGCGCCAAGAAATTGAACGAAATGGGATTTTGTCAGTGAGGTTCTGCTGTAGTACACACATGGCACTAACAATTATTTTGAAATACCGTGATCGTTTTTACACATAGCAGGTACTGTGCATCTGATGAGGTAGAGAACCATATTCGCTTTGTGAATAATCTACTTTCAGAAGATTCCCTTCCTAAGAATGCTAATTATTTCACTGACAAGCGCGTATAATGCCACACTTGATATCCTCGCATATTTTATACGATACAATCTACAGACCTACGATCCAAATGGGTTATTTTCCTTGTTCTCTGCTGCAAACATGAACTGGGAAAATGAGTATGAGCAAGGAGTGTAATCAACAATTTTCTACTGCAATTTGCTGTTTATGCTAGATCTGCTTCTTCAGGGTGTCGTTTTTGTGTTGTGTTGAAAGGTTGTCAGACATACTGTCGAAAATGCAAATGGCAAGGCAGTAAGCTAAAAGCGAAGAGCTCTTTCTTGTTAGGAGGCAGCAACAATATACATATTTTCTTTTGCGCATCAGATATGGCATAAATGGTGCTTATGTCGGAAGCTGTGCTTGAATGCCATGTTTTGTGATGAACAGGATCAGGCTTTCTTGTGAAATGTCACCACCCTTTCTACTCGATTTATTTTTCCAATTTATTACTTTCTAATTGCTTTTTTGAGATAGGGGATGAGTATGTGAAATTCTTTTATGAGGAAAAGTGGGAAAATGTTTTTTTCATTGATTGTGTGCTCTTCATGTGCGAGAGAGGATGCAGCCAAGCAGTTGGGCATTGAATATTGTAATGAGTTTGTGTGCATCATTGAGTGTGGGTTGTTGGAAATGTTTGCAAGTGTGTATGTACTCCTCACCATAAAAGTTTCTTGGAGCGTGGCATCTGGGAAGGAATAAAATTTGGCCGTAGCCGATGTGTTCACGCCTGAAAGGGAGAGGTGTGCTGTATTCAGATCATAAAGTAACAGAAAAAGTAAAAGTATAAAAGGTTAACTAAATGTGCATAGTATAGGCTGTAGCAAGATGTGTTTTTTGCAGGAATGTACCAAAAACGGTACAAAAATAACTTGGTTACATTGATGGGTGGGTGCTTCATTTGGGTTTCAACTTCAGTTGGGCCGTGACAGTGCTGCCTTTTGCAGACAAATGCAGCAACTCTGGCTATAAGATTTTTTATTACTGAAAAAAAGATAGTCTACATTTTCTTTATTTTTTTATTCTTGTAAAATCACCTTCTAATGGTTTATACCTTCCAAATTTAATCAAATTAAAATTTTTCTGTTGCTTTTGTAAACCCAGCACTTCAACATAGCACTGTCAAATTCCAAGCTTCAGTTCCTCACCTGTTAAAACAGCAACAGAATTGAAAATTTTTCATAAACTGCATGCTCCAAAACTTTTTTGTGGTCAGGTGTGCATCTATGAAATCTACAGAGCCTCGACTCACTGGGCTGTATGTATAGTGAACCACATGTTTCAGCAAACAGCTAAACAGCAGTTCTGAGTTATAACTTGCTAAGGAATCAGATGTTATAACTGGCCCGACTTTCCTTATTGACTAGGCTCAAAATAGCTCACTTCCTGCATGGAGATCTAATTTCAGAGTGTAGTACTGACAACTTCAATAATATTACCCCATCGGGATGCACAAATTTGCCTTACACAATATTTGAATTAAATGAAGTGTTTTAAAAAGCGTGAGCACCTTTTGGTGCATTGAAACAGGGTTGAGTTGAAAAGAACATAAAGTTAATCTAACGTCAAATTAATGGAGGCCAACTGTGCCCGTGCATTTGGCTTGTATACTTGCCTGGTTCTTCAGGTAGTTCATGGAACAGAATTTTTAGAATTGGTAGTAGTTCAAGGTGAAAGCAAAGTTACCAACACGAAAGATTAGCTATGTTGTGGCTATGCCAATAGACGACAGTACTAGTTTGCTAGGCTATTTTGGGCCATGTCCGCAGGTGATTGTTAACATGGAACATGATTGAGCTGTTTGTTTGAATGTGTCAATCAGTGTACATTTTATCTTATTTTTAATTTTATTGCTGAATATGCATTGGAAATTAACCTTGTACTTGCTTGCATGTTGCAACCTGTAAGTTTTGTTTTCAAGTGGTACTAAGTGCTTGAAGGTGTGCAGATATGTATGCTACAGTGCTGTACAGTCTATTATACTTTTTCTGATTGCAATGCAGCCAAACAGAAAATGTTGGCATTCATTGTCGAATAGAAAGCAATACAGTCAAATCTCAATATAGCAATGATATAACAAATTATCTGATATGCCAAAGTAAATCTAAAATGTTTTTTGCCAAGACGTTTGTATAATGATCATATGCTTATAATGAATATTGGATATAGCAGATCTTTTTGTGTTGACCGTTGCTATAATGAGGTTCTGCTGTACCAGGGCACCAATACCGAATGTTTCAGCTCAGTTCCGTCTTTTGGATCGGCTTGGAACGTTTTTATGGCAAATACTTATGAAGATCCTGCTTAATGGACTTTTTTTCTGCTACCTTAGGGCATTTTACATTGGCATTCATTCCCAAGTCTCATATCATTGCTAAGTGTTTCTTTGGGCTATTTATTGGGAGGCCCCTTATTGTTCCCAGAATATTTTATAAGAGCTGAGCAATTCTCTGAGTTCACCAAGTAAAGAGATGGTATGTGTTCATTAAACTTAAAAAAATCTTCTAAATGAATTGTGCGTAACTTGGCAAAGACTGCTAGCGTTCTAGCACTTTCATTCTGAATGTGGCATTGTAAAGTGCAGGCTTTTACCACATAGCTTAGTGCAGTGTGTGTAGCATTGTGCTTTCATATTTTTTTAGAATATGAGTAAGAACTTTTCAATTGAATCTTGCAATGTGTGAGTACTGCTTTTTGAGGACTTATAGTTAAGAGTATGGAAACTTGTTGAGCTGACAGTCATCTTTTCTGCTAGCTTGTTTTTAGTTGACAGTTAATCCAGGTGACATGAATTACTATGTGTCGCATGGGAACACTGCATGTTGCACATTTTTTTTCAGACAGGTATATTTTAGAATTTGTGTATTTTGCTGAAGCGACAAGCTGCTTCAGCATATTTTAAACAAAGGTTTTGCCATGTTTAGTGTAGGCACTTGCGACGAAAAACGATTGCATTGGGAAAAACCAATGCGCTACCGTAGTTATGTTTATACGTGGCTCAGTTGTGGCAGGTGTGTTTCGACTAGAGGTGTAGGGACCATGGGGGTCTTTGTATTACCTGTCATTTTGCTCTTAGGGCCCAAATATTTTGTATTGTGAAACTTTTGAAATGTGATAGGTGTCCCGAGTCCAGTTCTCTTTTTCTCCTTTATTGGGATGGTAAAGGCATTTCGCGAGGCTGTACTATAAGGGAAACCACATTTTGTGGACCGAAAGCTGTGACCAAAGTAAGGCACAATTTCAGAGCTTTGAAATGAGTTTTGGTTTGACATTCTTTTTTGTACGATAAGAGTGAAGGTTGAAATAAACACGCCTTTGAAATTATTCATTGTTGGTTTGTCCGGATTAATTTTGAGCTCCTAGTGTATACGGTACACAGGCCTCTTCTTATGTGTGTGTTTCGCCCCCGTCGGAATGTGACCACCTCGGCCGGGATTTGATCCCGCGCCCTCAGGCCTAACAGCGCAACGCCGGCCATAGCCTCTAAGACACCGTGTTTGGCGCGATGTTTAACAGTAGCGGGGACTTTATTTCCTCCAGTGACAATTAGCCTTTTTCTACTAATTTAGCGAAGCTAGACTTACAAACGAATGTTTTATCATTTTAAACTGACTTAGTGTTGCTATTTTCTGTTGAAGTGTGCATAACTTACGATTTATCTACGCTCAGCCAAACTTCACTTGCTACCGCTTTGTAGGTGGGAAAAGAAAATTCTATCTACTCGACCCCTGTTTCAGTCCCGGTCCCGTGACATATGAGCTATCATGTCGTTGTCATCATGCCTAGTTGTCGTTCTATTGCCATTGTCATCGCGCTTACAATCAATTATGGTCAATTGTCTTTGGTGACACTTCAGGACTTCCCGTGAATGGCGTACCACTTTTTTTGTTTCTCTTATTGCAAGAAGGAGAAAACGTTTATTTGCTGTGAAGCTTTACGAAGCATCGCAGCAAATGTTTTCTGCCTCGATTTGTCTTTTTTCATATCGCAGACAGTTCGCTCATTTATCCACCCCATGCCCACCACCTCTGTTCCTTCGCTCTTGTCGCATTTGCTTCACCTTGTTCACCGATTCCGTATCACTTCCTTTGCATTCTTTCTTCATTCGCCCTCTACAACGTTCCCTTCCGACTCCCGCATGCGAGACGGCAAGGTCCTTCCTGGGACGCGCGCGCGCATTGTGTGTGCCGCCGCTCCAGCGAACCGCGGCGTGAATCGGCCAGTTCCGGTGTTGCGGCGACGTGTCGTCGTCGAGCGTAAGTGTGCGTCGCAGCACCCAGCCGCGAGCTCCCCCTCCGCGGCTCCGGAGACGCCTGGCTGCATTCGAAACCTTCGACAGAGGTCCGTGGAAGTAACGCGTGCCTCCATTGTCGCTGTACGGCTGTACTGCGAGACGTGTGTACGATAGCCTCTCCTCGAGCCAGCGTCACCAGGGACAAGAGCGCGCAGAAGCGTCCCAGGCACGTGTGGTGATCGCAGCGCAGTTTGCCGTGACTCAGTGACGGCTAGTATACGTCTTGCCTCGTCTCGGCGGCAACGTTGCGTTCGGTATCCAGGACACTCGGTCATCGCGTCTGTACTTGTGTGTTCTTAGCTGGCTCGGTGGAGGCGCACGATCGTCGACAGCTGGAATGTCCCAAGCCCGTGGTGTTCCGCGCCGAGAGTGAGTGGGTTGTTCGGCGACTATAGACAGCACTGTTCTGCGAGAGCGCGGCACCATTTGGAATGTCCAGAGTACTGTAGTCAATGCGCATGGTAGGTGACTGCGGTAACAGCGAACATTGTGTTGTCAGCTTTTCGACAGAAACGTTATCAACGTCTGATTGCAGCGTCCGTTGTCAACTTGGCTTTTCCGTTGTCAATGGACCGACCGTAACGGCCTAAACAGAAATGCAGTGATCAATGGCGCATGACTGCCTTCTCAAGAAGAAAATTTCCAGCGCTTGAATAGGCTTGTCAGTGAAACAGCGTAGCTCTGCCTGCTGTACCACACTGGTATTTTGGTCGCTGAAAATTCGTTGTTTGTTAGTACGCGACCAACGGGCATCTGGAAGCAGCTGCTCAGAAATTTCGGAAAGCCTTTTTCAACCGACTTGCTGAAACCTTCACTGGTAAGTTCAATGTAGATCTGTGATCGACAAAAAACAATTGTCTCGACGACCAAAGTGCGTTTCCTGTTCAGAAGTCTTTAAAAAAGGGAAAGCTCGTTTGGAGACCACAGCCTAGGAAGCATACAAACGGTGAGTACTTTCACTTACGCCGCTTTTTGTAATACATGTGGACAGAGGAGTTCGGTGATTGTGGACTGTTAGCAGGTAGTAGCGCTTGGCGACGCCTTCTGACACTCTTAAACAAAATTACACTCTTTGGGTCGTATCTTGCCACACAACGATAGTCGTCATATGTCTTGTCCGCATTTCCTTTGAACGCTGCGAGCCCGGTACTTGCAAGTCACGAACCGCATGGGCGTTATCAGCATGACAGTGCGTTCTCGGCAGGAAAGTAGCGAGCGGTTTCCTTTCTTCGAAAGGAAACACAAGCAGGGCAGACGACTATTATCGTTGGATGGCAAATATACACCCCAAAGGGTGTACATTTGTCGTAAGAGTACGTTGGCACTGTACAAACTGTGTAATAGCGCGCCACTGTGTATCGCAAAGCTGGACCATACCCGTCAGACCTTCAGCGCATATGACTCAGTTTGGCCGCGAACCTACACGGAAAAGAAGTACCAGATCTTTTGCGATTCGGGAGTGACGTCATTTTCATGTCTACTTCAATCTAAGACAGAGTGCGCTGGCAGCTCTTCTTGCGGAAGTGATTATGCTATGCTTCGACTCCCCTTTTTTGTTATGGTGAAGCGCATGTACATCCTAATATGGTGCATTCACTAAGTTTCCACCCTTTGGAGCGTACCTTGTCCCCTAACAATAATTGTCACCTGTCTTGCGCGCCTTTCCTTTAACGCTGCGCGCGGGATACTTCGCCACGAACGGTGTGCGCGTTATCATCATGACACAGCATTCTCGACAGGGAGCTAGCGTGCGCAGAATTTTCAAGAATGGAAACGCAAGCAAGACGGGTAACAATTAGTTTTGCGGGACAACAATACCCCCCAAAACATGTTTTTCTTTTTAAAAATTCTGCGCGTGCTACTGTCCTGTTGGTGCAAACTTTTCTCCGAAGGTATACGTTCACACTGATCGAGCAGAAGCAGGGTAAATGTGCGCAAACTCGGCCGGAGAGCTTGAGAATCGAGGCGAACGCAAATGTACCACACACAAAGGCAGTATACAACTAGTGCATCCAACGTACGGGGCAGAAACTTGGATATTATAGGGGCATTATAGGGAGAAAAGATCGGATCTGTTAGTATTGTAGTAGAATAATTTACCAAAAAAGGCACTCTTACCGTGGGAATCAAGATACTTGGTAAGCCACAAACGAAATACAGTTAAACATCGGCATAACGAAGTACGTAAAGTCGACAATTTCGTTATATTGAGATCATTTATAAATACACTTTGTTATATTGAGGTTCTGAATAGATGGTGCTCTGTGAAGAAAAATTTAAATACTTCGTTATATCAAGAAATTCGTTATAGTGACGCCCGTTTTATCGAAGTAGTGGCGCCACCTTGAAGTTACAGCACAAGCCTGCCGTGACGCCACAAATTTTGATGGCGTCTGCTAGGGCTGACGTAACATTTATCTATAAAAATGGGCTACACTGTGTTCTAAAATAAAGGAGCCAAAACTTGAACATAGCGAAATGCAAAAACACCTACTGAACCACATTGACCAGAGTACGAAACAAATACAACTTTGAAATCAGTGAGGTCACACTCGCGTATAGGCGCTGGGCTTCGGTGCGACCAGGCGCGACATTAGGAAAATATGACGTTTACCTAACTTTTTTCTAGTCGTCAAGGAAAAAAAGATTAGTCATACTATTACCGCATGATGAACAAAAGTAGGGTATTAAAAGAAAGCTTTATCCGTCTAAACTGACTTCGATTACCTCTTCCGTGTCTAAAAAAAGAAAGAAAAATTTTGAGAAGAAGCTAAGAACTGCTCAATGAGTGATGAAACGAAAATAATACACATTAAGAGACGAAGACTCCGGCGTGCATTAGAAAGTAAACGGGTGTAGACAATAAGCGATATTGTAGAGTTGAGATCGAGAGCAGCTGAAGTGAAACAGGTCACGTGATGCGTAGAGCGGGTAACTGGCCCGTGGTCTTTATTATGGCGTAACCGAATGGACTATGCCAAGGGAAGGTAGGCGTGCAGTCGAGGGCGGCAGATGAGGAAGTCGATCGATCGTGTGATCAGATTAGAAAAATGTGCAGATCTAGGATGAAGCATGCGCGTACAGAAGACAGGGTTAATTATAGTAAACATGGACGGCTAAAGGAGGTCTTGGTCCGGCGGGCGGCGTATAAACTTAGGTTGATGACGATACCCCAGTGTACTTAGTTCACCATACTAAATATAGCCAAGTGTGTGTTTCATTTGTGTGCCAAGAATTCGGGCATAATTGTCGCCGCGCTTCGAGCGCGACCAAGCGTGGCCAAGGTCGCTCTATAGGCATGCCGATGGCAGCTCGTCGCCGGAAGCGCAGCTCGCGCGAACTGCGTACCAAGTCCTCTTTCCGGACTGGGGCACGCCGTTATTAGTAAGACAGGGGTTGGAGAGAATTCGAAATCGGTGCATGGGACGCGGGTGTATATTCTTCACTGTTAGCGCCGGCAGTCGTTCCACATTGCCGACCGCGCGAGATTGTCTCGTTCGATATAGGGAAGAGAGAATGTGAGAGCTGCGTCGGTGTGCCAGGCGCGCTAAATCGGGATGCAGTGGATATAAGAAACAGCCTCGCAGGTCCCCGTTCGGGCGGGGCAAGCATGCATCCGGGTTTCTCCGCGTTCCAGGGCCCAGCTTTGTTTAGAGCCAAATCTATAGCCGCGCGTTCACGAACCATCCGACGGTCCTGTTGCGCACGTCACCATAAAACGAGGCGTTTTTTTTTTATGTGATCGCTTGTGTGTAATTGTGTGTGCACGCTTTGCCACATCATACGGTATTTGCGGTGACTAGCACAGGTTCTTAAGTATAACTTCATTTATGTGTAAAAAAAACCACACTGCTGGCGTACGAATAGCTAGGCTTTTGGCTGGTTCCCATAGTGGACTACCTCAAAATTAGACTCTCTTTGGAGTGCAGTGCTACGAAGCACACTGTTGTGGGTTCGATTCCCGATCACAGCCTACCCGTTTCGATGGTAGCGGCTTGAAAAAAAAACGTGCGTACATTGTGTTTATACTTATGTGCGAATTCAGGTACGTGGTCAAAGATATATATACCAGCCACCTGAATTCGCAGGCCACATTTAGAATGCTTGAAAAAGGGCACGAACGTGCATTGAAATTCATATATATATGTGTGTGTGATAATTATTGTAGCATCTTGTCATTTAAGAATACTATGATGATGATGAATAAATTTACTAAGAATGCGAAAAATTTTCGGATTGCCAGTTGTCAAATTCGCCATCTTGTCAGCTCTGACTGGCTCAGAATACTAGCGTGCTGTCACGGAAACGAACGAGAGTAACTGGCTGGCACGTCCGCACAAATTATCGGTGTTGGAAAGCGGCGGTGTATTTGCCACTGCGTGCTTACGTTGGCACCGACTACAGACGTCTGTCGGTATCTCAGTCATACGAAAATAGTTTCCTGGTGCATCAAGCAATCCGGAAAGAAGAACCGATATAACAGTGTTATCTTGAAAGTAGACCCTGCTGGATGCTATAAAATCATTGCGATGTATGGCGTGGGTTAAGAACGTGAAATACCAGGGCCGTGAATTTTGCCGTGGCGGAAAACAACAACAAAAAAAAAAGTCCACGGGACACACGTTGCAAGTACGCACGCAATATCCCCACGACGTCATGAGATTTTGACAGTGTCTTATCGGGACAATAGCTAATAGTTCGTTGGTAAACAGAATACACTGCATTACAGAAGAGCCCAGAAACTCAACATATATATGGTATTGAAAACTTAAGCTCATTCTGAAATGAAAAAAGGCGCAAATATTCGAATGTATTCAGTGAAATACGCAGAGTCATGCATAATGACGTGCTGCTGCCAAGACACGACCGCGAAGTTCAAAAATGAAAACTTCACCTTTGATTTTCTTTTCTAATAGCTAGGCCCCCACTTTTCCAGCAAATAAACGTCGAATCGATCCTTTAAAAATACGTTTGGTCAGAACTTGTCTACGATGGTTATCAAGCGTGCCAATAGCCGAAACGCATCATGTATGAGGCGTGTGTTACAGCCTGGCTCCTTTCTCGTGCTTCGCTCTGGACACGCTGCGCCTCCTGGCGGTGCCGCCATGAAGTCCGCGCGTACCCAGTGGCACGCGCACAGTGACCCAAGTTGGCGTCAGACATGTTTATTCAAAAACGGCAAAGGCCCAGTGGCACAGTAGTCCTCGGGGTAAGGAGAAGTAGGAGCTCTCGTCGCTCGTATCTTGTCATTTAATTTAATAAGTGTTTTATCCCCCGCCTCCTACCCAGTGGCACATATCCAGGTGAACGCGTCTAAAGCACTACCTTGGAAATCAGACCGCGCTATCATCGGGATCGGCCCAAATATTTATAGATAGATACCGGAACGGAAACTGGTCTGACCATGCGGAGCATGCTATTGCCATTGAAATATTTCACGAGACAACGCCATCTTAACGTCGATCTCCAGAGTCCATTTAGGATTTAAAAAAAAACGCTCGAAAGAAGAGGGAGCTGTAGGAAAAAGTACTTCGATTGCTTCTGCGAACAAAGCAGTGTGAGTAATATGGCCTTCAAGTCACAGAAAGGTCGATGTGGACGACGCATGAGTGCTTGCATATCCAAATGGCGTCCGTGAAATCGGGGTCACCATCACGAATTGAAGATGTCACGGGGAAGAACCCACGTGACCGAGGACAAGCTTGACGTAAAGGTCGGCCTCCACGTGACTCGAATTGTTTCTCCACCAAACTGACACCGTCGGGCATCGTTGCAAAAGTGGTTGAAATTGAACATTCGTATTTGAGTCATCATCTTTGAGTCATCGGAGGTCTCTTAGAGAATTCTCGGCCATTCCTAGCCTTCCGCCAGCGGACATCTTGTTGCGTCTCATTGCTGTCTCTTAATTTTAATTCAGCGGACATCCGTGCGCCAGGAACGCCCACAGTTGCGTCGCAAAAAAAAAAAATGAAATTATTGACAGGGGAAGCAGATAATGTCTACAAGTACACTGGCGAGAAATGGAAAAAAGAAAAAAAAACGAAAACTGAAAACACTGAATAGCGCGGGTGATACACGCGTGCCTGAGGGGTGTAATTTCGCCTCGTTTTTACTCTTTCGAAAGGTTACGTTTTTTGACCTGTAATTTCGCCGCAGTTCTCTCGTGATGTAACGCGATGCACCCTTCGGTTTGCAGTACGTTTTGCCCCGTACAATATAATCATCTTCGTTGTGAACATTTCATTTCCCTTACAATTATGGATCGAAGCCGTGTACGTACTCTTTCTCCGCGAAGACTGTTGAAGAGGGATAACGTTCCCGTGAAGACACACGCTCTAAAAATAGTTTACTGCCTTTGGAGCGTATCTTTATTCGTCCCACAGGAACGATCACCATCGGTCTTGCTTGCGTTTTCTTAAAAAGCTCCGCGCTGGCTACTCCCTTGTCGAGAATCAGCGTTATATGTCACGCAGCTAACGTATATTAGTAGCTGTATTAGTAAATTACCCAACTGCAGTATCAAAACGGTCACTCTTAATTTGAGGAAGGTGAAATAGCCGACGTATTTTAAAAGCATATACTGAGCACGCCTCCCGTGGGATACATGTGACGTTTATTATACGATTATTTAAGTTTAGAATCAGCACATAGTAATGCAGAACGAAACTTATAACTTATAAGACATAGGTTTTTCATCACGAGGTTTTCTTCAGCAACTATTCTTGTTGCCCCTATTGCCTGCTTCACGAACTTGTCTGTATAAAGTTACTCGAGGCAAGGACACCTCTGGCGTCTTAGCTTTCACCGTCATGAGGCTTCAAACGGAAGGGGAGATAGATCTGATAAACTTTCCGAAAACGAAATTTATTTTCCGTAAGAGTTGACGCAACGCTCACAAAAATAGTGAAACAAGCCCATATTCGTAAACTTTACGGAAAATTCAGACTCACACAGCAGAGATGCATCAAGATCTTACGCTACGTGTAGCTGTTCGTAACATCAAATATGCCAGCCACTCTTTATATGCTGGACATCTCTTTAAGGAGTTTGTACTCTTTGAGGCTTATCTTAATTGTTCCTAAACTATAATAATCGTCATGTGCCTTGCTTGAGCTTTCTGTCTTGAAAACTCTGTGCTCGCTACTTTCGCGTGAAGAATGCGATGTCAAGAATGTACCAGGCACGCAGCTCCAAAGGAAGGAAAAGCGTGCAAAATATATGATTATTGTTGTGGGACAAGACATGCAAGCCCAAAGAGGATGCAAAGTTTTGCTTTTAGTGCATGAATACGGCCCGCCATCGTCAAACAGCGCTTACGAACGAAAAGCATTATGGAATCGGCCGCATGTGCCTTGATCACCGTATTCGGTCTCACAAATATGACGGTCATCTGAATACAGTTTAGTTGACGTGCGATCGAGTGTACGCCGCAATCGCCCCCAGCTGCGTTTCGTCAAACATTTTTGGTAGCCCGTTGACTCACACCATTCGGCACACCGCGAAGAGAAATAAACAACAGAAAACAAGAAAAAAAACTTGGGTGCTTGGCGTTGTGCCTAAACCCTTGACCATTCATTCATCGCCTTCTCGCTGGCGGCAGGCGACAAAAGACGCAAGCAAGCGCCATACACGTAGTCGAGTCGTGTCGCGCATACCGTTTGGAATGCATCGAGGCCATCGCAGTAACCTACACTCACGTTCAATTAAAGTCGCCGGTGGGCGGGTTGTATCACTCCGTATCCCCAAGGTCGTCCAGAGGCGTTCATTGAACGCAGAAGCGAGGAATTTGATACACCGAAACACATGTTACTGTTTTAGACAGAAAAATTGCCGAGGTGTTCGTCCCATATGGTAACGTTCGGTCCGATTCACTTTTCAGGGTATATCATCGCTGAATTTTGCGACGAAGCACGGAAACTTCTGCCCTGTTTCGGGAAATTTGACAAAGTAACAACCGAAACTGATTCAGAGACCGAGGCCCACGGTAGGCAGCGCCGGCATGAAGCTGGCAACGATTGTGGCGCCATCTGGTAGCAAACTTGCGCACCATTGACGCGCGCGAGAAAAGACAAGCGGAGGCTGGTGACTGGGGAACTAGAATGGAGGTCACAACTTTGAAAACAAAGTTTGTTGGTTTCGCTCGTCAACGGTCGATACAGGAGCACCTCGGCGATGCGAGGTGAGAGCACGGGTGACAAATCGCGCTGTCAGCGCTCGCGTTCCGTGTTGAAGGCGTTGGATTCTCGCATGTCAGCGGCAGTTTCCAGAGCGATCGTGTCGGCCGAAGGCGCTAGCCTTTAGTAGTGAAACTACTTTTTCATGTGGGTGTCCGTGGGGTAACCGTGGTCGTATTCGGACGGAGAGTTGGCGTAGACAGAACTCCCGCCGGTGCGTGCTCATGGTAAGTTTACGCGACTGTTTGAAGGAACCTACGATCTTTTCCTCTGTATTAGAGGTACTGGAATAGCTTTGGTAGACGCTCACAGAACGCGTGGTATATGGACCTTAGCGCGGTATGGATGAGCGCGTGTCCCTGCTGTTTGCGCCTTCTTTTCGTTTTTCGATGTGAAATGTGCGCGACTGTGAACGCCCATAATTTTCGATGCAGGTTCGTGCACTCTCGATGTGACCGCAGGATGACAGAAGCGCAAGAGCGGAGAAGGAAGGAGTCGGTTCATTTTTCAACGAGTCGGGTATGATCTGCGGCGCATTGCCGTAATTTCAAATTTCTTGATGCAGTCGGACACGTAAGTTTAAGGGACACCGGATTTGCGAAAAAGCTGAATTCCCACGAAGCCTTGGCACATTACTATAGGTAGCTCGAATTGATAGTTTCTGTCTGTATTGGCCCTTGTAGCGCCTACACAGTGGCTCATATTATATTAAAATCACCATGCATAAATAAAAGCAGAAATTTTTCATATATGCTGTGGGACTCGTGTCGCGTAAACTTTTGCGGCTGACTGTACATTTCTTGTTGCTTAGCTGAACTGTTAATTAGCCTATTTTTGGTGCATAAAATTTCCCTTCCGTTGGTTTAATATTTTAACTGGTCTACATTCGAATAATAACCATGTGGAAGTTCTATGACCCATTTAAACATATCCTCCTGTAATCTTAATGCAAAACGTAAGCACTCTTTGCCTCATTATTGGCACTTCGCAATAGATAAGTCACTGTCTCGCCTCACTTTTATAAAAAGGAAGTAAGGTGTGACCGATTCTCGAATTGAACCTTTGCCATCGAGCACAGCAGCCGATGTTCTAATCATTAGACCACGATCGCTAGCACAATTCTTGCGTTCCAAAGCCAGCACACTCTTTCAAACTTTATCATCTTCAGTTGTGCCAACTCGCACTTTAGGCACCATGTTAGATTGCTCTATCTCTTGGAATGGCCCACTTTTCCCAGTATTTTCCTCATAGTAGCTAATACTACATGCAAGTTGTGCAGTGTTGTACTGAATTCATGCATGATCACCCATGTTAATCATGTTTTCACATTCCATCACTGGAGTAGAAATTCCATTATTGTTTTAATATACACCACATGACATAGCCAGAGGCACGTATGATTGTGAAGCACGTGGTCGCTGATGACATCACAATCAGTGTTTCTCTCACGCTCGTCCACTACACATGTAGAATCCAACAATCATCATGTTGCGAGCTTAGCGTTCAACAGCTGGCGTATAAATCATGCCGTTGCCACCCTAAAATCATCTTGGATGTGGTTGACGTTGTGCTCCTGCGTCATACACACATACGCTTGCAATCCACAGGCACAATTACTAAATTTGCACAACCACATTGGTCCACCTGGTATCACTTTGCGAAAGCCCAAGAAATGCCGGGTAGCCAGGTACTTGCAGAATGCTTTGCACAGCATTAATTCCCATAGTGCGTGGGATATGCACAATATTAAAATTAGAACTGTAGCGTAAGGGAACGCGAGTGCTAGTATGCATTCATCAGGTTCTTGTCTTGTACCTGTGTTTTAGTGTGTGTTTTGTGTGTATGCATATTGCTTCATGCAAATCTTGTTTCCTTGTCTCTAACATCTTATAGAGTAAAATGCTTCTAGTATATGATGCAGTCACTTCATAGTAAAGGTTGTGGAGGAAAAAGTGGATGCATTATTATTGTCTACTTGATAAGAAATCCTGATGCATATGGCAGTTAGAAAAGCAGGATTAAGTGACCTTTGTTTCATTTGAAATTATTGTACTCTGTCTCATTTCTACCTATCAGTAAATACCTTTAACTGCATTATAGTTCAGACGTTCGCTGGTCTCGAAACGTACTGGCGTAAATCAATGAATTGAGGCACATAATGCCCAAAATCTGGTTACTGAAACTTGCATGCGCACATTTCGTTCTTTTAGAGAGACCCATTTAATGTGTTTAGCCGCTGGTGCTAGGTATCGCCCATGAGAGGTGTGAAGTCTGTTTTTCATATTATGTACTTGTTTTCGCCTACTTTCACTTCCCGTGATCATTTCTGCATTTCAGTTTAAAAATATCAGTTAACTTCTCCTCTGCTTTTCTTGGCTTCATTGCCTGTTGGCTTCGTACGTTTGTAAATATATGTGTCAGTAGTATTGAGGCCACATTATTTGTGTCAAATGCAGGCGTAAGATGTTTAGGAGTGCCAGCATGAACCTGGGCGCAGTGGCGTTGCCGGGATGCCAGGCCATCCTGTGCTTCATCAACATTGTCCTGCAGCTGGTCTCGCTGCCTCCGTCCTACTGGGGAACCTACATTGCAAAGACTGATCAAGGTTGGTCGTTATTGTCATTAGAGTTTTTAAAATAATGTGGTATCTTGCCGTGTAGCTTTCAAAACTATGCCTCTTTGTTTTGGTGTGTCTTTGTTTTGCATTTTCTGTCTGCCATGAATGTACACGAATTTAGCCAACTTGGGACCTGTTGGGCTACAAAGTCTGAGAAATCGGCAAATAGAAACCTGTCCTGGAGTGGGCCTTCGGCTGCTCTACAAGCAACAAACAGTGATAATTTTCAGGGCTGTACAACAAACACACAGCCGAATGACAGTGCAAGTGAAATATGCAAATGCTGACATAGTTGCTATTTGGAAATAGGTATTTACAGTAGAACTCTCATTACGTCTCTTAGTGGACCACTATAAAACAAATTATTCAGGAAAACATTATAAATTTGCCAATCAATTAAACAGATTCATGGCACCCCGCCATAGGCTTAATTAGAATGTAAGGACAGCCAAAATTTTTGACACCTTACAGCGTGCCATTTGATAATTCAGACTCTGCGGCATGGCCGCATGCTGATTTAGCCACTGAGTTGAGCAGAAAGAGCAATATTTTTGTTTTGATATATTGCTGGCATGGTCATTGGTTATGTTGCCAGCGCCCTCTTGAAACCACTGCTAGTGAAGCCTAGTCAGTCCAGTAGTCACCGGCTGCGCCAAAAGCATGGGACAAGCCAAGCCAAAATTGCCAAGTTAGCTAAAAGTCACTTAATTTGAAAAGTGTCTGAGTGTTTTGATATCGCTGCGGAGAAAAAATGGACTTTTCAGCATGCTGCTTCAAATATCGCAGCTTCTTTTGGGCAAGGTTGTGTTCATGTGGGAAATAAATGTTGATAACTATGCGCAGCCCTAATTATGCGCAGTCGTAAGTTTCTAGATAGTATCGCACTCTGGAACAGTAGATGTCTTCATCAATAGCATCATAGCCTTCGTGACGAACTTCACTGGCAATATTTTCAACCGTCTCCTCAGATCAAGTAACAAGGGCATCATCTGAGGTCTGTTATTCCTGGCGACGCAAATGAAGTGGTACAGTGGTAGCCTGACTGCAATACCATTGCAGCTTTGTCATTTTTTATTTGTATGTGTAGTTCCCCGCGACTGCCTGATGGATTGAATTTTATTTATTATATATAGCTTAACCATTTAATATGTTTGTTAGGCTTTTCCTGTTCCATACATTGATCAGGCCAGGAGATGGTTTCCATTAAAATTCCGTTTAACCAGAGATCACAAAAAGATGGGTTCCATTTAATTGAAGTTTGCTAACATTGTGCCTATGGTTGGCCAACAAAAGTTGATGCCATTATTCTGTTTATCCGGAATGACTGTTTAAGTGAGTTCTGTTTATTCAGAAAATGAAGTTCTTTGTCTGTCTGTCTGTCCGTCCGTCTGTCCATCCGTCTGTCCATCCGTCCGTCCCGTCCGTCCGTCGTTTATTCAGAGTCCTCAGTAGTAGTTTATTTTCTTGCAAATCCGATATTCTGGACTCTTGATTGTTCTGACTTTTAGGCAGTTCCCATGGAGTCCGAATTATTGGTCTGCGAATGTATTTGTGGGCTGACTTGTTGCCAAAATAATCTACGAACAGAGGCTTACACAAGACATTGTTTTCTAGTTTGCCTGTAGTTACCGGCCGTCTGCGCCCGTCTTTGTAGCCACTGTCCGTGCTCGTTGTCGACGTATGCCAGTAGTCCCATGATCTTCGCAGCCATACATTGTGCTCAGGCAGAGGCCCGCTCTTCCGTCAGCACTAAAATGTTCCTTCACTTTCGATTGTTTTTATCTCACCGCCTTTCCTTTTTGCTAACTCTCACGAAACACACATGCTTTTTCGCCACTTCCCAGTGTACCTTTCTCTTGACAATAAAAGCAATCTATTCTACTCTCTACTCCTTTGTCGGAATCAACCTCGGACATGCTCATTATCTTTCATATTGCTTCATATGATGAATTTGTATGTTATGAATGCCTGTATTTACTACGTTGGATGTGTCCAATGTATGCGAAATGTATTTTTTGAAGAATTAACGTCTTGTCATTATGACAGATTTATTTGTCATAATCTTTCTCTTTATATCTTTGTACTTATATAGAGGTCGAGGGCTGGTCAAGCTCACTAGCTTTTGTCCTTGACCCCCTTCATCCTCATTGCGAAAATAAACATTCTTACACGCCATCGTGCCATCCCTGTCCTTGTTGCCACAGGAGCCATTCTCGAGCGTGGCCACTTCGGATTGTGGTACGTCTGCAGCCAGCGCGTGCCGTTCTTCTTTGAGGACTGCGAGGCTCCCATCACGTACCTGAGGCTGACCGGACTCAGCACGGCCGCCGGAGCATTGGCCATCATTCACCTGCTCATACTGTTCGGAGCTCTACCGCTCATCGTCATACGCTTGGTCCAGTCTATTCGAAACATCGAAGACGGGTGCCTTGATGTGCGGTTCCTGTGTTTGGCCAAGACTACTGTCACTGTTGTTGCATGTGAGTCTATAGGTCCATTTACTTTGTGCTCACACTGCCGAATGCCGTAGCATCTAGAGGTTGTTAGTGATAAAATGAAAAACTAGACCACCACCTTCGTGTTTCAGAAGGCCGTGATGTGGACTGGGCAGCAGACGGGTAAATAGCTGATATTCCGGTTGAGATTAAGAAGAATAAATGGGAGTTGGGTGGTCAGTGTAATGCGCAAACCAGATAACCAGTGATTATAAGAGGGATTACATTTTAAGATTAAAGAAATTTCTCATAGAACACATTCACTCAATTTTTTCCTAGGTCTATAAAAGCATGCAACTGAAAGAAGCTATACCTAGTATGTCTAATGAACTATTTGCATCATAGCTGTGATGTTCTTATGGTTTGCTATTTGTCGCAATTGCTTTGGTTGCTTTTGATCTTCTTGTATTGATCAATCATGTCTCCCCTCCCACTGTAACGCCACTAAGCACTGTAGGTAAATAAAAAAATAGATGAACTGAATGAGTGCCAAGGCTTGGGAAATGCAATCAAGAACGACAGAGGCAGTGTGAGGTGGTGAAAACGCAGGTGATGTGATAAAATTAGGACATGTATTTGCAGTCATAGGAACATGCAACTTAATTTGAGGGAGATTGCTTGTTTGTCCGTTTGATCATGAGCAGCAGGGTCTTTGTTATATCATTGTTCTGACCTGGCACATATTCAATATCACTGGGTATCACTGAATATACGATATCACTGGATGTGCGATGGAATATGTTGTATATCACCGCAATAAAGCGAATTTTTGGGCTAGTTGCTAACCCATGGTAACAAGCTAACAGTTCGAGCACAAGGAAACGATTACAAACAGATATACCAGGGATATAGAAATTGCTGGTCGTGTTGTTTTCTGTGTCCTTATTTTTGCTTGCACTGTTAATTTGTTATCATGTCACTGTGCTTTGGTTAAGGTCCCTAGGAGTTTAATTTAATGCATGACTACAGTATGTGCGTGGCTTTGGTTGGACTGCTGTTGCACACGGTATATTTTTTGTTTCATACCGCAGGCCACTACAACACACAAACAGGGCAGGCACCATCGTGGAACAAAATATAAAATCAAATTAACACATTATATAACTAGTAAACACAATAGGTAAAATACAGAAGAAACGGTGTTATTTAGAATTGTTAAGTAAGGTTGAGCAACATTATTCGACTTACTTACTGTACGAGCAAAAAATTAGAACTTAAAAGCTGGTAGCTTATAATCACATAGTAGCGCCAGCTACCGTATGATTGGCTGATTTCTTTTTTTTCTTCCTTTTTTTTGACTTTTGTTGCTCTGTATGTTTATTCAAAATGTCTTGCATTAAACTTTAGTTGAAAGTTCGCGCATGTGCCTGTCGTTTCACGTTTCAAGTGTCGTCCTAAAATACCATGCTAAAAATTAAAGAACTTGTAAGCATCAGTGTTAGCAAAATATGGCGTTAATACATGGGCCTTATAATGTTGTGTACATCTTGTGGTCAGCAGTGTTAAATAGGCACAAGGTTTAAGTGCTGACTCATAGTTAAGAAGCAGGCTGAGAAACTCGAGGTGTAATTTTCATCTTTCAATTTCAATTGGTACAATGTTATGTGGATGTCATAAGCTCTGTGGGAGAATCAGTCCTTTTAAATTCAGAGTAAGTTAAATTTAGGGTAAATGAGTATGTGCTAACACCTCTGACAGTTTCTTTTTTCTCTCCAACAGTGATCCTTGCGGTGATTGTGGTAATCCTTGGCAGCATGGGCACAGATCAGCCAGCCTACTATGAAGTGCAGCAAGGATGGGCATTCTGGGTTCAGGTAGGGTGCCGCGCCCACCTCATGGACTTTTGTTCCAGCTGTGTTCGTTCTGAGAGCTAAAGCCATTGTAAAGAACACTTCACTCTTTTACAGTAAAGTTCTTAGTGCGACTAGACGCACTTGAAGGTTATAATGTGCATGTATTCCCGTTGTTCTGTGAGAAGTAAATGGGGCAGCAAGTTTAGATTTGGAAGGAATGAGGAGGGGCATGTTAAGGGGTGACGCAAGGACAGCCTAAAGGACTACTGCAGCAAAATTTTAGACTGTGTAAAAAGCCTAGTTTCAGATATTTTAGATTAAAGCAGCCTCCGTGGAAAATTTGTTTGAGATACGAGTGGATGCACCATGAAAAGATAATAAAAAGAGACGTTTTTGATACTGAAAGTGAAAAATACGACACCATTATTGCTCACCAGAAGTGACATATCACCCGAAACGTTGACAACCAGTGTGGATCTTTGGCATGACCTCCAAAATTAGGTGGTGCCCACAGCTGTCGATGGTGCTCTGAGAAATCTCAGAGGCAATGTTCAGGGATTGTATCATATCCGCTGACGACCAGGTGGCACGCGTCATCTGCTTAGAGGGCTATTTAAAGCTGCTAATAAGAAAATTAGATAATTGTCAGCGCTGCGGCTTTGCAGAGATTGCTTCAATGGTATATACTACTCATTTATAACAAATCTAGCCAAAGTTTCTGTCTTTCCTATCAATAAATTCAATTTATCGAAAGTAAAAATTCATTGCAGTTGGCCTTCTTTAAAGGGTGCGTATTTATTATCGGCTTTGGTGATAATTACTAAACACTCATTATTTCCCTCTTCAGTAAACAAGCAGCATGTTTGCAGTGCCCTGGGCTAGCAGAATGTGCCAGCGGCTTTAAATTTGGGAGGACCGGGAGGACATGTTAGAGGGGATACGGAGGCAAAGGTTAAAGTGCATGCGTTAGTTGTCTTTGGAAAAGTTACTAATGTATACAAGTGCTTCAAAGGAACCGCTTGATTGGAAGTTGAGTTGCAATACTTCAAGGTTGCACAAGTGTGCTGTGTTTTATATTTTGTGACTACTGTGCTGCCTTGAACTTTGCTGCAAAGCATGACCATAAAGAGCACTTGTGTCCATCCCATTTTTCTTCTTTCTCTTCATGTTCTGAGCTGTAGTCTTCTAGCCACGATGGCCAACTACCACAATACTTTACATGGCTAGGGAAGTGAAGATTTCAAAAGGCCTGACTGAATCTATGCTTATAACCTCGTTAGTGTCAAGCCTTCTAAAATGATGGCCTATGAACCAGCTGCCTGACCCTGAGAGCGTGTTCTGTGTAGCAGCGGAGCATGTGAAACGCCCATGGGTGTGTCACTCCCGTTGCCACGGCAGCAAGTGGTGTGGCTAGTGCTCTTAAGTCTAGGTCGCATAAACATTTATGTAAGTACTTAAAAGTTTTTAAAGCTGTAATCAAGCTGTATTTTGATGGGAAAGCACCACCTGCGTTGTGTGGAGGCTGTGGGTTGGACTCCTTTTTATTTCCTTATGAAGATGAAGATATGCACAGTATGAAGTTAAGCACAAATCACTTCCCTGTAATTATTATACACTCACAATTATTACTAATAAAAATAAATCTACTTCCACAATTCCTTCCTTCATCTCAGTGTCTTTTTACATGATACAGTGGTTGTTATTTGACTAAATGTGCCAATACTGAGGCGGTCTGAGGTGATGTGGTGAAGTTAGTAAATTTGCAGGCACGAAATGGAATCGGCCAATGTAAGACAAAGAACATTGGAGATTGTTGGGCGAGGCCTTTGTCCTGCAGTGTACATCAATTAGGCTGATGGTGATGATGACTTGACGAACTATTGCGCCTTTCCTTCGCACTTTTAGACAGAAGGGGAAATCTTTTTCTAGAAATTTCTTGACTCTCGTCAATTTTACTAAAATATAAAATAAATCGCAGGGTTTAATATTCGAAATATGCATAGTACGCTGTCAAGGCTGCCGTAGTGCATGACTCCGGATTAATTTTGGCTGCGGGGTTCTTTTGAACGTCACCCAAGGCACAGTACACAAACATTTTTGCATTCTGCCCCCAGCCGTGGCCGGTAATTGAACCTGTGACCTCATGCTGAGCGTGACCTCGTGTCTAAGATATATATTTTGTGGTTGCTGTTTGCACAGGTTGTCATTCTGATCATCGACATCTTCCTTGTGCTGGTTGGTGCACTGGAGAACATTCAACTTTGGAAGCTGCAGAACATGCAAGAAGCGGCAAACACAGGGACGAGCAGCTACCAGGACGACTTTTCCGAGACGTACAGTAATCCCGGCTTTGGCCGACAACCCGTGTACGATGTGCAGCAACGTGCATACGACACCGAGCTTCCAGCACCTCCACCTTCTCCACCCGCAGAGTTGGAGGACTCGGACTTCAACGGATCGACGGCCGGATTGCCACCACCACCTCCCCTTCCGCCGCCAGGCGACAACGATAATGGGTACCCGGAACCAGACGCTGGTTCCAGGAATGGTGCCGACCTGACCTATCAGAATCCCACATTTGAGGACAGCTCACCGAGCACTCAGAGGAGGACTGCCAACAATGAACCGCGCTACGGCAACCTCTGAAGTGCCAGTGATTGTGGTGGACCGGCAAGGTTTGAACGCTGGGCCGATCAGCCCAAAGCTGTCTGAGCAGAGGGGTGTGAAAGACTAAAGGCTCTGTATGTAGCAGACACCCTTCAAAACAAGTTATGCTAACATGAATTTTCTGTTAAGCTGAACACAATGGGGACCTTGGTTTTGGTGATCAGTTATCAAGGTAAATTTTGACAAGAGCAGATTTCTGCTGAACGTATAACGGTTTCCAGCAAGTACGGACGCGAGCACAAGTAGAAACGGACTGGACAACGCTGGTGTCCAGCGTTGTCCTGTTCGTTTCTACTTGCTTGTGCTCGCGTCCGTATTTGCTGGAAACCATTATACGTTCACCATGCACCAACTGGCCCAGCAAACTACTCTACTAAACAGATTTGTGCTGTTCCTTTATGTTTGCTTTAAAGGAGCATTGACATGACATCTTCAACTTGTCATTTTTTGTGTAAATGAAGGTTTAAACTCCTTAAACCCCCAGAAAATAAAATACCGTAAGGCATCAGAGTGCCCTATATAATTTACCATAATACCTGTCTCCACGAACTAGTTTCGGTTTCAGTAACCCGGAGGTAGATGTGCTGTAACCTCTTGATGCCTTGGATCCATCCTTGTGGCTTTCCCATGGCACAGACAAGCTGCTAATTCAAAATACAATCCTCTGCCCCTCTCCGGGATCCTCTTGGCCTTTCTTTTTGCACATTGCGATGCCAGCTGTGTGCTGCACG
This sequence comes from Dermacentor variabilis, assembly GCF_050947875.1. Classification (NCBI taxonomy): domain Eukaryota; kingdom Metazoa; phylum Arthropoda; class Arachnida; order Ixodida; family Ixodidae; genus Dermacentor; species Dermacentor variabilis. The sequence continues at coordinate 17,034,860 of NC_134578.1, read as the reverse complement.
TGATGTCACCAGGGTAAAAGCTGTCGATTGGTCGGTCGATCGCAGAGGATAGTGCCAATTTAACGAGAGCCAGCTGTGTCTTATGGAAAGAGAGGGGTGGTCGCCCATCGTGTACCACTGTTCTGTGAAGCTTCCATTCAGTTGGAGTCACGCGGAGGGCAATTAGGGGTGGACAATAGAGGAGCTTTTCTTTTGGTGCATTGATGCGACCTGTAGCTTTTGCTGCACTAAATGGGATTGGTGAGAGTACGTGGTGAGGAGGCGAAAGATCCAATGGGGAGGGTAGTGTAAGCGAGTGAGAACCAGCAGCGGCCGCATTCTCGTTTGTAAGTGCTTGCAGCACTCCTGTTACTGCACCATTTCAAACAATTCTTGCAGCTCTATGTTCAATGTAGTCTGTTGCACAGTTGACACTACATATAAGAAATTTTTGAGCTCAGAGTGGTTTAGAGCCCTTTATGACAGTGTTTCCCTTTATGCTTGCTCCCTGCTGTAAAATCACGGCATGTTTGACACAGGAACAACATGGGGTAAAGTTTCTACAACTTTAATAATCTGTGTCAGTTCTCCGTTAAAAGTCCTTTAAAGGTTGTTTAAACATTTCTTAAGGCCAGTAGTCGTTTAAAGGGAGCCTGCTGTACAGGCATGTTATGGTCGCATTTATCTGTTCAGTGTCTTGGCTGTTGTGATGAAATTTGTAAAGATGTTGCTTGGAAATGTTTGTGTATAGAAATGAATGAGACTCGTCTGGTGCAAGTGCCCAATATTTGAAGTGCAATTAACGCTCGCAGGATCTTTTATGCTGGCATTGTACTACTCATTGCCGGTTCCCTCTGCGGAACTTTCTTCAGTGTTCAGAGGCTTCCCACTTCCAGTGGATGGATAGCCAATCTGCCTGTGTCGTTTCTGCTGGAATACCCGGCGATCAAGGCAACAACTGCACAAGCCAAATGTCGAAGCCATAAATTGTGCCGATTTCATGTTGCCAGCATCTTGCCTTTGATGAACTTTTCTATCACTGACTTTCAATTTGAAGAGTCGTTACGGTAGTTATGATGGTGACAACTAAAATGAGCAGAACCTAACAATCGAGCACAGTGCGCTCTTTAGGTACAACGAGAACTGTTGACAACAAACATTATCATGGCAGCAATGGAGATGGTTGAATTGGCTGGGCTGACTTTAGTCGACAGGTTGTAAATCGGGGTTAGCCAAACTAGCTCGAGATTATTGTAGCCAAACTGCATGAAAGATTGTCCCAGTGAGGGCATATAATGGCTATAGTATGCATTAGTGATTTTGGATTACAGCCATCCACAACAATGAAAATTGCAGGATCTGTCTAGTACCCTTAGCATTGGTAAAAAATGGAACAATCTGGTGATGTGAGTTGAAGCTACTCTTTGGTACTACACAGACTTCCTACTTTAACAATGTGTGTCATTCATTATCGTAAATTTTTGCACACTGGTTCAGAATCGAAAAACACTGTCTGTGACTGCATGGAAGCATTTGTACAAGTTGGCCTCTCCTTTCAAAGGACTATTTTGAGTGTCCTTAGGTTGCCTGCCATGCGAGCAGGACAGCGGGGTCACAGGCGGAGGGAGACGTGGAAGTGGTCAACAATCAAGCTGGAACCGTTGTTTCGACAAGGAGTCTTGTCTTGAGCCCAATTAATACAAATCTCCTCACTGAAACATTGCTTCCAGTTTGAGGCCTCTCTTACTTGCCCACTTGCCATGCGAGGTTGAGGCCATGCATTGGCAAAGAGAGCCCAGTGACGCTTGTGGCCTCTCAAAGCCTTCGGGTGCTTGCAATGCACTCCCAACATTTAGACAAGTTTTGGGGAGTTCCTAAATGTCAACGGCACAGCTGGTAGAGGCAAAGTTTAAATGTTTTATAGAACATGGTTTTCACAAAAATGTTGAATGTCAGCCCAGTTTTAACTTGCAATCATTAAACGAGTGCAACAATAGGTTGGTTGCATATGCAGGCACACATAGCACATTCGAAATCCAGGCTGTGTGCCCTGGTGCTGGAAATCGACCTTTTCCCAGATTCTGGTCCCGTAAACTTTTGAGCCTGGCTGCACATGGGTGGCCAATCTGTTTACATTTAAGCATGAATTGTTCAAGAGAATATTAATTCTAGCACCCTCTTTTTCCCCAATTGCCTCTCGTGATATTTCTTTTTTCTCACATTGGCCATGCGAGGCCTCTCTCCTCGTCACTACACATTGGTGACGTCAGCTTGGATGGCTGTCAAATTTTGTGTGTATTTCTATTATGTAGGTAACTGGAGAAACTGACTGAAATGTTAGTCGAAAGAAGCCAATAGGTACACGCAGATAGAACAGTGTGATGATAGCGTAATGTGCCAGCTGCCTTATAAGGTGTAGAATAGTAGCACAATATTTTTCTTGCATCCTCAGCTAGCTTTTTTGAACATGCAGCTATGCACTGGACACTTTTCAAGCATAGAAACTCACTTTGAATACATAGAACCCAAGCAACTGATTCATAATTAATTCAAGCAATTAAGTCATAATGTAATAGCCCTTGTACCAATCAAGTTTATGTAAGAATCGGACACTTCTGATTCATTGATTGTGATTCATTTCTGAATTTTTCTCCCGATTTTCTCATTCATTTCATTGTCATTATTTTATTTCACGTAGTCTCTTATTTAATGTTTATCAGATGTGTTAGTCCACGAAAGTTGGCGCTATTTTCCGCTACATGGCTTGTTTGGTTGACTGAATACTGGAGTGTTTCGTTTTCTTTACGCTCTTATTATCTTGTACTGTTGTCATCATATACTGCAACAGTACAGCAAGAGGGACCAAAGGAAGCCCATCTTTTCTGACATTTGAATCTTTAAACATCTGCTACGGTGTAGTATACTTTCATATCAAACTTGTTTCAAGCTTGTTCGCAGCGGTGGCTGATATAACACCTGTACGGGGTTGTGAAAATGCATGTCTTTCCTGTAGTGTGGAAGTGGTAGCTTTATGAAAAGTCAATGCAACTAAATAAAAGTTGCAGTTTCCAGTCGCAAGTGCAGTGGCATCATCTTTCTGGTGTTAAGAGAAAGATTCAAAGCTGCACAACTGACTAGTGGGTCTTGACGCACTTGAAGCATGTTGCCATGACATGTGACTCCTAGGTGAGTAACGACGCACAGGGATAGGTGTGTGTGAACATGTGCTGCCAAAGGGAATCTATTAACTTATAAAAGCAACCTGCTTTTCAAGCAGCTTGTTTGAATGTATGCTTGAGCATAAGTTCTGTTTTCTTGTGGCGTTCTTGTGTGTTGCAGTGTTTTCGTTTTGTATGAAGCAAGGATGTTTTTGAAGGCAACTTAAGGTACTGCGGTTGTGGTTTGCACAGTTACGTGTGGTTTTGTCCAAGAAATTCGAAAGGAGATTTTTTGTTTACTTCGCCTTTCTTTTTTCTTAAAATTTACCATGTGACTTAATTTTTTGGTCCATGTCATTTAATAAAACACTTGGCACCATTTGCCTTGCTTGCTCGAGCATTTGGTTGGCAAAGGGCAGTGGTGCCGTTGTAGCAGCTGGTTTCTCCGACGGTATGGCGTGCATATGTCAATGCTTTTAAAAATTTATCCGGACAAAACTGCAAGCACAAAAGGCAAGCATTTTACTTAACAATACAGGTCAAGAAATGTGATATCCTTGTAAAATTTAAATGATAATGAAGTAGCGGTAAGCACAAAAAATAGTTTCAGTGCTGTTTAAATAAGAACGCTGGCCATTGTATGCTAGTTAACCCTTTGGCATTTTGTAGTTAAATGTCACCCAGGCAGCTCTCTAATGGCTCTGCAAGAGTGTTTGCTGTGATTGCAAGTTTGCTGTTTTGATAAAGAGAAAGAATTATGCACATTTTCTTGTACTGAGCCATTTATTATCTGGAACTTGAAGAAAGGTGCTGTTGACACAGTGTGTCTTGATTTTGCCTGTTAATATAATCTATTGATAATATTGATTATATTGATTATATTAATTATTGAATATTGATTATAATCTATCGATAATAGTGTGTGTGCATTGCAAGTAGCGCATTTCGCTTGACTTCATTGCTGGCTTTTATCACTGGCTTGATGATGTTAGAGTATCTCAAAAAACTGGATTTGGCGCTCATAATTGCCTGGTTAGTCTCTTAGGAATGGCAATTTGTGGAGTCTTGTGCAATGTGCGAGACTGCATGCAGTGATAGCTAAGCACATGCCTTTTTGTGAACTGCTTTTAGCTCTTTCGTTACTGCTACAAATGTGCTCATTTCCAGTGCCTTTACGTTATAACGTATTAATTCAAGACATAGTAGTCGTAATGTATACTGCAATACATAAAATTATAGCCTGATAACTGGTGTTTTCAATGAATGTATAGCAGTAATAATTGCTGAAAGAGTTTTTGAAAATTTTTATGGAACTTCAAAGAAGCACCTTAACGAACCACAAATGAAAGCAATAATTTGCTATTTTTAATTAAATACTGAGAGTAAAAGAATCTGAAATACAGTCATATTTCGTTTATTCGATCCTGACGGGACCGACGATACTGGTCGAATTATCCACCAGGTCGAACTAAACAAAAAGGTGTAAAAAACGCCAAAACACACCATTGATTCACTTGGCAGTATTTGCCTGTAATAAAGTTAGCTTCGCCACAGTGCAGTTGTGCAGTGAAGCTTACCAGGCAGGGAAAGGTGCCATTGGTACGGGGCATGTTCAGCACAATTATGGCATGTGTCCCTTAATTTACACATACACATGCGCTGTCTCCTGTTGCAGTATGAGCTCTCAGATGCGTAATAAGGCCACTGTCAGAAAATGTAATGAATTATACTTTAACTGAACAGTTAAATGCCTTTTTTTCGTTTGGAGAGTTTTTAAAAATTTTCTCGTTCCAAATTTTGGAGGTCGGTCTAGAACTGAGCACGACCTAGAGTCGAGGTTAGCCTAGTGTTGTGTAGATATGGTACTTTGCCTCCCACCATAAAAAATTTGCTGCATGTGACTGCAAAGCCTGGTTTGTGGCAATAGTTATCAGAAGAGTGGATGTGGGGTGTACAAGTCCAGCCGAGCAAGTATGGGGGTCCAGTTACATCTTAATAATACAATCTATAAAAGATTACAAAATGTTTTCTTCATGTAAAATATGAGCAGCCTATGCTAAGTGCAAGAATGTATTTTGCTGTTGTCATACAAGATGTACACGTCAGAGTTCGCTGAATCAGACATTATTTGTGCCAACAAACTGATGGCCACTGAAAAGAGGCTCCACACATTTCCTGCTTGTGTCTGCCACGTAACCCGGTGATGAGCGAAACGGTGTGTGATTTTATTCTGACAGGACTTTAACAACATTGTTAGTGCAGCTTATCAAGTCAAGCGTGTATAATATTTGCCACATAATTGGGCGATGAGCAAACAACTGTGATTATGTTTTTATGCTGACAGTACTACAATTCTTCACTCTTAATGCATATTGTAACCTTGTCAAAGTTGTTTGCAGCATGACAGAAAGTGTTTATGCACATGTGCCAGAAGTTATTGCGTCTAGTCTCGATGCTATTCATCGTTGTCACTTACTGCTTGTTTTGTTTGCGGAAGCTTCTTCATAACTGCCATTTCATTGTGCCCTAAACTGTAGCAGCTGTCATTTATCAGTGCTCATCTTTTTTCTTTTTTTCATCTTACTGCACTTGGTGCGAGAACAGTAATTCACTGGTTAGTGTGGTCCTGATTTTGCACCAGAAATCTTTTGCCATGAAATTGCATTTCCGGAGTCTGTGGTAAATGCTGGTGGATAAATGCTGGAAGAGTTGAATCTGTGTGTATAGATGGATGAAATGTGGAGGTGTTTGAATGCACCGAAGCCGACAGTTGCTTAGTTTTTCTTTTTCCTGTGTGGCAGCATTTATTTAGATGTGATAGGCAACTATGGTCGACCTGGAACAGATAAAAATTTAAGTTAGATAGCTTTCGAGCAGCATCGAATTAGTTTAGTCTGTTAAAGAATTATTCAAGAACTATGTTCATTCATTGTTTAAGAACTTGTTCATTTGTTTGGTGGATTAACTATAGAGCCAAACTTGCCTTTCTTGTGTTTTATGGTGAAATGTCAGCACCAGTACGTTGGTGTGATGTCACGGAATGTGAAATATCGTCTCCAACTTAGGCAGTTTGGGAAAAGAAAATGTTCTTCAAACTTGATAGGGTCTAGTCCTTGGTTTCTTTAAAATGCACCGTAGTCCTTGCTTGCTGATAAACAGTTAACCAGACTCAAATAGGCAGAGTCCAAATCCCAGACGTCACGGCGAACTGGCGTACAGAAATTTGAGACTGTGTTGCTACTCATCTTTTTTGGCTTCCCAAGCTTTTTTTTCATGGTAAGAATGGCCACTTTGCTGTTGAAGTTTTATACAGAGATTTTCTAAACCGGCCTTTTTAATGGCCCTTTAATTCAAGCAAATCACAGCTTAGGTTAGTTTGCTGTGTTAGCAAAGCATTTTGAAGCTGCCTAACTCAAACAAATTTTTTGGTTAACATAAAACTCTTATTTCTCAAAGGCAGAAATGTATGGCGAGAAATAGCTGATAAGGGGACATTCATAAATACCAAATACTACTTGAAGCGTACCCTTGTTTGATAATTCTGTGCATGCTGGCAGATGCCATCATGCAGTCAATCTAGCTGTAATAAGGCAACCTATGACTTACATATTCACATACCTGTCAAGGTCATGTATGCATTCTGTTTGAAATTGTCAGGATGCGTACGTGTGAGTTTTCTTGCATGTAGTTTTACTTTAGAGTGCATTGAAACCTGCAAATAGCCAATGTGGAAATAACAAACCATCAGGTGTAATGAAGTAAATTTGAAATGTCGCCGATTCAGCATGTATGTAACAAATATATGTTTGTAACGAATATCAAATATAACGAAGGTATTTTTGTGTCAGACACCACTTAATCATAAGGAGGTTTGGCTGTATGTTCTATTCAAACATTGGATAATTCAGGCGAAATTCTGTAGGTCATTAGAGTTTAAATTAGTGAGTGTCAACTGGGCCTGTGAATGTAGTGGTGCTGTCCAAGCAGAAATAGCACATCTGTTCATGTACATTCCAGTTTGCATTAACGTAAAGGTGCACCACGATGTCTCGTGAAGTTTGTAGATTTTTTGTGCAACCTTAACATCACATGTTATGTGCACCTGTGTACTGAAGGCATAAATTAAAACATGCATAAATCAATATTGACTAAGCTGTGTTATTAAGTTTCCATATTTGCCGGCATTTGTAACAGTTACTTAATTTGAGCTTCACAATGTGCATATGGGTCTACATTTTGCTTGGGGACTACAGAACAATTGCACATAGCACTTCCTTGTAGTTATGAGGAGCAAGCGTAGGCATTAGTTTTTATTGTTCACGTTTCAATTTATGCTGATGGTACGGTTCTGTCAAGGTTTTTCCTGTTGCATATGTAATACTTTCTATTTCTTTTGGAAAAAACATTCTGTTGAAAGTTATGAGATTCCTTGTTATTCACTGCAGTTGTGCCCACAGAGGTGTTTTTGATATGTTCCCGGTTCCATGGTTAATTGTGTTGAAAGTGCATTTTGTTATCAAATTATGGAGACTCGCAATCCTTTTGATTATTCAAAGTACTACGTAGTATTTTACACAAATATCTCTGTTAGTAAGTTTGCTATGCCCACTTATGTATTGGGACACTCCCTAGAAATCCACTTATTTTGAGGATAATGTGTTCTTCGTCACTTTACTGTTTCAAGTTAATCATGGAGCAAATTTAAAAGCAGCATTTGCTAATTCCTCGAAATGTATATTTTACATGCTGTAGAATGTTTTGTTTTGTAAGTGAAGTTTTTATGAGCCATTACGGATGCATGTGAGGTTCCTTTTATAAGCTGTAGCATATTGACCTTTGACAAAATTCTGATAGCATTGACAATGTCTTGCATTATCAGCACAGAAATTTGCAGCTCCCTTGATGCTTCAAAGTACTACATAGAATTGCCTATGGAGTTGTTTCTTTTACATGAATATTTTTGTTTGTGCATTTCCTGTGTGCACTTGACCTATACTATAATTTTTCTCCACATGCCACTCCACATTATACAGTGGGAGTGTTTGTTTTTTGTCACACCAGGTACAATACATTTGTTTTGTTATTGTGAATTCCTACACAAACATCCTCGGTGATGCCTTCTACGTTTCACATTACTGTTTTCAATATGTTTTGCATTGTTATTGTTCATGCAAGTACATAATAAACAAAATTCAATTTTATGGACAGCGTTGTCATCAGAGTTCATGCAAGTATACTTTATATATTATTGAAAGGTTAACGAGTGTGAAATAAGAAAACAAAGCTCTAAACATCTAAACAAAACAAACAAAATGAAATGATTTTGTCTCGTCTACATGTTTCTAGCTCTGTCTGTATTAATTTTGTGCTCAATAATCTCTTCAATAAATATGAGCCAACTAGTCTAGCAAGGAGCAGTTAGGTTGTAGGTATAGTATAATGTTAGGTACAACGAGAATCAGTATAAAAGTAGTACCTGATTTCCATTAAACAAGCTGAATTTTCTTTCTCGATTTTACTGAAATAAAAAAGACAGTGCAGTGGAGTTGGTTCAGAAAGCAAGCTACTTCGAAAGTATTAATGAAGTCAAATGTCGCATCTCTTAAGAAGTCGTTGCTTGAGTACTGAATAGGTGTTTCATGTAGCGCTGAAGGCAGGGCGATGACAATAGACAAATGTGGCTTTGTTCGTCTCTTCTCATCATTGTCCTGTGTTCAGTGCTGTTACCTTTGATTTCATGTAGGTACCAATCAGTCCAATTCAACACACTACTGTTGAAGAAACCTTACACATAGGGTTACGAGTGGAATCTATTGATTTCCTTGAAAAGTATTCAGCCTGAACCTGCCACTAACATATGGGGATGTCACTTAAGTATAACGAAAATCTGAGAAGATGGGGAGGCCTGCACAACCAGCGCTGAAACAAAACGTGAGAGGTCTTGCATTACGAGACAGGTATAAAGGTTTGTATCAGAGAGCAATCAGATGTGGCTGGCATTCTAATCCAGATTGAGATGAAGAAATGGAGTGGAGTACGCTGGTGTAATGAGTAAGGCAGATAACTGATTAGTGCTGCAGAACCGTTGCCAAGAGAAGTGTCCTAGAATTAGGTCATATGATCAAATGAGGAAATTTGTAGGTGTAAGATGGGGTCAGCTAGGGGAGGGGCGTGGCTGTTATGCGGTGTTTCAATGGGTACGTGCAGCGATTACAGCAACTAAAAGGTACTGTGTCGTGGTATCATTCAGCATTGTGGTTGGCAGCAAGATGGCGACTTTGTGTGCCTTCTGATGTTGATTTGTAATTCACTTTCATTCATCTTTGATAGTACGTGCCACATGTTTTAGTGTATTAAATCTAGTGGGTTGTATGCAGAACGTGGAGTGACATTAGGCAGAGGAGGCTTGGAACAGGGCATATCAGCGGGGCATTGCGCAGGGCCGCTGGGACTCGCCACACGGCCTGCAATTTATTACCGCAGCGCACAACAAGCTTAAACCCAATGTTGCTACATCATGGGAACACCAGACAAAGATCTTGCGGAGGTGCACTCTTAAATTTGCAATGTCGTTGGTGTTGTTGAACTCCTTTGTGTCATCACCACAGTTCCGCTTGGATGGGCTTTTCTGTTGGCTTTCTTGTGCAGCTTGGTCGCCTACTGGGCGAGTTATTCAATTTTGAATGACGAAGTCGTAAAGAAAAAGAAAGAAAGAAAGATAGAACTGCATTATTTTTATTCTCTTCGAGACTGACAATTACGAGAGAAAAAAAATAACGGGGGGGGGGGGGGAGAATGATCAACACCGTGTTATATTTCCAAAAAAATTTGCAAGAACAGGTAATGTGACGCTCAAACTTGCCATGTTAATGTGTTGTAACTCCGGCGTACCAACTTCCTGTAACAAACACTTCCAGCATTCGTAAAATATTTTCATTTCAATACCACGCACGTGCCTGTATTGCCGTAACTTTCAGTGGCAGTGTTAAAGTAAGCACATATGGCACCGCTTATCACTTTGAACATCCCTACAATATAGGGAGATTCCATGTAAGTAGCGCACAAGAAAAAAAAAACAAGAACAATGGCAACAAAATGTAGAAGATCTATGCAAACTAGAGATAGCTTATTTTCTTTCTTTTTTTGTGCACGGCGAGATGCTCGAAATCACGCATTACCGATTCGCCCAAACCACTGTACGTTTGTAATGAAGTCGGTAAAACACCCTTCAAGTGCTCGACACGCACGACACTGACAAAAGTTTGACTTTCTCACGCGCCTGTTGCTCGTCGGCGATAAGGGCATTTTAATGCACGTTTCGCGCTAAACCAGTTTTTCACTAGACGATGTTCTAACACTCGGTGACAGATGGCGCCACGGGACCAACGATTGACCAGCACGACTGCTGCCGTTTGGCCAGCCTTTCGGAGCGGTCGAAATCAATTCCTGCAGGATGGTTGCTTAGTGGGCGCGCGGGTTTTGTTATCTGAACAGAAAATTTGACTGACCAGTACATCGACTGCGTGACTGATGGCCAGTGCATAATCAGCCTTGCACCGATTGGTTATAGACTACGCCCTATTATATATTGTCCGTTAAAATGGCCCCTAGCAATATGTCTTATGATTAAAATTAAAATTAATTAAATTATGGGGTTTTACGTGCCAAAACCATCACCTGGGTTCTTTAACGTGCACCTAAATCTAAATGTACGGGTATTTTCGTATTTCGCCCCCATGGAAATGCGTCCGCCGGGGCCGGGATTCGATCCCGCGACCCCGTGCTTAGCAGCCCAACACATATTGTCATATATCCAAGTGGTAACTTTGCTGTATGTTGCGTTACTCGACGTTTGGCTTTCGGTCTGGCCCCTACATTCCACGGAGTAAAAAAAAAAAAAAAAAAAGGCAACCTTGGTAAGATTGCCACATGCCACGCCTCATCTAAATTGGCTTTGACATCCAAGGGGCCGTAAAAGGGCGTCTTCTTCACGTTGATGATCAATGTCGATCGATATGAGGCTCCCAGTCGGTGTTATTATTCTGCGTAATCCGGAAGCGTTTAAGAGCGTAAATGCCACGCCCACTGAGAAAGACGTGATTGGTGATCGCCCACGAAGTTGCCCGGAGGTGTCGATCCCAAAATGGAAGCCAATTGATGGAGCCGTAGCGTATGCGCGACTGAGACCACAACGACAAATGAACAAATACGAAATTAGCCAGAGGAATGAGACCACCCAGAAGGGCTTCTCGTTATATATAGATTTTACACTCGTTTGCCGAAGCAACGAATAATAGGGGGAACCAAGAGGCTCCGTGGTGATACTCTTCCACTCCGTTTGCCAAAGGCATTCAGAGATCCTGGGGCTGCCGTCCCCAGGCCGTGGGATACAGCCGACCAGAAAAGTATACGGGACAGTTGCATGACATGCGTGAATGTCTGCTCGGTTTTTAGCGCACGGCGCTTGCAGTTCAGCAGATCATAATTACGTCTGTCACAAAAACCACCTACAGTCTGAAATTTTAATGCGAAAGAGTTATGTGCCCAGTGGCGTAGCTAGGTCGTCTGGCACCCGGGGCCCTTAGCTCTTCTGTCAACCCCCCCCCCCCCCCCCCCCGGGTGTAGTCGAGGAAGGCGAGGATATCGACAATTTTCGGGTGTTTTCAGACGTATATGACACCCCCCCCCCCCCCTACTGGCCCCGTGCACCCGGGGCCCACGGCCCCCCGGCACCCCCTGTTGCTACGCCACTGTATGTGCCCCATTACGCGAAAATTCTTCGTCATGATCGAAAGATGACACCAAAACTGGCAGACGGCGCAAAGAGCAAAAAACATGTCAAAAATTCTCGGATGGACGTCAAATTTGTCAGGGAGGTTACTGTAAACGAATTAAAGAAAGGGCATTGAAAAGGAAATTCAGTACATTTCGGTCTGGGTGGGAATCGAACCCGGCCCTCCGTGGTGCGAGGGGCACACTTTCCTGACTCTACGGCAGCTTCATGGTTCTGGCTGACTAAACGTGTGCGCCTAGTGCATGCGTTCAGGAGCGCGTTCATGCGTGCAGTGTGCGCGTTCATGGCCTTCCGAGGTCTACAAATGGTACAATGCCTTCGCATTCTCCCACGTAAGCAGTTTAAGTGTGTGTGCGATTTTTCAATTCGCGGCTCTGTCTGTGCGAGAATAATTTTTAGAGCGAAGCTGTATGCCTCTACATCCCAATGCATTTGTCGTGTCCGTGGACAAAAACTCAACCAATCACAGTGGGAGGTGCGCGCTGCATGCGCCGGTGGGTTCCTCGCAACAACACCAGATGGCGCGCGCCTCCGTGCATGTGCTTGCAGCGGTAAAGCTAGGGAAATTATGGTGCATGTTTTATTAGACTGTGAAACGTCTACTCAGCGGCCGATTTAGGCACCACTGCAGCGAGAGCAGTGGAAAAGTAAACATGTCCGCAATAGGAATTATTAAGAGCCGATTGGAGGATTGGTGGAAGAAATGTAGGAAATGACAAACAACGGAGGCGTACAAAAACAAAGCTCGCAACAGGGCCTCAGAAAATTTGGTTGTGGGAGTTCATAGGGTTTTTTTCTTTTGTTCTTTTTTAACCTAGGTAGGACATTAGGCAGTATAACAGCAAGAGCTTGGTGGCGTAACCCACCGCCCCATTCCAAAGGGGACGCTCATAACATCCATCCGTCCATCCGTCCGTCCGTCCATCCATCCATCCGTCCATCCGTCCATCCGTCCATCCATCCATCCGTCCATCCATCCATCCCCGGCAGCGGCGGCGCCGGACGTGCGGGGGAAAAATTACAGGGTGTCTTAAGATTTCTCTTAAGAGGTGAACGGCGAAAGCCTACTCTTCCTCCTCTTATCATTCACCTCTTTCTCTTCTGTCTTTCATTGCAGGTCATTAGAAGTAATTAGTTATTATTAGTCACTACTAAGCATTTTTAGTCATTTGTAAGCAATTGTAGTCGACACAAGTCGTCGTTAGACATATAGGTCATTTAGTAGTCATTACAAGTCATTTCAGTCATTATTAGTCATTACTGCTCATTAGTAAGCATTTTTAGTCATTTGTAATCAATTGTGGTCATTACACGATGAGTGGCAACGGGAACAGCACCGCCAATATACACAACGACATCGTGCTCGGGCTACGCAGGACGCAGCAGTTACTGCCCAAAGTAAGCCACGCACAGAGCGCCTGCAGAACAGCGCGAATTCAATGAGCGACGAAAGAACAGCAACGTCAATATGCACAACGCTGGGGCGGCGCCACTATATTTACTACAGTGGCATCCAAGACAAGTGAGTTCCTTCGGGGGGGGGGGACGCGGGGAACTTATGCGTTGTGTTTTGGCTATGTTTAACTGGGCAGTAAGCCTTCTAAACACATCAGTGTGAATGATTTCCAGCATCGCATTTGGATATAAAATAAAATTTAGCATATTTACACAGCAGTGCTTCTACTAAGAAAATTAAACTTCATATAATACATGGTACAGCAGATACATTAAAAGAGTATTAAAGAAAAGAAAAAAAGAACACAGGTACCCAGCAGCAACAAAATAACATCATTAACTAGATTCAAAAGAGTAATTTCACAATAAGAGAGGGAACTAACACTATTCTAAGCAATGTGCATATTAATTCATACTTTGATAAAGACGCGCTAAATTACAAAAATATACACCATTGTGGCGCCGGCTGGTGATTCTAAACGATGGAAATGGGAAAAAGAATAACAAAAATGTATATAGGAAAGTAATAACCAAAACAAATAGAAGGAGAGAACTGCAAAAATAGAGCACGCAATAGGCATTTCAGTCAGTGTCACATTTGACCATACAGTACAGCAGGTTTCACAAACACATATAACAGCTCTCCGACTATACACTGTTCAATACACAAGTTAGGCCACCGACGTGGCCTCGAACAGCACCCTATATGCAGTTTCTTTCAACGCGATGACAGGGACAGAGGAAGGATTTGTCACAACCACAGATGCCAATGTCTACGCTGTGACAGTGCAAGACAAAACACAGCCGGGATTTATTCGATAGTGTAGCGGGGTGTTCTGTTGCCGGTATAAGTATCGGTCCTACGCCCATGCTGCAAAATTTTCCCGCGTAAGTGCCGCAGAGATACGGTGGGGTATCATCATACCGGCATACTAGTGCAGACGTATACGTCTATTACTGTGCGCAGCATCAAACATGTCCTCAACACGCTGAAGATCTATCTTCAAGAGATCGCTCGACCGTAAGCACAGCTAGCTCGCTAAGACGGTTAATAGTCATCTTGCTGCAAAGATAAGTCTTCAATCTTCGAAGGCACGTCAACGTGCGCTCGCAAGGTGATGACGATGTCGGTATCGTCACGGCGATAACAACGCTTGTGCAGTACGTGTAAGGCTAGTTTATATTCTCCCAAGACAGACGCCAATTGCAGTAGTGTCTCTATATCTTGCACTTCCTTTCGGCTTCGATGCGCTGAAGATGTTTCGTTACCAGCGTGTACTCAGTGCAACTTCAACGCTTTCGATGTCGTATGCATCGTGGTCGGCGAAACGTTCGTTTAAGGAGATGTCCATAAAATTCCCACTCCGCAGGCACTGACTCCGCAGAGCACACCATTATTCTTCGTGAACCGCCTAGTCAGCTTCGCAATCAGGTGGTCGGAAACGGGTGGAAAAACTTTGAATCTGTATGTTTCCCTTGAATTTCAAGATTCATCAAATGACCGTCCTTCGGTCAATGCATACTGTTCTAAATGAAGTGGAAGGCGCATGATTATCTGCTTTCCTCTTTGGGACACTGCGTTCTACTCAGAAGTACTGCAGGTTTGCGCCCAGACACTGTCAAACGCGTTCTGCGAATTTCTAATTTCGGAGAACTCGTCAATGAGTGCGCGTGCCATGAGGCATGCCTGACTAATATTGCAGTCTCTACTTTGCAATAGGTCCGAAGGAACCTTAAGGCGCCATAGTACCTTGGCAAATAGGCTTAAATGGAAGAGAAACGAATAGTTCATTTGCTTAAGCAGACCTCTAGCTTCCGTAGCCCGGCGGGCTGCTGTTTGTAGCGATGACTTTGGCGATACACACAAGGACAGCAGGAAAGCTTTTCATTGGCGCTGTGCACGCCGCTATCTCGCAGCCCCACCGTGTATCGCTGAGACTCTGAAGCTCTATCACTTGCAAACCCAACCTTTCCTGCACATCTACGCGTACAGTGAGTGAAGTGCAGATCCACCCAAGAAAACATAGAGACATTCTGAAAGAGAGAAAATATCCCTCACCGGTTTTATCACCTTGCAGACATTCGCGATGATTAGAGTCAGGCGTTGGTTCAGGCAGTGGACGTACACTGCCTGCGGTACTTCCTTGCTGAAAGCGCCTGGACGAGGTACCGCTCATGACCCTCGCACCGTCATCTGGTTGAGTAATGCACAGCCGAGCATCCATGCATCAGCGATTCAACGTTTCCCTTACATAGCCCAGGAGCGTCCTTGCATCCAAGTGCTCAGCGTTGCGGAATCAAAGAACCCGCTCTTACGTAGCATGTTACTGCAACTGAAGCTACACTGACGTAGTACCTTACTACAGCTGATAATTGTTCTGTCTTGCTCAGGTATTTGGTTCCATCGACAGTAAGTGCAAAGCACTTGGAGCTTGTTAATACTTGTTAATGTGATGTGGCTGAGAATTTCGAGGATCTGGTCATGTATCGAAGGATGAGCATACTTCGCGTTCGCCGCTCCACCATTCAGTTTCTTTCTAACAATATCATCAAGTTTGCCAAAAAGTTCAAGAGCTCAACGAAGTTTCCATTGTTCTCACTTGTGGCGCTTTCATCGTGGCCCCTCTGAGCGATTCCCTGAACGGCAGTGAATCGCAAAGTATCTGCCAATCTTACTATAGAGGCGATTTCCCTGCACCTATCTAAGTACGCGTCGCTAAGATGTGTTGCAACTGACTTGCTCTGTCTTCTCGACTTCATCTGCATGTAGGAAACCAACGATGTCTGGAAAGACTTATGCGCGAGGGAGTTTTTGTGCTTTCAGAAACCAATATCTTTTTATATGTTTTTTTTCAGTTACTGTATGCACCACTGGCAAATACAGATTTCTAATTGGCGCCAGTATGAAACATTCTGCAAGGGTAACAGAAAGCTGCGTCAGCCTACGCGCTGTACTCACACCAAGGAAATAGGCGCCGTACCAGTCCGAGTGGAAGCTTCTGCTCAATTTGCCGTACTTAGATGGAAATGGGTTCAGTATTGGCTGTGTGGGTGACTGTCTTAAATTTGGAAATGTCCAACTGGCCTGAATGATCGACATCCACATCCGAGGCGGTGAATTCGGTCACAGAATCAGGTTCATCCTCTGCTGCACACGATGCAGAAAGCTCGTCGCATTCACTGTCCAAGGCGAAGAGCATTTCTAAGACGTTTACCGACTCATTCATCACTCGCCTATCAAGAAGTCAACGCAGCTTTGTCGCCGACCGTTGACGGGTCAAGAAAATGACTTCTACCTGAAAATGACAAGCGGAACTAAGCGATGAAAGGGGCCCGAGTCGACGGCTACCGAAAAATAGTGCCTACCTTGGATTCCCAGGTTGCTACTCGGTCACATATTTCATACCATCGGAGGAGGAGTTCGGCGGAACGGCGTGAAATCCTGGGTGGGATATTGCGACCAATTCAACATTTGTGATTGGCCCGATGCAGTCATCAGATTCCCTAGTCTAGTCGCCTAAGGAAGACGAGAGGATAAAAAGCGAGGACGTTTCGTTCAGAGAGGCTGATGTGCACCACTGGTGTGAAAGACGTTTAATATGCTCCTACATGAAGTGGGCTTCCGTACCTGGAGACACTGTGCTTAATGCAAACAAATTCTTTTAAAGCGAAGCTTCCTTTGCCTATTCCTTCGACTTTCCCAGTGCTGCTGCTGCTGCTTCTGTCTAGCACACCGCATCGGGTGGTGGTTCAGAGCATATGTGTACATGACAGGAGCACGGTAGAGAGTAAAGGTGACGCGAGAAACTCGCTTGGACTTTTGCACCACGTCGAATGTGCACAATACCCTCTGGAGCTCCCTGGGCGTGACCACATTAGCCTCTTGACAGCTTTAATTATCCGTGAGCCCCTGCAAAAGCACTGCAGAAACTGCAGCGCTTACCTTTCTACAAACGTGCAATTTCAGAGCGTAGCTGGATAAAATGGTGGCGAGGCAGGGGTAGAGGAAGCAGACATAGGGTAGAACAGACGCAATCTCTAAATTAGTGATTAACAGCCTTGTCACTCTTCGTTCGTAGTTCCCATTCAACGGGAAGGGAGGGGGAGACAGGGAAAAGGTGACGTGAGAAGGCAACGAAATGCTACTACTATAGACACGACAGCGGTAGCGGGGAAGCAGAATAAAATGAAGTTCAAGGTAAGGTACGTTTGTGCTATTTAAAAAAAAACGCCAAGCAAATATGTGAAGCCTACAGCTTACGCACGGCGTGCAGAAAACGACCCGCATTAATTAAAGCAAACCGCAGGGTCTAGGAGACTACACGGAAGCGGTCGCTAGTCAAATCAACACTTCTGTGTCCGCTGCGGTAGCTTAGCAGCTATGTCGTTGCTCGAGTCGCAAATTTTATCCCGAACGCGGAAGCCGAATTTCGGCGGGAGCGAAAAAAAAAGCGCCCATGCAGTTAGATTTAGGGACACGTTAAAATTTACCATGGTGTCAAAATTAATCCGCAGTACGCCACTACGGCGTCCTTCATAATCCGATTGTGGTTTTGGCACGTACAGCCCCATCATTCAACTAAAGTTTAATACTTCTGCCACGTCGGGATGTTCCATGTGAGGCAATGAATATACTCAACTCTCTGAGAGGTTATAAAATATGGCGCACAACAATTCCTCAAGCAAACACTTCTTCCTGTGTGTTCTGTGTAATACGCAGACAAACAGCAGGGGTGCACGCAAGGTAACGTTTAACGTCAACTCAGCACTCTCGCGTTCGACTGAACGTTGAAGAAATGGAACATTCGCGTCAACATGGAGCAATGCAGACCGAACAACGAAGAAGTGTAGCCCATTTTTAAATCTGTTTAGAACCATTGAAACTATTTTTATGTTATTGCGGCAGTTCGCGCTGTATTTCAAGCGCATACTCAATCACAAGCCCGAGGGTAATTGCTTGTCATCAGAAATTTTCTATAATAAATTGTTGTGCTTAAACAAGGCCGTCCTTTGTAAGCGGCGCTGCTTTCATGCATCTGCTTCCAAATTATAGGACATCAAAATTGATAGTTTTTGATACCGCCGACCATGGGTCAGCTTTTCGGTGCCCTTGGGGGGGGTGAAGGGGGAGGGCGGCAGGTGGGAAATTTGGGGGGTGACCGCCCCCCAGTTGTGTGGGAAGGATGACAACTATTTGAAGGTAGCGCGGGTTGTGCCTTCTGACCAAGTGTAGCATATCTGTTTGTATAAAGCCGTAACAATATTGTGAAACGTTACATAAACATTCATGGCAAAAAGCCTTTTGAAATCGTTTTTAAGGCGTCCACATCAGGAGTATTATTTGGGGGTAAAGTCTTTGATTGAAGATGGTTCACCCGAAATAATTTCGTGAATTTCGTGACCGGGAATGGAACCTGCGACCTCACACGCTTAGAAGCAAAACACCCCGGCGGGTCGGCATGAGCCTGCTTGTAACCTGCGCTCTAGAAGCTCTCCATCTACGCAAGTCCTGGCCGGCCCAACTATCGTCGACGGCAATGAAGAATGATTTCGCGTTTTAAACGCCGCCCAGTGATCTTAATTAAGAGAGACGCCCCGGGTGCTCCGTCAACTCTCCACACCGCACCCATCTCGAACGCGTAGATTGTGCTCGCTTCAGTCGCTGTGTCCGCGGCTTTTAGCAAAGCATATCGCGTCGGAGACGCCACGAGTGCCCTGTATGCGATGTGGTCGTTTTTGTTTTCGCCCAAAAAATTGCACCCCGCTCCATCACACACTAAAAAAAGTTTAGAAATCTTAGAGCAGCGCAGCTTCATCGGTCTCCGAAGGTGGCAAGAAAATTGTGCAACGATGATCCACGTGTGCGTGCCATGAATTCCGAGGTATTCGAATTGACGAATTCGTTCTCGCAAGATTACGTTCGGTTCCATTGTCCCGATGGGTGTTAAACTGTGCTTTCATCGCTTATCCACATACCTGCATGTGCAGCATTACACACGCGAACTGATTGGACGATTGGTTGGCTTAAATGTTCCAGGGAGTTGTTGTAGTAAGAGCGTTACCTGCCGCAGGCATACTTTGCCTGCGGCAATCAACACTCTTCTACTACTGTTTATCAATCTATGAACTTTATTTGTCACTGCATGGTCAGTTCCCTCATTGTTACGTGCCATAATTCCAAGGACTTAACGTATCAATGTTTCCAAAGGTTGCGCAAGCCACTTCGTTCTCTGCTTCCAACTTGACGGGGGACCCGCGAACTTCCTTTTTCTCTTTTTGTTCCTTCTTGGGTGGCTCGACGTTCGCGTAATATGAAGCAACATACTGCGAACTACAGGGCGAAACAAAAGGCAATTTACGTGCTGCAGAGTTTGCCCCCCCTCCGTACCGTTCGCTCGCCGAAGACCTGCTTGCCTGTCGTCTCGGTGAACCGGAGGAAGCAATTCATCACGACCACGCAGTGGGCGCATTACGGAGGAGGTTATCACCCGCAGAGGCCAGGCGGAAAGCGAGTTGAAAGTCGAGACGACGTCGACGGAGACGACGACGACTCACGGAGCCGTGGCGGCAACGCGTGCAAACGCGCACGTCAACGAATGTGCACACAGAAGCCGTGGCCCGCCACGGTTGCGAGTCTGGCAGCATTCGTTGCGGTAAGCAATCAACGCCTCGCCCTTGGAGCCCGGTAGTTGATGTTTCTTTTGTCGTAACGCATAGCCCGAGGCGCGTGTATAGATAGCCGTGAACCTTATAGCTGGGCGCCGACTAGCCGGCGACGTGGTCTCCCGGCGCGAGAGAAGCTGTTTTGTGAAAGAAGGAGCGCACCGCTTTCTGACGTCGCTTCGGGAATGTAGGCCTCGCGGAACGTCTGTCGCGTCCGCGGTCTTGAGGGATTGGAGCCATGATACCTGCGTTTTCCGCAAATGTTTGTCCCTACTTGTCGCTTAGCTAAAGTCTTTGAAAGTAAAAGTTCAAAAGACCGTTGCTTGTGCACTCTTACTGCGATTCCACATAGGTTGCACTAAGTAATTGAAACAGTTGTAAAAATGTCTGACTTAGTGAAATTAATCCACGCGGTTAATGTACACGAGGCGTCGGCCCTTCCTTTGGTGCAGCTTCTTGCTACCGCTGATATTTAACGCTTAATTTGGCTCCACACAGGTCCCACTAAGTACGTAAGACACCTTCATGTCGTTCCCAAATAGGTTCCACTAACTGCAACATATGCGTAAAAATGTCCCCCTTACTTAGTGAAAAGTGAAATAAGAATAAGGGTGCAACTTTAAAGGTCAGCACTCGGCGTGTGTGCGTGTTTGCCACCTACAGCTGTGCCATCTATTGCGCTGTTCGCGTCGAGAAAAGTTTCCGGCCGGTACTTCGTTTTGATGTAGAAACAATGCGCGAAAGCATACGAAGAATAAATATCGACGGGACTGGAAAGAACGCCTAAGAAAGTCGTAAGATTGCCCATCGACATACCTGCTTACCTCTCAAAATGACCATCTGCGAAGCCCGACTCCGTTTGTTGGATTTGCGGGCAGCGTACTAACACGATGCACGCGTCTTGAGAACGCCCTGCAGTGAGGCGGGCGTGTTCGTATTCGAACTTGGATAACGGTTTAACACGAACAGGCAAGGACACAAGCGGGACGTAGACACCATGATGCGCGAATGAGAATCTCTCAGCACCCTATTATCTTCTTAATATTTGGGGTTTTACGTGCCAAAACCACTTTCTGATTATGAGGCACGCCGTAGTGGAGGACTCCGGAAATTTTGACCACCTGGGGTTCTTTAACGTGCACCTAAATCTAAGCACACGGGTGTTTTCGCATTTCGCCCCCATCGAAATGCGGCCGCCGTGGCCGGGATTCGATCCCGCGACCTCGTGCTCAGCAGCCCAACACCATAGCCACTGAGCAACCCCTATTATCTTGCCCGTTGTTACCTTACCCTTAACTTATCCTTAAAGCACCCTTCACGTTACCCTTGCTTCATAATTGTGCATGCCAATATATTGCATCAAAAGCTAAAGCATTGATGAAAATAATGGCATTTAAAACATGTCGCGTACACATTGAACATCTTTCTGATTGGAGTGCATACGCTGCAAGTTTGAACAATATGTTCGAAGTCTTTTATTAAAACCAATTGGAAGGTAAACAAATGGATGTTTGTTCTCAGTGTCAGTACGGCTGTCATGTAGCGGGTTCACTTATTTCATTGCTCCATTATTTTAGTGGTTGCACGGAGAGGTGGTTTCCAAAAAATGCGCTAGACACGGAGTAGTTGATGTTCTCGTATCCATCTTTCCTGTAGAGCGTTCGCGCACAGAGTCCACATTCATTACATGGGGTTAAACTCACTGAAGAAGGTAAAATTGTTAATTCGTTCTATAGCTGTTCGCTTTCATGCTTCTGAAGATGCAAGAAAAGGGGTGAAAATATATTTTTAATGGACATAATGAATTAGCACCTGAAGGGGTCATCGCGTGCGCCAATTAACATGCATACTTGAATGCATGACTTACACCTGGGCAATCTGGGCCACCCCTCCCGAGGACGTGAGTCAGGTTCTGTGATTGCTCCTGGCACACCAACTCTGTCACATACAGGGTAGGATGGCCATCCAATTATCCAATAATATTATTTGGGGTTTTACGTGCCAAAACCACTTTCTGATTATGAGGCACGCCGTAGTGGAGGACTCCGGAAATTTTGACCACCTGGGGTTCTTTAACGTGCACCTAAATCTAAGCACACGGGTGTTTTTGCATTTCGCCCCCATCGAAATGCGGCCGCCGTGGCCGGGATTCGATCCCGCGACCTCGTGCTCAGCAGCCCAACACCATAGCCACTGAGCAACCACGGCGGGTCATCCAATTATCCACTTCAACATCGCCGCCACATTGCCACACCCATGAACGAAGACGACTAAGACCACAGAGCCGTGATTACATAAAGATTTCTTCTTCTTAAAAGCGAAGACTCCGTTTACTCTCAATTCCAGACCTATGAGTAGACATTTGTGCATCCGGCATAGAATAAAGCAAACGCTCAACGTCGACTCTGAGAAGGCAGAACCACTGGTGTAGAGGGTAAATAAATAAATATATATATATATATATATATATATATATATATATATATATATATATTAATAATACTGTTTAGTTCTTTGTAGCGAACGGACCTTGGAACGTAAATACAGTCAGCTACAAAAGTTTGCGGGACGCGAGTTCCAGGGACATATATAAATCGCTGCTCTATTAAGGTATGCTTCTAATTTGTTGGATCACAAGGTAAGTCGAAAAAGCAAGCGCAGACGGAAACCTTGAAATCGAGGCTATACGTACAGGCTTCGAGATAGTTTCTTTCGGTGAAATAATGTGTAAAAAGGATTAGGGTGTGACTGTGAACGTTTGTGAATTCACAGGACTGTGAATGGTCCTGTGAACTTTTGTGGCCGACTGTGCATTGGGATGTGTGGATAGATAAGGACTAACGCTTTTGCTTCTCAGAATACCTTGCATTTAAAAAGCATATAGTACCTCATAGTACCGCACTCTTTTATGAGGTACCGGAACTTACAATACTACGACCCTTAAGGAATTAACGTGTTTTTTGTTTGTTTCCTGTAGCCACTTTCTTGAGTAAACAGTGTACTTAGTGCACAAAAACTTCTTTTGAAAGGAATTATGTGTCACCCATTCGACAGTAGTCGAAGCTACAAAGGAAAAGCTTTGGTCCCGCATTCTGTATCCGGAACAGGGCAAATGTTTCTTCAACTGCGAAATTTTCCGAGAAAACCTCATTGGTTTCCTTTGTAGTTTCAGCTACTGTCGGGTGGATAACAAATTTGAGCTTTCATGATATTTTCTCCACCTTGTGTTCTTCCGCAGAAATTACGTGCCAAGACGTTCTTTTTTTCTTTCTTTCAAGATCCGGTGGCACGGTTGTTGCGGGCGCATGTTTACAGCAGAAGTGGGGGTGCAGCGAAGATGACAGATCGGTGGCCGTTTGTCCAATGCTACGTGCCTTACTGTTCGGGTGTCCTGCGTCTGCCAATATTGAGTTCTCTCTTCCTACAGTCTCTCTCTCTTTCTTTGTCATATTTCTTTCTGCTTTTTTGGGGTGTCACAGACGACAGTGCTATGGATTCTCGTGCGAACCCGCAAAGCAAACGCTTTTGTTATATGTTTTGTGGTTCTATATAGTACTACCACTGTCGCTGAAAAAAAAAAAGATAACTATCAAAAGCCCTACGCACTTGAAATAGGGAAGGATATAGTTCAAGTCGCTGGGAAAGCCTGAAGGGTATGATTGAGGGCCGCGGGAATTTTAGGAAGTTTAGAACTTGTCGGATGAATCTGTCGTTTGCTTCTTCGTGTGCTGCCCACGCCACATTTGCCGAGGGCGGTGTAGGTCACGGCCTCTGGCTGCCGCCGCTTGCATGCGAGTGATTTCGAGTTAAAATTGGTTGCCACGGGAACACTAGTAGCTGCGTGCTGATTTGAATCCACGGAGTTAACCTCGATTTATTTACAAACGACGACTCGAGGCTGCTGCGGAGGTCAGTGGAGCGCGTCTGTCACGTTGGCCGGTGTTTATGGGGCTGATTGGGCGGTGTTTATCATTGTCTGCACGTGCCTGACGGATTGCATAACTTAATGTTATTTTTTGTTCCCACGTGAAATTTTTCGAGAAGGCTTTTCGCTCATTCGTTGCTTCCAATATTATTCATTGTTTTGTTGTTGTTAGAAAGGGAGGTATTAGGCGAATTGTATTTTTTTTTCTAAGGAAGATCGACATCACCATAATATGTGGACCTAACATTCCACAAGGTGCGTTGGATCATCAAGTGACACTAGGACGGAAGTTTTTTTTTTACAGGTGCCAATTGCAGGACTGCGCGTTGGCTGTTTATGTCATGTCAAATGCGATGATGGGGAAACAGGGAAATTAGAGGAGTCGTCGTAAAGGTTTTCGTTCGTAAGAACTGACTGGCCCTAGACCGGACGCCTATGCCAATATCTCCGACATGCAACACGATTGGCCAGGGCTTCCTCTTGCGAATAGTCCTAGCTTAAGAACAATGCGAATGCTGGCTCCAATTCTCATCCCATGGTGTTCGCGTGGCGTATATGTATATATCCGCTATATATGCACCCACTTCAACCACAGAACCAGCGAGGCATTTTCTAGTCGAGTCCTCCACACGGCAAGTGACTGCTTGCGCAAGCATTATTGATGGCAGTGATCGCTTATAGGAATCCATCATTCTCCAAGATGGCAGATCACGCGTGGTCTGCGGCGGTTCTATATATCGCTCGCCGCGTGCCATCGCTTCTGCCTGCAGGGCTGTTATTCCCCCAGGGAATCGTTTCGCATTGTCCCGGATACATGTGGCCTTCACAGTTCAATAAACAGAATCGTGTAGGCTGTACACGTGACGACGCAGTTGCTCAACAGATCTTATCAGCCGCAGTGAACGCGGATTATGACACTTTTCCGGCTCGACTCAGTGGCTGTCACATTCTCGAAGCGTTCCTCGCCGTGGAGGCGTTTTAATTTTTTGTTGTCCTGGACGCAGTCGCTTATTAGCTGCAGAATACGGGAGTACGTCGAAGGGCAGGATACCCTAGAGCTAAGTGAAGGCGACAAGAAGAAAAGTAATTATTCAAAATTAGGGGAGTGCCGAAAACGAAATAAGCATGCAAACTAAGAAAAAAAAAGACAGGAAGAAAGAGAAAGGAAACTGTGCACGCATTGGACGTTAGAAGATGCACGTAATCTACGCTAATTACGCTAACCTAGGAAGTGTTCTGCACTTGCGCACTGAAAAGTTAAAAGAGTGCGAAAGTAGCACAATCATAAATAACTTATGAAAGCGCAAAGAACGCATGCACTCTTGCTCCAAGCTACTGACTTCCCCCTCCCCCTACCGCTCTCCCCCAAGAAAGAGAAAAAATATTGCCTACACAAGGTCACTGAGGAATCCACGATGTTATTGGCATCTTACTCAGGGCGCGAAATTGAAAAATAAATGCAGAAGGCTGGTCCATTTGCTCACTGAACAAAAAAAAAGAAAAGAAAATGTTTCCGCCCCCCCCCCAAAGAAAAGAAGTTATATGAAAGATGAAACAAAGAAACCTTTTAAGGCGTAACAAGCGACTCTAGAATTATGAGCATGTCTCTTAGAATCCCATAATCTTTATACAAAGAGAGAAAGCTCTTTATTGAAATGCGGAGAATTCTTCCATCGTATATGTTGGCGCCTGTGTACGCTATTCTGCATATGTAAAGTGATCGAGGACAGAAGTGCCCTGGGAGAAGCAGGAAGGTAAGAGGGAAAAGAAAGATAAAGCAAGAAAAGATATAATCATGGCCTGTATAGAGGAGAGTCAGATGTGACAATATTGACTTAAATAGGCTTGTTTGTAAAATATTGGAATATCTTGAGTAATACCTTTCAGGAATGCGAACAACTGTGCCTACAATAATTGTTCGCCGTTACTATGACGTAACAGCCAAGCTGAGGCGAAATCCGATTTTGTGGTAAGTTGATCGGCCCCACCTAATTGCCTAGAAGCGCGCTATTTTCGGCCGCCGCCGCTGGACTATACGTCGGGCAACCTTGAGCGCACGCCGCCTTTGGCGTTGCGAAACTTTCTTCACGGGGCCGTGCACGATCCGTGCGTGGCTTATGACTTAGCCGCGTTGGATGGGGCGCAACATTCCGTGGCCTTCGCTCTATTATTATATTATCTTCGCTCGGATTGGTGGCCATATAAGCGTCATCGCCAGAAGCGTTGGCCGTTGACCGCGATCTTTATTCGTTAAATGGCGGGCTGCGAAGCGACCCGCCCCTGTCACGCCTTCCTGGCGATTCGAAAATGTGCGCCGCTCGGGACTCTGCCTTCGTGTGCGAGAGTTGCACGTGAATTCATTTTTGATGGCGGCTATAGAATAGCCTTCGTCACACGGCCGACGGAATACAATCTCCATTCGTTGCTTCCCACGACCTTCCTTGAAGAAATTCTGGCTCACGCGCTCAACTCAATCAATTATAGCGCTGACAGGCACGCGATTTAGACGGGTTCGTAATGGCTACGTCATCGAAGCTGCGCCCTGCTTGCTTGCTTGCTTGCAAAGCACTGCGGTGCCTTTCTTTTTGGCCTCAAGGTCAAGCTACAAGCACGCCATGGTAGTCTTGTACTTTTGTTGTTTTTGAACAGCTAACTGAGTTCTGTGTAATAGAAGAGGATAGCCAGGGACTTAGTAGCCTAACCTATCCCTAAGCCAGCCTAGCCAAATGAAACAACAGGATCGCTATTGTTTCATTAATATACAAGGAATGTAAACAATATAGAAACGTTTATTCACATTTTTATAATTTATTATGTCGTTCACACGGAAAGCCACGGCATACTAAAGCTCCAAAAAAGAGCCGAGCATAGAAACCACGCATATTTCCTGACTTTGTCGTACATGCCACACGAACGTGATTATGTTTGGCCTAGAAAGTTGTTGTTGTTGAGTTGAGTTTAATGGCACATAAGCAGCTTAGGCTATCATGCGCCAAACACTAGGTATGGATTCTTTCAATAAGTTGGGACACCTCAGTGAGTCCTTGTCTGGGCAAGAGCCCGGAGAGTGGCCTAGAAAGTATTCAATTTTAATTCGTACTCGAAGAGGTGTAGACCCGACATGCGCCACTGCACTCAATAGTATAGGACAGCGTGGGCAAGACGTTTATCATTGGGAACTCAGTGCGTGCTGTGCCCGCTGGGAGTGTCGATGTCGTCTGGACATCTCGCAGTTTCTTGACCATACATATTTTACCGCGTTACTGCGGCTACCGGCATTGCGTCGACGCGGACGGTGGGCTTACTGAAATTAATACAGGAGCGAGACGAGACAACCAGAAGACGCCGAGCAGAAGTAGCTTGGAATGGTCGCCAGAAGTTCAACAAGCGCGTGAAGACAAAGCACTGCCCAGTGAACATCCAGACGATAACCGAAAGCGACAGCTTGGCATAAGTGAAGCAGAGAGTGAGAAAATTTTCGCCATGCCAGTCACGCTTTGACGACCCAGCTTAGGTTTCAGTGAAAGTGACTGATTGCCGGTGCATTCAAGGCACGCACATCTAGAGCGAAGGAGCCTTTCAATTCCAACAGGAGCCATTTCGAGTATACTGTAGCACGAGCAGACGATACCGCCCCCGATGCCACGTATAGCAGACGATACCTACTGACGCCAAGCAGCAACACACACAGAAGTGTGGAGACACACGCCCTTTTGGACAGAATAAGCGCAAACCAAATTCTTGCCAGCACTCTGTCTCTCGGATATCCCGAGACCGGTGCTATACTTCTCCATCACCTCGGTCGGCGGCATCGTCGTTTTCGTTTCTACGTGCGAAATTGAACGATCGCGTTCGGCCCTTGCCGCTTTTTATCTGAACACCGCTGGATGCGATGGACGAACACAGAAGCCAAATGGTAGTGCGCGGTCGAGAACCTCGGTGATTTATGGCTTTCGGCAGGCGCGCCGCGTTCGTGAGTCCGCCGTACATGCCCACCAGGGGGCGCGAAGCATCGCGCCATTTTCGACTTATCTCGCTCAGATTAAGAGCTCTGTCGGTTAGAGACACTTCGTTTCCTCTACGCAGCGGAAGGCGTCGAAGAGGCGCCAGCGTGATGCATAGGCGCATACGTGTAAAGGTTCGACCATAGAGGTCGCATTTTTCTAATGTACGTTTCTGGTGCTTGCTGCTGGTGGTATTTCCATTTGCAATGGCGGTTTCTTTGTTACGATCTGCCAGACTGTGGTGAAAGTCCGTGTCACGTGTTTGTGTGTGTGTGTGTGTGTTACGTGAGTGTCACGAGAGACAGGTTACTTTTGTTTGCGAAATACAGAAAGTGTGTTTCGCGCGCAGAACGTCGCAGAACGGCAAAGCTCAGTGTACCGTGAAATCACACATCTCTCTTCTCACCTCTCCGCCCTTTCTTTTTCGGATTTAGGCCCGTCAGGTTTCCCTCTCATGGTACGTTAGCGTAGAACAATAGGTACGTGTTTGTTAGTCTAGTACGATGACGACGACAACAACAATAACAAAAAAAAAAGAAAGAAACCCTCCCGTGAGACAATAACCATAGCTCATCACCCACCTTCCTTTTCCTTATCAAAAACTTCCTGTAGTCCTTTTTCTGATGATCATGCCCTGAGATAAACATAATGCATTTAGATTCAACCAAAAAAACGCCAAGGAAGGCAGCTTTCAGAGAACGTTGCCGAGTTTCATGTTTCATTATTTCTACACGTGTATATCTGAGTGTTCTTATGAAAATATAGAATAATGCTGATCCAACGCTCCTGTTCAAACCTATGTGAAGCGAAGCGTTCTTTAAGAAATATAAAAAGAAACCCGCCAGTTTATTTCATTCCATCGCTTGTTGCGCGGTCGTTGACATCATCTTTAAAACGTATTTTCTTCGCTGCTTTATTGTATAACTTCCTTATGTACCACAGTGTTATTGTTTTGTTTTCCTTTTTAACATGTTCTGATTGAGATTCGAATTGTTAATCGTTTTTGATATGTTATCATATTTCGAAAATTGTGACACTTGTGCTGTTGTTTGCTTCAGAGTGTCAACATGCTCTGGGTGCTGCAGCCTTTGTCAGACAAGAATATTGCCTTTTGCTGCAGCACCTGAGACAGCTATATGTCTCAAATAAATGAAATGAAAATGAAATGAAATCTCAATCTTCTCTGTTAACCTCCGAGATTTTGCTCATATGTTAGTGCCGGTAGAATGCAACGGTTGTACAGCTTTTCAAGGTAGCGGTAAGCTACCTTTCTTGATTTGGCAACGCCTGCAGTATGCGCTCCAACCCACTTCGTTCTTATGTAAAATATTTATGGATACCTCAATAGCGGACGAAGCCTACCTACGAAGCTATCACATTAAAATTTCGGAAGGTACTGTGACACACATACTTCATCATACCGACTACCTGGAGCGCAACCTAAATCAGCCAATCAGAAAAGCGAACACACAGCCCCACGGAGGCCTTCCGCGGCGGATTAGTCTGCGGCAGTGTAGTTAGCTGGCGAAAGCAGAATATGTATACACGCAATTTCGAAGTTCATTGGAAAATATTTCTTTGGATGAGAGCTGGATAAGAATGCTGTGTTTTATAGCGAAGCTCTTATGCGACTAAAAGCGCAAAGAAACACACACATAGGACTATTTTACCATCTAAAAAAAGGATAAGAAAAAAAACTACATTGCTCACAAAGTTTGCATTTTGATGAAAAGTGGGGTACCTCAGGGGCGATATGGGGAAATATTTTGAAGTATGTATATCAATCAGGGGTGGGAGGGGAGGGTGACCTTTTGGCCAATGTTATGGCGAAGTTGGATGAGTTGCTGCCTTTGTCAAAATGTCTTAACAGATGCTCCATAGCGTACGTTATATGCCGGAATGTTTAAAACGGGTAAGTCGTGTACGAGCAATGTTTTAAAGTTTGCGATTTGAATACATGCAACTGAAATAATTATTATTACAACACTTCAGGGAAACGGCTTCGCTGGAAATCGGGTTGGGATTCTGCATGACCGCACTAGTCTGCTGTCCTCTTTTTTCCTGCAAAGGTTCTATTTAACCGGCACTTTGGACACATTGCGCATGTGTTAAGCATAATATCCTCCTTATTCCTTCAAAATTTCAAATCTGTATCAAGTTGAGACCTTTCAGGGTATTGAAACAACATCGTTCCAGGTTCGTAATATGCGCCTGCAAAGTTCTAGAACTCTTGTGTAAGTAATTTTCTAAGACGGGAGTACATATCTTCACGCTTTAAGCTTTCGATACGCATCGCCTATAATATTGCCCCATTCTCTACAAATGTAGAATAGCTACCACCTTTGGTTCTCCGAAGGCAGCAGGGAAAATTTGGAAGTGTTTCATAGAACGCCTTCATTCAGGCAGGAACTGACGGTCCATCAGTTTTCATTTAGCACCTGACTGATTCACACGCTTAAAAGTGTGTCTTCCCATCACACCTATAGGCTGCCTCACATTCTAATGATACGATTCTGTCAGGATACCTTGAAAACTTCATATAATGTTCTTTCTGAAACAAAGGCATACACCTCACACAACCTTATCTGGTACTCACTTGCGGAAAACAGTTATACGTCGCAGTGCCAGAGGTATTAGCTTAAAGGACATGAAGTTAGCTCAAAGGGTTTGATCATTAAGTCTGTATGTTAAGTTGCCCCGCAATGGTAATTATATTTGCAGACGATTGAAACTTGCAAACTAACCAGAGCAAGAACGTAGGCTTTTCAATAACGTTTATGTTAACGCCACCTGAGTGTAATTGGCTCCGGTAGAAATTCGCCGAACTCTAGCTGTTTCGTTTTTCAGGTTTTCAGATTTTTTGTTTATGTCCTGGTGGAATAATGACTCAAGTGTGCGTATCGTCTCTTCTTGAAACGAGATTTTTCTAAACACGAGAAAATACACAAAGTAAGATAAAGGTTTGGCCATGGTTCGAATTGCTATGGCCATGGTTGCCGCCCCACGTTTGGTATGGCAACTAAGTTTAAGTCGGAGACCCTTTCAATTTTGAACCGAAAAAGTGAATCAACATTTCAACGTGAAGCGTCTTTCATTTCCGTCACTCAGGTAGGTCGCTTGCTAAAACAAAAATATAACACTAGTACTGCTTATATAATTTCCGCCGCACTACCCACGCGCCTTTGTTATGGTTGTGTAGTGGAAATGAGCAATTACTCGATCACGCATGTGTAGCGTTCGCAGAGGCCGCCGTGGTCGCGGCACCCATGACCCAATCGGAAGTAAATTTAATCGCGTGGGTGGCGTTCGCAGATTCATAACTCGGCAGTACGTTTGTCAGCGGCTGTACGTTTATCCGCGCTTGTCAGCGTTTGTCCCCGTACGTTTGGCCATATGGAATGGTTGCCTTTGAGGGAGCTCACTCTGCCACAGTAGGTATAATCCATTGAACTTAAACCTGTCCTCACCACGAGTGCTTACAAGTGAGTTGTTTGATGGAGAATTTTGACGGTTGCTCGGCTATAGCACTCCGCAGTCGGGACATATAATGCCCGTAAAAAAAAAAGCGTTAGGAGCCTCGGACAGCAAGACAAAGGAATGCGTATTCTCGCCCACCCCTTTTGACCACAGAGGAACGTACTTGTCTTCATACAGAGCGCAAGCACATCAGGTTGGTGCGTGCGCATCCCCAACCATACCCGCCCTTGGTGGCGCGTAGTGGCTTTGGCGTTGCACTACTAAGCCTCTAAGCGCGGGATCGTTTTCCGGGCATGGCGGTCGCACTACGATGGATGCGAAATGCAAAAACGCCCGCGTACTGTGCATTTGGTGCACGTTACAGAGCCTAGGTGGTTGAAAACCGGAGTCCCCCACTCATATTCATATCGTGGTTTTCGCACGTAAAACCAAACTTCTTTTTTTTTATTTAGATTCCCGATCATCTACGAGTGCAGCGAGCTTGAGCGGCGCAGGACAGTCTAGGGCGCCACCAGTACGGGGAGGGGGTGAGGTGGGGGGGAGTCTGACACTGTGATGAAGGTAGACAACGAGGACAACTAATCAGCATCCTCTAGGAGCATCCAGGGTACACCCAAAGGCCCGAGTGTGGGACCACAGCCAGAGCAGACTACGAGTGCGCCTGAATGCTAGAGGCGCTGGGAGTTGCCTACAGCAAGGTTCGAATCCGTCTCCATCAACAACTGGTTGCGTATTTCGTTACGATGTTTCTGTACTCTAGTGTCGAAACACCTTCTGCACCATAGTGTCGAAACACCTTCTGCAGCGCACACACGACATTTCACGTATACCCTACTGCGGCTGGGTCCCCTACAGAGTGCCTCCGCGACAGCGTCTAAAATGGGCTAGCTGTCACGAGGGAAGAATACGAGAGCATTCCCCTAACCGCCGTGCCACTATGCGGTACCGCAGTGTGGTATCTACCGCTGTGTTAGACTGCCCTACCTTCAAGATCTTCCCACGAAATTACGAATATGTTCTCGAGATTGATTCTCCATATATCGATGGATGAAGGCTTAACCTATATATGATCACAAACAGACGGCTCGCGATGTCACTGCAACTTAACTGATAAAGATTATGATGATTATTATGATGGAATGTTGCTTTTCCCTGTGCAATCGGTGGACATATAGGTTCGTCCTAGTCATAACGAAAAAGGAACCGAAAAGAAGAGAAGCGGACTCACAATGAGAAAGAGTCCAACAACGATATCAGCGGTGGCCAGTGGCTGTTGACAGTTGAGTGGCCCCCGGTGCCTGGTCGCTGTTGTTTTCCAGCGTTCGAGGAGTCGCTCATTAACAGCGACTGACGCGCTGCAACAGAACAGTGTCGCCGTATGTTACCGCTACGTACGAAAACGAAAGAAACGAAAAGAAAGAAGAGAAAAGAAAAAGCACCATGCACTGTAAAACAATTTATACCCTTGTTCACTTTTAAGGACGTAAATTATTTTGCAGTGCGCCGTAACATGCCGTGTGTTAAAAGACGGCACCACCGTTCGATTGAAGAAAATTTGTTATCTTAAGCCGACACGCAATTGACATTGCCTTGGAGTGGCGTCGCTTCACACAGCACACTCCAGCGTAGTATATGCTCCCCGCACTCTTGCCCCGGTGCTCGGAAGCGTCAACTCGGTTCGACAAATATTGCAGGATTCCTGAACACATCCCACCTGCGTGAGCTTCACGCGGCTAAACGTTATACGTCGGTGACGTATGCGACAGCCCTGCATGCCTCTGTCAGGAGCGATGGCTGCCTTGGCGGCAAAGAATTCAGAGGCGCGCTCTATGTTGCACAGCCAGAGGAATCGTATTGGCTGACAGCCCAGTTGGATTTTCCGAACTAGCGAGGAACGCTGGGATCGGATTGGTAGCTGAAACTCTGCAGATGGACGACCGCGCACTAATGCACGTTTCAAATGGCATATGCTTCGCCCGCCGTGGTGGCGTAGCGCCTATACGACGTCGCGCTGCTAACTCCGAGGGCACGTGATCCAAAACCCTGGCCGCGGCGCGGCCGCACTTGAATGGGGACGAAATTGAAAAGCGCCCGTGCATCATGTATTGGGTGCACGTTAAGGAACCCAAGGTGGTCAAGATTAACAACAACAACAACAACAACAACAACAACAACAACAACAACAACAACAACAACAACAACAACAACAACAACAACAACAACAACAATAATAATCCTTGATTTAACTCATCAAGTGTGGGAGTGCGGAAAAAAAAACTGACAAGTCAGCTTGACTTGTTGCCAGCTTTACGGAGTACAAAATACAACAGAACACTTTTGGCGGGGCAACATAAAAACCACAAACAAATAGTTATGGTAATGGAGTAGTAATAGTAATAGTAATCCGGAGGGGATCCCCCACAACGGCGTGCCTCATAATAATATCGTGGTTGCGAAACTCCAAAAATGTAATTTATTAATACTATATACATTATTACTATTACTATATATACTATCCTATATACTATATACTACATACTATATACTATACTATATATTACTATACGCACATACTATTCGCGATACTTTGGTTGTTCATTCATGTATGTGCGACCAGTCAGAGGTCGCAGTTACTGCGATAACAACTTTGGTTCGAAATTTAGATACCGCATGGACTCGTGTAAGGGCCGCACCCGTGTAAGTGCCGCATTCCCAACTTGGCTGCCCAAAATTTGGAAAATATTTCTAACGGAGAAGCAATCACGTTCGGCGCCCCGATGTCCCACTGACGCGTCGGGGAATTTTCGCGCGTTGCGTACTTCCGCATGCCGTTACTAGATGGCAATAATGTGTCACTGACAAGCTTACTGCCAGTTACATATTTGTATATGGCCCCACTACTAGCCTTCGGCTAAGGGACCATGCAGTGCTTGCGCACAATTTGTATTAACTTTCCTGAAATAAACTTGAAAGTGAAAAAGTTGCTGACGTCGCCGGAAGCATTTTGACCAAAAGGTGCGGTCCCGTGTAAGGGCCACACCACGTCGAAATTGTGAAGGAAGAAAATGCGGCCCTTACACGGGTCTATACGGTAGCCCTATTTTTTTTAGTGTAGGAATTGGTTTGAAGTTTCGCGGTGCGGTTACAATCGTTGTTTATGTCAGTAATATTCCTCGGAGGGAATATTAAGTGCGGCATCACATTTTTCGTAAAGTCCTCTCGGTTGTGCTGCGCGTCAGTCGCCCCATGACAGCCGGCCGCTCCTTCGTGCGTTGGAACGCCCCTTTCAACGCCTGGCGTTCACCTAAACAACACGTCACGATCAGGCGCCCGCTTTTGCTTGTAGTTGAATTGGGGTGCGTGTTGCAATAGTATGGTATGGTATGGAGAACTTTATTGGGTCCTGAAGGTCAACCATACGTTGACGCGGGCCGCTCCCACGTTGGGACTGTCAGGCCGAGCCCTTCAGCCACATCGCGGGCCTTCTGGACTGCCCGTAATTGGTCAGAGAGTGATTCACTGTGTAGCATTTGCCGCCACCATTCTTGTTCCTTGTCACGGTCTGTGAAGACCGCGGGGCACTGCCAAAGCATATGGTCAAGAGTAATGATGCCATCGCACTTATTACAGTTGGTTTGAATTTCCCTCTCCGGATAGATCCTGTTAATAAAATATGGACTTGGGTATGTTCTTGTCTGTAGCAAACGTAATGTGACCGCTTGGGCTCTGCAAAGCTTACCGT
This sequence comes from Dermacentor variabilis, assembly GCF_050947875.1. Lineage (NCBI taxonomy): Eukaryota > Metazoa > Arthropoda > Arachnida > Ixodida > Ixodidae > Dermacentor > Dermacentor variabilis. The sequence goes on along the minus strand of NC_134578.1, from coordinate 16,999,663 downwards.
GTGGCAATGGGTATTCCCTTCTGCTTAAATAATAATGCTTCGTGATTTCGTTATATGTTAATAATCGATCCCTGTGTTCCCCGGGTGAAGTGTAAGTTGCTCGGTCTTGAAGAGCACGGCTAGAAAGTCCTCGTGCTGCTTCATTTGCCACCTCATTGAGGTTTCTCCGAGCTCCGTCCACCACCCCCAGATGTGCAGGAAACCAGCGGATTTCGATCCTCTCACTATTGACCTTCTCTAATAATTTTGTTGCTATCCGTGTCACATATCCGTTGGTAAAGTTGCGTATGGCTGTTCTAGAGTCGCTGTAAATATGTGTCCACCGATTAGCCCGGATGGCTAAGGCGATTGCTACTTGTTCTGCTACTGTGGGGTCCTTGGTATAGACGGTGATGGCATCCTGTATGTTACCTTGAGTGTCTACGACAACGGAGGTATACGCATCCTTATTTTTAACCCAGGCAGCGTCAACGAACACCGCCTGCTGCTTATGTTGATCTATGTCTTGAAGGAGTGCCTTCGCCCTTGCCTTCCGTCTCTCGAGGTTATGTGTCGGGTGCATGTTTCTAGGGAACGGGGTCGTCTTTATTGTTTCTCGTAGTCCCGCTTGCAATTGTGTTAATAATTCTCCTTCGTTGGTGTGGTTGTTAATTTCTACGCCAATTTCTTCAAGTAGCGCCCTCCCAGGGCGTGTCCCCATTAGTCTCTCCTGGTGGGCCACCTGTTGAGCCTCAGCTATCTCCTCTAGTGTGTTATGCAGCCCTAGGCGCAATAAGCTATCATTGGCCGTGCTGATGGGAAGTCCTAGTGCAGTCTTTATAAGTCGTCTGATTAAAGCATTTAGCTTGTTCTTATCAGCCTGTGTCCATTGTAGCATGCCAGCCACGTACGAGAAGTGGCAAAAGGCGAATGCATGTACCAATCTTATGGCACTGTCTTCTCCTAGCCCCTTATGCTTGTTGGTAACTCTACGCAGAAGCCTAATGACTTCTTCTGACTTGTTAGAGATGTATTCTATCATCCTGCAATTAGATCCGTTCGCTTGCAGGAGAAGTCCTAACACTCTAATAGTCTCCACCTGCCTGATTGGTTCTCCATTCTTGGCGCATATGTCAATGCGGGGTTCTTCCTCTGGGATATATCCGTTCGGCCTGCGCCCACGCTTATTGCTCCGTAATACCAATAGTTCTGATTTTTTAGCAGAGCAGTTCAGTCCCATACCCTCAAGTGTTGTTTCTACCACATAAATGCTTTCCTGTAGTTTGATCTCTGTTTGTCCCATATTACCTTCGGCACTCCAGATTGTTACATCATCTGCATATATAGCAAAGTGGATACCCTCAATCTGCGCGAGACCTCGAGCCACTTTTGACATTGCCAAATTAAATAACATGGGAGATAGGACAGACCCTTGTGGTGTCCCACGATTCCCAAGTTCCAGGGTTGTCGATTGGAGTTCGCCTAACCTGAGACAAGCAGAACGGCCACCGAGAAAGGCTTTGACTATATTGTGCAATCGCTTACCCAATCCCATCTCCGAGAGGATATCCAATATGGCCCTGTGCTTGATGCGATCAAAGGCCTTTTCTACATCTAGGCCTAGAAGAGCTCTCGTATGTAGCGGGCTAGCAAGAATAAGGTGATGCTTGATTAAAAGCATTGCATCTTGAGTCGAAAGTCCAGGACGGAAACCGATCAGGTTATGCGGAAGAACATTTCTGTTTTCTACATACTTAGTCAGTCTATTGAGTATGACATGCTCCATGGTTTTGCCCAGACATGATGTTAATGATATGGGTCTTAGGCTATCTAGATTGAGTTGCTTGCCTGGTTTGGGAATAAGAATTGTGTTAGCAATTCTCCATTCCTTCGGATAATCACCATTTTTCCAGAGTTCGTTGAAATACTCTGTTAAATATTTTATGGAATGATCGTCCAAATTTTTCAACAGTTTATTGGAAATGCCATCTGGACCGGCAGCAGATCTACTGTTGAGGTCGTACAGGGCTGCACGAACTTCGCTTTCTGTGAAGTCTTGATCCATAGGCTCACAGTCTTCCCCTGTATATTCAGGCAGGTCTGTACTCTCATCGCTATCCTTAAGTGGTAAATACTTAGCTGCGAGCCGATCCAGAATGGCCTCCTCCGTTGTGTCCTGACTCTCACGATGGACGAGTCGTGCTACTGCTGTTCTCCTATTAGATTTCGTGTCGTTCTCATGAAGCAAATGTCTAAGTAAGTTCCAATTCCCACCACGTCTGATTCGACCATCTATGGAATTACAAAGCTCATCCCATTGTTGTTTCTGTAAATATCTGGAGTGTTCTTCAATCTCCCTATTCAACAATGCTATGCGCTTCCTGAGTCTCCTGTTCAGCCGTTGCGTTTTCCATCTATTTAACATAGATTGTTTCGCTTCAATCAAGTGCGCCAGCCTACTGTCCATGATTTCGATATCCTCCTCTGTGGTAATATCCTTCGTTGCCGCCTTTACATCTTCCCTGAGCTGAGTGGTCCAAGTTTGGAGTGTTTTCTTTTGTCCTTCCTCTGTCTCAGCTCTGCTTTTCCTTGCTTTCCGAAAAAGATCCCAGTCAATGTAGTTAAAGTGCTTTATCTCATTAGTTGGTGTTTCCAATAGTATTTGTAATATGTAATGATCACTACCCAGGTCAATATTGGAGTTATTCCAGCCAGCGTTCGCTAAGTTTGATACAAAAGTAAGGTCTGGGGTGGAGTCTCTGCATGTAGATGTACCACACCTGGTGGGATAAGCTGGGTCTGTGATGAGGGAGAGATTAAGATCTGTAGCTAGGTGCCAGAGTCCATCCCCTTTCTTAGTATTCCAGCGATATCCCCAGGTTTGATGTGGGGCGTTGAAATCCCCTCCAATAATGAGTGGAGCGTGCTTAGTAACAGCCATAGTCTTATTAAGAAGTGCCCTGAAACTCTGTTGCATGTCGCTAGGGCTGCTATAAACATTAAGACAAAAGAGGCTTTGCGGTTTGCTTCTATTCCTTTTCAAAATTATTTCCACTAGTAAGTATTCTAATTTGTTTAGTCCAAGGCGCAAATCATGTTCTATGTAAGGTATTTTCTTATCTACGAGCGTGGCTAGCCCCCTACCCGGCTCTTTACCCCTGCATGTCGCTTTGTATCCGGATAGGCTGATCTCATCCGCCAAGGTTTCCTGCAGCATAATTATTTTCGGTTTGTCTAGAGAGGTTTTTATTAACTGCATAAGAGGTGCTTTTTTGTGATAAAATCCTCGGCAATTCCATTGCCACACGGTAAAGCTCCCCCTGCTAGCCATTGCTTATAGAACCCGCCTTACTGCTACCCGCTAGAGTACGCTTCGTAGAACCCCCCGACACGCCAGGGAGCGATCTGACGCTTTCTGCTTCTGAGGGTAGGTATTCGTCGTCATCGCCCTGTGCTTCTACTTTGGTGAGCCTCTTTTCAGCCGTCAGTCTCCATTTCCATAACTTATCAACTTTGAAGGTAGTTTTATCTATGGCATCTCTAAGTTGTTTAATCGCCTCCTTGATCTCTTCCAAAGCAGAGCACACTGTCGTTTCTACTGGGCTTATTGCCCGCTTCTTTGGAGCTGGTGTGTTTTCTTCATCCTGGCTGTTGTCATTATTCACCGGTTTGGCTATTGCTACTTTTGTGGAGGTAGTCTGCGAGTTCTTGCGAAGTTCTACAACCTGCTTAGTAAGTTCTTCATTTGCCTTTCTCAGATACGTTACTTCTTTAATTAGCTGTTCTACCCTGGCATCATTATCTCCGACCAGCCGCTCCGCACCGCTCTCCGCAGCCCTCACAGTACCTTTCACTTTGTCGGCCCAGGTTGTTCCAGATGTCCTCTTGTCGCCAGGCGTCTGCCCTCCTCCTTCGAAGCGCACCTGCACTTCGCGTGATCTGGAGCGGCTTCTGCCCTTCGACGGCGAGCGGCGTCTTGACCGTGTGGGGCTCCTTGAGCACGTGCGCCCCCTGGTGCCCGTTTGGGCATCCCATTGCAGCTGTGCTGATGTCGCCTCCGATGCACATCTGGTGCGTTCTCGTCGTCGAACTCGTACCACGTATGGAATTTGGTACCGCTGTCGGCAAGTCTTGTCCCCAGTTGGGTGGTCCCCTCCACAGAATTTGCACTTAGGCACACACATGTGATTGTCCTCCGGGTTTTGAGTTCCACATCCTCTGCACTGTACCACGTCCGGTGTTGGACATACATCTGATCGATGTCCAATCTTTCCGCAGGCATAGCAGACATCAAACTGCTTCCTATACAGGTAGCACTTGACGAGGGTCGACCCGTATCTTACATAATTGGGTACCTTGAGCCCATCAAACAGAACAATAACCGAACCCGTGGATTTAATACGTTTGGCTGCCAATGCCAGTGGGTTAAAGTCATGCACAATGTTCTTCGTTATCGTGGCCTGATTGTCTCTGAGGTCAACTCTCCGAATCACTCCTTTACACGTGGTATGCGGAGCTGTCTCGTAGGCGTTCACTTCGTATTCGGTTTCCACTATAATGATTGACCTGATTCGCACATACCTGGCAGCATGGCTGGGATCTGGTGTACTAACCACCACGATGTTTTGCGTGAAGTTAGGGCAAACGACATCCTCTCGGGCTTGTTGCGGAGTCAGGCCCGATGCTTCAATAACCGCCACGCCTATCGCTGTGGTGCTCACTTTGCTCAAGTTGAGACCTCCTCGTGGGCGGATGATGATTTTGCTGTGCTCCTCGGGCAATTGGGGCATCCTTGATGCCTTGACAATCCGGTTTTTGAACATAGTGGTTGTAGGTCCCTTGTTCTTGCTGCTGTTGCCTTGCTCTCGCTGGCTCTGCGGCGATGTTTTCCCACCGCCAGTAATCCTTGTGGTGGAGCGAAATTTTCGGCTTGTCACAATTTGCCAACCTAGATCTTCCTCATTCTCTTCTGATCCGGTAGCGTCTTCATCTTCCATGCGCGTTTCCGCCATCGCGGCACGGCGGGGCCAGTAGGCCTACTTGGGTCTTGCACCAAGAAAGGCCAGTAACAGTCCAAGAATGAAAGTCCCACCTTAAAGAAAGGTGTCCGCAAATTCCCGGTGACTTCACAAATCCAGTGATGTGCTTGAATCCGTAATGGTGGCAAAGAAGGCTGCACAAACATTCAAAAACGACTGAGCCGATGTGAGGGACGTCCGCACCTCCTGTTGCAATAGTGTCGGGTGAATTTTAACCAAATTTTCTCGTCGCGTAATGTTGCTGCTTTATGGTACACCAAAGAAAAATTGAGTTGTATTAGTAAACTACATTTCCCCAATTTCAAAAGCACCCCAATCGTGATAGGAAGTTTGGTCAGAAGAAAAAAAGAGGAAAATAAATTTTGGTATTTCACTTGCCAACACCACGGAGCCTACATATAGGTCGCTTTACTTGCCCGCCATGATTAACAGGGACATTCACACACATAATGTTGGAACGCACCTCGCTCCACTTTTCTGATCCCCCCGTCAGCAGCGAGACTGACTGGACAGCCTGGCTCAGATCCGGGGACGTCGACCGACAGCTTGGACTGGTGGACCGGGCGGAGAAGGCCAAGCAGGCCCAGGGCCTTACTTGAGTCCGATCCCTTAGCCACCTCCCCCTTTCACCATCTCCCTTCAAAAAAGTTTACCACCATCACCAACATCACAACCTGATTATAAGACACGCGGTAGGCGGAGCACTCCAATTTTATTTGGAAAACTGCAGAGGTCTTTGAACGTACACCTAAATCTAAGGGTATACGAACATTTTCGCATTTCGCTTTTATCAAAATTCTCAGCGGTGCTGAGCGGACTGGGGTCGGAAACAAGGCGACTCGCTGAACGTCATCACGCAGGGTGATTAGGAAGGATGTATAGTTACACGGTAGCGGAGGCAACCAATGAACGGTATCATTTTCTCTTATTACCAGCTGAAAGATAGCGCTATGGGAATGACAATTTTAAAACCAAAGCATAAGAATCGAATACCGATGACACTTAATCGAGCACGAATCAGGTACCCATGAAATAGTTTTTGAACAATAAGACAACTTTTTTACGTCGAAGCTGTTAATGGCTAGGGGCCCGTGAATTTATTATGCGTCCGAGCAAAAAATATCATCATCAGCAATGACTCGTAGTCGACTTCCTCCACAGCTGGCTCCATTGCCGCTCATGCCAGCGTTCCCAAACTGCCCCTCCCTCTGCGTAGGCGCTGACGGCACTTGGCCCACTGCCAGTCGGTGTGGTGATTTCGGGCTCAAATTCTTTGCCTCAGTATATCGCGAACTGAAAATACGAATTTATATAACAAATTTGTAACACGAATAAACGCGAATGTTTAAACACAACTGTGTGTGCATACCTTTCGCCACGATGACCACCGATAAAGCCAATAAATGTGTTCGTACCTTTGTTCAAAATTCTGTGTCACCTCTTTGTCGTGTGCTACACAGCTTCGCTGGTCATTCACCTTCACAGAGTGGAGTGTCTCAAGATTTTTCAATACAGCTTGCTCGATTTCTGCAAAATGTCACTTGAAACAATGGCAACTTTTTACTAACAGCAAAATAAATTTGAATATTATGCTCAACTTTGGTAAAGGAATTATGGGTCCGAAGGTGTAAACTTGTGCTGAATATATTCATAGATACGGTTCGCTGTTTCTCCCATAGAGGTCAGAGCCAGTAGCGAACAGAGTTGAAAGCTGGTACATCTTCAGGGTTAGTACAGACGGCTGTACAATCCAATTAGTTATACGCGTACCACATTGCATCTATTAGCCTTCGTCGTCAGAGATTGAATCGAACCGAGTTTATCTGCGACAACGTTACGGGAGACCAGGAAAAGAAAAGCTGATCAAACAACTTGAGAGGATCTGGCCACCCTACACAGACGTCGGCATAACGGTAGTTGTAACCAGCCAGCCAACCATTGACTGAAGGATTGGATGCAGTCGTAGAGAAGGTAACGGTTAAAACCTGCTCTACCACCAGTGACCACGCATAATTAAACTTCTTGCTTTCAATGCAAAAAGTTTTGCTCAAATCGGCTGAGCCATTGCCGAGAGAGAGAATTACAGTATATCACGTGTATTTGAAATGTCAACGCTCCTTCGTGAGACCCAACGTCAGGTCACGGACATAGCCGTTTTTATTAGTGACTGGTGTGTTATGAAGTTGATTTTTTGTGTAAATGTCATTGTTATACGCCAGGAGTATAAAGTTGATTTTTCGTGTAAACGTCATTGTTATGCCCCAGGAGCATCACATTAGTGTGTGCGGACAAAGAAAAATTTTCTCATGTTTAATATAATAAATACCAATTTGCTTTGCATAAACACCAATGTAAAGGTGTAATACTATGTGCTGGGTCGCAATATTTACGCTACATCCTAAATTTTCATGTAATTTTGCGGTAGTCCAAACGCACTACACGGTCGTCTTTCCTCATCTGTGACGGCACAACATCCTATGTTATTTTAGTGTCAGTTTTTGCCGAAGAAGGCTGGTAAGAATGAGATTAAGCTAATTTCATGCAGTTCCGCAAGCATCTGACACGATATACGAGGTGAATAGTTTACGTTATCGCTTCCCAGGTAATTCTGAGAAGGATTGAAGACAATGTGTAGCATCATGAATGATGTTCTCGTACACACCCTTATATGGGGTGTTATGCGTAAAATGGGTGCTAAATGAACCTACTGGAGGGTGTAAATACCAAATAACACCCTTTTAACGCCAGCAAGGGTAGTAAAATGTTAAGTGTGTACAAGGGGTCTCGGGAGGATACAGTTTTCTCGCAATAGGACATTCCCTTAGAAAAATTGTTGATGCTGTTCTACAGATTTCCAAAAAAATAAAAAAAATAAATTATGGGGTTTTACGTGCCAAAATCACTTTCTAATTATGAGGCACGCCGTAGTGGAGGACTCCGGAAATTCCGACCACCTGGGTTCTTTAACGTGCACCTAAATCTAAGTACACGGGTGTTCTCGCATTTCACCCCATGGAAATGCGGCTGCCGTGGCCGGGACTCGATCCCGCGACCTCGTGCTCAGCAGCCCAACACCATAGCCACTGAGCAACCACGGCGGGTAACAGATTTCCAACTGAACTTGTGTGGCATTCAATAAACTTCATTTAGTAAAGACATTGAATTTTCAAAAATATGGGCTAACACAGAACAAGCCGAGTCCATTCTAAAGGCATCGTTTAGCCTAGCACTCTCTTTCGGCTGCGGTCGCGTGAAACCCGCTCGTTACTCCGCCTATCGCTCTAAATTCTCACTAAGTTACGAAGTGGCGCGCTGTGGCGGCGTAACATTCTGATGGAGTATCCTGCCGACAGGTCCCTGTGGGCCCCGTAATTCTAGGGGCTTCAACGGTTGCGTTCCTGAACGCCGCTGAACGTCGATTCCGTGTTTAATTCTATGGGCGCGCCGGCGCGGTAAGCGTTTAACTACCGTATTTGCCGCGCTATAGCTCGCTAACTGTACTTCGTGTTTAAATTGCTAGAGTTTCGGGCTGGGCGGACAACCGGACGTTACGGAATATACGCTATTTAATTTTTTAAGAGAGTAGGAAAACTCGAAAAAAAAAAGACAACGAAACAAGACTGTTCCTGGGAGTCTTTACCGTGCTAAATAGCATATGGAAATCAAAGAATAAATCTAATTATATGTAGTCAAATAACGAAACCAGTGTGTTACTGCTTAAATAATGAATATTTTGCTTTCTGGCAGTAGAGTGGTTGCGGACTGGTTAAATGTGCTATTTCAGCCGGAATTCGTACAGCCGAGGACCATACACCGGGGCTTGCGCGGACTATATTTAGAAAAATACGGTACACCCTAGGCTTCGTATAGAGTGATAGTATTTTGCAGCCGTAAAGTGAGACAAGTCACGTTCATTTTGACTCGCAGCTGACAGGTTGAAAGATGACGCTATCATTATGTACTATTCGTCTCCTATATCATCATCATCATCATCATCATCATCATCATCATCATCATCATGGTTAAGTCCACTGCAGGGCAAAGGCCTCTTCCATACTTCTCCAACTACCCCGGTCATCTACAAATTGCGGCCATGTCATCCCTGCAAACTTCTTAATCTAATCCGCCCACCTAACTTTCTGCCGCCCCCTGCTACGCTTCACTCCCCTTGGAATCCAGTCCATAACCCTTAATGACCATCGGTTATCTTCTCTCCTCATTACATGTCCTGCCCATGCCTATTTCTTTTTCTTGATTTCAACTAAGATGTCATTAACTCGCGTTTGTTCCCTCACCCAATCTGCTCTTGCCTTATTCCTTAACGTTACACCCATCATTCTTCTTTCCATAGCTCGTTGCGTCGACCTTAAGTCGAACCCTTTTCGTAAGCCTCCAGGTTTCTGCCCCGTAAGTGAGTACTGGTAAGACACAGCTGTTATACACTTTTCTCTTGAGGGATAATCACGCATCTTAATCCTAATCACGCAGCACTTATTAGAGTCATCCCCCACTCTTCACACCAGCTGGGGACACAACTAAGATTATTTCTGGGTCTAATTCGATCCCTTTCTGATTTGACAACTCTATACAATACACAATCATCCGCGAAAACTTTCATTTTCACGTAAGACTCAAGGACACTTGCAATCTCAATGACACAAATCAAACAAAACCGGCCGCAAGACAGACCTCTGGGGTACAGCTAATGTGACAGTAAGAGTCTTAGAAAAAGAGTTGTTAGCTTCGACGTAATGAGTATGGTTTCCAAGGTAGGCTTTAATGAAGTTTACTAGTTTAATAATTATTCCCATTTCCCGGAGTTTTGAGAGAAGTTTGTAGTGAGGCATTTTATCAAAGGCTTTAGTAAAGTCTAAAAATATTGCATCTATTTGGTCCCAGTCACTGATTGCTACTGCGATATCATGATATGTAGTAATTAGCTGGGTGCCGTTCGTTGTGCCTTCCCTAAAACCATGCTGAAATCATACAGCAAGCAGTTGTCCTCTAGGTACCTTCTTTAGATGCTGTCCGATTACGTGCTCCAACATTTTGCAGCAGACTGGCAGGGCGGTAATCTTAAACGTTTAAATGTTGATTTGACTTTGGTATAGGCACAATTCGATATATTCTGCAGTCAGTAAAGATGTTTTTTCTCTATCTTTCTCCAATCAAACGGAACGTCACACTGCAATAACGATGCACTGAACATAGCACTCAAATACTGCTAAACCCATACCGCGTAACGCCGCAAAAAGGCAGAAGGAATATTGTCAGGGCTGATTACCTTCATTTCTTTCAAACTTAAGACCAATTTTAAAATGCCCTCCTGGGTGAAAGTAAGGTCATTTAGAATCCAACCCCAAAAGATCGAAGGACGTCTTGCGTGTCTTTAGCTGCATACAATGGCTGACAATACTCATCCAAAACATTTGCAACAGTCTTCGGATTACTGACGAGTGTCTTCAACTTCTAGGGAAATAGACCGCGATTGTGCTCCTGTGAAAAACCTCTTATACTTACTAGGGTCTTCTCTTAAAAAAAATGATTAAAGTATAAAAAAGTTGTCCTTAGCGTTCTTAATTTTCCACCGCAGCTCATTTCTTAACATGGCCAACCTTTTTTCGGCACATGGAGTTGAACGCCACAACCGCTTTAATTGTTGCTTCGTTTGGATCACATCCCTCGCCACAAAAGGGTTGCGTTTCCTTTTCTTCATTTTATCGGGAGCGAACCTTGTCAAGAATTCCGTATATTTTCTTAAATCTAGACCGAAGCATATTAACACCTATCTCAATGATGAAACCTACGTAATGCATTTATTTCTGAGTAGTCTAATATGCTAACATCATCAGCATTGTTAAAATATCTATCAATTTTAAGCTCTTTAAGTTGACCACAGTGTTTTGTAAGAACTAATGTAGCAAAAGCAGCCTTGTGGTCAGATGTTCCATTCAGAACGTCAACTTTCTTGCAGCTTATCGGAGAGCTTACGAGGAGCAGATCCAGAATATCACTTGTGGTAGCAGTAATCCTAGTTGGAACGGCATCAACTTGGGACAAATTACAAAAAAAAGCAGTACCCAAATGAAGCGGGCAGTGTCCAGGATGGGTACCCGTGACTTTCCAGCTCAGCCAGTCAATATCAGGCAGGTCTAAGCCCCCACCCACAACCACTTCAGCATTGTCCCGCCGAAATTGCTGTACTGGTAAGCAATCACACAACTCTTCAAGAAATTCAAATTCGGCATCTGGTGGCCGACGATAAACTACTCTGAATACAATAGTGTTGCCATAAAACATCAGCTTGCAAAATATACTTCTATGATTGGCAATACATCAGAAAACAATATATTTCAAATTTCCTTTAATTGCTATTGCAAACGCGGGATGGGCAATCACATCTGTGCAGCTCATATACGACGGCGGCACAACTTCATTGTTCAGAACATCGGTATGCAACCATGTTTCCGTTAATAACGTAACATATGGATCGAGATCGAGAAGTAATTTCTCAAGGCCCGTTGCCTCCTCAACAATACTTTGGACATTCAGGGAGAGCAGCCTTAACGGTTGGGAGCTCAGTTCCGGTCACGTCGCTGTGGCATTTCCTTTTTTTTTCTCCTTTGAGCTCCTGCCCGAGTCGTGCCAGTGATAGCAGACTAGGCAGGCCCAGTATTCGCCTGGCTTTGATCAGATTCTGTGAGCTTACGTCTTTCTTTTTTTGCGTAGGTATTCCTGTTGACAACAAACTTATCATACTTTAAGATCACTTTGTCGTCTGTTTTTCTACTGTATTGTGCCCTTCAGTTTGAAAGCATTACGGAGTGGTTCTACTTTTTTTCGTTAAAAGCGTACAGCCTGATAATGATAGGCTGGATTTTGTTCGCCCTTTCTTTGCCTAATCGGATGATGCACTCAGCGCTGTTAACTTTAATGCCTATTTTATTTTCAAAGATATTGCTGAGAACAGCAGCCTGGTGTGAGTTTACGGATTTTGCTTAAGGTTGACGATCCACCGTAAAGAAACAAGTTGTTACGTAGACTGCCATTTTCAAGTTCATCTTGCTCGCCACCTGTGATATTTGACCTTGCAGTCCCGCAATACAACTTTCGCGTCAATCTTCTGCGCTATTTGGGCAAGTGATTCTAGGTTCCTTGCAATAGACGCTAGTCGTTTGTTTGTATCCATTATGGGCGAGTCTAACTTCTGAATGAATCGGAAGTCATCGTCAGAAGCCTCTTGATTCGCAGGGATGGCTGCCAACTGTTTCTCAAAATCAGGATCGCGGTTAATTTCGATATCTTCGCTCAGAAGGAGGACAAGCTGACAAAACGAATCAAAGCAACCCGCCAAGCAATCACCACAACACGCTTGGGCAAGGAAGCACTATACCAAACACAATCCGTTGCTTTTGAATTCAGACGTACTGCGTTATTTACTGAACTGCACGAGAAATACGAACACGTTTATCTGCGGCTGTATAACTCGGCTCCTATCCTGCCCATTTGCAAAAGAAATTGTGGGGAACAGTATTTGTTAGGTCACCTGCTATTGATGATAGCGTGCAGTTTCGTCGTGTGTCTCGCCAGCAAATGAAAACTGCACTCGGCGCACTCACTGAATCCTGTAGTGGAAGGCGCTTCACCTGTCGTCACTGGCAGTCGCACACCAGAAACAAAGAGGTCCGGGTGGCTTTGTTACGCTTTGCTCCGGTAGTCGACTTGGACGAAGCAGGCCACGGGCACCTACTCGAGAAGGGCTAAAACGTTTAGCCGCGGCTGCATCGCTCGGTTGCTATACATGGCTATACCCTGCCCACTGGGGGCGGTGTCCGTTGGCTGTGCTGCTATCGATACTAGCGGTCCGTTTCGTCCTAGGTCCGGCAGCGAATGAAAACCGTACGTGGCGCACTCACTGAATCCTGAAGCGGAAGGCGGCTTCATTCGTTCGTCATGCACTGTTAGCCGCACAGCACAATCAAAGAGGTACGCGTGGCCCTGGTACGCTTTGCTCTCGTAGTCGACTGCGACAATATACTTGGACATGCATATTTAACTGTTATTTCTGGCAATAACTGTAACAGCAAGTCCCACAATTCTTCAGCAAATTCTGTGATTAACCTGTGCAACCGAATGATGTTGCATATCATTATCCAGATCAAAGCTTCGCCTTAAGCGATCTGTAGGGAGGTATGTCCTGTGCGGAGCGGAGCGTTCGTGAAGCGTTTAATTGAACACTGTAACATTGTCCATCACCTGCGACGCATTTCGCAGCATATGGATTACGGGTCTGCCCGGCAAATCAGCAACCACAGGGAAATCCTTGCGTGGGTCCGTGAGATTCGGGTGACCGCAGATTGCACTGCCTCCGGGATCAGGCCAGTTTGCTATTTCACCAGGACCAGCCCACCACATTTGACAAGAAGCCGACCGAGCAGATGCGCCTAAACCCGGAAAGGACTGCACAACAGGCTTCGCTTTAATAAAGGAATTGTGCGCTTGAAGCCGTATGTTTGTTGCTGTGAAAATATTACGTACCGTTTATCGTCTCACTACGTTATTTCTTAGAAAACGGAACCAGACACAGGCCCATCTGTAGGGGCAGAATACAGTTTATTTATTATTTGAAACTTTTTGGAGGGCCGGAAGGCGCATTGAGTATGGAGGACGGACAAGGATATTATGAGGAATTGTAAAATATACGGGGGAATGGAACGTATTGGACATAGCTAGGACCTAAAAACAGAGACAGACCTAAGTGCAAGGCACACAACATTATCATTGAAGGAGCACGTTATGCTAGAGCGAAGGACGTTGGATAGTTCCCTAGCCAGCTTTGGCAGACAACCACTGTCGGAGGACGCCATTCTCGACCCACGGCGTGTCGCTGCAGCTTCATTGCTGACAACTAAAGCGCTGTTGAAGTTCCTACATAACACGAAACTAGACCAGCGGCTCTAGTAGGGCCACCGTCTAATGTACACAAGCACTCACCCCTTCTCTTATCACCGCCATCCATGTAAGCACTTTCACTCCCCTTCTCTCTTTCCAAGTGCGGAGTAGCAGACAATAGCGCACAAGCTCAGGTCGACCTATCTGCATGCCTTTCCTATAAATGAACTATCCCTCTTTCTCTACATAACTGCAGTGCAAATGTCAAACGTAGAGGCAAAGAAAGAAAACGCAGCTTGTTTTAATAGAAATGTGAATTATTGTAAACGAACAAAAACAATAAAATAACAACAGCAAAAAAAAACCCCGATGGAAAACAAGAAACACAATATAACACACCAGACAAGGATTATCGACGTCACGATGTTACTTGAATGTAGCAGCGAAGGTGATCACGGAATGATTCATGGTTGCAGACGGTAGCGATAGTATCAGTTGGTGCAACATATAAGCCGATTCGAAACCAGCATGCTGTCCAGTGTGGGAGCAGTAGTATTACAGAGGGCACTATAGAACAAGCCCTCGTTGTTGGTATCGGCGCAAGATAAAACGGAAACATCCTGGCACCTGCGCAGGTTATATGTCCTTGCAATGATATTCATGGAACTTCTGGAACAGCGCGTAATGAGAACAAATGGGCGTCCAGTCTTTTAACGCTGTTCCACAACTACCAGTGTACCAATAAACGCAACTTTCAACTCTCTCGCAGTTTTGATGCAGTTTGTAACTCGGGCAAATACCAGAAAGAGTTTACTTAAAGGTGCAGGCGGGCTGATGCCTATAATGCTATCGCATTACCCGGAAATTTACGATAAACATGAACAGCGTTCTTCGCAAACGCGAATGAAAGCTTCGCTCAACCGATTTCTACAGAGCGTGGTAATGCGCGATTTTTTTTAAATTTTAAGTTGGAGTACGTAAATTTCGCAGCATTGCTTTCAATGTTCGCGACCTTAGTTTTGCGTAATGTGAACACTGTCAGGTGCCATGTTAAACTTTCAGGAGAAGGGTAAAGATCGAAACATTGAAATAGGTACAGTCGGCACTCCTGATTCCTTGAAAAGAATAGTGCGCAAACAACGAACTCATGGTGCTGAGCTGTACGGGCGGTACTTGGAAAGTAGACAAAAATATCTTAGAACCTAAGGACATCGCAACGAGCAGTGCCATGGAGAATGACAGGCGTAATACAGCGAACTCTCACTTCAGCGAAGTTCAAGGGACCCGAAGAAATAGTTTACTTAACTGAAAGTTCACTAAATCGAATATTCGCTAGAATATGCAGCAGAATATGGCCCATGAGACATCGAGTCAAAAGTGTGGAATGCAATTTATGGAGTTACGTACATCAATATGTACGAAGTGCGAAACAGTTACGTTGCTGCCAATCTCGTTTTGAAAGAAAGAAATAAACTAAGTTCAGTTTGCACTGGTGCTCTTAAAGCGCAAGAAGTAGCAAAGCTGTCTGGAGAGTCTATGCTTTTGTGCACTTCCTCTGGCCCAGCTTGTTGCTAAGACACGAAGTCTCGCGACTTTCCAAGGCATCCTATAGCCTCGGCTAGGAATACAGGATTTAAACCGGCCTCTGCCATTGCATCTTCCTCGTCATATTCTTCTTCTTCGGGACGAACACTGGAAACAATTTCCAGATCTGATAGTTCAGCACAGGTAACCAGCTCAATGTCATAGTGCACATAGTCGCCGCTGGAGGGGGGATTTGGAGGCGGCGGGCTTGGGCTACGTCAGCGCTGCAGAGCGCAAAACTCCGCGAACTGATTTCAAAAATGAGCCCAGGTCCACTGATCAAGTTCGCTCAGGTGAGGTATTCGCCATTTAGAAATTTCTTTTACTGAAACATTTTTGCATTGAATGCATAGAAAAACGTCGGGGTATTTGCTAAATGTTCGTTATTCTGAAATATTCGTTACACCGACGTTCGTGCAACTGAGAGTTTACTGTATTACAAGGAAATAGGCCGAAAAAAAGTACCCTAACGAGTTTACCGCTAATGAAATAATTCAGTTAAGCGATGCGCAGGTCTTGCAGGGGAATATCTCCTGCTGCTGATTCGGGGGAGGATGCACCGGCCGGAAGAAAACTTCGTTTATTCTCGTATTTGGCCATGCAGGACTTCTTTATTATTTTAATAGCGGGGGGTATCAGGCCACTGCACTCAACTGTAGCAGAAACCTGGTGCATATATTACCAGCCACTGCTGCACCACCACAGCAACGATCGAGGCGTCTGTTCCGGGGGGGGGGGGGGGGGGAGGGCAAGTCGATAAAGATCTCACCCGAGTCGGGGCGTTCCTGGGAAGCGTCGTATATCTCGGCCTCACGGGACCTCTCTGTTTTCTCCGCCGTGTCCAGTCCTCCCGGGCGGTCGCGAGACAAGACGGGAGACTAACAAACGTCCTCGTCTTGGCTCGCCTTTCTTGAGCTTCTTTTGCTCCCGTTTTCTCTTATGCCCACTTTCGTGCGTGGCCTATACTGTTAGTTGTGCCTTCTGCTTGACATTTTTTTTTACGTTTTCCCCAATGTCTACAAGTCATCGCCGTTTGAATCTCTCCCGCGTCTATAAGCTTCACACTTCGACGGTCACTCCCTCTTACGGCGCATCGATGAAGCTTTGACATTTACGCTTTTATATTGTTTCGTTTTACTTCCAATGCAGCCAGGTGAGGCACCACGCGTACGTATGCGTTCGGGACTAAAGAGAAAGAGAAAGAGAAAGAAAAACACATATTATTAAAAAATAATGTATTGAAAGGCAACCCACGTGATGCTTCCAGCGAAGTACCTAGATTCGGTGAATTTCGCTCCTCAAAAAGGAGAGCAGCAAGCTGTCATATATGGCGTTCTGGTCAGAACCAATGGCGCACAGACGCACAGACGTACATTGGGTATTTTATAATTATATTTCATTCATATTTTTCCATTGGCATTATGTAAATCTACATAAAAGACCGGCAGACTCAATTCCAGTTGACATCTACGTAAAGCAAGGTGTTCTTAGGGTGAGGGGCTCATGAACCATGTTCGTGTGTACATGAAGTGTGGTTTTCGACTTATGTTAGTATTAAAGAACAGCGTGTTACACGCAGAATTTTTTTTTGCACTGGCTTATAGGCAGGCTGGATATATATACACACATTTACATGCAGTATGTCATCCATGTATATTATTTATTTGTTTATATTTTCAGTGGTGTTCCATAGCGTTGTGTTGCACTCGTGGTTTTACTGATGCGTCTGCTTCTGCAAGTGCGGCTGCGAATGGAAACGCGCTGGCTTTGCTCGCGAGAAAGGGTGTTCCGTGCCGCTTGTCGATGGGTGCGTTAGTGGCTTGGTGGTTTCAATATTAGGCATCAAGGCTTGAAGCTTAAGGCCCTGTGTTCAAATTTTTCCGTCGTACAATTTTAATAATGTTTATTTCATTATTCATAACTCCGCACTTTGTTGAAAAGGATGAGCTTGCCAAGTCACAAAGCCATTCAAAGCCAAAAGGACAAAATTTAGGCAAATTCATGTACTAACTATGCTGACGAGAGGTGTGCCGGACGCCTTATCCGCGCCATGGAGGAGGAGCGCGCGGAACGCGGTGAAAATTTAGCCACCGCTAGGGGCACTGCTGTGTTCAAAGGTGCCACGCTTGCGACGGCCGGGCACTGACTAGGCTTCACCGGCTGCGTTGGCGCTTCGCTGTCGCCTCTGCCGTTGTCTGTGAAATTTGTCTGCCGTGTTGGGTCGCTGCGTTGCCACACAAGGAATGGACTCTTCAGATTCAGACTCTTGGGTGTAATGAACCATGCCGTCAAGCCGCTGAAGTACGTGTTTGTACCTGGATGCAAAGGCGGGTATCGATCTTGCTCGCAAAAGCTTTCAGTACGTGTTTAAAGCCCCAACTGATGTCTTGCAAAGGGAGCAATGGGCCCGAAATATTAAACGGGCTGACAAAGAGCTTACCAACGACAGCGTGGTTTGCGAACGGCACTTCGACGAAAGATTCGTTGAAAGGACCGACCGGCACACAATCAACGGTGAGGTAGTGGAATTGCCGCGCGATCGTCCGCGTCTGAAAGAAGACGCCGTGCCCACTGTGTTCCCTGAGGCACCTAAGATTGCACGAAGATTGCCGTGGAACTTGAGCGTGTGGGTCATAATGTCTGCCTACCTGATGCAACATGGAATAAGGTAACGTTTCCAAGTGAACGTTACAGTGTGTTTTTCGGAGTCTGGTGAGCTCGAGGTTCGAGCAGGTTGACCACATCTTGCTGCCAAATTTAGTGAAATTCAAGTCAGAAAGCAACGAACCGGAATCGTTGTGTTGCTCTGTATTCCTCAGGGGCCAATTGCGCTCACAGTGCACTGTTTCTTCGCCGGAGGAAGCGTGCTCGACAGCACACATGCACTTGTATTGTGTGGAGGTTGCGGTGTGAAACCAGAGAAGCAAGGAAGATATATATCCTTTGCTGGGTGTTACTTTTCCATCAAGTGCACTTACGTATGTGAAAGTAACAGCCCCTGCATTCATTGCAAATACTTGAGAAAACTGCTGCAGAATCAATTTTCACGAAAGCGACGGAACGGGAGAGAAACAGTAAAAAAAAATAATGAATGCAGATGTTCGGTGCAACAGAGCCCTGACTGTAGCATTGCCATTTTTACTCTAAAAATATAAGCTCTCGAAGGAAAAGGAAAAGAGAAAATTAAATTTAAATGATTTCAACACTGAACAAAACCTTTGAGAGCGAAAAATAAACATGCTACACGCGAACCATTGCTTCTTATAAGAGAAAATATTAAGCAGTTTACACTCCAAACAAAGGTCATAAAGAAACACTCAAGGCACAGTTTGACTGTGCGCTCACGTAAATGGGTTAATTCAAATGAAGTTGGCGAAACATGTCAAATCTGGTCAATGCTGATAAACATTTAATTATAATCTAAACGCCGCTTGCCAGTTGCGCCTATCAGAAAAGTTGTGGTTTTCGTTTATGCTAAGTAGCACCATTTAAAATTTCAATCGCATGCTTTTTAACGAACTAACAAAATGACTAGTTCGTGTCCTGTTAACACGGACGCGGCGTGTAATTACTGGAAACAAGGTCGAGAGTAAAAGCATGAGGCCCAACGCGAAACCGCCCAGCGCCTCTGGCACCTGTCGCACAGCCAGCGCCATCTACTGGGGCCGCCATCTTTCATCGCAAATTTGTGCACCTCTCCGCTCTCGCCCGTCACACTACCCCCCTCTAGTCACCATATACTAACCATGATTCCCATGCTGACTGAATCGCCCTGCTTGCAGCTCCCGTAAACGCCTGTGTCATAAGTTCCCTCTAGTAATTATTGTATTTAACTCTATGCTTGAAAGGGCTAACCACTTCTTCGTTGTACCGTTCCCAGCACCACCACTCCGTTACACGCGTTCGGCGTTAGAGGCCAGATACGTGAGCAAAAGTGTCTCGAACTCGACAAGAAAGCTGCGCTTTAAGAAAATATCAGTTTTGACGCTAGAGGGGGTTGACTTCCGGTTAGCCGCGAGCTCAGTGGCTCCAGGCGTGATTGAGGGCGGAAAGAAAGTTTGTTGTTTCCAAGTCGGAAGATAACTAATTCTCATTTAGTAGTAAAAGCACTGATATCGGCAAGGAGCGCTGCGCGCGCAAACATGTGCGTTCCTGCTTTTCAGCTACGCGCATACAGCTGTCAACGCAGAGCCTGCAGTAAAGTTCAAGCAGAAACGCCGATGGTTTTCCTTCGGTCTCATCTCGCGCGCCACCGAGGAGCGACGCCTGAGACACCGCATCACGGCAGCGTTGCGCCTAGTAGCTTCTACCATGGACTCCTAGATCAGGTGGCGCGCGCTTCCCAATCTCGGAGGCTATGCTTCCGCTGAGCAGCAGAAGTTGACGCGCGCGCTGCATCGCGCCAGGATTTCGCCCCCCCCCCCCCCGCGTATAGTTAAAAAAAAAAGCTGCCCAAGGAGCGCAAAGCTAAACCTACCTACCGCGTCCAATGTTTCGCTCTTGGAGTGAGACCGCGCCATTTATTTGTTTCACTTGCATTTCCTTCAGGCTAATGTAGTAAACAGTAGTCCGGACAGGTACGCCCCTCCGCCCCGCTCACACTCACAGCGGTAGCCTCGGTGTGCCGCAATTTGTCTACACTGCGACCACCAGGTCGATCGTCGCTGCTACACGCGGAAGCCCGGCTATCTGAGGGCAGCCGTGACTTACGAGTACGGACGGAGACAACACGATAGCGGCTCGTCGGGGCTAAAGCTCGCGCTCCCTGCGGGACGTCCCTTCGTCGTCTGCTTTATTTTGGTGTTTCTATTGACTTCCCGGAAGTTGCTCTTGCTTTTCGCCATCTCTAGCCTAGCGTAAGGTATACCTCCGTGCCAGCACAGCTTCCGACTGAGCCACATCGCTGCGCGTGGAAAAACCGGCGGCCACGAGGATAGCTCGTTACGTCGCTTCTCAAACAAAACTGCTTAGACGACACTCCATTTCACGAGCCATTTTCAACACTGTGTAAGCGGCGGGAAGCCAATAGGAGGACGGAGTACCCCTTGATATGTGTCCATCCGCGCCTCGTCGTTTGCTCAGCGGCTGCTGAATACGCTGTATACAACGTGCTTGCGCAAAAGCAAAACTAAACATCCCTAATGACGCCAATAATCATGCAGTTACGTTCGAAACTACTGAGGGCGAGCCCCACCCCTGGAAAAGTTGCATTGCTCCACCCATGCGGTCGCTGCATTGAAGCTTCCTTCTGTTATGCTCCATTCGGTTATATAAACAACCCACTATAAGTACATATTTCACATAGTTTGCTCTCAGCAATTGCCTACATTTCACGCAAGAAACCGATTCGGGGGACCCCATCGCGTAGACCGCGCGCAGTGGGCGTTCACTGTACTGCTGCAGCTCGAGGTGTCGTTTGGGCCAGGAATCCACCAAGCCCATTGACGAGTACGTCCGGTAGTAGGAATGAAGAAAGCAGGGTTTATTTTACATTATTTACACTGGCTCCATATAGGGAAGCACACTCCATACAGGAGCATATTAAACATCGGAGTTCACATCAGGACACGTCAGCACCTTCCCTCACTGCACCAGAAGCGTCCGCTTCTAATACCGTCGTCTCCCCTAGTTTACTAGACAAAGAAATCTGATTCAGCGTTTACACGAACATCAATAAGGTGTAAATGCTGGTGCATGGGTACAGCAACAAAACTGCAAGTGAACATAGGTTAATAAAAGAAGAAAAAAATTAAGGGTGAACAATTGTGCATTAATGAGAAAAGAAAAAAAGAAACGTGACAACAATGAGAATAATATTAACGAAATTGCGCAGAAATATTTAACGATGATTATCAATATAAGCGAGTAGCCCGAGAGAGCGAGCGACCGCATGATGAAACGGACGCCGTACCGCGTTTAAACGTTGAGGCACATCAAAGCCCACGCGCGATAGCGCACGCGTATCGAAGAGCTACGAGGCTGGCGTTCAACGCGCCCCGACACTTGGTCGCGCTAGAGCACGCTTCCGTTGCACCGTCAGTTTATCGCAAATCCGACCACCGATAGCCGATCACCTATAGCCGACCACCCACCACCGATAGCCGACCACCGACCACCGATAGCCGATCACCGATAGCCGACCACCCACCACCGATAGCCGACCACCGACCACCGATAGCCGATCACCGACCACCGATAGCCGATCACCGATAGCCGACCACCTACCACCGATAACCGACCACCGAATGCTACCCAAACATGAAAACAGGCGAAATAAAAGCAAAGAAAGCTATTTGCTTTAGTAATAACATTTGGAAGGAAAAGGTTAGTAGGGGGGTTGGGGGTGGGCAGTGAGATCAGGGGAGGAGCGCTTGGCTGAATGCCCCACAGTGCCACGCCAAATGGATCTAAAGATTGGGAGCATCTGCGCTACGCTAAGTACGAACGAACAAGCCAGATAACAAGCAAGAAAGCAAACAAGCAAGCAAACAAAGGAACATGTGTTGTTAATCGAACATCGTCAGCATTCAAAGTAAACCACGCAGTTTTGTGCGTGCGCCATGCGCACAATATACAGCTTTCGGCCTCGCTTCTTTTTTTTTCGTATAATCGTATAATCACTGCGTTACCTCATGCAGAGCGTAGTAAAGATAAGGTTATAGTAAACTAAACAAACAGCGCCCCTTGTTTGAGGACTTCTAGTTCGATAAGCGCGCCACTGCTTATCTACCACTCCCTCCCTGCTTTTCTTACGGACCTCTCTCGAGCACTCAGTGATGTTTTACCTATACACAGTTACTCAGCTTGCCGCCAAGTTAAAATTCGGCACAAAGAAGCGGCAAGCTGTTCCTTCGTGGAGGTACCACTGATGCGGAGAAAGCGTAATCTCTTAAGTGGTGGTAAACGCACGCAGACGAAGTTGTGGAACTCCCGAGTCTACACCTAGAGATAGACGAAACAGTTTACAGTTGTAAAATCATTCATTACTACAAGAAAGAAGTAAGAAATCTTCTACTCTTTAAGGACTTTAGCCTATTCGATTCATTTGTCTCTTTGTTTCTTGTGCTATAGTAACAAAACTGCGTGGTCCACCTTGCGTAATATATATTATCACACAGTCGAACGCATGTACCTTTAAAGAAACCCCCGCGGTCAAAGTTATGTCGCAGCCACCCCCCGCGACGTGCCTCGTATAATCAGATAGCGGTTCTGGCACGCAAAGCCCCGGTATTGATTGTTAAAATGTATTTACGACTAAAACAACCAGAAACAGTGGAATTCACTGTGTGCTATAAACGGAAGATTCATACCGGATATTCATTTCAAGGAGAAGCGGGCAAAGTCACCGGCTACAATTCGTTAGGTGGAGTATGCGTCGTAACATCATTAAGTAGGAAGACAATTAGTGATTTTTGTTAATAGGCTGAATATGTGTTGCTATATGTCGTACTACTTAAGGTCACGGATGGGTGGTTGAAGTCTACTGAGGCAGAATGCAGACGCCTTTTGCGTCATATACTTGACAGATTGTTTACAGTGACTGCACTGACCACATATTGTGTTAGATTGTACCTTTCAAATCTCACGTATGTATGTATGTATGTATGTATGTATGTATGTATGTATGTATGTATGTATGTATGTATGTATGTATGTATGTATGTATGTATGTATGTATGTATGTATGTATGTATGTATGTATGTATGTATGTATGTATGTATGTATGTATGTATGTATGTATGTATGTATGTTTGGGCCACGAAAACCCCGGTGTCCTTTCTTGTGGTAGTATAGCGCATTTAGAGGACCTGTACACTGGACGAACTTCCACAACGAGAATGCGCTTATTGTATTCACATTACAAAATACGGTAACCCAGTCGTTATCGTTGCAGTGTATATACCAGTGCGTATAGTATTCTAGACACATATAACCTCGACTAAAGTTGAAAACGTTTTACCACTCCTCTAATCAGTCCTGAGTAATTCAAACTCTGGAGAGTCAACCGTACCTCGACATAGGATATCTTTACAAGCTTCTATCTCGTAAACTGGAGGGGCTGTGACCGCTATAGACGATGCCGTTCCGCGCTATGCCGTCCTCAGTGTTAAGATTTCACCGACGCACCGTTACATCCCTGCTTGTAAAGTTAGCGAGACATGCATTAGCCCGATACGAACACCGTGTTACGTGGAAGCTCGTAAACTTATCGAATAACTTTGTACACCGTCATACCGATCTTAGTCATTCTTAATGAGCGAGTCCGATGATAAACTCGGTGGCATGCCTTTACAAGCTGCCGCCCCTTGCAGTGGCAGTGACAGGGGACGCCAACGGCCACTCCGATACGGGGATCCTTGTTACGATGTACCAAGCGTTTGAACTTTCGGTCGGTGACCTGCGCTGTGTTTACATCTCTGCTCGTAAAACAAGAGCGGTAGCCATTGGTCAGTGAAATACACCGTGTTACGTTGAAGCTCGTAAAGTTAGTGAAGTGCTTTGCATGCACCCAACGTTTATATTTCATTCGGCTTAAGGGCAAGCGAACGCCGTCTGTCGGCTGCCGCGTGAGCATAGCGCGTTACGAGGATGGTAATTGTTTGGACTCCATATAAAAAACCTTTTTTCTTCGTGGACATGGCCTCCTTATCTCGTAAAAGGCCGAGGATGAGTATGATAAGCTTAGTGAAGGGAAAAAGCGAAAAAGACAAGTCTGCAGGCTTTGACGATTGCACCGAGTGCAAGCTCGGGCGAGAGGGATTCGACTAAACAAACAAACAAACAAACAAACAAACAAACAAACAAACAAACAAACAAACAAACAAACAGAAAGTAGAGATAGACTGACAGAGAAAGATATGGACATAAAAAGGGATACAGCGATAGATAGACAGCTGGACGGAGAGATTAATACGGAAATAAATAGACAGACAAAAAGGGGAAAAAGTGCGAAATGAATTGAAATATGTTCAAAAGCGTAACAAGAGAAAAAATAACCGTAAATTGCGTCGGTAGAAAAGAGCTGAAGCGCGAAGTTGTAACAAGAGGTAGATGAAGTTAATGATCACCCCTGCGTAAACCGGTGTGAGCCATCGAAAAAAGAAATAGAAGCACAGGAGCGGCGGCCATCGATCGGCAAAAGTAACGGACGACCCACCCAAAAAGGTCTCGACCTGTCGCCAGTCGAAATAGACGATGCCCTGCGCAGCAGACCCATCCCTACTGCGGTGTGTATTGGACACACTGTAGTATGCCACACACGGAGGGCGCTTTATCGCCCTCGACAGTTCGGCGCCTCGTTCTGGCTTGGATTGGCTTGGGGCTCGCCAGCACAGCGTGTGCGCGCACGGAAGTTGAAATGCGACGCGGAGTTAGTTTATATCGGGAGCGACGATCTACCGTGTGTAGAACAGGGTGCGCTCGCCACATCTCGCACGTGGGCACTCCTCGGAGCTGACCCGCCCGCTGTAAGTGTAACTCAGTTAGGCTGGGTAGAGCGGCGGACTGCCAGCAGATGGCGTTACGAGGCACACATAGGGCTGTATGCGGTTACAGAAACGCACCATAGAGACTCAGAAGAGCAGCCAGTTATTGAGAATTATGTTTGGGAAGGGTGCAACAGAACTAAGTCGGAAAGAAGGAGAGGGGGAGTCGGAATGCTCATCCATCCGGGAGCCAAATGGAAAAGAGTAAATTCAAAATGTCAAGCGCATCTTTGGCTATCAAGTACAATGAGTGGGAAAAAAACTTGGCTAGGCGTTACGTATTTGTGGACCGGAAATAATTGCACAGAGAAGAATAAAGAGTTGGAGAAATGCATAAGCGCTTATATTAATGGTTTCGGGAATGGTGCTCAAATTGTCCTGTTAGGTGACATGAATGCCCACATACAGGATTCAGATGGCTATACCGACAACAACGGGAAGTCAATGCTAGACCATTAATCAATGCTAGTCGACCATTGAGTACTGTCTGATGACAGAAGGAATTCATGATAAGTTGAGCAACCCAACACCCTGTTTCAAAGGGGACGATCCATCCATCCATCTATCCATCCATCCATCCATTGAGTCGAGGTGGGGTGTTGAGGGGAAGGACCTTCATAGGGGTCGGAACGCTGCTGACACAGGTGGAAATGTCGTTCGCACATAAGCATATACAACCGAATGCACATAACACACACATTACAGCAAGTTTCCAGCGTCGGCGAGCTTGAATCAATGCTCAATATCGTGGACGCGACAACACGGTTAACACAATGGGCACATACATGCACAGCTAAAGAAACTGATAAAATATATAAAAATAGGATTGTCTGTTTCACCCGAAGGGAAAGCAATAAATATGATAGAAAGGTTTAACCAGGGTTCTTCAATAGTTTTCAGAGGAAAAGCATTCAAGGACGATGGTTTATCGTTGCACTGAAGGCGTCTCAGAAACTTAAGCTGACCTAATAAGGAGCGCCACCAGCGGCGTCGCACATCTTTAGTGCAGGCGAAAACACAAGAAAAATAAAAGATTATACTGATTTAACTTCACGTTTACTGTTGGAACCACTCAGAGCCATGTATATGCCAATCACAGCGCAGCGTGCAAAGTGCCGCTCAGCAGGGACGCTAACGTGTAAAGGCACCACGGCCGTGCCAACCGGGGAAGCCATCAGAACTGTGCCTTGGCCTCGGTAGAGCCGACTGAGTGGAGTGGGACGGTGCACTGCTTGGCATCTTTGCTAATTGCAGCCAAACGCACTGCGTGTGTCTGGAACTCTAAACACCAATCGCACGGACCGCACTGTGATGCAGGTTCTTTATATTTGGAACGTGTCACTGAAGCAGAGCACTCAAGTGAGTAGAAGACTGGGAACAGATCATTGAGGAAGAGCACCAGAATGAGTAGAAAACTGGGAATGGGCTATTGAAGCAGAGCACCCAAATAAACGCGTAGAACACCGGGAACGGGTCACTGAGGCAGAGCACCCAAATGAGTAGAAAACCTGGAACGTGCCATTGAGGCAGAGCACTCAAATGAGCAGAAAACCGGGCACATGATATTCAGTCAGAGCGCCCGAATAAGCATTAAACCGGGAACGTATTATTGAAGTAGAGTACTCAAATGAGTAGAAAACCGGGAATGGGTCATTGAGACAGAACACCCAAATGAGTAGAAAACCGGGAACGGGCCATTGAGGCAGAGCGCCCAAATCTGTAGAAACCCGGGAATGGGTCATTGAGACAGAGCATCCGAATGAGTAGAAAACCGGAAACGGGCCTTTGAGGTAGAGCACCGAAATGTCTAGAAAACCTGGAACGTGTCACTGAGACAGAACACCAATTGAGCAGAGAGCCTGGAACGTGTCACTGAGGCAGATCACACAAATCTGCAGAAAATCTGGAATGTATCATTGAGAAGAACACCAAAATGAGTAGAAAACCGGGAACGGGCCATTGAGGCAGAGAACCCAAATGTGTAGAAAACCGGAAACACGTCACTGAGGCAGAGCACCCACATGAGTAGAAAAACGGGAATGGGTCATTGAGGCAGAGCACCCAAATGTGCCGAAAACCTGGAACGTGTCACTGAGGCAGAGTCCCCCAATGAGCTGAAAACCATTTACACACGCGCTGAGAGAGATCGTGAAGTAGAAGCTAGAAGGAACATTTAATGCACACAAGGGAGGGAATGAAAACGCCAAAGACTTTAGACGCTAACATAACAAAAAGGAAACTAGAACAACACAGTACAGTCAAACAAATTGGTTTACCGCAGCATGATGTGTGGGTGACATGATGGAGGACTCGGCGATGAGCTGACCAAAACAGTGGTCGGGCTTAGCAACGATCTGGGGACGTTCGGAAAGCAGGAGAAAATTTTGGGAGCACGTTTACTCTTTGCCTTGAGTGAAAAGCGATATCATTCAAAGATTTTTGACTGCTTCTCAAGCTTCCTGGTAACTGCAGCTTATGTAATCGTAATGTTTTCCTGGAAATGCTGGCGGCGAACGCTATGCACGAAATGAGAGTTCTGGTTCTTTTAATGGAATCGCTTTAAGGGCCTCGCGTCGCAGAAAATCTGGTGGCGGCGGATTAGTCTGTGAGCGAAAATTTCCGTACATATCTATGGATATGTACATGCCACGCCTTGCTGTATGATATGCAGTATATGTGGGTTATATTGCTGCACCAGTCTATCACTAATATTGCTCGTACTTTGTATTACATTCTTGACAAGGTTATTCCTCGAAATTTTGAGCATTACAGCCCATAAACAAATGTCATGAAGCAAAACACCGACCGCACATAGTTTTTATGTTCAACCTTCTCAGACTATAATATTAAAAGTGGAAAACCATAGCAGACACCTGAAAATGATGTAATTTCTTGGCGCGGCTGCACACTAATTTCGGGATCGGCGCACGCAAGAGGCCGCGTTTCTACCACAAATCTCACCTTCGGGAATAGCGTTCGTCGCCAGCGTTTCTCGGTAAACATTACGGTCACATTAGCTGCAGTTGCTCGGAAGCATGAGAAGCAGTCAGGGGTCTTTGAATACTATCGCGTTCCACTCTGAAATGCGAAGCTTGAGCGTTCTCTAATATTTTGGATGGCGTTGCAGGGAACTGAGCGGGCCGCGCCGCTCCTGAGACAGACCTCAACCGGCACCTGGAAAAGCGCTTTGTGTTGGAGCTTGCGCGTTACGGAATTGTTTTCTGGTACATTCAAACTACAATCCGACGCTATCATATCTGTAGGTTGTGTTTAACTCGTACTTTACGAATTTTCTCACTCATTTTACATTGAGAAATCGAATTAGTTCCGTAACGGCTGTGCACAGTAAAGGTTCGGGATGTGTGGTGCGGAAATACTTTCGGGGCCGCGCACGCCGACGCCGGATTTTCTGCGACACGGAGCCCTTAACGCTGTCGCGTTAAACATGCACGGCATGCCGAACCATAAGATGGGACGTCAAGAGAAACGGGCGTCCTGGCCAGGCATCAGTCTGGAATTTCGGACCCGCAGCTCCGACCGCTTGCGTTCTGCACACGGGCGCAGGATCCCACAAGCCCTTGGGTGGGAGGCCGCGGGCCGGCGAAGTTGTGGCGCGTTCCCTCATAGTAAAACGTTGACCGGCCCTTGAGTACTTGGCTCGATCGGGTGCAGTCTGGGCGGCTCGGTAACTGACGACACGTCCTATACCGCCGGTCCCGGTGACCCACCTTCTTCCCACGTTGCTGTTGTACCTTGTGTTCGAGGCGTACACCCATATAGTGGGGGATCGGCCACGAATTGGGTGGTTAAAGAAAACAAATAAGGTGGACGGGAACTAAAATTTCGAAAATTGAAAGTTAGAAATCAAAATTTGAAACACTGTTGTATTTCTACTTTTTACGACATATTTTTTCTATGGTAGGCAGGACCAGGGTTCGGTCAAACAAGTAATTGCCATACCTTCGATCGATATTCGCGATAAAAGCTTGTGGACTTAACCCGCAATTTGTAGTAAAAAAAACCAGGGCAAACAGTTCATTTTTCCGGAAATCAATAGACAGTTGATAAGAAAAAAAGGAGAATGAAACGTAATTCGCTAAACATACATACAAACATAAAATATAGTTTATTAGTATTATAATTGATATGTTGAACTATCTATAACTGAAATCTCGCTCCTGCATATCAAAAACGATACTACGCACTTCGCGTTAAGCTACATCGGTTTAGATATCAATTTCAAGTTACAAAATTCGGCGTAGTTTAAATGCTACGTTTGACTTTGTAAGATTATTGCACGGATTATTCGAATAAAAGGAGGCAAAGCTTATTACTGCGGATATGTTTCAGTGATATATGCTTTTGTAGCGACGCGCACACTGCGCTCACGAAGGTGAGTACGCTGACAAAGAAGTCAATAGAATAACGTTTCACCTGTTCATACGGTAAGGGCCATGACCCGTGCAACGCAGTTAATTTGCTGCACTACCGAAGTGAAGCCTGTTATTTAAGAAACGGCAAATGGGCTATCAAAAAGAAAAAAAGAAAAAAAAAACGCCAATGTAAGAGATGAGGCCAGAAGAGCAGACGCGGACATTTACAGTTCTTCGCAACTGAGCACAATGCACAATTTGCTGCATGGAATAATACCGTGCAAGTTTGTTTCTTTGTGTCTTTCTCTCTTTCTTTCTGTGGGGCTGTGTCTAGTTCTGCGGCGACCACGGTCACTGAAGATCTAAAGTGGTGCTTTAACGAGCGATGAGATATACCCTTCTATACCGTATTATTTCTTCTTCCGCTATTTATATTCATTTTTTAAAAGCGTGTCTCCGGGCCACACCGGACCACACAGAAGTAATCGCTTCCACTTAACGTTGTACACAGCGCTCTGTGCTCTACGTGCCCCCATGAATTGCCGATTTTATTACGTATAATTGAACCACTTTTTTGTTGCAAGGGTTGGAAGACCGATTAGTCTTCCCGCACCCGCGTTATCTGCCCTCTGTCGACTACTGGATGATTACGGGTGAGTCGGGCCCGCATTTTTGCGCTGCCCTGGGCTGATACGTGAACGCGAGACGAGCATACCCGGTATTATACTTTTATAGCGGTGCGCAGAAGCTCGCCGAGCTCGTGCATACTGCCACGTGCTTTAGTTTTGCTTTCTGTCGATGACCGCATTACCAAAACGGCGCTGTTATCGCTGTCGAGAGCGCTACGCGTCCACGTAAACGCGTTAGCCGCGTTGGCATTCGATGAAAGCTCGTCGGGTAAGCTAAAGGGTTAATAAAAGAGTGTAAACTGGAGGTCAGTGACCGAGGAAAAATTATTTCGCGTTTGAGAGCTCATACGTGTGTTTTAGGAAGCTGTATAGGTTTCGCGTATGTGGCGTTCTCATATGGGAGCCGATAGAAGTAGGTCATATTCCCATACGGGAATACATACGAGTTACGGGAATCATCGGGGACGGCGAGGAATTTGGTAGGATGAAATTAGGGAACTCGTAGGCATAAGATGGTGGGACCTGGCAGAAGACAGATTAGTGGAGACTGCCGGGAAAGGGCTGGCTTCGCCATGTAGTGGACATTCCATGGGCTGAGGATTAAGCGTTTCATGCGTATGGACTTCGAAGTTCACATATGTTTCGGAGCCCATACGCGTTTCTTAGAAAAAACGTAGGAGTTCCCATGGGAATGGGTTCCCTATACCCGCATTACTTCTCCATAGCTGCACCGGTTCCGCTTAGCACATAGGGGTATGGGAACCCCGTGTAAATTTCGAGACTTCGAATAAAAATCTTGTCTTGGTCAGTGTCCCAAATTTTTCGCTTTTTTAACGTTTATAACTGTCGCTTTCATGCCTCTGCGCCAGCATATATGGAGGACAAGGCGGTTGAAATTATAGTTCACTGTCTTTAGTTGTCGTCAGCTACACAAGGCTGTACTCACAAAGCGGTTGTGTGCGCGTCTGTGTTCTCCGGTATCCTAGTAGTCTGTAAAGTGTAATACGCCTCTACGGACCAGCCCAAATTTTATAGTACAGAGTTTTAGCCTGCCAGTGAACCATTACCATTAACGGAATACCTGAATAACCGGAGAGCTGAGCTCACGGGGCGCTCTCCTTTCCTGCATAGTAAAAAAAAAAACGCAAATGATGACATCACCTTTTTGTTAGTTTTATAGCTCCTCCAGTATTGGGTAATGATGACATTTTGTCATCAGATCTTTTCAGACAAGCCATCTGTTTTGGTGCTGCCAGGCCTTGCCACGTCATTTCCACTAAATTGCTTTGATTTTTTAATGCCAGATGGCGCCACTGACTTCAGTGTCGGCAATCCGTTCGCCATGCAGTACGTTCTACAACCAGTCTCATTGAAGACATGTCTATAGCGTGGTCATATTCGGTAGCGTGCGTGTACTTAAACAGTCGAAACACTAATACCCTTTAATATTTCTTTCCTACGTACCTTCAAAGTCTTGTAGTGCATCTTACAATGTAAAATATTTTGCACCCTTAAAAGTGAATACACATGTAAGTCTGTGCGCGCTTTGTACGGAGCTTTGTGTTCGCTGGGCAGTGCCACACATTGTGCCAGATGTCAGCTTCGGCACCTTCATTGCGTTGAGTACCTCCGCCCACGATATGCTCTTTGCCTATTCTGTTTATGATTATGATGCGTTTAAAAAAGAATCAGTTGATATCTCTCGGCAGTAATGAGCAGGTATTAAATTCTTATTATCGTCTTTTCTTTAAAGAAGTCATAGAGTTTAAAGAAACTGAAATATCAAGCTTGTGACTGTGCAACTGAGAAATAAAAACTATGCGAGAGTTCCCTAACCTGAACTTATCGGGACCTCTGAGGTGGCAACATTGATGTAGTATGCAGCGCTCCGAAATATTCCACTAACTTGCGAGTAGGACTTTTGTGAAACCCTCGTAGACATGGTAACGATTTCACGTCAGTTTTAAACTCACAAATCACATGTTGTCGCTTCGGATGCTTTAGCAAACGCAGTTTACAAAACTACGATATTTGGTTTTGGTGCGGAATAGATAGAAACAGAGAAATCAGATGGCCTCCACTTAACCCATTGATGCACAACGCATCATGGATGCTACGCCGATTTGGATACCTCAAGATCTTGATTTAAGCAGCGAACAATAATCCGTAGTAGCGTTTTTAATACGCAGGAGTGAAATTCCCGTTCAAACTAATCATTAAATAAATAATAACTACATAAATCGCGTTTTATGGGTAAAGCACTTCATCGTTGCTTTTGTTTTCCTTGCACAAATGTACTCTTCATGGCCAGACATCAGGAGAAAACATTCGTCATTCTTCTTGACGTGAAACTACGCGCAAGTACCAACAGTGTCCTGCAAGAAGGGCCTTACGCACGGTTTGTGTCGACATGTCAGGGAAGGGGGGGGGAGCGAAATAAAAAAAAATGACGAGAAGTGTGAACTGCGCAATTCTACGCAAGAGGGAATGTCGTACACTAACGCGCAATGGTGAACACGTGTCTGCGCAAAATGCGTGATGCGGATCGACGCCAGCAGGGGCCGCTGCGCGCGGTGCCTCGATGTCCTCCTCGCGCGTCTCTCCGTACCCTACTGCCCCTAGGTCAGGGTCATGCGCGCAAAAACGAAAGAGGCCGAGTTCGCCACAGACAAAGACGTAAAGTGATTATGTCTATCGACGGCATTGCTTCGGTTCACTTGTATATCAACTGCAGTGCATGACCAGTTCTTAAATGTATAGTCCCGAAGGCTTCCTTAAGTGTATCGCGGTATCACGTTATTTTAGTGTGTGGCCAGGCTTGAAACAGAGCGTGGAGCCACGTTTGTTGGTCATTCAACTGTTGCATAGCTGATAATGACGATGATTATGGCTAAGCCGACGACTGTGATGCGAGCATCTCCCTGGAAAAGGGGCCGCTGTATTCACATATCGTCATGCTCGTTCTTTTCGCCTGTCTAGTGTAACCTAATCCTTGTGGCAGGCCTTAAGCAAGTGCGGTAGAATTTACTCTTCTCCACGTGTTTATTAAAAGCTTGTTTTGTATTATTTCTGTTTTTATTACCATCTTTCTTGATTCTTTGTTTCATGAATCAGAATTTGAACACTTTATTTTTAATTTTGAGTAATTATTTTCTCAGTATTTATTCGTTTCTTTTGGTCCTTTTCTCCCTTCACCCCAATTATCTCGACAAGCAGTCAGGTATTTCTCTGAGGTAACATCTCCAGCTCTCATTAAAGCATTTCTTTCTCTCTCTTTCTCTCTCTCTCTCTCTCTTTAATCAAGGCACAGGGAAGAAACGTGTCATATTCAACATTCCGATTTTGAACGGCGCCTGAAGGAAGTATCTACTACGAGGGCGTGCACAACTTTAAAAAAAAAACACAGAAACCAAGCCGGTAGTAGAATTTGTGGCAAGCTCGATGCAGGCGTTGAAAGAACGACCGGTTTTGATGCAGTGCATATTCCTCTTCGTGCTGTATTTTTTTTTCTGCAGCATCCAATGATGACGTAAATGTTTGTTTGGAGACCCTTTCTTTTTTTGCGTTGCCGCATCTATCTCAAGTATTCGCCCTCCAGCGGGTACACCTGACCACTTTGCCAACGTGTTCCTCCTGTTCGCCCATTCGAGGGATAATTAATAGATGCGCCCAGATGTTGATATAGCGGCAGTGCGTCGCCGCTTGGCCAGGTTCTACCCTTTCAAAAAATACGAGCCCGTTCCAGCTCACTGACAGTCGCGTCTGATACGGCGGAACTTCTCGTTCAATCAGTGGCACGCAGGCGACTATTCTGTTCCCCGCGCGTGCAAGGGAAGCGACCGAAGCGCTTTAACCGCTGTCAATGCGCGGTGCGCCGGCATAGGGATTTCGGCGCTCTACTGCTCCCGGCGAGCTAGCGGATTTGATTTCTGGCCACGACTACCGCACAGAAGTAAAGCCTGAATGCGAAGAACAAAGGTCACTGGTAATTTGGCGGTAAATGTGAGAGAAATGCGTTAGCTATATACGTCGTAAGTCTTGGAGGTCCCGGATCCATGATTTAAAACCCGTTCACGGCATTGCAAGGTGTTGCTCGGGCGCTCACTCAACACTCGCGCCTTCGAGGAGCGAAGTTCAACTGACGGGGGTCCGGAGCAGACCACCACCATTTGCACGACATACATATACCATATCCATATAGTTGTAATATATATATATATATATATTCCCCTTTGACAACGTGTTAAAGATTAGACAGATTCCACCCACAGGTTGGAATTTGAGAAGGGAGACTTTCGAGAAGCAGAAATGCATGCAACTGATTGTATTCCGCACAGCGTTCCGATCCAAAGCGATTACATACCCGTCAATGAAGATGACAAAGACGCGGAGACCACGTCTTGCCGCTTTGGCGAGCACCACGCGACCAACCTCTATTATACTAGTCTCCGGGATTGACCCCCTTTGCTGCGACACCGTATCCAGGGTCGGCGCTCTGACTAGACCGGGCCGATCTAGGAGGTACCGCGATAGTCAACTACACTTTACTCGGCTATCGTTTTCCGCTGCCTAACTTTGTTGAAAACAAGGCCAGCAGCCAGGACCCCTGTAAGGATAGCTAAGATGGCCGTGTTCTGTGTTTGAGCGCTTTGAAAAGAGAGCAGCAGCACCCACGGCTCCCCGAGTCAGGAAAGTCCGGGAGACTTCGCAAACAAAGCTACACTTTAAAAAAACAAAGATATAAAACGCTGGTATACCAAGCGTTGTGAGCGTGCTGAAGAACGCCTTTAATCTTTAAAATTAATACGGAAGTCCAGGTGAGCACCGAGTATAGCAGCATAGCAGACGGTTGGAGCATGCTGGAAAATAAGCAGCATTGTGGCAGTCTGGACTTGTTGGTG
This sequence comes from Dermacentor variabilis, assembly GCF_050947875.1. NCBI lineage: Eukaryota > Metazoa > Arthropoda > Arachnida > Ixodida > Ixodidae > Dermacentor > Dermacentor variabilis. The sequence goes on along the minus strand of NC_134578.1, from coordinate 16,964,780 downwards.
TTCCCTTTTTAAGAACTGTACAAGCGCAAGGTAAACACGGACGCAAAAAGACACACATACACACAAATACATACAAACACTTGTGGGTGTATGTGCCCAGAAAGAGCTAAAATATCCCAATTTTGAGCTGCCAAATCACCATGCACCTTTTGCGTAATGACGATTGCGCTTACCAGGAAACCAATCCGCAACTGGAGCCGAATTCACATGGCTTTTTCGTTCGTAGGTATTGTTTGTCATTGGCCGGCCGCCTTAAATAATATTATGTCTTGCGTCATGATTGGCTGGAATTTTCAGTTAGGCAGAATTAGAGAGTAATACATTTTTGCGAGTACGGGACCTGTCCCCCTATTCACAAGAACCTCTTACGCTAAAATAGTTTGTAAGAGAAAAAAATTTCAGCCAATCGTGATGCTGGACATATAGTTAATGAATATAGTCGGCAAATGGTAAAAAAAAAAAAAACTTTGCGAATTCGGCATCTAGTTTGTATAGGAGAACTGTTGCAGCATATTATTCGAGGATTTCGGGGCTTTGCCAATATATTTTCTATGGTTTCATAGCCTAGGACCGTCACTTAGCACTGAAGATGGGAAGTCAGTGATATCATGTCGATATTACTTTATTTTTCATCAGTGGACGAGTATACCTTAGTCATTACTTTTGTAATAAACGCTGGGTCATGAATTTGGACCTGCTCATATTAAGCTGATGAAGTTCGGGTACGAGTGCCGCTTTTTTCTCACAGCGCGCCGTCCAAACAAGAAAAAGGGACCAGTGGAATAGGGAGGCTTGAAGCCATCAGCGGCTACGGTAGAGAATTTATGGAAGCAAGCGATATTCTTTGCAAATTTTGAGATATAGTTTGTACTCTAAGATGACTGCATGTTTCTTTTGCCATATTTTATTATCCTTCCTGTATCTGACTTCAAAGGTCATTCTGCAATCTGAATTCATGTGCTTAGTGTATTATAAGAGGTGCTTTTGCGGGTCATTATGTTTTATGTGCTCTCGGTAGTGGGCTATATTCGTGACCTGTCTTAAAGTTTTAGTGCATTTGACGTGACTACTTTGAGTTCCTTAAAGCTTTTTTTATTTCAGTATCCCATTGGTTTAATTCTCATGATGCATCCACTATATCTGAATAGGAGAAGCAGATGCTGCTAAGGGCGCCAACGTCTCCCAAATTATCGTGTGTTGGAGAAAAAGAAACCATCGTTAATGACTGTCAAAGTTAGCGACAACAGTATTGTATGACTTTGCTGGCCAAGCCGTGGTCTACGGCAACATTAATAGGGATATCAGACGACATTAAGGCTCAACCTCACTGCCTAATCTGATGCCTATCCAGCGATATATACCGGTCTAACATCTCCTAAACTAATTATTGACTGCAATGTCAGTCTTGACGGCTTTCCATACGTTATCCTAAAGTTCCATTCAACCCTCGTCGCCGCAATAGATGCCGGCACTCAAGGTACTCAAATCACACTACAGAAGTTCACGGGATGACAGGCTTTGAGAGACGAGCAGTGGTAAAAAAAAGTAAGAAAGAAAAAAGCAATGTCGCTGGCGCCAACTTTTCGACAAGGAAACTTGCATTCGCCCTTACAGAAATACCCTTGCCGAAAGTTTTGGCTCCAGCAGCATTCCTTGTTCCACCACTGCTCATTACTCAAAACAAAGTTTTCCTGTTCCGCGAAACCTCAGCCTGGAGTGACGCAGGCAAATGTCCATTTGAAACGTTGCATCGATGCATCCTGTGTGCGCCCCGACTTTACCTCAGAGGAGGTAGGCGCTGTGCCAGTCAAGATTGAAGTTATTAGCGCGTGCTTTCTCCTCATAGGCTTCTCAAAGGTGTAGGATTAGGCTTGTTGGTAGCCTTGAAGGACAGAGCATAGAAAAAAAAGTTTCCAGTGCTGTCCATCAATACATTAGAAATCTTGTGAAATTGTTAGTTTTTCTTTGACAATTGTGCATCGCAATATACGAATGTCAAATGAATATTCCTGGTGCTCTGAATTCTCTCCTGGAGCCTTTCAGCCCCTCAAATTTTGCCGGCACTAATTCACCGCATTCGTCACTGTCAGCCGGGGGCTCTTCGAGCGTAGAGCTAGACTTACTTGGCTTAGCGCTGAGATGAAAAGCACAGCACAATTATACATATGAACAAGTTTATTGGTTGACCACGCCTACATCCTCTCGATTAAAAGTTACGCTAATGAACCGCTAATTGCCCGGAAGATTCAAGGGGCGTGGCGCCGTCTGACGGCTGGAAGTCGAAAGCTTTCTCGAACTACCTACAAACGCGCTGGCGTCGTGCCAGAACGGTGGCTGCGTGTTACAAGCGCTCACTGCGTGCCACTGTCGCGGTAGCGCAGCTACAACAGAGAGCAATGCAGTTCATAGGACTGTCCGTATTCGTGTTAACGGTTCACGAAATGCCAGGATTACCGAAACATGAACAGCCGTAACAACGCCGGTAGCGACGCCTTGCGACGTCTCTTCTAAACACAATTTTGCAGCTGTCGGTTTTCCGACAAATACACACCGTTCAGTGTCCTGTGGTTGCTCTTCGTGTTCCGTTTATGCGCAGTTCCACTTAAGAACCAACTTAAATAAAGTTCACTTTAACTCAGCGTTAACAGTGTACAGTAGATGTCGCCAAAGTAACTGCGGTAAGGCCGCATGGCAAGCGAGCCCACATTTTCAAGTAACACCTTTAAACAGCCCATGATGATGATGATGGTTTATATTGCCATCGCCTTCTTAGGAGGGCGGTGGCATATATTCACCTTAGCCTGCTTGAGCTGATCGGATATTTTAGGAATGTCGCCCATATCAGTCTAGAGTTCTGATTGTAGTATGGTGTTTTTTTAGGTTTCCATTATTTGCATCCAATTTAAGGTCTGCGTTTTTCTCATTTTCTTTTTGTTAACTCCGGATTGTGTGTTTCCACTTTATTTTAGCTTGTACTTGGATGGCAAGCTTTCTTGACCTTTTCCTCCAATCCGTGTCCATGCACGGTTTTGAGGTGCAGAAATTCGCACACTTTAGCCTTTCTTTTTTTGTCAACCATGTCACTGAGCCTCTATTCAAGAGAAACTTTGCTCTGCACTTCTTCGACTCCACAAAAGGTACAACCCATGCCACTTATACGCTGCCTCATTTGTGGTTTGTACCGTGGGCTCCCAACGCTAGTCAACCCATTAACCTTTCCCTTGCTTAACGTCCAGTCTCAAAAACATATCTGATTTTAAGAGCCGAGAGGCATTTGCGAGCATGAGCGCTGGCACCATTAGACGTTTTCAAATTCCTCGCATCACTTAAGCTTTATTCGAGCACTAAACTACTCTATATTTAGTTATTCCTGCGTTCCCCTTCCGCTTTATTCTCAAAACATTTTGGCGGATGTTTGAGTAGGTCTTTCCTTCGTTTGTGCCTACCTCATGGTATTTATATTGCTTGGCTATTGGTATGAATTGCTTTTGAGTTGTTACCATGCCATTACTCGTCTATGCATCAAAAGTCGCAATTCCCGATTTCATTATGCAACAATTAAGACGTACATATGTCACTTCCTTGCAGCACCAATTAGCATGTTTCTGTAAATGCCTGACATTGTCCGCAGTAAGACTATGCCGTCCTCATAGATCTGCCCAGGTACCCTCGGCGGCCATTACGGCGGTTTAGCCATTACGGATGTAAGACAAATTAAAACCTAATTCACCATTTCTCAGTCCTCTTTCTATGCCCTTAACATAAAGCATGAATAAAAATGACACAGAGGGAATTCTTGTTTCGACCCTAGGTGAATTTGCACTAGTTCTTTTCTACTAGTTGTTTTCCACTAGTTGATTTTCACCAGTAGTAGACAACGGGTATCCCAGTGGTGTATCGTCAAGCCACACTACAGGGAGGATATGAAGTCTACGTTGGAATCACACGCTGCTCGACGGGAGCTGCCACAAATATGTAAACACGTCTTCGAAGCATGGCCGGTCACAGAATGCATTCGGGTTGTTAAGCAGGGGCAGGCACATTGGTTCCGGCCAAGCCTGGATTTTGCATCACTTAAGGCGAACTGTAACGGCGCCACTTTTTCTCAGTTTAAGCAAGCGAATTACGAAAGATCGCGAATTGTTTCAGACACACCTTGTTCGCATTTTATTTATTTATTTATTTTAAATACTGACACTATCAGTTGAGAGCATAGCAGGTGGGCATTACAAAGACAGTGATGCTTGAAAAGAAAAAGAAAACAACAACAACAACAAAAAAGAAGCGACAAGTAAATACCGAAGCACATCCGCCACGGTAGCATTAAAGTAATAAATGTGGGTTAAGCAGTTTTTCAAGCAAAAACATCAATATTACAATAAAGTTTAACAGTGCACAATCAAGTACATTGTGAAAAAAAATCGAAATTCAAATTATTATTCGAGAAAAAAAGAGAAGGAAGCAAGCTTCTATGCAGAGCATTTACAACGTTCCTTGTGATTACAACCTATCAGCTACGGGATGCAAAATTTCGGTGCTGTTGAACGACAAAACTCTGCGAAAATGAATCATCTAAGGGCCGGGTATTTCAACATCAACAACAACAACAACAACAACAACAACAACAACAACAACAACAACAACAACAACAACAACAACAACAACAACAACAACAACAACAACAACAACAACAACAACAACAACAACAACAACAACAACAACAACAACAACAACAACAACAACAACAACAACAACAACAGTAACGACTGAATGTAATAATAAAACCGAAAACCAAACGAAATGGAAAGACAGCAAGGACAGTATTCGAGGAATAAAACATCGACGGCCGACGACTGTGTTCAACGTTCAACTGTGCCCGAGTGTTACTTGCTCCTCTTGGCACAAGTTCGCCGAATAAAGAGCTATCGCTCGGAACTCGTAGTTGTGCTACTGCCTGGTTCATCACCACCACTACGACTTGAGGATATGCATAGTCAGAGTGCGATGTATCGGTATACAGTCAGAGAGCACGTAACAGTTATTACACAAAAAAAAAGAAACAAAGGAGAAAGAATACTGCACACTGCGGAAGAATCAAGCACATCGCTGTAAATATTACAGGTAATAAGACATCGACAGTGCAATTATCGTCCAAGAGTAGGTGTATGTAAGATTAATGCATGATGCATGGAGCGGTACACTCTAAAATGAATTCGACTCAATGATAATCGGATAGTGTATTCACTGAGATGGCTTAGCTTTGAATTTGCCGCAGGGCATTTCACGATGCACCGGTCCTCGTCGCATATTGGCCGCTCGTGGGCGGGAAAGGGAAGAAAGTGGACGGCCGTGCCGCTTATTGTAAAAAAAAAAAAAAAGAAACTGATCGTCGGGGCGTGGACTTTTCACCATGCGTATACGGGAACGAAGTTTTCCGAGCGCCGCCAAGGGTCGGAGCTTTACCGTCTATTACGGGGCAACGAGCCGAGGAACCGCCGGCCACACCTCTGCCTCGTCGTCGCTCAAGCCGGGGGCGCGGTCCAATTAGGGGTAATGAACTTGGCGACGACGGCGAACGGGGGAGCGGTCTCCAAGTGGTTTGCGCTCGGGTGGCTCGGGGATGAACGTGATGTAAGGGCTATTTTCGGCGAAGTCCGATCCCGGTAATTAAGAGAAGCTGGAGATGAGAGATGGCGATGACATTTTCAATGCCTTGAGCAGTATTTGGCAGCTAAGTGCGATTCCGTGCGACTGTGCCTAACCGTTTTCGTGGGCCGACTTCGAAGATAATGTAGTCTAAAGCAGCGACCAAGAAAAAATAAAAAAAAACACGACTGCTACCAATGAATGGCGGTGGTACTGGTGGTACCGTCGGTAACGGGGGCGCTTTAGCACTCTTCTCTCGAGGCAGCTAGCGTTTTGAGATGTCGTGGAGGCGCTGCGCGGGGTTCCGAACTGGTCCTTGAGGATGAGGCGCTCGTAGTACCAGTTGGCTCCCGTGTACGTGCAAGGCACGGTGTAGAGTTACCGTGTATGACTTCCTCAGGGAGCTGGACTTGCGCATAGGTCCGCCATATTGCAATCAGCTTTTGAGCAGTGAAGCCACCTCTCGTTCGTGCAGGGGCTGCGTTCAAGGAAGTTCTCTCGTCAATCTTATTTACTGCTACTTTAATTTTTTTTTTGCGTTCGCCTCACAATACTTTTTCTAAAGAAAGAAACATTTACACACGCACGCACGCACGCGTCGCAGACTCGGAAGACGCTTCCGCAATGACAAACGCGCGAGCGGCGTTGCAGGCATCGCAACACTGAAATCCAACGCACCACTCGAATTGACGAGGCGAAAAGCAGGAACGGCGTTGCGGTAGGTCGGCTTCTCTGCAGCGATTTGGAGTTCCACGTGACTGCGCTTGGCGAATGGCAACAGAGCGCCACGTGGAAAGCAGAAGCGCAACTCTGGCTCCCTGCGGCAGCCCGATCCAGCAGTTCTAGCATGGTTGTGAAAGGAGCCCCACCCATAGGACATAGTGCAACTTTCTTTCACCGATAGAGGATGCTATTTTCGTCCAGAGGATGCTAAACAGATTCTTGAATAGCAACCGGCGTTGGTTCTCAATAGCAAAGTTTAGCGTGTCTCTTGAGCTTCTCAGTCGGTGTTACATTACACGCGGGTCCGACCAACGCAGAGGCAACATACGCAGGTGAGTCAAAATTTCTGGACCACTGAAAAGGTTTAAAACGCCGTGTAGGGCCTGTAATGAGATCGCACGGGCGCCACTACGCTACCCGCAGAGAACCGTGCCAGTAAAATTACATCCTTTTTACGCATTGTGTGCTAAATGAGCCAAAGGCACGTAACTTAGCAAGTTTGGATAACTTATGCGGTACCGTAGAGTTCCAAATATGATAAAACACTTTGAAATTCTTGATGGCACAGTGGTTTACCGGTGCCAAAGCTTGAGCACGAAATTTCAAAACTGAAATTTTGTCGAATTAGGAAGGAACAGCGCCAACTAAGACGATCACAAGTGGGGAGAACGACACAGGACAAGCGCCAACTTCATATATATTTATTCATCAAAAAATGAGCAAATATAAGGAAAATCACAGACATGCGCACATGCGACATGTGCGCATGTGCGCATGTGCCGTTTCAATGCTTGGAACTTGAATGAATTCAATGCGTGGAACTTGAATGAATTTCTTCCCAGGTTTGGAAGACTGATGACTCAAGCTTAGGTTTCAATTTATTTAGCATTCTTTTTCGCCCAGCTATCACTGTTAAATACAACGAAATAACGTTCATGTACAGTGATGCACCGTTCGTACAAAACAGATAAAAGAAAATACAAAAAAGTGAGAAAGGGTGCACCGACAGCAATTAAAAAGTGGCTAGAAGAACGACTTGGCAGGATTCCTGAGCCAGATATTTTAGCGCCGTGTCAGCAAACGGGAAAAGAAATACACGTACATATCAATTCCAAAGAAGAGAGAAAAAGTATGCACAATTATGAACATGCAATACACGCGCACGTACAGGTGAAGTTGGTCTTGAAATTAGTTGCAAGCATAAAGATTGCGTGTGAATGTACACATCTCAAGAACTACCTGTTGTAATACCGCATTTGCAACGTCTGCGCTAAGGTATTAATTTCTACAGTCATTAGTGATGAACCCTAAGTGCTCGTTCTGACGATAGCATTTCAAGTGACAACTACGGTGTTTTCACGGAAAATATCAATATTTTTATGGGACCTAAAACATTTCACTTGTAGTAAGCGAAGAAATAGTTTCTCGAACGCCCAGCCTACATACAGTCCTTTACTTAGCACATATGCTGAATTAACGTTTGATCGCAGGACCTTTCAGTATTCTTTGAGCTTTGCAATGTCGAGTTGCACGTAAGCAGGCAGTGGAGCCAGAAAAAACGGCTAAATAGTTTCTCATTTAAAAGTAGTGTTAACTGTTGTATCGAACTCTAACTCCACCATGACGTCCGTGAATTCTCCCCAAGAACAAGACTCGAAACTGCCAAGGGAACATGCGCGGCAGGTTTAATGCTGTTCGATCGTCGAACGAGTTATCTCGGCCTATAGCCCACTGCGGTGTTGCATGGAAAACCGCTTGCGTCTCTAAAAACACTAGAGAACAATAATTTACCAATAAGACTTATGCGACACCTTCATGTCTACTAATACAAACGTATAAATGCTACGTGGACAGTCACAAGTACAGGTAATGTATGCGACATGCAATTTCAAATTTGTTATAAGTAATTATGTGTCGTTGCATCGGTCCACCTGATCTCACAATTGTGAACTGCTGTGCGCGTTCTCGGAATATATCAGGTGTGTTCACCTCCTTTTCAATCGCGCATATTTGTGCGTTGCGTGTGAATGTTTGCTCGGGTGCGTTGTACAACTTAATGTGCCTTCCTGGAGACTATTGTGTTTGTGGTCTTCGACTGTATTCAGTGTTTCTCGATGCTTTTTCAACTTTCATTTTGTTTCGTATGAGACGAAGCGTAGTCAGGGCCATCTAAAGGCGCCGACCTTTCTAACATCATATATATAAGAAAACACAATTACTTGATAATTAGTAACCAACATGCCTATAAAACTATTGCTAGGTCTGAGCCGCGCTGTTGCGGCTGATAATTCACTAAAACAGAATGCGTTTACGAGCACCTGTTTGTATCTTTAAAGATTTACCAGGCGTCCACTCAAGCCACTGAGATCGCATCTAGAAACCCTATGGCGATCATCATCAAGACAAAAATGCGAAGTTTCGGAAAAGTTAACTAGTTGACAGATGTTCAGTGGCTGTGCGGGGAATTGTTATGTGAAAGGTCGATGTCCCAAATGCCGAAGCCTTCTTCGAGCAGACCAAGAAATATTCACATCGCTAACCACATTCCACCCTTCGAGCGAGTGCCACTGACGACTGGCATCAATCATTCATTCATTCATCCATCATCGCGTGGACTGACAGCTTCATTGCTAAACAAAAAGATGCTCTAACAGGCTTTGGTTAGCGAGGATGCTAAGTAACTTACGAGGTGTTGAGTGCAGGCCACACCTTCGTATGGCATGGCGTCATGCAAAATGGTGCGAACGTCGCCACAAACAAGAGGCATGAAGTTTTTTTTCCCTTTTTTTAGGAGCAGCCGCTGGCGTAACACTGAAGATGTGTTAGCTGTCTGAACCCCCTCTGCGCATAAGGCAGCTTTATTTCGACCATCTGTTCACTTCATCAAATGAAAGCGGGACAAAAAACTTTACTTGCGAACTCTGAACTCACCTTCATGACTTTTTTGCATTAGGAAATTGCTGCGTTGCTAGCAGATAATTTATTTTTCTATTTCAAGCTACTACGTTTATTATTTTGCATAAATTGCAGAATATTTGGTATTTTGCACATTTATGCCGTATACAGCTCCTTACTTATCTTCAATTTTTAAATCAAAGAATGCAAGAAGCTGCAAGAATGGCCATCAGAATTCCGCAAGATTCTTTTACGAAGCCTTGCTTACAATACAAAATCGTGAATATATACATTACTCATAAAACGTAAAGGTAATCTATGAATGAGGCTTTTAGAATGCTGTTGCGTTTCGCCTGCGACACGTGGTTTTGCCGGCGCGACGGCGGCGGGGCGGCGGACATTTTGGCCCGATCGTCGTCACCACAACACTCATCGCCAGGTGTTTCCAGGCGCGTCTGCGGCGATGCGACCGCCTAGGGATTTCGTTCCAGTCATTGTGCCCGAAACAGGCGATGCCAAAGCAGGGATCTCATTCCAGTTATTGGGCCCGAAACAGGCGATGCCAAAGCAGGGATCTCGTTCCAGTCATTGTGCCCGAAACAGGCGAAGCCAAAGCAGGGACCATCTTCTCGTTACAGTCATTGTGTCCGACCGGCAGCGCCACGACAGTGTGCTGCGCAGCGCCACGACAGTGTGCTGCGCAGCGCCACGACCAGTTGCTACGAGATCTTGCGCAGCGCCACGACATGGTGCTACGGCATCGCTACGACAGTGTGCGTCACCATTAGCCCATTGTACATTCACGTGCTCGTCTTTTTAGGGGTTCCTTCTTGCCCTCAACTGCGAGAGTATAAAAACAGCTGCCCCCGGACGCCAGAGGAGGGGCTCCGATTTCTTCCGTTGAGTGAAGTGCTCTCCCGTCTCTCTACTTCGGTCAAACCTGACCGCCAACTCTTTGCGATGTTAAAATAAACAAGTTGTTTCGTTGTTACCTGTCGACTCATGCTTTGCCGGGACCTTCGGATGCTTGCAGTTGTACCCCAGGCCGCCAGGCCAACGCTACCCTTGGGGCTTGCGACCCAGGTACAACCACGGGCGTCAGCGCCGAGTTCCCAACAGATCGTACCAGCAGTCCGATCCAAACATCTGGTTGCCAGCGGTGAGATCGCCTACGACTTCAAACAACGGTCTGCCAGCGGCGAGATCGCGACAACGGAGGCCAGCAGCAAAGAGATGCAGTTGACAGTATGCTGAGCAGCTCAACGACGATCCGGGAGCAGTGCAACGAGCCCTGTGTGACGACTGGTTGCCTGCAGCGGAACGACTGCGCGGAATTCCTGCCTGCGAGGTTAGGTGAGTGCGGGACTTTCTTCTTCTGAGCTTTGCCAGGCTTTTGTTAGTGTCAGAAACAGAGCTGGTAATTGTGGTTGTCGTTGCTGCCGGGTTAGTTTGCGGCAAGACAATAGTAAGCAGTAGAGAAAGCAGCATTCAGAGCAGCCATGGATTTGAAGTCGTTGCGCAAACCGAAATTGTTGGAGCTTGCAAGAGAGTTGGGTCTGGATGTCTCAGACAAACTAAGAAAACCTGAACTGCTAAAGGCTATTCTTGAGTTAGAGGCTGAGGATGACGAGCTGTCGGAATGCCTTGAGACTATTGAGGAGAGGTCAAAAAGACAGGAGCGCGAACTTAAAGAGCAAAAAGAGAAACATGAGCGCGAACTTAAAGAGCAAAAAGAGAAATATGAGCGCGAACTTAAAGAACAGAAAGAGAAAGAAGAGCGTGAACGTAAAGCAGAGAAAGAAAAAGAAGAGCGTCAACACGCTTTGGAAATGAAGCGTCTTGAGGTAGAAATGGAACGCGCTCGTAATGGAAGTCAGGCACACGGTGCAGGAGAACGCGTATTGTTCAAAATGACTGACCTGATGCGGCCGTTTAAGCTTGGAGAGGACATTGGTTTGTTCCTGGTTAACTTTGAGCGAACGTGCGAGAAGCAGGGGTTCTCTCGGGAAACGTGGCCACAGCGCTTGCTCACTTTGTTACCCGGCGAGGCGGCCGACGTAGTCGCTCGCTTGGATAGAGAGGAGGCAGAGGATTTCGACAAAGTAAAATCGAGTCTGCTAAAAAAGTACCGGCTGTCTGCGGAGGCGTTCCGTCGGAAGTTTCGGGAAAATGAGAAAGGCAGAAGTGAGTCATATACAGAGTTTGCGTATAGGCTTATGTCGAACATGCAGGAGTGGCTCAAAGAAGAGAAAGCGTTTGGTGACCACGATAAAGTTCTGCAGTGTTTCGGGCTAGAACAGTTTTATAGTCGGTTACCGGAGAACGTGCGATACTGGGTCTTGGATAGGCCAGACGTGAGTACGGTGGCTAGAGCCGCTGAGCTAGCCGAGGAGTTTGTGACGCGTCGAGCTCGCGGAGCTAAGGACGGTCAAAAGGGTGAATTTGGCTCCAAGTCTGAGAGGCCAAGGTTCACGCCCATGAGATTTAAGGGGGACACGCGTAGTGAGGATGCGAGTGAAAGCAATCCGACCAAACGTAAAGAGACGGCAGCCGAAGCCGAACGCAGAAAGCGGTTCGAGATGAGGCGAGCGGGCGTTTGTTATACGTGCCAGAAGCCGGGTCACTTTTCGGCGCAGTGTCCGGAAACAACACCAAAAGTTGTGTTTTTTTCAATAGGCAGCACGGACGAGAACATGAAGCTTCTCGAGCCTTACATGCGAGACCTCCTCGTGAACGGGAAAGAGTGCCGAGTGCTTCGCGATTCCGCAGCTACGATGGATGTAGTTCACCCATCTTACGTAGAACCCCATATGTTCACGGGCGAGTGCGCGTGGATCAAGCAAGCCGTGGAAGCTCATAGCGTGTGTCTGCCAGTAGCAAAAGTGCTTATTGAAGGACCTTTCGGAGCGCTTGAGACAGAGGCGGCAGTGTCATCTATGCTGCCACCCCAGTACCCGTACCTATTTTCAAACAGGTCCGATCACCTCCTGCGCGAGAAGGGGCTTTTGTTTGGTGAAGCTAGTGTTCAGGCCTTAACCAGATCGAAGGTTCGGGAGCTCGCTGCAAAGGCGGTAGTTGCGGGGCCGACGTTATCAAACAACGAAAAAGGGTCAGAGGCGCAGCAAGCTGATATTCAGAGCACGCCCGAACAGAATAAAATTGAGTCTGTAGCGTTGAAGGCGCCAGATACTGGAGAGGAAAATCCCGACGCGGGAAAGTTAGAAGAGCTATCTACTGATTTGCTCATCGCGCCTACGTCAGACGGACTTGATAGGTTGCTAAAAGTCAGCCGGACGGCTTTGATAGCCGAGCAAAAAAAGGATGGCAGCCTGGAAAACGTGCGCTGCAATGTCAAAGAAGGTATCGCCAGGAAAACTGCGCGTTTTGTGGAAAGAGGTGGAGTCCTGTACCGGAAGTATCTAGACCGCCGAGGAGTGGAGTTCGATCAGCTGGTCGTGCCTCAATGCTATCGTCAGGATCTGTTGCGCTTGTCACATGGGGGTTCGTGGTCCGGACACCTAGGAGTTAAGAAAACTAAGGACCGTCTCTTGCAAGAGTACTATTGGCCAGGGTGTTTTCGGGACGCAGACCATTTCGTGAGGACATGTGACACTTGTCAGCGGGTGGGCAAACCAGGGGACAAATCGAGGGCGCCGTTGAAATTGGTACCTATCATTACGGAGCCTTTTAGACGGCTCGTTATTGATACTGTGGGACCTCTGCCGGTAACAGCCACGGGGTACAGACACATTTTGACTGTGATCTGCCCAGCGACAAAGTTCCCTGAAGCAGTGCCGCTTAAAGAACTCAGCTCAGTTGAGATAGTCAATGCACTACTGTCCATATTTGCGCGAGTTGGTTTCCCTGCAGAAATTCAATCAGATCAGGGCACAGTGTTTACTAGCGCTTTGACGACAACTTTTCTCGAAAGGTGTGGGGTAAAGCAGCTACACAGCTCAGTGTACCACCCACAGTCGAATTCCGTTGAGAAGCTCCACTCCGTCATGAAGCGCGTGTTGAGAGCGTTGTGTTTTGAACATCGAACTGACTGGGAGCTGTGTCTGCCTGGGGTGATGTTTGCTTTAAGGACCGCGCCGCATGCGGCTACGGGGTTTTCGCCAGCTGAACTGGTGTACGGTCGCTCGCTTCGATCTCCGCTTCGCATGCTTCGAGAATCATGGGAAGGTAGGGGCGACGACCCAGTCGTGGTGGAGTACGTGCTTAAGCTCCTCGAACGCTTAAGAAGGGCACAGGAGTTGTCAGGTGAAGCAATGACAAAGGCCCAGCAGAGGGCCAAGGTTTATTATGATCGGACAGCCAGGGCCCGTCGTTTTGAGGTTGGCGATGAGGTCATGATATTGCGCACATCGCTAAACAACAAACTAGACGTGCAGTGGGAGGGCCCAGCGCGAATTGTTCAGAAACTGTCGGACGTTAACTACGTGGTAAGTCTGCCAGGAAAGCGGAAAGCACAGCAAGTTTACCACTGTAATCTGCTCAAACCTTATAGACAAAGGGAAGCAGTGGTGTGCATGATGGTAAACGTTCCTGAAGAGCTTCCGGTCGAGCTTCCGGGACTAGGCTCAGTGACGAACAGGGAAGACACCGGTCAAGTCATTAGTGACCTTATCAGTAAAGCACCGCTGTCGCCTGAGCAGAAAACCGAACTACACCAGCTATTACAAGAGTTTCAAGGTCTGTTCTCTGAGAGGCCTGGTAGGACTTCTGTACTTACTCATGATATAGAACTTACCTCCACAGAGCCAGTACGATCCAAGGCGTATCGGGTGTCACCCCGCCAGAGCGATATTATGGAGGCTGAGGTAAAGAAAATGCTACAGCTCGGTGTTATTGAGGCAGGTGAGAGTGATTATACCTCCCCTTTGATTTTAGTTGAGGTACCGGGCAAGGAACCTCGTCCTTGCGTCGACTACCGCAGGCTTAATTCCATCACTAAGGATCAAATTTATCCGATCCCTAACATCGAGGAGCGCCTTGAGAAAGTTAGTAGCGCTCAGTTTATTTCCACCCTAGATCTTGTCAGGGGTTATTGGCAGGTTCCCCTTACAGAAGAGGCTAGTAGGTATGCGGCGTTCATTTCACCAATGGGAACATTCCGTCCTAAAGTGTTGAGTTTTGGTTTGAAGAACGCGCCATACTGTTTTTCAAGCCTCATGGATAAAGTGTTGCGGGGACAGCAAGAATTCGCTTTACCGTATCTAGACGACGTAGCGATATTCTCCGCATCCTGGTCTGAGCATATGGCACACTTGCGGGCGGTGCTAACCCGCCTGCGCGAAGCGGGCTTGACAGTCAAGGCTCCTAAGTGCCAGTTAGCACAGGCCGAGGTTGTCTACCTCGGTCACGTGATTGGTCAGGGTCGTCGCCGCCCCTCTGAAATAAAAGTGGCCGCTGTGCGAGACTTTCCGCAGCCGCGCACAAAGACCGATATTCGGTCGTTCTTGGGTGTCGCCGGCTACTATCAGAGGTACATCCCTAGGTACTCTGATATCGCGGCTCCCCTGACGGATGCTCTAAGAAAGACAGAGCCTCAAACAGTCGTCTGGGACGAGACAAAGGAAAGAGCTTTTAGCGCCCTAAAGAGTGCCCTAACAAGCCAGCCTGTGCTACGATCGCCAGACTATACAAAAGGGTTCATTGTTCAGTGCGATGCTAGTGAGCGAGGCATGGGCGTTGTACTGTGCCAACGGGAAAATGGAGAAGTAGAACACCCCGTCCTGTATGCTAGTCGTAAGCTGACCAGTCGTGAGCAGGCGTATAGCGCCACCGAGAAAGAGTGTGCATGTCTCGTGTGGGCCGTTCAGAAATTGTCATGCTATCTAGCCGGCTCGAGGTTTATCATTGAGACAGATCACTGCCCTCTCCAATGGCTGCAGACCATCTCTCCCAAAAATGGTCGCCTCCTGCGCTGGAGCCTCGCTTTACAACAATATTCCTTTGAGGTGCGTTACAAAAAGGGGAGTCTCAACGGTAACGCCGATGGCTTAAGTCGAAGCCCCTAACGTAGGAATCAGCCTCAAAATTGTTTGTTACTGATGTTTTTCTTCCTGAGGCAGGATTTTTTTTAACATATTGCTTTTGTTTAGTGTTTCAAAGTGATGATATGCTTTCTAGTGCAATTTTTCAATTTGTGGACGCGTTCTGAGTGATGCTAGACTACTGTAAGGAACTAGGCAGTGGTATAAAAAGGGGAAAGAGCCTGGCAGGGCTTAGTGAGGGTTGTGCCGTGCTTGCTGACTGAGCGGTTGAGTTTTCAGCGTAGTTCTAACGCTTGCCGGGAACGAGAACAAAAATGTGAACTCTCCCGAAGTCACTTTGCAGTGTCCCGTGCGAACCTGAACGAGAGAACGAGGCCTTCTCTGTGCGCTGCGCTCAAGAAACGTCAAGGGACGCCCGACTTCGGTTATGAGCATCATCGAGCGACATCCCTCCGGACAGCGGATGCAGTCCCCTGTCCATCGGGATCTCCTTTCCCCGGCGGGGCGGTCTGTTGCGTTTCGCCTGCGACACGTGGTTTTGCCGGCGCGACGGCGGCGGGGCGGCGGACATTTTGGCCCGATCGTCGTCACCACAACACTCATCGCCAGGTGTTTCCAGGCGCGTCTGCGGCGATGCGACCGCCTAGGGATTTCGTTCCAGTCATTGTGCCCGAAACAGGCGATGCCAAAGCAGGGATCTCATTCCAGTTATTGGGCCCGAAACAGGCGATGCCAAAGCAGGGATCTCGTTCCAGTCATTGTGCCCGAAACAGGCGAAGCCAAAGCAGGGACCATCTTCTCGTTACAGTCATTGTGTCCGACCGGCAGCGCCACGACAGTGTGCTGCGCAGCGCCACGACAGTGTGCTGCGCAGCGCCACGACCAGTTGCTACGAGATCTTGCGCAGCGCCACGACATGGTGCTACGGCATCGCTACGACAGTGTGCGTCACCATTAGCCCATTGTACATTCACGTGCTCGTCTTTTTAGGGGTTCCTTCTTGCCCTCAACTGCGAGAGTATAAAAACAGCTGCCCCCGGACGCCAGAGGAGGGGCTCCGATTTCTTCCGTTGAGTGAAGTGCTCTCCCGTCTCTCTACTTCGGTCAAACCTGACCGCCAACTCTTTGCGATGTTAAAATAAACAAGTTGTTTCGTTGTTACCTGTCGACTCATGCTTTGCCGGGACCTTCGGATGCTTGCAGTTGTACCCCAGGCCGCCAGGCCAACGCTACCCTTGGGGCTTGCGACCCAGGTACAACCACGGGCGTCAGCGCCGAGTTCCCAACAGATCGTACCAGCAGTCCGATTCAAACAATGCTCAGGTAAGCAAATGAATGCTTTGATTTAAACTGTAAACTCATTCATTGAGCGCATCTTCTTTAGATTTTTTTTGGAGGTAAACAAATACTCTCCACAAGCAAAACAAAACGTTGATGACTTTGATGAGACACGTAAGGTTACATTGTTGCCTTTTTCGCACTTGTGAGCAGGGGACCCGTACGGGCCTCGAAGCGTCACAAAGTTTGTTCTTTTTGTTTTGCCTGTGGAAATTGTAGACTTACCCCCAAGAAAATGTTTGCCCCACGCCAAACGGTGTTTCAGAGATGCTCCAATAAATGTGTTAACCGTATCCCGATCCCTGTTTGTCGGTTCTTATATGCCTCAAGTAGTAAACTTTGATTTGCGGCTTTGCTGTAATAAATGACTAACAAATATTCAGCAATAAAGCAAAACTAACCAACTTTGAAAAAAGAAACACTTAAAGGTATTCTTAACAGAAATGCTCCCAAGAGCCAGGAGGTTTTACCTCCTTCGTTTAAATACCAGAAAATTTCATTTAATACGCCTCACTGGTTACGCAGTGAGAGTGTTTCTGATTCCACATATACTTTATCAGGATAATGGTGCTTCGTTTCAACCTTAACGCCTTTGAGTTTAGCGCCTGTACGCCACCTTTAAGTATCTCCGGCGTCATATATTGAAACAAAAGCATGGGCCTTTATATCTAGAGTGGACAACACATTTTGCATTGTAGTTTTTCCCCTCCAGTGGCACTTTGACCTGTGCACCATAAAAATAACGCTGCGGATTAGGTTTTGACTGACTCCAGTAAGGGCTGATACTAACAAATATTCGCAGTATTTGCTTAACTGCAGGTCACATCGCACTGCTTAACAATTGCTGTCTTCATGTGCGCCTTGGACGTCTGTTCGGGAATCGATGGACCAGACGTAGGAACATTGGACGTCTGTTCGCTAATAAGTTGTCCAGACGAAACGACGTAGGCTTTGTGCTTTGAATGCATTTCTTTGGCGTTTGCCTTGCGCCTTGCTGTCTTGATGAACAAGTGTAAGATTCACGACAACCGAGAAGGCAAATGATAGAACGCGAAGGTTCGCAGGAAGAAAAGGCAAAAAATAAATTAAAAAAGCACGGTAATGCCGAGATGGCGAAGAACACTGGCGTCTAGACTATGTTGCCTGTGTAGCAGATATAGACACACTGCCAACCCGTCTAGACACCGAAACAACTGTTGCTGCGGTGAGGAATCAGCGCCTCATCCTTGAGCGTGACAGTAAAATACGTCGCCACAGCGCTCTTCGTACCGTTGTCTATACGTGTAGCCGTGATAATAACAGCGCAGCCCGAGCGCTACGCTGTGCTGCGAGGAATGTCCTGGTAAACGGATATTTCTGGCGATCCTATGCTTAATAAAGCTCATGCATCTATTACAGCGTTTGGTACAACTGCTAACTATATTTACCACTTGCGCGTTATTTCAGAGTGTAGAAGCGAATGACATTTATATCATAAGACTTCAAACTACAGCCATGTTTAAGGTTGTCTTGGAACTTCGTGGTTCGCCTGACCTTTTTGACGGATCAGGCATAAGCCTTAGGAAATTGCTACGGTGAACGCTTTCCCTTTGCAGTGGTAGCGCTTGCGCTGCCAGACGTCCTCACAGAGACTGCCCCACTTTTGCTGTGCGGGTTACCGAGCCAATTGCTCATAGATTGCCCATAGCGATTACTTTGCAGGAGACGGCTTCATAATCAAGGCAGACTCACGTGGCCGGCTCCTTTGACGGCTTGCCCAGCCTGAAAGCATCGCATGCAAAATATATCATGTTTGCAACTTACCACGCCGGTTGTCTTCTAAAGTTTCGCTCTGCAGTGGGCTTTCAGAGTTGTCGGCAAAGCAAACGCGACGTCTTCACATGGCAGCCGCGGTGAGTATAAGCGCTCGTCCGGTAAGAACGGGACGACCAGACGGCCTAAAGATGGCGCCGGCAGATAGCCCGGTGCGGAGGGTCCCTTCGGAAACCGTCGCCCGGGTTGCCAGATCTCATTTGGATAGCCCTCAATTTTGGCTGTCATCGCCGTAATCCACGTCTCGAATGCAGCAGCACCACTCTGGTGGGCTTTTGGCTCCACCCAAGCAGCGCGACCATCGTACACTCCGAAACCTGCCAGTCCTCCCGTATATTATCAGTGACATCACCGTCGAGTGTGGGAATGCGTGGCTGTCAACTCTGATCACAGCTTCTTGCTCTACACGCGGTGGCTGTGCTAGGTCCTCCAACTCGACGGTTAACTTTTCATGCACATGTATGAGCGGAATATTATACCAGCGTGTTAAGGTGTCTAGACCGTACTGCTGCAAGAAAAAGGTGTGATGCCTGGCAGTTGAGATTGCATGTGATGTTGGATGAGCAATCACTGAATATAACTTGTCCAGGATATCTGGCGGACTAGTCGCAACTGGGATTGGCAATTGTTAGCCGTCGAGTTATACATGGTCTCGCGAAGGGCCAGGCGTAAAAGTTCTGGCGTCATTTTCCGCTGCAATGCGCTACAATATTGTGTTCCTAAATTTTTCATACTATTTCGTTTTCTAAGGTGGTGATATGGGAGTAACAAGGACAAGCTAAACAATGAGTAGAAGGTTCGTTTGTACTAGAATAGAGCTTAAAAACCTTCCAGCAGTCTAGATTATGTGTAATCAAGCATCACTCTGTGTGAGGTCCTGACCAATTCGTTCACCACCATGGACCATGTTCGACAAGAGGTGATAAAGCGTTCATATAAGAGCTCACCTGAGGCCGTCGTTCTGAAAAGGTCGTTCACCACCACGAAAAATGTTTGATGAAAGGCGCCTAACCACCTTGACATGAAGAAACTGTAAGCGATGAGCACCATCCGGTAGTCTAATCGAAGTCTATAGGTGACACCAGTTCGACCACCACCATCCACCATGCTGGATGGTAATAAAGATATTAAATGTCTACGCGAAGTCTAGGTTAGGCCAGTTCAAGAAAAGGTGATCAAGCATAATGCCAGCTACAATTTGGGGTATTCGTCCCGGCCACTCAATTCACCACCACGAACTATAAACCCCGACAGTGCCTTCAGAACGAACGCTCTTCTCTACAACCTTTAAAAACTCGCCCGCCTATAGGGTGCCATCTTTCATCACTTCCAGCAAGAAGTTTCTGTATATACTTCTCACCTTCTTCGGCTAACCTTTCGTCTTTCTTTTGAAACGCTGCGAAGCGTCCACCGACCCGCGGTAGCTCACAAGTATCGTCGGCGTGGGAAATGGGCTTTCTCTATCAGCGCTGTGCTTTCTTCGGGAGACAAAATACAAAGAAGCAAGAAAGGAGCCGCCACTGAGGGCCATGAAGAAGGATGTGGTGTTTAACTGAGAATGGCTCGTAAATAAGAGGCACACCCCGAGGTGCTCCGTCGTCGGTCCTGCTTTGACCTCGTTTTGGCACCACGAGTACCCGGCGCCACTGCGGCCGGCTACCGAACTTATTTTGTAACTTTCAGCTGTCCTCCGACACGCGTATGACCTACAACACAGCAAGGCTGGAGCGCTGGAGGGGCTTCGGATGCAAAACCCATTTGCCATTTAATATTTATTGTGAGAACAGTGGGAAGATGATCCCGCATATCATAGCAACAAAGGAACGAGGGGAACCGAAACACTCGATTTTTTTCATTACTTACAGCAGTGCGAACCATTAGTTATAACCTTGTTTGTATGTGTCAAGTCCTCGGTTCGCCATGCGAAGATCTGTCGCGCATGGAAGTGGAACCTATGGAGGCAAGTCCATTTTATGTAAAGCTGTTTACGTGAAGTACTTTCTCGGCCGGTCTTTTCGGACAGCGGGTCTAGTTTGTCTGTTTTGTCGGTAAAATAGGACTAGATAGCATTTTGATGGAGTCGGAGACTCGATCTATAAGTTTGGATAACATTAAGGCGCGAGAACGGCTCAAATATCGAGAAGATACTACGAGGTCTATGACGTCATACAGAGGCGGGGCTGTACCGAGGTCTCTGCGCAGAATTCAAAGCTCGGAAGCTTTGCCTTTAGTTTCCCTAGAATGGTAAGCAGCGTATTGAATTGCATTCTGGTATACTACGAGATGCAACCGCGTTTACTATTAGGTACAGTGTAGTGCCAGGCTCCGAATTAGTTTGAAACGGTGGTCTCAAGCTCAGCAGACGAACGCCAGTAACTACTAAGCTAACGCGGGGGGTTGTCAGCCATTGTGATTGCAAGTTCACTGCTAAGTGAATAGAAATAAAAATTTGAAGCTGTTCACGCAAGAACAATCATGACGATCCGCTTTGTCCTTAAATTGTTTCGCCTTACCTTTGGGCGCTGCTGTAAGGTCTCCCTGGAATAATATCTCAATAGCTGCACTGTAAGATGGCTTGAGAACATTTAGGGAACGACCGAGTTCGATGACCATACACGACCACTGTGCAATACGCGAAGGCCAATAGCCGGTGCGGTGAAAGAGGGTCTTATCAGACTGATCGCCGGCTCTTTACTACGTTTTGGTTGCCAGCATACGGCGCCGACAGAGAAAGAGCGAGATAGAGAGAGAGAGACAGAGAGCGAGCGGCTCTGTACGTACGACATGCCGAAAGGTAACAAACGATCCCTGAAAATGCTCGTGCCCCGCCGCCAAACTGGATATACGGTGGCAGCGCGCACCGGCGCACGGTGACAGGATTGGTTGTCGCAGAAAGACGGTATATGGGAGTCGCATGCCACGCACGAAACCCCGCACGCCCAATTCCGTATCTCGCTGCACAAATGATGCCCATGACCAAGGTGGTAGCGAACTCCAGAGGCACTCTTTATTCGGAACCCTACCACCGTGCAAGAACTTTGTGGAAATAAACGGTATTTTATTTTTTGATCGTTGGACCAACTTAGGGGGTGGGAAGTTTTAGAACCTGGTAAATGAAGCCCCGATGAGGTCAGTAGCCTCGTCGAGTCGCGTCGTGAGCTACCCTTGGTCTGCGCGCACGGGAGCTGACAGCAGTGATGTCGAAGAGTAACGAACGACGCACGTGAAATCTCCCAACCTGTCGCCAGACGAAATGGACGATGGTCGCTTTCCCAGGTAAACACGTATGCGCGCGCTGAATGTACATCAGACGCCCCGGTCGGTGCGCCACACACGAAGTACGCTTTTTATATCTACTCGGGATGGTGGGCTTAGAGCTCTGGCATAAATTGGTTTAGCTTCACTCACACAGCGTGAAGCCACCCACGGAAGTCGCCAGAGCTGGGCGACGTCGTCAGGCTCACGTGTACATCTGCGCCTGCAATCTTTTCAGCGCTGTTGCGGTTGGAAGATGTGGGTGTTTATCGCAGCTCCGGGTCGCGCTTATGGGGAACGCCCGCTGTGTTTCGTGGCCGCGACGAATAATACGCCTTTCGCCATGAACGGAATCTCCTCAAGGGGCACGAAATTCGGCGGTTCGTTGCTCAAACAGTTGGCTATTGATTGAATTAAACCAGTTTCTTGAACGGCCTCGTGCATCTGTGTATCGACAGTTAAGTTCTTGTGTGTGTTTTTTTTTTTGTCTGTGTCGTGCGTAACTTTTTCAGTTTTCCGACTAACTGTGTGATTGCAGAAACAGCAGAACTGGCCGCTTTTTTGTTGCGCATACGCCTTTCCGACAAGTGCCTCATTGCTCGAGCGCTCTTACGTCACCTCGCATCATCGTCCTTTATTGATTAAAGAATTTGTTGTTTCACGGAGAAAGCCAGCGACATAGTTACCAAATGTTTCCATTCCATCCAGATAAATCAATGAGCGATTGAGCACGAACGAATGACATTAGCGCATTGTGAACTTTAAGATTGATCAAGTGTTCCTTGTTTTTGCATTTACCGATTGTAGTATTTGCAACGCCGTTATTTTTCTCTTTGCATTCAGGAACACCCGTAAAGGCCCAAAGATGAGCGTACTACATAGGGAGCCGGGCAGAACTGATACAGCCTATCACTTGGATACACTATTATACAATTAGTTGCGGTATATTATGCCCAAAAGTTCCAACTGCCATTATGCCCAGTTACGATGTGACAGGAGTGGCCGACTACCTCTACAGTGGTCAACATTTCCATAAATAACGCCAACGAAAAGGTCACGTGCATTTGTTTGCCTTGCCTCTTGACGGGCCCAGCTAAATTACAGCGACAGTGTCCTCATGATTGCCCAGCTGTTCTTTTCATTCATAGACAGATGACTAGCACCGAGCACGTGCTGCGAAAATGTGTGACGTCACAGAGTGCTTTGGCGAAAACATGAAGCTCGGTGTCGCTACCGTCATTTCTTGTGTTGCTTCGTGCCTCTTCAGGTGCCTCTTAATCCTCCTCCTCCATCTCTCCTCCTCCCTCCAGTATTCCAATCTCTTCCAATTTCATGCACTTAGTCTTGCGACGAACTTGGAAAAGTTAGTGCAAAAGCTTGAAAAATGTTCGCACAATGTTTCACGGCATAGTCAGTCTACTTGAA
Organism: Dermacentor variabilis; assembly: GCF_050947875.1. Classification (NCBI taxonomy): domain Eukaryota; kingdom Metazoa; phylum Arthropoda; class Arachnida; order Ixodida; family Ixodidae; genus Dermacentor; species Dermacentor variabilis. The sequence continues at coordinate 16,941,687 of NC_134578.1, read as the reverse complement.
TTCCTATCCGATGGCTACCGTCCACTATGCATCTCTCTCTCTCTCTGTGTGTCTATAATATATATATCAAGAAATCAGGTTGGAAAAATCATCAAACACTACAAAGAACAATCAATGTTGCGGCCGTTGCCCTGCCGAAACGTCGAAAATAAACTTGTTTTTTTAACATGGTTTTCTTCAAACATTTTTCAAGAAGTCCTATTTGCTCATATATATATATATATATATATATATATATATATATATATATATATATATATCTGTGTGTGTGTGTGTGTGTGTGTGTAGAGAGAGAGACTGAGATAGGGGAAAGAGAACCAATAAAACGCAGTACGTTCACACTGTCTGAGGCAAGGCTACGCAAGAAAAAAAAAAGCAAGACCATAGACCCTACCGCAGACCGGCTGTGGCTTCAGCCTCCCTTACCCTCACGGGCCTGCTTTGAAAGCCTGCCGAAACGTGGACGCCGGCAAGCACCGCAGAAGTGTTAGAAAAAAAAAAGCAAATAGTTGCGCTTGAACATTGCGCCGTTGATGCTAAGGGGGAGAAAGTCGTTGTTTGCAGTAGAGCGGGCCAGGATTCGCCCGCATTACAGACGTAATTGGCGTGCATCCCGATCGGACGAAATTTGGCTCGCTGAGGGCGCCCCAATTAACGACTTGCCGCGTTACCCTGTATGGGCAACGCGTCGAGTTCGCACCGCTGGTTAATAGCGCTGAAGTGACCTTTCCTTGTCGGAGTGACCCTCGGAATGTTATTTTTTTAATACATAATGATGGCGCCCTCGAAAGAAGTTGATGAAGGTGTCGGCTTTCAGGGGGCGATAAGTGAGATGTTTTTTTTTTTTTTTGCGTATTGAGGTGCCTTCGCGACGCCTCAAAGTGGCAGTCTCCGCTGCCCGGGTGGCAATTAGTCATCGTTAGTCATATGTTATTTAGCCTCCCAAGAAATGTAGCCATATTTCAGCGCTCGTCAGGCAACGTTGTGCTGCGTGGCGTTCAATGTTTATTTTTCTTAAGAGCTCACGCAGCTTTCTAAGGGCGTGATGTTTGCCTCACTTGAAGTGACGGAGAGAGGGTGGTGGTAACCAATGTTTGCTTTCCGCGTAAAAAAAAAAGAAAGTTTACTGAAGGATAAGTGTAGCCGAACTTTTCGGCCTTCGTCCAATGCAGTGTCAGTGTAGTGACGGCACTGGGGGTAAGCGATAATTAGCTTCGGAACGCTGGCTTAGAATATAAAGCTTGTACCTTAAAATTTTTCTCCGCTAGTAACACCATGGCGTGTGATAACGATGCGGTTGAAAGTTTAACACTCTAGCAATGAGATCAGGATTGTATTTACGTTGCATGGAGAAGCAAAGGCTCGGAATCAGGAACGTGCGAGTTCTTCTTTTTATTTGTTACGGGGAAAGCAGATACAACTGGTCATAATTATAAAGGGTGTCAGACCTCGTTAATGACGAAGAAAAGAAGCAAACGTTTATTTATAAACATTCTCAGCCTCTGATGACAATGGCAGGTGATGCTGCTGCCACTGTCTTTCCGAATAGACACGTGCGCCACGTCTCCGAGCTGGTGCGCGTGAGAGCACGCGCACGCTTGTCAGTTTGCTTTTGTCACTGACTCAAGCACGAAACAAGTGAACAAGTCAAACTTGCTGCTGCTCCCTATGACCATGGCTACTGATGCTGCTGATACTGACTTCCCGAATATTTACGTGCGTCGCATCGCCTAGCAGGTGCGCATGAGAGCACCTGCACGCGTGTCAGTTTCTTTTTGGCCACGGACGCAAGCACGATACAAGTGAACAAGTAAAACTTACGTGCTTTGATGACCGTGACTGCTGCTGCCGCTGTCTTCCTGAACAGTCACGTAAGTCACACCACGTAGCAGATGCGCCTGAGAGCACGTGTAAGTTTCCTTTTGGCCACGGACACAAGCGTGAAACAAGTGATTAAGTCAAATTTACCACGGTCGTCCGTGTCTTACTTGTTGCTGCATAAACTCGCCTGCCCATTATTCTCTCGTTAGACACACCCCCGTATTCAGAAAGGCATATTAACTTGAAGCCTACGTTTGACTTGCTTAAAATGACGTCTGTCATGAACGTACTAAAGAAAACGCAATGAGGGTGTTGGGTGTGTTCACAACAGGCGTCATTTATATCATGTTAAGCATGGGCTTCAAGTTAGGATGCATTTCTGAATACGGGGTTTAGACACCAAACATCACTTTCGTTCTCGTGACCTCACTGCATCGGCTTCTCGCAGTGTGGATTAGCGCAGTGGACACTGCGTGGACACATGTCGCAGTGTGAATGTGGGATTGTGTAGTCCATAAACATCACACGAGGTCTCAGTTGTGACCTGTGCGGGGAACAAAAGTAGCACAATAATAGATGTTGCATTGGATGTCAAGAATAAAAACTGTATGCAGAACACCTAGGTCTATAGGATTTAAGTGTTCGCTTTATAAAATCTGCGCTTCAGATTCCAACATGTGCGTTTTTCCGCCGAATATCTTTTTAAAACTTAGGATCCCTCAAAATACGGCAGCGTTCCGGGCTTTATCTTTTAATGGTGTGGAGACGCTCACTCGGATATTTTTAGCATGCTGTCAGTAGTAAGCAATATTTTTGATGTGAAGTTTCATTTCCAAAATGATTTGCTTAGTATATGGAGGCAACAAAGAGCTCTTAGAAAAGCTCACGGCTCTTCTTGGCCAGACAGCGTAAGAAATCAAGAAGGGCTGTCTCGCGAAAAACTAACGACCACCGTAAAGTGGAACACAGTGTTATAATCTGTAGGCCCCTGAACGATCACCGCGTCTCTGCTCTTCCACCCGTTCTTGTTTTTTTCTTTCGTTTAGTCAGCGCGGCATTTATAAATTTCGCGAGTGCCTCCTTCAATTCATTCGTTATATACGGCGAGCATCACGATGTAGCGCAGTTAAAATCCTTTGTGATGTATCTCCCTGTTCTTCCGGCAGGGTGTCGTTAGTGCATGTTATGCGGAAGCGCCTTGTTAACCTAGACTTTTGCGTTTAGCATTCGGTGGCTAACGCTGACCGCTGTTATGTACACCTGCTTTTGCAGCACTTCCTGGTTCGCGCCAGGTGGCACGCGTTCTCTCGTTTTGTTAGCGAGATTTCGTGTTATTTCTTGTACGTTTAAACAACAGACGACATACGAGCCGTCTGCTGCGTTCCGCCCCTCTCGTTAGTGTCGCCTGCTCGAAATGATCGCCACATGCAGTACAGAGCCGCTCCGTCTTCAGGAACTTCTTTTACAGCTGTCCTTGCACGGATGCTGACAGCTTGTCTGTCGTCCACCTTGCAGACGACATGTCGGAGAAATTGTCCCGACCTCGCGGCCTTTGGATTACCAGAGTGGTTTTTCCAGGCTTTATACAGTGCGTTTGAGCATTATTTCCCTGTACTTTCCTTATTATATAGCAGACCGTGATATTCGCTGCTTGATCAGTCAGGAAACAAGCAAAATAAATTCGCAAGTTTAACAGCGGTTAGGTTTAGCAGTTAGGTTTGACTTGTTCAATTAAGTTTAATAGCGATCACGCGGATGTAACCATGTTGCACATCTATAACGATGATGATGCACAACTACGATGCATATGATGAGCGCCGTATTTTGCGTTTCATCCGATGAACGTTATGCGTTAGCGTGAAGGGGGACCTCGGCTCGTGTTTGATGTGCTGCACTGGTATGTGTTTTGCCAAGCGTAACACCTGCATATAAAAGTATACCCGTATACAATTAGCATTGACCGATTTCAAGTACCAATTAAAATATCCCTGCTGGGAAGGTTCTACGGAAAGCAGCGTGTTAGCTTTGTGTGAAGTGTTTGAGAATACGGTGTCACCATTGGTCGAGAGTAACCTTCGAAGCTGCCATATCAAGCGATACCGATGCTACTTACGGTACACCAATCACGTTTCTCGAAGCCGCTTTATTAATTAGGAAAAGAAGATTCGCGCGTGATGTTGTTCGGGACAACCGACTCCGTAGTGAACGAAGGCGTTGGGACGACGCGAGATTTGTGGCACTTCTTGCGATCATGTATTCAAGACCTTTCTCGTATATAGTATCAAGAACACGGCGTGGAGATTATTCTTTGTGAATTGAACTCGGGCACATTTCCAGCCGAAATTGCGTACTTAGGTAGCTAATACACGTCGGTGTAATTACTCACCAAGTAGTTGAAGAACGACATGAAAAGGGAAGCTAAATCTATGGATGGTCTCTAATATACGAAAGCGGCGCCAAGAAGTTTCACAAATACGGAAATGCCGACGACGCACGGAACCTTTCGAGCAGACGATAGGGCTAGCCGGAGGAGACCATAAAATACGCGAGGGGGCAAGCACAACGTGAGCAGACTTACCTAGGGCCCTTCGAGGAGCCCAACGGAGCAGTCGTAGTCTGCTGACATCGACAAACCCGCCATCATTTATCTTCATTTTTCAAGGGAAAGGAAAGCTAGGATAAAGCAGGAATTTCAATAACCGTAAAGAACTTCTGCGAAAATGTAAACGAAGTGTAATGGAAACTCACGGAGAGCGCTTTTGTACAACCCAGAGTTGCGCATAAGTAGCAGGAAATGTGGATGTAAGGGCATTTTTTTAATGCGCGGGTAAGTTTACGATAGAATGCGGTTGCAGACGACGCTACACAGTGTTTGATGAAAGTCATCCTAATACCTGTGCATGCAGCAAACTAACTCTGATTTCAAGTGAATATTGAAATTTCTGTTGACGTATAGGTTGACACAAGCGTTGACATAAGTTGACACAGGAAGGGAGCGTGGTGAAGGGCTTGATTCTCGGCTTTGGTAGGCGCTTTTTATTTGTTCCCAAACGCTGCAGCCTGCGCATGTGTATGAAATATATGCAGTCGAAATGCTTCCAAATAGGCAGGCTATAAAGATTTTCTAGCATTAGGTATAGGACACCTTGCGCACCTTTGAAGACGATGGTGTGCGGCCGGTAAACTTGGATACCTCCGCGAATCAGCATGCACGTGATAAAGTGAATTATTACATTTGCGACTCAAATCACCTCAAAAATTGTCCTGGAACGACCGTACATGCCTGCCTAAGGTTGCAGCAGGCATCTCGCATACCGTATGTCCCAGCTAACGTTTGCCATGCTCTTTAAAAAGATTTTAAAAACTCGGTGCAAGATAGAATCATAAGACCAACCGTTAGAGATCTGATCACCAAACATCGCAGACCTTAAAATCGTATCTTGTACAGTCATTAAAAATATTTTTTTTGTTGAATCACTAGGCAAAAGTTAACTAGGACAGCCTACATAGTGAGTGACCTGTCGATAATGTTGAAGGCTCCCCACAAAAGAGCGTAATGTATCTGTCACTCATTCCAACACAGTTAGAAATGCAAACAAAGCAAGTGTGTAGTACAACGGAGAGATGACGATAGAAGGACCATGGCGGCTTGCCGACAGCTGCATGACGACGATTGAACGTCGACGGCAGGACGACAGTGGGATGAATATACCGAAGTCATGACGATCCTATGACGACGACGGCATGACGAAATCAGATGATGCAGCTTGAATGACTACGATGAAGCGAGCACGATGGCACCGCCAGGACGATATGACCACGAATGCATGACGACATATAGGTGAAGATGACGCAATAACGACAATGACATGGCTACGGCGTCGTGACAATTACAGCATGGCGACATTTAAATTACTTTCAAAATTAATGAATACGATTAAAAGACCATGATTGGCTATCGAAGACTCTATGACGGCGGTAGAATGACAAGGGAAGGTTCCCAACAATTGAACGATGACTAGTTTGACGACAGTGCGATGACGACGGCTTGATGAGGACGGCATTATGACGTTGTATTGTTGATGACAGAATGAAGACGACTGGACGAACATGACGACCACTGTATGACAATGATGTAACGACAAACAAGGAATGAACACGATTGGAAGGCGACTACAGCATGACAACAATTAAAGGAGAACGGTTTTGGAATAACTGCGAGTCGGCCTAGTTGGAACATATTCATATTTATACTTTTTGTGCGCAAACAAACAGGGACGAAGAATAGGGGCAACACAAGGACGAGCGACAAGGAAAGCGCTCGTCCTTGCGTTGCCCCTATTCTTCGTCCCTGTTTGTTTGCGCGCAAAAAGGTTTTGGAATGATGATGTTATAACGACGATGCAGTGACAACGCCGTCATGACGACAACAGCATAATGCAGGCGCAACGAACACAACGACATCACGACGACGATATGATCACGAAGCCATGTTTAGACAACGAAATTTTTTTCAGTGGGCAAGTCGTAGGAGGGCAAGAAGGAGTTATCAGGACTCCCTTCCAACGATTAGCGCACTAAAAATGAATTTTTTCTTGTCTAAACATTCTTTCACGAAACAGCTACCCTTTTGCATGAAACCATGACGTAGACTATATGACGACCACTCAATAACGACGATGGCATGACGATGATAAAATTACTTCAAACGACAACTGAATGACCGGCACAGACTGTGTGAAGAGGACGCAAAGACTAAGATGGTACAACTATTCCGGCAAGGCGACAGTGGCGCGACAATTCTGAAACGATGAAGATGGCATGACGGCGACGGTGTGACGACTACTGCATGGCGACGATGGTATGATGATGATGGCGCCAGTGGTGACAACAACATACCAGCAATCAGATGACGAAGCTGGAACGATGGCGGCATGATTACGGCGACGTGATGACGGCGGCATGACAATGGCAGCGTGTTTGTGTTTGAGTTCATGTCGGTATGTAATAATAATAATAATAATAATAATAATAATAATAATAATAATAATAATAATAATAATAATAATAATAATAATAATAATAATAATAATAATAATAATAATAATCAGCCTATTTTTTATGTCCACTGCAGGACGAAGGCCTCTACCAGCGATTCCCAATCACCCCTGTCTTGTGTTAGTCGATTCCAATTTGCGCCTGCAAATTTCCTAATTTCATCACCTAATTTTCCACCGTCCTCTACTGCGCCTGCTCCCTCACTTGGCACCCATCCTGTAACTCTAATGGTCCACCGGCTACCTACCCTACGCGTTGCATGGCCTGCCCAGCTCCCTTTTTTATACTGATGTCAGCTAGAATATTAGCTGCCCTCGTTAGCTCTCCAATTCAAACCGCTCTCTTCCTGTCTTTTAATGTTACGCCTAAAATTTTTCGTTCGATCGCTCTTTGCGTGGTCCTTAACTTGTTCTCGAGATTCTTTGTTAAGCTCCAAGTTTCTGCCCCATATGCTAGCACCAGTAGAAATAAATTATTCTAAACTTTTCTTTTCAAAGACAGTGATAAGCTCCCAGTCAGGATTTGGTAATGCCTGTCCCCCGTATACATTCCGACCCATTTTTATTCTGTAATTTTTCTTGTCTTCATCAGGACCCCCTGACAGTAATTGACTTGGATAGATGTGCTCCTGTAGAGACTTTCGAGGGGGACTCACAATCCTGAATTCTTGTTGCCTTGCCCGTCTATTGAACATTGTCTTTGTCTACTGGATAATAATCTTCAACCCCACTCTTGCACATTCTCGGTCAAGGTCGTTATTTTTATTGTAATTAGTCCCCAGTGTTACTGAACCGGACAATGTCATTTGCAAACCGAAGGTTGAGATATTCGCCGTTGATCCTCATTCCTGAGCCTTCCCAGTCTAACTGAATACTTTATTCTAAGCGTGCAATGAATAGCATTTGAGAGATTTTGTCTTCTCTCCTGACCCCTTTCTCGATATGCAATACTTCGGTATACATGATGTCGATTTGCACTATATATATATATATATATATATATATATATATATATATATATATATATATATATATATATATATATATATTCACAGAGATATAGACTGACCCAACCGCCACGCCGTACCGGGGATGGTAGGCAATAGAATCTGAGCTGTAAAATAACCTTTTTTATAAGCAACGTCTTTTAACGAGGCCGCTGAAACGGTCCTTTTAAAACCGGCATCCCAGCATGGCAGGCGCCTCATTGCACGGACAACCGTAGGAGATGAACGCTTATGCCATTAGAAAGCAGCGTACCAAGCGCTGAAGAAGGGCACCGTGACTCAAAGCACATGCCTACAGTATGAAGGGGGAGGGGGCAGCGCCTGTCTGGCGAGTCGGCGGCATCACCAGCTGCGACCAAGGTGGCCGCCAGTAGCCCGGCCAGGTGCCTCTCTTTTTCGCGTTGTGTGTAAAAGCGGTGCGCGTAGGGGTTCTGTGTATCCACACGGTGGAATAACTTGCTTGTCTTTATAACGGCGACTGTCGTCTGCACCGTTTATTCGGCCGAGCCAGACGATAACCTAGAACAGACGATTTCAATCTGCAGCTCTCAGTCGCCGCCATGTTGGGTCTGCTTGTACGGGAAGTCTGTTGCTGCATCCTCGAGTAGCGATGTAGGAACTTGGAAGTAATCAATGTTTCCATGCATCAAATGTTTCTTTTTAAAATAATGATTGCTGCCTTTTTTAGCCATGCTTGTAATTTGCTTTGACGGTGCATTATGTCTCGGCCGCAAACGACATTCTGATGTAGGTCTCACAGATTATTCACTGTTTATTGGGCACTCTCAATAATATGAGAGAGCACCATGTCTATGAAAAATAAAATTATACCCACAACAGATATTGTTCGCAGTTGGTGCTCAGAAGCAAATGACATAATTCAGAAATTGTGCACAATTAGGCTTGCTGCGCTTGGTATGAGGGCACGCGTACATTATTTGAGTGCCAGACACCTGAGGCATGTTCATCACGCACAGGATTGAATGAGAACCAACACAGGAGAAAGTACACTCATTTAACCCATCGCTTAAGATATCAGTGAGTAAGAAGTCGCAATTTATAAACGGAAGTAATACCGATAGGTCGCGAAATTATCCATGACACAAATTGCAACAGCACTGACTGAAGCGCTATCTTGAATTTCGGCGGGATGATATACTGGAGACAACGTTTTACTGCTTATCGCGTTTAGTGAAAAACGTTGTCACGAAGGAATCATATCTTCAAGCTTCTTTTTGGTTTTGCTTCTGAATGGACCAGTACTTTTTGTGCACCTAGGACAGCCTATACAGACGTTTTTTAGCGGTACCAAATTAAAAAAAATATTCCTGTGGGAGATAACACAATTCTAACCCTTGATCTAAAGTACTCGACGAGATGGGCATTACTTCTATGAGAAATGAAAATTCTTAATTTAATAATGAACATGCTGATATGCTTCGTAACTATCTACACTACAGCGTACATACACTGCCAGGCAGGAAACATACGCAGGCGTGCCGACAAGCTCATCCACATGGGTACGCAGATGCACAGACTTCTTGGACAGCTGTGACGTAAAGACCAGCGCGTACGCCTAAGCGTAAGCGTACCAGCGTCATCCTCGATGCCTCGTGACCGCCGGTGGCAACGTTGAACACCGTTTTAGAAGAGTTTGCGACATAATTTGCAAGCTGCAAGAAACACTACCACATGGGTAATTGTATGTGTAGAGCATAGTGTGTTCATTCTCTCTCTCTCTCTCTGTATTTCACAAACACGCGCACCCAAACATGCACAGGCACATACATACATACATACATACATACATACATACATACATACATACATACATACATACATACATACATACATACATACATACATACATACATACATACATAAACGCGCACACACGCACATACACGTTTTGAATGTACCTGAACATGCCGAACCGAACGTACACAGACGCAAGAAGATTTCTTGCCCACAGAAGCCGAATCATTTGTCACGAGCATATTTCTGCTGCAAAGGAGCGGAACGTGTAAGGGCTGTAATACGGCACACCGTCAAAGAGAAGGTGATTTGCCCAGCAAGACGGACACATGACCAAATACAGAGAACGATTACAGGTTAGGTGGGCGCAACTGGGTTGACTGCCGTTCTGCGTGGAGCAACGCAGTCGGCAGCGAAACGCAGTCGGCTGCGAAGAACAGCGAGCACGCGCAAAACGAGGACACGTGCACAGCGCCGAAGCCACACTCCAGACCCCGCTTTCTGTGTGTGCGCTATTTTTCCCATCTCAGTAATGCACCAACAAGCCCAAGTCGTTGCCCTTATGTAACAAAGTATAAACGTTCACTCTCTGCAATTATTGTTGTCCCTGAAGGACACGGCTCACACTCCTACCGCTGACGTGATTGTATTTCCTTTTTTTCCCTTTCCTCTTTAGCTTCAAAGAGGCGTAATATCTGGCTTGGCGTTGACGTTCTCGTCCCCCCCCCCCCCCCCATAGCGGCTAACGTGAAGCCAAAACCCAAAACACTGTTTTCTTGCCTTCACAGAGATCGCCCAAGGGCATATCGGACCACACATGCAGAAGTGGTTCCGGCTTCCGTTCGTGGTGTCCAGCACGTATTAACCACCCTATGCTATTACAAGTAATTGGACCCCTTGACTGGAAGGGTTTCCAAAGTAATTCGTCTTGATACACATGCCCAGACTGCTCCCACTCTATACACTGCGCGTACTTGGCCAGCGTGCGTGATTTGAGCAATCAGCGCTCTCAACAGGAGCTTGAGCTCAGTTTTCTTCAAATGAATCTTTCAGTCGATGTGCGCGGATTTGCAATCACGACTTCTTTTATTGTTAACCATTCCTGACGAGTTCAACAAATTTTTGTGTAGCGGGTATACCTGTCGTTTTCTTGGGCCGATCACGAAAATGGTGTAGTATAAGCACGTGGGCCGATCCCGAAGGTAGTGCCGTCTTAAAAATGGGCACCCATCCTGTCAGGATGTGCTAATGGCTATGTGCGACTATGTGCCAATGTGTATGTGCCACTATTTAATGAACCTCATTGATGCCAACTTGGGCATGTGCCACTCGGCATGCGCGACTCCTCAATAAACTTCACCATGCATTGCATTCCCTATCAATTTGCTCTATACCGTTGCAAAAACATTAACTGTTCGCTGCAACACAGCTATCTGATTCACATGCAGTATTGTCTAATAAACTATGACTGCTTAGCATTACGTAGGTGTCAACTGAATTTGAGTCCGCTTAATTTTTTTCACAATTTTAGCGCAGTATTAGGCAAGGAATGCAGAAGAAACGGCATTGCAAATAAACCTTGGAACTCCGCTTGTAGTCTTTAATAGAGTACACTGTGAACAAAGAAAACACCGCATTGACACATGTATTGTATGCAGACGACAACGACTATGGGGGCATTAACGGACTTCGTCTAGTGGGTCAGTGAGATTGGGCATGGGCGAAGAAGGCGTTTCTCTGTTCTGTTTGTTTTTGAACAAGTTGTCCTGCTGTTCTTGCAAAACGTCTCCCTGTCTTCTGTCCGCGTTGTACCGCGACACTGGTGGATTATCCGCGTATTCGAGAAAAATCCGTAGTCATTAGACTTGTAAACGCTTGCCCAGCAGCTATACCGAAGTCATAGGGTCTCTTCTCTAGAACTCCACTTTATCTTTCGCTGTGACTACAGAAGAGGGTGAATCGATCGATGTGCACTGACTTTAAAAAAATTACGATACCATCTACAAAAGGTGATGGGTGGCAACTTCCCGCCTTCGACGACACCTACCGTGTTGCGGGTTGGCGGCGCTGGCTTCGACGACCGGAGTTTATGGAAAGGGTAACTGCTTGAGATGCGGTTGCGGCAGCACTCATTAATTTTGCCCAGCCTGCGTGTTCTTTACGGGTACGAGGCGCAGAAGTAAAAGCCAATGGCATTAAAGAAAGCCGCCTTGCTATCGCTATAGCAGCGACCCACGTGACCGTCCAATATGCTCCTTGCTCTCAGGCAGGGTGGCAAGGGAACGCTATGGGTAGCGCCCGGCTCTTCTGCGAAGAATGGAAGAACGGAGTGAGGAGACAAACTTGATGTGGGCGGAATAATGACCACTCATCGTACTGCCTGCTCGGTTTTGACTTATTTTCTTTTATTGTTTTTTTTGTCACAAGGCGTTCCTTGGACGAACGCCATACACGGCTTTCTGGGTTTCTCCGACGTATTCGCCGCCTTCCTCCGTGACCTCGAACGGGCCAACGGGTAGTCTTCGCATTTCTGGTTGGCTGGCCACGTTTCTAAGTCGTGACTCGTGGGCAGGCTCGCCCGTATGCTACGCGATATTACATGGCCTTCTCCGTTTGCATTAGATTACCAGCGACCTCGCGCCTCAAGATATGTGAACATACAAAGTCCGCGCGCATGCTCGCACACACCCACAAACACGTATACGCGCACACACGAATATGCATGCGCTCGCATTCACCCACTAACGTACGTCAGTGCACACTCACAAACGCAGCTACACACACACACACAGACTCACGCAAGTACTCATATCTGACGTACAGGCGCACGCGCAAGTACTCACCTACACACGTAAACTCAGATACACGCGCCTGCCTGCACGTTTACCTAGAGCGTTCGAGTCATCAACATCACAGCCATTTTTTTTATGCCAACAGCGGACCAAGGGCTCTACCAGCGATCTCCCATTGACATAGTCTTGTTCCAGTTGATTCCCACTTGCGCTTTGCAAATTTCCTGATTTAATCCCTCCGCCTAATTTTCTGCCGTCCTCCACTGCGCTGCCTTTCCGTTGGCACCTGTTCTGTAACATTAATGGTCCACCGTTTATAGGCCCTATGCATTACATGGCCTGCCCAGCTCTATTTTCAGGGTAAACATCACTTACAGAGCGTATTATCTTAATATAAGCTAGAATAACGGTTACCCTCGTTTGTTCTTTGATACACACCGCTCTCTTCCTGTCTCTTGACATTACGCGTAATATTTTTACGCCAATTAACGTTACGCCTAACTCATGCACGCATAACTTTATGCGCAGTGACTTCACATACTCCATAACTGCCTAAAGCCCAAGGGCAGCAGCAAGGACGCAAGCACGCACACACACGCACGCAAAAGCACAGACTTCTCGGATGGTTGGTAGTTGTCTGCATACAGCACCGCGGGCTCTCTCTCTCTCTCTCTCTTTCTTACGCATACACGCACACATAAGCGCACACGTTCACGTTCTCGCCTTTCACACCCAGCATACCTCAGATGTCTCGTTGTGATGAATGGTGGGAAACACCCTGATTAATTTATCCCAACGACCTCGTCATCAAGCCAGGCTCGCGCCAGCTCTGCTACCGACTACGTCTATAGTCGTTCCGTGGTTCACACCGAAGAGTGCGACCGAGTGGGGCGCAGTACCGGCCCGGCCGCCAGCACAGCTCCCATTAGGACACAGTGCGGCTATGCGGTGGCTCCGCCTATGGGCCAAGAGCAGCAGCACTACCGGCGTGCGCCAGTCGGCACCTTTCCTTAGGGAGGTATTCAATAACTAACTCAGCAGGAGCGCGAACCGCGCCCACGTGAAAAATCGATTTTCTCCGCTTACTACATAGATAGCCGCGGCGCGGTATCGCAGGTCACCGCCTATTCGATTATCACTTGCGCCGGAGTTGTCAGAAGAGCGTTGCCTTCCCGTTCACTGCGGTTGTGTCCTTTTTTTTCTTTCACTCTTAAGCTGTGCTCAGACAATTAATTTGCGAGTTGTCCCGAGCGACTGCATGCGAACGGAAGCTGCAGAAGTTGGGCTACGTGTGCGTGGACGATGTTGTTACACGCAGAGGCGCCGGGAGCTTATAATATACGTACAGTGGTGCCAGGCCTCTCACTGGAGCGGATGATGAGATTCGGTAATTAACCTGTGCACTCGAATTCTCTCGTTTTCCGACCGTGCCGAAAAAGAAAGGCTGTAGTAGAACTGTGTTATAAATTACAAGACAGTGCTTAAGGCGTGTGACATACAGTCGCGATCAATTTGAAGGTGATCGCGCGAGCATCGACCGGCGGGTTTGCCAAGCAGCATAGCGGCCGATTTGGGAACTGCGAAGATAAAAATGGTGCTGCCTTCGTCACCTTTTATGCTCTTCCCGGCTGCAACCGTCACCCCCACGAATAACTCGCCACATTTTTGTGTTAGTTTCCCTTTCACGGCGATGATGTGTGTGCGTCGCTGCCTCATGCACATCTTGGCTAACAATGACGCCTCTGTGCAAAAGCTGATAAGGCAATCGAAACGAATTCACAGGTTATCTCGTGAAGGGTGACGGGAGTGACAGCTGCTCAGGGAACCGCAAAAGAGAGAGAGGGAAGCTATTTGATGTCTCCTTCTCGACTGACGGTGATGACGCAACGTGGTGCTATAGACTCGTAGTTTCGGTCGCCGCTCGAGCGATTACCTTCAAATTGATCGCGACTGTACATCACGTCTCGCTTTTCTGTTTTAGAATTACCGCAATAGCATTGTAGGCGGACCCCGTCCACTTTGAAGGCATCTAACCTCCATGATAATTTAGTGGCTATAGCGTTGCGCTGCTTCAGCTCGAGGTTTCGAATTCGATCCCTACCGCGGCGGTCGCATTTCGATGGAGGCGAAACGCGAAAAAAAAAATGCTCGTGTACTTAGTTATAGAAAGGTGGTTTCGTAGGTGGCTCATACGGACGGCACTGACATACGGGGTCGCGGGATCGAATCCCGGCCACGGCGGCCGCATTTCGATGGGGGCGAAATGCGAAAACACCCGTGTACCTAGATTTAGGTGCACGTTAAAGAACACGGGGTGGTCGAAATTTCCGGAGTCCTCCACTACGGCGTGCCTCATAATCATAAAGTGGTTTCGGCACGTAAAACCCCATAATCTTCTGGAACTGGACAAACTGGAAGGCGGAAACGTGCGCAGCGGGCGTCTGTAATCGTCTAAGCTTTCACTATCTCGGTCTTTGCTTTTTGTTGGTTCTTTATCCTTTTCTTTGTCGTTACAATTTGGTGTCATGTAAATCATTGCGCGCATGTGTGTTTATATTCGCATTCCTGTCGATAAATATATCGCCAGTCGGAAGTTAGCGCTTTTCCCATCTGGTTGCTTTTCGTTCACATGTTCTTTTTTTTTTCTTTTTGCGCTGCTTATTATCAGTATTAGATTTAGGTTCGCGTAAGATAATTCCAAGTGGTCAAAATTAATCCGGCACCCTCCACTACGGCAGCTTCGCAATCAGATCGCGATATGGACTAGTCAAACTCCATAATTAAATTTTTTTTTTGTAGGGTATCCGGCTGTCTGACGAAGAACGCGGGCCGATCCTAAAATCAGTGCAGCATACTGACACGGCGTCTCAAAGCGCTAGCTGCCACAAGGCCACAATGTAAGAAACTGACACGTCACGCATGCGCCGGACGTTTCAGAGGACGACCTCTCGATCTCGGCACGCGAGAAGCATGCGGTGCGATCGCGGCCTATGATGTTTACATAATTGGGCTGCTTCCCTGGAAAACGGAAGCTAAATCACGAAATCTTTAAACGGTTTCCTTTGCAGCATTTAGGTGCGCTTCACCCACTTTGTCGGTATCTCGAAGAGACCGCAAGGTTGTGTGGAGTGTGCGTGAGCGTGTCACAGTGTACTTGAAATCGCAGCAGCAGATGCGAGGTCACTTTGATAAGCCACAGTGTGCAAGGTCTTCAGTGACGAACGCGCGGCGACAGCATTCTGTAGGCACGCTATCACACATTTAGAGTGTTAGTGGTCCTAAGTTATCGCAGCATTTATCGCTTGACGTCTCAAACTCCTAAAAACGTCTCAACGAACATAGCAAAGTGTGGGTGTAGGCCATTTGGTGATTCATGATTTTGGGAAGTTACCGCAAGCAGAACACGAGACTTGAAGAAAGGGACAATACCGAAGCGGTTCGCGTTGTCCCTTTCTTCAAGTCTCATGTTTTGCTTGCGGTAAGTTCCTAAAATCATGAGTATCAAAGAAGCATTGGGGTGCTGTATGAGAGACGCAGCACTATAGAGGGCTTCAGGATTAATTTTTACCCCTTGGGCTTTATTTAACGTGCATCGAAATATAAGTACACTGGCGTTGCTGCACCTCTCTATGCCCCCCCCCCCCCCGGCATTGAAATGTTTCCAAAAGGGCCAGGGATCGAACCTGCGACCTTTGTGCTTAGCCGGAAGTAACCATAGCCACAACTAGCAACCGCGGCAGCTGCTGCCTCGCTTTTCATAGATGGTAAAAGCAATAAAGCGTACCGAATTTATTATTCACGTATTTTCTTATGCTGCCTCAAAGCGACATTCTTTTTACTCGAGGCGCATTGCTTGGGCTATTTCTTTTAATCATTCCGCCAAGTTTAGGCAACAGGCAGAAGAAATAAAGATAAATGAAAGCGTCAGTTTCAGTACTTATCAGCAGAAAGAAGTAGCTGAAGTGAAAATGATAGAAAGCATTAATAACAGCCGCATAAAATGATCTCCAGCTTAAAGCTATGCATAAAGAAGTATCTCACATCGATCAAGCGCTCGCTGAAAAACCGACTGAGCGCCAAAAGGAAGGTATACTACAGCAAGTAAATCACGTTGTGCTGTTCTGTAGAAGTTCACTCGAAGAGCGCTGCGAAGTAAAATGAAGTCCGCGTGGAGGTGATTGAGATGGGGCCGCATGCAGTTCTCGCCTTCCTCATTCTAGCGAGTTCGCGCTCGCCGATATTCAAGCAGCTCGCAAAATAACGAACGCCATGCGCTGCCATTCGTTATTACGCCGTACCGGGTACTTCCGGGCCGATATCTGACGTGCCAAGAGAGTGAGGATAAATTTTCGCCGTCTCCTCAACCATCCATCAACCGAAGCGTTTCCCACGCAGGCGCAGAAAGGTAGCTGCAACAACCACAATCCGTCAGTGGTGGCAGATTCGCTTGCTTTCCTGTAACGGACTGTATTGCACCAGGCAAGGCTTTCCCTGAGCTCGGCGTTCAAGTCACCCGTCAAGTGCATCGATTGAAAGCTCGAATAGCTCGCTTCACTTGCTGACGTAGAGGGAAAGAACAGTGCGATCCGTCAATTGCAGTACCCGAGCACGCTGTCGTGTTCACGCCAGGTTGAGTTTAACCGTGCATCTCTTTAGCTAGAGGGCGAGAAGTAAAAGCAATAGGGACCCCAGACATATATGCCGACGAAATTTGACTGACGTCTTGTTTTTTTTCGCCGTTTCCTGTACGTACGTGCGTAGCTTTGAAAAAGGGAGCAAAGACCTTTAGTCAAGCCACTGGGGTTTTTAGTCCTGGACTATCCTGTCAAAGAATGAAATAAAATTGATGCCATTTGATTTTACAGTGATGGTTGTTATGGGCCATCGACTCGCCTCTATGTGCCTGTAGCTGTCGTAAGCATATCCATTATTTTTTATTTATTTACGCGCAACATCCTGCAGCATCAACACGCCATTGCAGAGGTGAGATGGTGCATATCGTAGCCTTGACTGCAAGAAAAAAAAAAAAACAAGCATGAAACAAAGCAAAGTAAACAACAGGAGTAAAGCATCAACTATAGCATCAATCAAGTTATAGGGTCAATGCCTGTGGTGATTTCAGAAAAGACGCTATTAAAATTCGCTGCACTTTCCTATAGACAAATAGCAGAGCTTAGCGATCTTTCTCGCCATGAATTCTTTCACTGCACATACAGTCACAACTTCTAAACATTAACATACAGGGCGTATATGCCCAACTGAAAAAATAATTAACGAGAAGATTTAGCCTACTACAGTAGGCGCTGACAAACACCAGTAACAGAATATAGAACCAGTGTACATTTGCAAGCAGTATACAACTACAATAAACAACCAGTAATCCTAGAACAAAAAAAAACAAAACAAATACATCGTCACCAAGCAAATATACCTTCCATTGCTTGCTAGATGATGCTAGTGAAAGAGAACGTGTAATTAAAGACAGCAATGGCTGGCGGGTATTCGATCGTTATTTAGAGTTTCTTCAGCAAAGGCAAAATTTACTGCTCCAAATGTGTGTTGCACCTAAACAAGAACCGAATAGCGAGGTCATATTACGGTGAACCGTCAACTGCTTGCTCACTACATGTCATCAGTATTTCGGCATGTGCAACAAAATTGCCAATCTGCTAACCCACTCCGGTGCACAGGTCTGCATCTTCTGCGCTTCCACAAAATGGGACACAGATTCGCAAAAATGTTCGCCAACAGGCCTAACGTCGATGTGCATCGTGTATAGCAGTTCGAGTTAGCCGCGTGCTTTGCAGACCTGGAGCATAACAAAACCAAAAGGCACGCAATAGCTGTTTTCAACCGTGAGATAACAGATTCCATGTGGACTTAATGGCAACTCTTTTTTGTCAGAGTTCTCTGTAAGATGTCGCAGAAAAACACCCCAATCTAGCAGCCTATAGCACATGGTCAACTGTTCCCCCTTTTTTTCTTTTTCTTTGCAGAATAAACATTTTAAAATAAAGCCATAAAAAGCAAAAATAAAGCAATAAGTATTACAGGCCAACTCCGTATTTCGCCAGTTAGAGGGTTCAGGATTAAGATAGATGGTGTTCGTGTGAGGGTTTCCTTTTGTGTGCGAAAAAAATACGCACAATACGGTGCCAGAAAGAAGGTCTTTGGATCGCCTGAGAATATTTCGCGCGGCGTTCACGAGTCACCGACAGATGCAAATATGCAGATCCCCATACAACAAAATTTCTGACATCCGGTTTAGTTTTCCCCGCTCAGCCATTGCGAGGGTCATGCCGCTATCTATCTTCATGAGTTCCTTATCTAAGACTCTAGATGCCAGCTTCGGGTGGTGAGAGTTGCACAAACTGGCCCACATATTTGAAATTTTTGAACTGATTTGAGTCACCACGTGAAGAAGACAACAATACAGCAAAGTGACGTGTCCAGTCGTATGCATTTGGAGTTTGATTAGGCACCCACTGTATCCCAAAGAATTAGTTCGCGGGGTCGTAGGTTCATTATTCTCGAAAACTGAGTTAGTGCAACGCAAGTGAACTGGATAGGAAGGAACACACATAGCCTGTCTACGTCGTTTCTGTGTCTTTGTCTTTCGCATCCCAAACGCCCCCCTTTTTCTTTGTATGGAGAGGTTCCTCTCTGTCGCCGGGCGTTCGCCCTGCATCCAAGTGCATGCCATGTAAAAGACTGTTTTCACAATCGAAGAATGTTCATCTCAAAACCTGTTCCCATGGTGCGTCCTTCAGGGTGCACATATTGTTCTCGCAAAGGACCAGAGCCCGCTCCCGTCACAGTGCCGGCTATCATTCCGCGATTACAATCACGACGCTCACACGAAATGACTTGGCGATCAATGGGCTTCATTTTTCCCAGCTCTAAAGACAACTGTCGAAGCATCTTCGACCTGCACTTCTAACCTGAATGCGACGTCACCGCACCTCGCCGGCGCCCTCTGCGACTTGCTGGGAGAAAAGAGGGAGCTCTGAATCCTACCCCTCGTTTTTTCCCACGGTTTCGTGCGAGCTGAGCGTACGTTCGCGGGACGTGGACATTTCGTCCACCTTACGCAGCTCTTCGCTATTTGGTCGCTTAGTCACATCAATAGCGGTGAGTCATACACAGCCCTGTATTTAAACAGTACGTTTAGATGATTGCACAGATGACACTTGTTTCCTGAGCGTTTTTACATTTGCGAGGGTAGTGAATAAAACAAATTGTTTCTGCCAACAAAGATTCTTTGTAAACTTCATTCAATTTAATCGTTAAGCACTTTATTCGGTCGCATCCATTTGCCGTGGTACTAAAACAATAGTCGCCCCCTCAGTCCTAACCTAATTGAATGCGACACTGCGTATTACAAATTCGAATAGAATAGGAACTTAAGCAGACTATAATTTTGACACGTTCCACAACTCATAAGGTGTGGTCGATGTAAGCCTTAAGACTTCGTTACCATCCCGGTAAACCTCCCAAGTGGGATGCTATTCAATAACATGCACTGCAGCCTCGAAACTCCAAGCCAGAACTGGATCTTATAACCAGCCTATCTGAGAGCAGAAAATTTTGATAGTGTGCCTTTGCCAGGCGCTGCAGTATTCACGCGCATCCATTTTCAGATGTGTGAAAGGCCTTTTTGTTTTGACCAAAAAAAGAAGCAAAGCTAGAAAAGACAACAAAAAGAGCACAAGTTCATGAAACCTATTGAAAAGGCAAGAAGCTGACATTTGCGGCGCGGACACACAACTGATTACACAGAACATATGAGTGAACACAACATTCGCGCTGCTTTCGTCCACTCGTTTAGCGCTTCTATGCATCTGAGTGGTTACCATTGCAACTTGAATAAAACGGCCACCAAGCACATCCAAATTAGGCTGTGTATCTTTGAAGGTGTAGTAAGGATGGCACGCCATAGCGGCGAGTTCATGTTACTGCACCAACCTACAGCTAATTGCACACGAACGGTGTACAAGGGCTGCATTCGCGACCACTTTTCTGTGTACCCACTTCGCGACACTTCGGATCCTGAACGTCATCGAGACAACTTCAGATAAAACCCAACTCATCGGTTATAGGGTGCCCAGCTTTGCGGAACGTGAACAGCGTAAGCCCGGTGGCACGCCCAACAGTGCACCTGTATTAGGGCGCCAGATTCGAGCACCGCTATTAGGAATTTGCGCGCGTGCAACTGCTAATTGCCGCCTCTGGCGACGTTCCATCGCGTATATCGTGCAATGCTCCTCCCCTCTCTCAAGGCAACACTGCAATCATCACCTCAAGATGCAGGCACAAATGTATGAAAAAGGAAAGCTCATGTACCGTATTTACCATTTAAGACATGCGCTTTGCTTTTTTGGCAAAGCGATAGGTCTTCGGAGACTTCGCGGATCTATTTGGGGTTCTTGGGATCTGGGCATCCGGCCACTTTCTTCTCGTAAAATTAGAAAACTTGAGATTGTCTAGTGCACGTAAGACAACAAAAGAGAGGGTCGAAATAAAGCGTGAAATGAAAAGGGCGCACCAATTAAGTTAGCCCAGAGCTATGCACGGATCAGCAATAAGGCGCAATTAGCATAAAAAAGGCCGAAATGAAATCTATATGCGTGAGTGCAAACTGGGCGCGCATAAAACCGGAACCGAAAGCGTGGCTTGACGAAAAAAATGTGGGCCGATCTCGGGGATTCTGCGTTCTGAAATTGGCGCCCGATTTCGAAGGTATACAGTGCAGTCTGAACAACAAACCTGGGCCACTGATGCGCCGAACAAGAGCTTGTCTTACTCTGATATGAACCGCGGTTGACTCGCCTTGTCCTTCATTTATTATTATTTTTTTCGAATCTTAGCATTGTGGGGCTCTGTCACAATTCGGGCACATGGCCATCCGCTAAAAATCTTGGACAACGTAGCGTGTTATGTACAGGATAATACAAACTATACATACTTTTTTTTTTCAATATTGAGCACCACTGATTGTTTCATTCTTCACCGCTTTCTATGGCGCTCCCGTCGTCACCGGCACTCATTACGTTGCCGGCACAATGGCAAATATGGCCCTTCTCTGTGCCGTCCACACTGTTAAACATTCTAGTAACATTAGAACTTCTAGCGACGACACCAACCGATGTCATGCATTAAAAACCCAATCTTTTGGTAGAAACTCTATAGCGACGGCACCATCAGATACGCCCCATTCAATATCTGACCTTTTGCTAAAGAATCTAGCGACGGCGCCACCAAATACCATGCATTCAAAGTTCAATCTTCGGTAAAACTTTCTTGAGATTTTCGACCTCGAAAGTGGCCGGTGCTGGTCTTGGCACGGGTCTAAACACGGTTAAATGCGGTAATTCTCACGCAAGGCCACCGACATGACCCATCGCTAGCGGCCACTCCTTCTATAACGAAAAACGCGATAGATCATGAGAAGTCGAGCGATATATCATTATATGTGCACGGGCGCGTCGAGAAACTGTTGCCGACGCATTCCAGCAGCCTAATCCATTAACGTCTTATACGCTGCCCACTTGGTTGCGCGTGATTTTGCAGTGTTTTTATGACGTAGTTAATTGGCGTGAAGACATATATGTATATATTTTTTCAAGGGGAGAAGGAGGAGATAGGTTGCATTGGTTCAATACACTGCCCAGTGTTAGAATAAAGAGACTGTCAGTGCATCTGTTCGGCGGCATTTGTAAACAGTTAACTAAAGTTAAGAAAAAAACTTTCAGACTGCAGATCCACCTTCAGTGCAAGTCGTGAACGAGAAGGGGCAGTTGAACAAAAAATAATATTAAACACAAATGCGCAACGCTTATGTCTGCAGGTTGAGTTGTACAAATTTTTCGTGTCCCAGACTACTCCACAGAGACATACCTATATGCATTTCTCCACGACGGCCTTTGTTCTCCTCTTCTCCTTCCCTTGCGCAGAGCAGCAGGCTGGATACTGAATTTCCTGGCCGACCTCTCTGCTTTTTCCAGTAAACTTCATTGTAAACATCTGCTCCACTCCATACCGCGGCGTCAAAGTGCGAATGAGTAAAAAACAGCTGGTGGATGAATGTTAAGAGCTCACCATCTGATGCAACGTTGTGGGAAGCGCCGCCTGTCTGGTTGTTCTGATGCATCCTGATTTGCTCATGATGATGATGATGATAATGATGATGATGATGACGATGACGACGACGACGACGACGACGTATTCAGCATCTCCTGTGCGATGGACTGCACGCAAACTCGTTCCGAGCTCGTTCTTTTTGCCCTTCTGGTGCAGCTCGTCCCGGCAGCTCAGTGGCGATCGCGCTGCTCTGCCTGAACACGAGGTCTCGGGTTAGATCCCCGCCGCGGCGGTCGCATTCCCATGGCGGTGGAAACGAAAACGCCGTTCCTTGTTAAAACGGCCCCAAAAAGAAACGATGGACCAGTTTGGATTAATAAAGTATTCGTGTAGAAGTTTAGTTACGCTGATTTAGCGGGTCTAGATTTAGTATTAGAACAAATAATTACGGCCAACGTTTCGTTTTCAAATTTCGTGCCGGATTGATGGATTGATTCATTGAAAACTTTATGCTGGTGGGGTGCCCGCCTCTTAATCTACACGTAGGAAGGGGGGGGGGAGGACGAAGCAGTCCCCGTACGTTGAGGACGGTGAGTCTTCACGGCCTTAACGGCCAGGCGGATTGCTCGACGCTGGTCGTCTTCAGCCGGAAACCCAGGGCCGTACGTCAGTGTGACGTCATGGATGACAGATCATTTTTCTTTCCCATTTTTTGGCCGTTATCGTCGAGTAAATGTTCATTAAACTTACTAAGTTGCGACTTTGACTCTCTTGGAATGCAATATGGTCCATTTTTACCGATAGAAATTTGACTAGGTCCGAGAAGATGGGCTCGAAATCCATCACGTCATGGTTTGCTGTGGCTGGAATTTGAAGGCGGCGTTGCTGCCACCTTTCTTTTGCTGTTCTTGAGCCTTTTCTGGCTTACCAACCGTTTTCTCGTGTAAAAGCGTCTACCAAGCGTAAAAGTCACTGTTTTGGCATTGTGGAAGAGTAATTTACTAACGCACCTCAAATAGTTTTTCTGCTTAGTGGCCAAAATTGGTCGCCGTGGTCCCCGACTAGTGTGTGCCTGATAATCCGATCGTGCTCCCGGCACGTAGAGCCTCAGAATTTATATTTCTTCGTCTGGTGCAGTTTAACATTTAAATACTTACTTAAATTCAGATAAACAATCCAAGACAGAATTGTTCGCTTCATCGTAGCATTTTCCATTCCTGGCCCCATGAATCCCCCAGTCGTGCCTTGAGGATGACTATTTGATCATTTCCTTTGGAATGGGGCGGTGGCAGATGCCGTGAAGCAGGCTTAATTTTTGCTCTTCAGGTATGTTGAAAGATTCTGTGCGCTCACATATAATACTCAAAATATACAGTTCACTTGATTACATGCTTTCACACTGATTGCGCGGCTTATCTGCCATCCAGGTCTCGCCAGTATCCCGAGCCTGATTCATTTACGTTCCCCCTATACACTGTCCTTAAAACTGGATAGGCCAACTGCAACTTCACTTTCATCGCAGGGTGGTTACAGTGACAGTCTACCAGAGCCGGCTAAAGCGTTTCTGCACAATTTCCACACGCTTTGCACAAATCGCCTTGACCTGTAGATATTATTCAATAGTTTCGCGTTCTTTGATGATTTAATTTCGAAGTGCAGGTAATCATTTGAATAATCCTAAAATTTCTCTTAGTAGCCAATGCTCTTGATGACGACTTGTAACGGCATCTCCATTGGAACGCGACAGCGACAAGTAGTCCCCAAGCCTTCCTGAGCTAATCAAGTCTTGCTACATCTATTGCAGTCTAGCATTTTGTCTGTCTCTACTTTATATTCCCTCTCTTGATTAAAACCTATACCTCTCTAATATAACCTTACGGCTGCGTCGACCTTGGATGCAGCTATTTCATGTTTTTTTTTCCCAGCAGTACTCTAAACGTGTCTTAGTTTCTCGACCAGTGACCCGCTAATGCTCCCATCAGGTTTGAACTCTAGCACTTCTTAGGTGCCGACTGGAGCTCCACCTGGGGGGCATGCCGCCCAATAACGGGTCGTGGGAACAAGAGCTATAGGAGCCTGTTTGCGTTCCCCCCCAAAAGCAGGAACGAAAACAGCGGGCCCACGTGCGCCCATTCACCGTGCCGCCTCGACTTTGCTCGGGTATCCCAAGCGCCGATAGCGTCAGAGGCCCCCTCGGGCACTGGTCAGGCGCGTCCAATCGAAAGGGTTGAGTTGACCGCAAGCAGAAGGCCGAAAGCAGGTTGCTCGATAGGCGGCCCTGCGTCCATTTTAATTGACCGTTGCCTGCAGTGCTAGGCCGGTTTTGTTACAATCTGTGGCGGGCTCCTTTTTTTTTGCCTCTTCGATGCCATCACGGTTCGGCTCGGTTCCCACTGAACGGAGCCTGCAGACTCGATTTACCTACGCCGATACGAATGCACCGCGATCATTTATATAAACTGCGAAGGTGTTCGCATTTATGCCCCGACGGATAGAAGCACCATTTCAGCATTCGATAGCTTTCAAGAAAGACCAGATTTAGTTGCCTCCGCATCTATCTTTGTCTCGGTCCTCTTGCAGTGCCTTACATTTGTACTTCTGGCTTTATTTGCTTCGTGGTAGGCGTCGACACAGATAACAGCAAGTATGCGCACCTGCGGGGTGCACAGGACCGTTTCTTTTTTCCGGTATGTCCAACGCGGGATCGATTATTGGAGGCCGCAAGCACTATAACTCTCGCGACGGGTTGTACTCTGACCAGGTTTCGTCGTTTGAATGTGGGAACATTCCAAAGTACGCGTAATTTCGGCCTTTGAGGCGATGGCATCTTTTTTTTCACCGGGGACGGCGTCCACAAATACAAGAGACAGATAGGGAGTAAGCAATTTTTTCCCTCCTGAATGTGCTATGGACTCGGCGTACCTCTTAATACCCTATGTCTTCGATCACACGTGATGGCCGGAACAAATTTCCTTCGTTAGTTCACGGCACTGCAACTAGGCCCTCAAATTCCGCATACAGGATTTGACGACTAACTTCAGACTAACTTCTATAAATGGTTAGCCGTAGAGGCCTTTCCTTGCACAGATTTATTGTCGCGTAAAAGTCATCTTGTCGCGTAAAAGTGACTGCAAGGATTTCCCGAGACCTTACTGTCGTATGTTTTCTTATTGACAGAACAAGCTTCGACCAGCGCCAACACTTGAAAACTACAATGTGGCATAGAGAACCTTGGTATTTCATCTCGCATTATTGATATTTGTAAGCCGTGAATATTGGTGTGGTTATCCTAACCGACGTATCCGGGCACAATTCGAAAAGGTTCAATGCTCTGTTATGACTTGCATAAAATTGTGTGAACTTGTTTATTCGCAAGTTACTCCACGGCAAGATAATAAATTGTAAGGTAGTTAATGGACCAGCGGCTCGGTTACAGGCCCTTCGAATGAGCGCATTCCAGTGGGGCGGTGTATCCAAAAAGCAGCGATCAGTCGAAATTTCCTAGAAACAGAACCTGATCCCCTATGCCAACATAAGCATGCGCTCTAAAGCTACGATACTATCTCTATGAACTATCACATTGCCTTGAGATTTCAAATCACGATATAACCATAAATCATCGCGATGCTCGCAAAGGTAGCTCGGGAACGCTCCAGCACTAATGCAAATTTTTATGAGCGGCTTGTTACTGAAAAAAAAAGAAAGAAGCAGGGCGAGAAAAGTGGTGCATTTGCGTGCGTTCCGCTCGCACACGCAAACACAAAAGAACATACATACACCTAAGCAGCGACGTTTTCGTGAACGTTAGTACCTTTCTCAATTTCCTTATTATTTATAGCCTAAAGTAATTAATCTTGTTGACGGCTTCATTAACCTCCGTCGCCCGGCAGTAAGCCGGGCTGGAAGAATATTGCTGAGCGAGATCTCGCAGACAAAAAAAATTATTTCACGTTCAATCCTGATTATTTGAAGCTTGTTTCAGCTAGCCACACGTTCACTTGTTTGTAGAGCGCGGGAGAGGTGCGTTCTGAGATGGGTTTGCATTCGCGTAGCAGAGGGTGCTGGCGGTTCAGCGCATCTTTCCTCTCTGCAGGGGCTATATACGACACTAGATATAGCAAAGCACTTCTACATAAATACACAAGACGGATAATGTTTCACGAAACAGAAGAAAATTTATGCATTGTGCATTACGCGGAGCCGTAAAAGAAAATAAAATAAAGAAAAGGCGCACACGGTTGTGTCACAAAGCTTCGCTATTTGAACGAAAAGAAAATGGTTATCTCACACAGGGTTTCCTGGTACACGTCTATCCAGCATCGTCTGGAGTTCTGCAAAGCATTACCAGATGAACCAATGTGTCTGTGCAAGGCGAACATTGTTGGGACGACAGCAGCAGGGCAGCAACGACGCTGACGACACGGCGGTTGATTTATTGTAATCCAGCGAAGGGACACGTTACCACCCGCTTCGTTACCCCCTGAGCCGATCCCGAAGGCAGTGCAACACCACATAGCGTCTCAAAGCGCCAGTTGCCACGAGCGAAGGAGGGAGAAACTGGAGCTCACGTTCGCAACGTGTTGCTGTATGGCGTGAGGCATAAGGAATGGGGTAGGTTTACAGCTAACGACTTGTTCCATCCTTGCGCCTGAGGCCGAATGGAAACTGGCGGGCGCTCGCGCGGTCTAGTTTTCTTAAACAATTAGGTACCTGCTATCGTAACAGTAACTTGTTGGTACGTGCGCCATGGGTTATGCTATGCTAGTTATGCTATACTAGTTGGCTCACGCGTCAATCGTCTCAGAATGCTAGTTGGGGTTTTGCAAGAGAGAATCATGAATACGTCGGTGGTTTAGTGGGAGGAGTGTCAATCTACTCCGCTGGAGGAGTGTGTTACGAGGCAAAGAATGCTTGTCATTAAAATTCACACTGCTTCATGCTACATGTGAGTGATTCTATTGCGATAGCATTGTGGGTCCGTATGAACAGGTGACTTTGCAGCAAAATATATAGTATGAGCTTCCACCTATATCCATGATCTCCCGTAAAGTACTTCCGGCCTTGTGATCTTATTCGCTACACCAGCTCACTTCCGGAGTGGCCGCTCTGCCATCTGAGGGAAAAGCAGGCACACCACAGCGCGAGGCAGAAATAATCGATGACTTAAAGCTCAGGAACACACAATGAGTGAATCAACTTTGTGGAAATTCGTACTGAAGTGTGAAAGTTTTATCATCATGGAAAAAAGTAGAGGAAAAAAAATGCTTGAAATAAATGGCAAGAACACTAGATGACATTGACTTCACGCCATTCAACTCGTGTAACATAAGAAAACTAGATGACATTGACTTCACGCCATTCAACTCGTGTAACATAAAAAGAATTTCAGCAGTCGATTGGCTTCGAAGCGAAGCAGCTACTTCTACATTTGTCTTTTCACTCAGCCGAGCAGCTACACTGTCCCATCTTTTTATGTGAACAGACAAAATATGGTGTTTGAAATAGTGAATTTTTGTCACCCGAGTTAGGTATTTTGAAGAGGCGTACTTGAATTGCCCTAGTAATCGCAGTGAAGTGTTCGTTGTTTAAAACAGCTTCACTAATTAAGGAGAGAAGAAAGAGACTGTAAGGCCAGGTCACATGTTGTTTTTTTAAATTGGGGAAGAGAAAGCGGAAAGGCAGAAATAAAATGATTGGGAAACGAATAAAAAGTTATGCGCATCCCACACGAAAGCATTTACTGCGCATTCAAAGGCCCAGTCTCAAAGCCCGTTCATCTTTGAAACGTGTAACCGTGCTTTAGTCGGTTTCTGCGCATATGACAGCCGAGTGCGTGGTTTCAACATATCCGAGCCTGTGCACGGTCCCACCATCTTTATCTTTCATAAAAAATCAAAAGAAGGGCACTAGGTGAGGGTATGTACCATAGCCTCATCACAATCACAAAATTTGCACGAGGAACTGTCCATTATGGCCGTGCAAAAAACAGTGGGATTTGTAAATGCGCCATAGAATGTACAGTAAAATTGCGTAGCAGACACTAATTAGGACAATGATCATTCATCTTATGGCGAAAGTCCCAATTATAGAGATGAAGCTGAGCTGTGAAGAAGCTACGTGCAATTATAACTTCTTCGCTTAGAAAGAGCCTTCGGAAATACGCATCCTAAGCACATTTGTTGAAATGCGTTCATGTTCCAGTAAACGCTCAACATCCCTTCATTTGCTGCAGTAATATTACCATGAAACCCGGTGCCCAGGCGTCTGCTTCTCAAAGGCAGAGTCGACAACTTCGCTATGGCGCGAAATTAGTGGGCGGGTCTTCGCTGAAGCCAAGCCAATTCTAAGCAGCAAGCGAAACCCTGAACCTGATCCACAGTGCCCTGAACCATAGCCCGCAACTGCCACGAGGTTTCATCGATTTCGGGGTGTGAACCTCGCGATGTAGGTGCGACAGGAGCGGAGGCGGTTGTAAATCGTGGTCGCCAGAGAGCGCAGAGAGACGTGACGTCACACGACCAATGGCCGAGCGCGACATCAGTGACGCATCCTCCTCGCCCGTCCAACCGGATTTTGCGAGCACCCGAGAGCAACACGTGTCCGCGAATCACTCGCAGCACTGGAATGCGACGAGAAATGTCCCTGCCTCCCGCTGCTTCTAGGGCTTCAAAATTCCTCGATGTCGCTGATCTCACTCGTAGCCTGTGTATTTCAGTGCGCGGAAAAAAAACACACACAGACACACGCACGCACACGCCGAAAAGTGTAAAATACAGCCTATGAACGCGACCACATGCAGTTTTGTGAACAACTCCAGAAGAGCACATAAGAGTCGAAGAATATGCCCAAGCGTTCACATTTGCATAAACAAGCACAGCTGGCCTAAGCAAGTCACAGAACAGAAAGGAAATTCGGAAACGGTCAAAGTTCGCAGATTTGCATGCTGGACCGATGCGACTAGCATTGCATAAGATGCAACGTCAATTACCAAACTTAAATGTGCGCGGCACACATGTCAGCTGTATAGTCTGTCCTTTTCTCCTAACCCTCTCTCCCTCTTTTGCTGCACTGGGTTTCTCGGCGCACTCGGCTCGCGCGCCAGTCGCGTGCGCTTCGGGCGAGAGGCGCGTGCCCGGCTCGCGTTCGGCGCGTGCCTTGTTTTGCTGGCCGAGGCTGCACGAAATCCCTGCCAACGACGCTTCTGTGAACAGCGATAGCCGTTGCGTGACGCGCATCTGATGTGCGTGTGTTATGGGACTCATATTTTTCCGGCGGAGCTATTGGCTGACCTGTCGTTGGTCGACAATCCCCCTCACCCCCCCCCTCGAATCTGCACCCGTGGGCTAAAATGTGGGCCGATCCCGAAGGTAGTGCAATACCGGGCCGATTCGCGACGGAGGTGAAGCAGGCTTCAAGCACTCAGCAAAGTGAAGCGAGAAGTGCGTACATTCTTCGGAATCAGGAATACAACATAAAGAACAGCATTCGTTTCATTGAAGAACAAGCACAATACAAACATCCGAACCACATCATTGACGATAACGCGCTCCTGATAACGATGCGAAGCACGTAGCACTCCCTGCGTACTTTTCCTGGTAAAGATTACTGATGCGCGAGCTGCCGCGGCGACGGCAGCTTGCGACCTGGGAAGTGACGTCACTAGCCTTTCGTAGATAAAAAAAATGAGCCTAGAAACTGATTTCAATATTGTTGAAGCACCGCTAAGGGTAGGAAACGCATAGTTAGTACCCTGGAGGAGCAGCGTGAATACGAGGAGCGACAAAGGGAAAAGAAACGTCAATACGACTAGCGGCAGCGCGCTGTCAAAATTACCGTTACTCTAAAGCAATAAAGCATTGCACACATCTCTCAGCATTGTAGTGGTGGGTTCCAACTGCTTCGTTGGACATCCGCTTTCGCAGGGCCGGGATGGGGAATTAATTTTTGTTGAACATTCTCACTTGTACACGGAACACCACATATTCGTACATGTTTATTCATGATTGTGCGCATGCGAAAATTTACAGATATTCGTGCTTCTCGGCCTTGGTCATTGTTTTCAGTGCTTTTTGTACCTTCATTATATCTTTACTTTGCCTGCGAGGAGTAGTCGGCTTTATTTCAATAAAGTGTAGAACTGGCGACTATTTTCTCGCCACATTCTCCCCAAAGCTATAAATTTATGTAACGTAATTTTGCAGAGGTCCAGTACACTCGGCTTTCAGTTTTTTAATGCGCAAGCATTTCTATGGCTACCCAACCACGAAACCAATCCGTCACGCAAGACGAATCACTATAAAGAAAAGCATGTATAAAACAAGAGTTTGTATGAAAACTTTGTTGAAAGGTTTGGTAATGTTGGAAGAGAAGCCATCTTTATAACCACATGAATAGTCGACTTGGCGCATTGCAGACATAAGGAAAATTCAGCATTTTGCAAAAAATTATGCCAAACACGCCGAATCGCCGTTGCGTTTCGGTGATTGTGGAATGCGGCTTCCGTTGCGGCGTTCCTTCGCTGACCCACCGATCTTTAAGGGCCAGGGCTCATGCGCTTCACATCGCACAACATAGAGAGATAAACAGTCAATGACTTGATAAGGTTGATAAGGAGCGATGAGGGGTTATATAAGTGTCATCACGTTTGATAATAGTTCGACGCGGATGGATAAGTGCTGAAGAGCAATAAGGGCTCATAACGGTCGGATAAAGTGCGATAAGGTTGATAAGAACTGATAACAGATATTGAAGGCGAGACCATCTTCAATAAGTTTGATAAGGACAGATAAGGGTTGGTAAAGATCGGATCAAGTTCGATAAGCTCGGTAACAAACGGTAAGGGTCGGATCTGGTCTGATAAGGCTGATAACGACTGCTAAGGGTTGATAAGCTTTATACTGGTTGGATCAAGTTTCATAACACTGATAATGACATCGGGAGGCATGGATATGAGCAAGTGGCACAACGATTACACATACGTAGACAACTCCCAGAGGAGTTTCTGCATGTATTTTCTTTTCAAAAACGTAGAAATAAAATTTTTTTTCTTTTGGGCCAATCTTGGATTAATAACGTCGGTTTGAGAGAACTCTGGTTCGAAGAGTGTTCAGCGTGTGCGCGGGAATACCAAAAGTGGTGTGCCCAATTCCGCTCACCTGAAGTGAACGAAGCAAGAGCGGATGACCTTCTGAAGGTCATTTATCGTTCTGTAGTTATCAAGCGTGGACACCACTCGGGCACCACCAGATAGCTGGATTCAACGTACAACGCTGCCAGCTGATAGGCGCGCTTCGCGAAAACGCGTTTCATGTCTGGCTCCCAAATTCCGCCCTGCGCGAAAATTCTACCTTGCGTATATACAAATGATAAATACGCAAAAAAAGAGACAGGTTATCTCCTTCATATCTGTGGTATGAACGTGCCAGGCTACTAAACCAGCATTGCGTTTAATGCGTGTCGACAGCTGGAAGCGAACCGCCAGGCATGCAAACAACATTCGAATGATGCATTGCAAAGCGGCGCAGAAGAAGCCCATCTCGCCTGAAAGCGTTCCTTTATTTATTCACTACTCCATCATTTTTGGGAATCGTAGATGCCTTGAAGCTGGAAGGCCGTAAGCGATGCACATGTGTACGTTATCGTTGAAGAAGCTTCCATCATAATTGTAGCAGACGGTGTATCGTCTGCTGCTCATCTATCGGTCTACTCGTAGACGAACACAACACCGCGCCCATCTGGTATGCAGACGACGCCTTGTCAATGGAAGTCAATGCAGTCTACGTGCGGGAGGCGAGAAATTTGTTTAGTTTTCTTCCCGTCACCAGTTTGTCTCAAACGCTGGCCCAATTCATGGTGGCGCAGGTGAAAGACAAGTTGGGTTTTCTTTTTTTTTCTTTGCCTGCTACAGAGGTTATTGATGTTGCCCGTACACTTACCTTTAACTACCAGTTTCCCTTCTGACTTTCTTCTTCAGTTTGGCGTATTTAGGCGCATTGGAGAGGCGAACGCGCCTCGCTTGCGATCGGTCAGTTACGTCTACAATTAGTCATCTGAACTCGTCCTCCCCTTTGATCCTAATCTAGTCGTTAAAACTATTCATCGATATTTTTTTATTTTCCTTAACATTCCACAGAAACAGATGGAAAGGCCACGCTGTCGTCTACAAGGATATCATCAGCTTGAACTGGTAGAATGACAGACGGAACAAATCAGTGATGCAATAAAGAAAAAAAGTATGCAGATCCAGTGCACTTACTGTCGAAATCTAGGTGGAGCGAAGTTTAAGTGAAGTGGCTAACAGGATGTTATACAAGCGACTATGATATGTGCAATGCGATGCGATGGCCATATTTATGCGCCACGCAGATCAGAACCTTTAATGTCGTACATGTATACAGGGTCCGAAATTAGGTTCTATTTGAAAGCGCGTATCATGGGCTAGGCAATGTCTATGTTCATGCGCCACACAGTTTCCGAACACTGCCTAGATGCAAAGAGCAGTTTGTACGAATGAAACAGTGTGTGATGTCGATGCAAGGATGTCACACGAATGAAGGCGATGTATGACGCTTCTTAAGCGAATAATGGTGATGACAGTTGTATTCACAGTGAAGCACGACACATACCTAATTTAATGATTCTGTACCCCCTTGGATCACAGCGGCTCGTGTTCATACTGCATGTTTTGCCAAGAATACCCACATGCAGCGATTGGCGCTTGCCCAATGTGGCATGAACTGGTTTGCCCAAGCGAAAGAAGTTTAAGAAAGTCAAAGAAACTGCTAATTATTGCGTCGTTTTTCACAAATATGTCTGTGTGCTTTATCGATGCCTATGAGGCCACATGACATGTACGGTTCCTTTTGTCGTCGTTGATTGTTTCATTAGGCACAAGAGAGCTGCCCACACAGTCACCACTTTTTCGGTCGAAGCCCTAAACCATTTACGTAAGATGCTCGTGACGACACACCAAAGAAATGCGATACCTGCGGGTCGAGGTAAAGAAAGCTTTGCTCTAGTATTTCGAGAGAAAAGAGCTGCAGGCGTAAACACAATACACCGCGCGGTAACAGCAAGTCTGTCATTAGTAACACCTCACCTTAGGGAGTGGAGCAATGCGTTTTAAGACTTCTGACTTGAGGATGATATGGAGCGTTGCTTCAGGTGTCTCTCATCCAACAAGGAGTGATTGTCAATTATAACCGGCTCAGTGGAGAGTTAACTTCGGGCACAATGTTTCGAGGGCTGTCACAAACGGAATTTCGGATCGTGTTATCGAAGCCATAGTTACATCCCATGCTAGGCTGTTGGCCGTTCCATACACCTCGTAACCACACAGGGACAGACACATAACCGTGGCCATCGAGAGACGAACAAAAACATTTCATGGAAATGTCGCCGCCGTTTTTTGTAGCACGTTCGTGCCTCTGCCTGTGCCTACCATATTCGTGAAATGTCGGCAGGAATATCAGTGCAAAAAACCAGGTCCCGATATCGGTGCGGCGACGTAAAAAAAGGAAACGTACCAGAGAGCCAGAAAAACAGATGAAACAGAGTAGACATATTTACGACCTTTAAGCCCACCTCGGAAAGTGCGTGCGAAAGTATATTTGCGCGGTAAGGTTTGAGTATCCGCGAGGGGCGTTGTTGCTACATTGGAATAACTCGCGGACCACCTACCATGCTGACAGAGCGATTGACCTGAGGACGTATAGGTTAAATATTCACGCTGTAAATATTTACGCCGTTTTGCCGACGCTCTCGCTACGGCCCTCGTTGATATCATGCAGGAAACGGAGGCTCGACGAGGTCTAGCCACGAAACTTGATTTCACGATTACGCAACATGGCCAGGGTATGGCTGTCTAGTTATAATTTTTTTCTCATTTATTATTTCTATGTTGGACAATATATTATCGCACATATTAGATCCTTATCATAAAACGACAGAAACCTCAAACAATACGAATTAATATGTAACAACGTGAGAAATGGAAGTTGTTCAAGCAGTTTGCGCTTAAGAAAGTCTAAAAACATGTTTCTAAAAGTAACTACCCAAACCATAGACTAAACAATTTTCGCAAGGGTAGCCAGTTAGCTATATATAGTGGGCTAAAGCTATGCTTGTAATGATAGCCACCTAGCCACATACTGTCCTAAAACAATTTCTAATGGTAACCTCTGAGCCATAAACTGTCTAAAACAAATTTTTTTTGCAAGTGTAACTACTCAGTCACCTTGGCGGGCAACGCGCACGCGCGTTCCAACGGCAGCAGCTGAAGCGGCCCACGTAATGGTATGGCGTCACATGACACTCCTGCGGCTTACGTATTCCGAAGGCGCGCTATGCCTTAATCTTAACCCGTGACAAATACGCACGGCGTAGAAGCGAGGCGAGCATTTAGGGTTACAAGATCTCACAGCAGGAAGCTGGGGGAGGGTCTCGCTTGAAAGCAATATGCCACAAGGCGTTCCATTTACTGTGCACGCCGTGAAGCGACGTGTGCATTACACGGGTCACGTGAGCGCATATACTATACGGCTAACAGCGCTGCATCTTGTCCGAGGAGCCGCGTTGCAAAGCGTGCGATGCATCGGTAATCAGCGCCGCGCGCGAATCGAAATACAGAAATACAGCTCGCGCGACGTCTTGCGCTCGAACGCAGACATTCTTACGCTAGTTCCACATTCGTTGCACTAAGTGGGACATATTTGACAAAAAAATATTCCACTTACTAAGTTTGACCCACGTGGAACTAATGCCCTTGTGGAACGAACGTAGTGCGGTTCGTCGAACAATTTGTAAACGCGAGCCGGGCTCACGATTGCTTCCATGTGCACACGCCCTGTGTTTCATATGGAAGCCAGGGCGTATGTACTCTTATAATGCAATGTGTGCCCGAGTTAAAAGACAAATGGGTAAAAGTTAACTGAGTATCGATTACGCATTTCAATCGCTCGCAGAGGCAATGTCCGGCCCTTCGGCTTGTCCAGCTTAAGGAGTGTGCAACTTGACACAGACGATTTTCCATACATTTTGCTAAGATAAAGAAAAACACCTGGTATAACTTTGTTCCACGTTGTTTTTTATCGCACTATATGAGAACGTCGTAGACGATCAATAATAAGCAGACCGCGAGTGCACTTCTCGATAAATCTAGGGAGGCTATTTTCCGACCTTGTGTCCGTCTCAGGTGGCACAAGATGGCACAAGATGGCTCACACACGTCTGTGTATGTGTGTACATGTGCCTTTTTCATCCGTGTCTGGTTCGCGCTTCTTTAAGGTTCTCAAACTCCGACTAAGCAGCCCCGCATTCATCGCTAACTGACTTGAACTATATGTAGCTTCATGTTTACTAAACTAATCCATTAAAATCTCGATGGGTGAACTTTAATTTATCAAGAAGTTCGTCAGTGATTACATCCTTACGTCTGACTTATGCTGACCCGAGCAATGTGTCATTTAAGCACACGCTCTTCCTCTAGACTGCACTGTTTTAAGCATTGCACGTATGAAAACGTATATGAACATTGGTGAGCATGTAGCGCGGATGATATTCTCCGCAAAATTACCGAACTAACAGAAATAGAAGTCAAATGTCCCATAAACGTCGCACTAGTTCAAAGACTCACGCAGGCAGTGTATTAAACAAATGCAAGCTTAAGATTATCCAGCACGATATGAGCATTGAATTCATAAATCACAGTCCCCCCTCCCCCTCTTCAATGACAGTCGAAAATATAATTATTTAATATTGACTTAGATTGTGTGTGTGGAGAGGGGAGGGGTTTATTGCACGGGAACTTCCCTATGAGTTATGAGAAACGATGTAGTGGATAGCAGCGAATTAATATTGCGAGCGCCTGCGATTTATTTATCACGCCTCCAAAGCCTGGTACACGCGCGCTTTAGAATTCCGTCCTCATAGGAACGTAGCCACCGCGGTTGGGAATCGAGCCCATGAGCTCATGCACAGCAGCAGAATGCCATAGCCACTGAGCCACAAGCGAGAGTGAAGACAACGGAATGAAGTAGAAGTATACAGTGAATAGTAATAACAAGAAAAAAAATAAAGACGTAGTGAATTACAATGAGAAGTCAAAGAGAAGGCATAGTGAAATAAGAATAATCGAAATAGTGAATGATGATAATGTGACGGAGCAGAATCAGCGTAAAAAAGCAGTGCATTCACGTGTGTCCAGCACTCTGCATTCCTTCAAGCAGAAAACAGACCAACTTCTGGCAGACCCCCCCCCCCCCCCCCCCCGTCAAGGGGCCGAAGAGGTCAGAGATCTTTCTTTCTTCAATCTACCTAAACCCTCACCAACTTTCTCTGTCGCTCTCTCCTCTTTCCCTCACAGGACGCCTCGCGTTCGTCTGAAACCTCACACAACTCCGCCCTCCCGCCCCAACCCGTCTCCTTTCACTGCGTTCGCGACCACCTGCAGTGTAGGCACGTAGCACTGCTATACGGCGGTTATCTCGGATCACCATCGGTAGCCGCTCGGGCCAACGCCGTGCCGCGAGTGGTAGCCCCCGTCGTCGCTACCGGCCTCACTGCGGCGTGTGGATGCGTTGCGGGTTCTTGCGTTCGTTGCCGGAGGCGACGACGAGCGCGTGTCTAGAGCGGCTGCAGAGCCGTCTCGGATGCGGCGAGCCTTCCCGCGTACGAACCGTGGTGGCTGCCTTTCCCGCGTGGTCGTGCTTCACTGGTTCGGTATACAGGGCGGGCGCAATTTGTCGTCTCACGAGCTCGACTCGAGATAACTGATCGCCCGCGCCGGTCGGTCCGCTTTGTCGGCGTCCTGGGTACTTTCGTGAAGGAAGAAAAGAAAAGAGAGAAAAAGAACGCGTCTGTTTCCGAGGAAAAAGGGGAACATCGCGCGTGGTTGTATAGACAGTGGCGATGGGCTAAATGGCAGTCGCTAACAGTGTCAAACCTCGTATACCGCATGTTCCTGCAACGGACTTCTCAAACTACTGAACACTTGAGTAATATGCTTGTCACCTCAAGTGTGCCATAGCTTGTAACTTGGCTAAAGCCCTTATCTTATTAAGACTCTAAAAAGTGTTGCAGTGCCCGACAACAAGCAAAAACTACACCGGCGATGGTGTAATTTTTACCAACACACCATGGGTGAAACCTGTAAAAATTCTGATCACCTATGGATGCGGAACCTTGTTCCACGTACTTAAACATGGTTCTATGTAGAGGTGTGGGAAAAAATGTTCACGACAATAAGGTACAGGTATGTCGAACACTGTTCTAAATAACAGTGGCTATCTCACTGCAATACAGTTCCAGATATTTATGGTTATGT
Organism: Dermacentor variabilis; assembly: GCF_050947875.1. Lineage (NCBI taxonomy): Eukaryota > Metazoa > Arthropoda > Arachnida > Ixodida > Ixodidae > Dermacentor > Dermacentor variabilis. The sequence goes on along the minus strand of NC_134578.1, from coordinate 16,903,853 downwards.
GCATTTAACCGCAAAATAACCAATATATTCAAGGCTGTTCCAGCTAGATCGTGATTTGATGCTGGAAGCCGTTGGATTCAAGTCTGCGGGAAACATTTCCAACAAATTTTCACCTACAGCTGGAACAATGTGCAACAAAGTTAATAGCGCATTGGCGTTCTTTTTCAGATTTATTCATCCTTTGAGACTTACAAAAGCTTTCAGGTCGAACGGCTAACGACAATAAATTTGCCGTACTAAGGCCGCAACAACCCAGGTGAGAACCACATAAACTGCAGGACCACAAAACAACAGTATATATTCACAATACTGAATTCATAAACCAGCATGTCTTGATTGTAGGTGATGAAAATGTAGATTGGTCTACGTAGATTGGTGAAAAACGCCAGCGACACAGCATTACTATGGAGATTCTGAGATAACGCTTCCAGATAAATGCAATTTAAATCGAAGGCATAAAAAAACAAAAGCGCAGTGAAAACGCATGAGCTATTTGTGTCTCCAAATTCGAATATTTCCTTTCAAGGTCGAATATTTTTGTCCTTTTTGTATTCTGCCTCTCCTGCTTGGACTGCATTCGGCCCGAAGTATGTGATAAATAAAATTTTAACTTTGCACCACACATCCTTGCACCCCACCAACTTGCCCCAAACTAGTACTCTGCTAGAAAACACAGTTGTAGACTTGCTGCTATTTCTTGCGGTGATAGATGAGCAATTAAAAGAATGACACAAAAGAAACGACGTTCGTCACTTCATTCGAGTAGCTGGTGAAAAATTAATTTGAACGGGCGGATGCTCCGGCTGTCTGGATCACAGTTCGTCCAACCCTATACTGACGTTTCAGACAGTGGCAGTTGGATCGCCTCGCATCAATCACTCATGCAGACGTCCTTCACTGGCGGGCATCCGCCATTCAGTGCCACGACTACACCTACACGAGAGATGGCTCGCAGGGATATGTTGGTACGGCAGCGTGGCGAGATAGCGGTGTGCGCCATGTAATTTTGATTTACTCTGTGTCCGTTGGTATATACGCGTTTGCAATACTAGAGGTCGCTACAGAGTAACTGCGACAAACCTCACTGAAGAGACGCCGAATGAACGAGATTGAACAAAAAAAAAAGGCCATTGGAGGCTGAGTATATTGACTGTAAGTCAGGTGATACCCTTTCCAGTAGTCCTGCTGAGATATGCTGCTGCGGACAATTGCTGGTCAGATCTGTTGATTAATGCTCGGTCAGCTAGGAATCTGTAGGTGTCAAAAAACTTGGAGGATACACAGACAAAGGCGCTGGGAAGAGAACACAACACAAGCGCTACTGTCAACTGTAGGTTCACTTCACAAAACGTGGGGATAATATACTGAAATATTGCGCACGCACGGTGTTGTGCACAAACATAAATACTGCATGGTAATATTCTTGCGACCTGTGCGATCTATTAACACAAACTCTCTAGGAAATCACACTTTGCATAAGATGACAATAACGACAATTTTCTACGAATCACACTTATGTTTATAACACATAAGCAACCGCTTAACGAAGGCTTCACTTGAAATAGATTCCAACATTTGCGTTGTATTTGTATATTCAAGAAAAATCAAGGCTTGTTTCTATAGAGCAATGTTGATCAACCCAGGGTCTCATAATGTCGCCATCAGTGTTGTTGTTCCTGTATGCACCTTAGATAAAGGGAATAGAGCAACGTTAGTGTTTCTGCGTGAAACTGTAGATGCTTTGTAGTCGACGGTGTTTGGCGTCCATGCCAAAATATAAACGAGACTCAAGGTGCTGGCTGCTTAGCGAAGACAGCAACGTGGCCGTCTTTTGTGTACTTATAACACACCCATAAGTCTGTAACGCGCGTTCAATCTACTTCTGGGTGCTGAGACAATGCCTCCAAAAGTTTTCGTCTGCTCTCTACTGACCGGTCTCTTTGGCCATCCAAATGAAGTTGAGCATACATAGGTTTATTTGTCGCGTCTACTGCCATTAGTCACGACAATGATCACTGAGTATCACAACAAACGGCTTGTTGAAAAAAAAAAAAACAGCAGACCAGCTGTCTATGCGAATGAAAGCCGCGCGAGCTTGATTTGCGGTTTGGCGCCGTCGACTCCGGGTCCGAAGAAGTCGTTCCCATCGGAACGCGATGTATTCTGACGAACTCTTTGCGCAAGCGTATTTTATAAGAGCCCAAAAATTGGCACATCCGGAGGCTAAAAAAGGCAGACGCGGACAAAATGGAAGCGTCCCTCGTCGGGTTGGGACGTCTTGCTGCTGAGCACGAGGTCCCGGTGTTGATTCCCGGTAACTGTGGCCGCATTCCGATGCGAGATGAAATAAAAAATATATCTTGTGTGCCGCGGGTATTGTGTGCATGTGAATGACCTCAGCCTACTACAAAGCCCTCTCTCATTGATAGAGTTGGTTAGGGACGCCAAGCCTAGTAACTAAAATAAAAATATTCATCAAACTGGCTGCAGAAAATTCTACAATTTGTCGTCTAGGTAATTTTCTTTGCAGGCTCCTTAGGTAGAGAATCGGTGTCAGTGCTGAAGTTCGAAAAAAAATCGTTATTTCACCTCCTATATCTAAGTGTCCTTCGACAAAAAACAATTAAATTATAGTCAGACATGATTCTAAGCGAGGCTAAGAAGGCCTGTTGCAAATTAACAAAAAATAAAACGGGCGTCTATAGCGTGAAATAATGCCTTTATATTTGCATGTTTTCGCACTTGATACGCTTTCCTCTTGTACGTTTTTGCGCATGTTAGAACTTGGGAAGTGAATTAACGCGAAGCCTATTGTTCTTAACATAGTATTGGAGAGACGCCGACTGAAATTTATGGAGCTGAACGCATGCAGCAGTTTGAGTTCACCGTAGCTCCTTGTAAAACACAAGCAGAGCATGGCCTCCTACCCACCGTGGTCGTTTAGTGGCTAAAGCGCTGCGCTGCTGAGTTCGCGGTCGTTCTTTTAATACCAGCCACATTGGTCAAATTTCTATGGGGTCCAGATGCAAGGAAAACTTATATACATAGATTTAGGTGCACTTTAAAGCGTTCGAGGCGGTCAAAATAATCCCGAGACCCCCACTACGGCGTGAAGCGTGATCACATCGTGCCTTTTTTCACTCAAAACTCTCGCAGCCTATCTAAATAAGTTAGCATTGTATTTTAGTTACCATAGGAACATGCCAACTTGTGTTCGCTGGATGACTAGCCATTACGCCCAGAAAATGATTTATTTTGCTCACGTGTCCCTTTCGAATATATATAGCAGGTTCCGTATGCCTCGAAATCGCTGACATCAGGCCGGTGATAAATGAAACTAGATTCCCGCATGCTTCCGCATACTTGCACACTTCCTGGTTTTAATATTCACGGGTGTATGACAAGCAAACATTGCCGTCAAGGTCGGTAAACTGTCAGAGCACTGAACCGACCGAGCTGGCACTGCATAGGGCGCCTGCTTTCGGCCTTACCGGCGTCCCATCTTTACGACCCGCCGTCTGGAATGACGCGGCGGCGGCGCTCCGTTTCGTCCGTTGCATGTGCTGCGCGTTCGGCGGGTACTCGGTTATAGCAGACGAACCACCAAGTTCCGAGACAAACCTTCTCACATATCTCTCTCCTTCTGTGCTCTCCACTTCCTTGGCGGACGTCTCGGAGTACCATGACCTTCCGCGTGGAGCCCTCGTATTCGTAACAAGTCGGACGAGGTGGGCGCGGAGGGTCGTTGTTTGCCACCTGTTTTATGAACGGGAAGGCTGATGAACAGGAAGCAAGAGATGCTATGCGAGAATGCGAAACCCCCATTCGGGAACGACGTTTTGCCGGCACAGCTCATTGCTGCCCAGACTGATGCTCTAGAAGAACTATAAAGGAGAAAGCATACCATCTGGCGGCACCAAGGAAGCCGGTCGGAGATATCTAACAAAATTGCTACAAATAATATAACAAAATTTGTTTGCTGACAGAGCTGATTGATAATTCAAGATGGCTTAACCTTCGTCCAGTGCTGAACGAAGGCCTCTTTCAGAAAGCTCTAACCTCCTCTTTCTTTTGTCAGAGGCTCCATTCTAAGTATGCAAACTTCCTAATGCCCCCACACCACCTAATTATGTTTCGCTCGTTATTATAGGTTCCTTTTATCTAGACGCTTGTTTTCTCATGTAATCGTAGGTTCGCCATTTCTCACCAATTGCGTGTGTTGATATCCTGTTCGATTTATGCTTTCTTATCTGGTTAAAAGATCACTTTTTTGCTCTGCGACGTCAGCTTCAGTTGAGGTCATAAAGTGATTTTGTTGGCCGAGGCGGTTTAACAACACAATCTATGGCTATGAGAGATGAGGTAGTGGAGTGTTCTAGATTTACTTCGAGCACCTGATGTGCTTTAAAGAGCACCGAAACCACTGTGCAGTCGACGTAAAACATTTGAGAAGAGCAGATTAAAAAAAAGCCAAATTTCAGCCAAGTTTGAGCTTGGAAACTGTACAACAGTACAGCGTTATGACGCTGTGCAGGACAGGAGCCTGAAAACAAGAACTGAGTGAGGCGCGTAAGAACACATACGGGAGTGCTCCCATACATGCGCCTTTGTACGTCTAACACAGTCCTTGTCTCATAGCGTACTCCCCACACAGTATGACTTACCAACTCGCCAAAGAAACAGCACTGTTAAGGCTATGAATATCGCGTAGAATAGCACGGTTGGGAAATATAAATCCTGGCTACGTGCCCAGCACCAGGAATTATTTAACTTTTTCTTGGATTCCACATCCCGGAAACTTATGATGCTACCTTCACAAGAAGGCTCTTGCATTCCGCATCTATCGGAGTGCGCTGGCTGCTGCCGAGATTTGAACCCAGGACCTCGTTCTCCACAGAATGCGCTGGGTGACCGCGATGGCTGCCGACGGCATCGTTCAAGAATTCTGAACCATAGACCGACCTTTGAGTGCGACATCAAAGGAATCTTCTTCAATGCCGCCGATCGCAGACGATTGCATGTTTTGTACTAAGAAACCGAAAAACCGAAAGCACAAATATAGCACAATGCTTTCGTACAGACCGAGATGTACTCGTTTCACAGCAGAGATACCGTATTCATGATAAGTATGACAGTTGTTCGGAGGACGACCGACCGCACCGACCAAAACGTTAATGCGGTATTCCTGCGACGTAAGATGCATTGTTTCATAAGCTCAAGGCTACGCCCCGTCAATCTATAAAGCCACTGCGGGCATTTCAAGCAAGTCCAGCTTATCGCGAACACTGCAGGTTGCTCAATTCCAATGTAGAATAGACGAGACAGAGTCGAAAGGGGTGCCTAGCAAAAGCAAAGAAGGTAACGTTCTGGAGTGACCCCCCCCCCCCGCATTGCTAGGAATACTAAATAAAGGGATGCCAGCCGTTCACTCATTTAAATCGAGTTTGAGATAACAACATCCATTCACGTCCTGTCCTCTGAAGTAATGCGCACTACGTCGTTCATGAGCTTTTAGACCTGATGCCAGTCCAACTTAAGAGGGCCGGTGGGTATCTGTCGGCAGCTGAAGCTCATACGGGTTGCGCTTTTGATCTACGTTACGATCTTTCCAGGAGCTTGGGATTAGCATTTTTAGCTGCCCCGCCCATAAGAAGCGCTTGCGTTGCTGGTTTCGTTTTTTTTACTCGAGTGTCAAGGCTTGAGAGCTTCAGACATTCAGTTGGCTGAAAGCTGCATTCAATGCCTTTCATTCGCAAAGAAGTGGGCCGACAAATATTGTTGTGCATTGCATATCGAGGTGAAAGCCTGATAGTGTGTTTTTCTTGCAATAATTACCGACCAGGATTTGTTGTGTTCATTTTTGTGCAATGAAAAGTCTTAAACAGCAGCATTCCTGTGCTGTTGAGTCTGTGCAGTGAAAAGTTGTCACGACCAACATTTCTTTGGACTTGCGTCTGTGCAGTGAAAGGTTCTCTACACCAACATTCCTTGTTTTCATTTCTTAGCAGTAATAAGTTCTCAACACCATTTCTTTGTGTTTTCTATCTGTGCAGTCAAATGTTAAATGTTCTCAAAATCAGCATGTCTTGGGCCCATTCTGTGCAGTGAAAAATTTTGATCACCAACATTCCTCTTCGTTTCTATCTGTGCAAAGAAAACATCTCCAAACCAGCATTTCTTGTGCTCATTTCTGTGCAATGAAAAGATTCGAACAGCAACATATATATGGTTGGGTCTGTCCAGTGAAATGTTCTCAACACCAACATTCCTTGTGCTCGTTTCTGTGGAGTGATAAGTTTTCACGACCAACATTTCTTTGTACTTGTGTCTGTGAAGGGAAATGTTCTAAAAATCAGAATTTATTGTTCTTTTTTGTGTGCAGTGATAAGTTCTTAACACCAACATTCCATTGTATTTCTATCTATGCAGTAAAATTTTCTCAAAACGAGTTTTTCTTTGAACATTTCTGTGGAGTGCAATGTTTTGAACATCAACTTTTTTTTGTACCTGTGCCTGTGCAGTGAAATGCTCTCAAAACCAGCATTCCTTGTGCTCATTTCTGTGCGATGAGAAGATTTGAACAGCAACATTCCTATGTGGTTGGTTGTGTGCAGTGAAAACTTCTCAAAACCAGCATTTCTTGTGCTTATTTCTGTGCAATGAAAAGTATTGAACAGCAACATTCCAATGTGGTTGGTTCTGTGCATTAGAAAGTTGTCACGACCAACATTTCTTTCGACTTTCGTCTGTGCAGTGAAATGTTCTCAGCACCAATATTCCTTGGGTTCGTTTCTCTGCTGTGATAAGTTCTCACGACCAGCATTTATTCGTTTTTGTGTATGCGCAGGGACATGTTCTGAAATCTATAATTTCTTGTGCTGCTTTCTGTGCAGGGATAAGTTCTCAACAGGAACATTCCTCTGTGTTTCTCTCCGTGCAGTGAAATGATCGCAAAACAAGAATTTTTTGTGTTTGTTTCTGTGCAGTGAAGAGCTCTAGACAGCATGATTTCTTATGGTTATGCATGCAGTGAAATGTTCTCAACACCAACATTTTTTCGTGTTTCTGTGCGATGATAAGTTCTGAACACCAACATTTCTTTGTGTTTTCTATCTGTGCAGTCAAATGTTCTCAAAACCAGCATGTCTTGCGCCCATACTGGGCAGTGAAAAGTTTTGATCACCAACATTCCTCTTCGTTTCTATCTGTGCCGAGAAAACGCCTGAAAACCAGCAGTTCTTGTGCTCATTTATGTGCCATGAAAATTTCTGAACAGCAACATTGCTATATGGTTGGGTCTGTGCTGTGATAAGTTTTCACGACCAACATTTCTTTGTACTTGTGTCTGTGAAGGGAAAGGTTCTGAAAATCAGAATTTCTTGTTCTCCTTTATGTGCAGTGACAAGTTATTAACCACAACATTCCTTCGTATTTATATATATGCAGTGTAATCTTCACAAAACCAGTATTCTGTCATTTCTGTGGAATGCAATGTTTTGAACATCATCAGTTTTTTGTACTTGTGCCTGTGGAGTGAAATACACTCTAAATTAGCATTTCTTGCGTTCGTTTCTCTGCAGCAATAAGTTCTCAACACCAACATTTCTTTGTGTTTTCTACCTGCGCAGTCAAATGTTCACAAAACCAGTATGTCTTGTGCCCATTCTGTGCAGTGAAATGTTTTGAACACCAACAATCCCCTTCATTTCTATCTGTGCAGAGAAAACGTCTCAAAACCAGCATGTCTTGTGCTCATTCCTGCGCAATGAAAAGTTTTAAACAGCAACATTCTTATGTGGTTGGGTGTGTGCTGTGAAAACTTTTCAAAACGAGCATTTCTTGTGCTTATTTCTGTGCAATGAAAAGTATTGAACAGCAACATTCCTATGTGGTTGGTTCTGTGCATTAAAAAGTTGTTTCGACCAACATTTTTTTCGACTTTCATCTGTGCAGTGAAATGTTCTCAGCACAAATTTTCCTTGTGTTCGTTTCTGTGCAGGGATATGTTCTCACAACCAGCATTTCTTTGTACTTGTGTCTGTGCGAGGAAATGTTCAAAAAACGAGAATTTCTTGTACTGCTTTCTGTGCAGTAATAAGTTCTCAACACTAACGTTCTTTTGTGCTTCTATGCGTGGAGCGAAATGTTCGCAACACCAGCATTTCCTGTGTTTGTTTTTGTGTGGTTAAGAGCTCTCAACGTTACCATTTCTTGTGACTACGCCTGCAGCGAAGTGGTCTCAAAACCAGCGTTTCTTCTGCTCATTTCATGCAGTGAAATGTTTCGAACACCAACATTCCCTAGTTTATGTATCTGTGCAGTCGAAAATTCTCGCGACCAACATTTCTTTTGGCTTGTGTCTGCGCTATGAAATGATCTTAAAACCGGCATTCTTTGCATTCGTTTCTGTGCAGTGTTCTGTTCTCAACACTAACCTACCTTTGTGTTTATATCTCTGCAGTCAAATGTTCTCAAAACTACAACTTCTCGTGCTCATTGCTGTGCAGTGAAAAGGTCTCACAACCAACATTGCTTAGTTTTTTTATCTGTGCAGTGAAATGTTGTCAAAACCAGCATTTCTTGTGTTTGTTTCGGTGCAGTGAAGAGCTCTAGACGGCACCATTTCTTTGTGGTTATGCCTACAGTGCAATGTTCCTAAACCATCATTTATCGTGCTAATTTCTGTGGAGTTAAATCTTTGGAAGACCAACATTTTTGTGCTTGTGTCTCAGCAGAGAAATGTTCTCAAAACTAGCATTTCTTGTGCTCATTTCTGCGCAGTGAAACATTCTCAAAACCAGCATTTCTTGTGTTCATTTCTGTGGAGTGAACCATTCTGAACATCAAAGTACGTTTGCATTTGCATCTGTGCAAGAAAATGTTGGCGAAAACAGGGTTCTTTGGGGTCATTTCAGGGCAGTGAAAATTGTTATCAACAACACTCTTTTGTTTTTATGTGTGTGCAGTGAAAGCTCTCACCACCAACATTTCTTTGGACTGGCGTATGTGCCGTGAAACCTTCGCAAAACAAGCATTTGTTGTGCTGTTTTCAATGCAGTGATAGGTTCTCAACAACAATATTTTTTAGTGTTTCTATTTGTGCAGCCAAATGTTCTCAAAACCAGAATTTCTTGTGCTCATTTTCTGTGTAGTGAAAACCTTTGAACACGAAAATTCCTGGTTGTGTGTCTGTGTAGTCAAACGTTCTTATGACCAACATTTCTTTCTACTTGCTTCTGTGGACGGAAATGTTCTCAAAACCAGCATTTGTTGTGTTCATTCCTGTGCAGTATAAAGTTTTCAACACCAACCAACCCTTTGTGTTTCTATCTGTGCCGTGAAATGTCCTCAAAAACAATGTCTCTTGTGTTCATTTCTGTGCAGTGAAAGGTTCTGTACACCATCACTCCTTTGTTCTTGTGTCTGTGCAGTGAAGAGTTCTAACGACCAACATTCTTTTTAGACTTGCGTCTGTACAGTGAAATATTCTCAAAACCAGCATTTCTTGTGTTCTTTTCTGTGTAGTGATAAGCTCGCAACCCTAAAATCCTATGTGGTCCTATCTGTGCAGTGAAATGTTTTGAACTCTAGCAGTTGTTATGCTCATTTCTGTGCACTGAAAATTTGGAACACCCACATTCCTTTTTGTTTATATCTGTGCAGTGAAAAGTTCTCATCATCAATATTTCTTGACTTGTGTCTTTGCAGTGAAATGTTCGAAAACCGCGAACTTCTTGTATCCGTTTCTGTGCAGTGGGAAGTTCTCAACACCAACATTCCTTTGGGTTTCTATCTGTGAAGTGAAATTTTATCAAAATCAGCATTTCTTGTGTTTGTTTCTGTGGGATGAAATGTTCGGAAGACCAACATTTTTGTGTCTTTGTCTTAGCAGAGAAATGTTCTCAAAACAGCATTTCTTGCGCACATTTCTGTGTAGTGAAAAGCATTGAATACCAGCGTTCCTTTTGATTGATATCTGTGCAGTGAAAATTTCTCATGACCTACATTTCTGTTTTCTTGCGTTTGTGCAGTGAAATGTTCTCAAACCCAGCATTTCTTGTGTTAGTTTATGTGCAGTGAAATGTTTTGAAGACCAATATCTTTTGTGCTTGTGCGTTAGCAAAGAAATGTTCTCAAAACAAGTATTTGTTGTCGTCATTTCAGTTCACTGAAAAGTTTTGATCATGAACATTCCTTTGTCCTTGTGTATGTACAGAGAAAAGTTCTCACGACCAACAATTCTTTGGACTTGTGTCTGTGTATAGGAATGTTCTCAAAACCAGTATTTCTAGTGTTCGTTTCTGTGCAGTGATAAGTTCTCAACACCAACATTCCTTTGGTTTTATATTGGTGCATTGAAATGTTCTCAAAACCAGCATTTCTTTTTCTCATTTCTCTGCAGTGAAAAGTTCTCATGGCCAACATTTCTTTGGACCTTCTTCTGCACAGTGAAATGTCCTCAGAACCAACATTTGTTGGTTTTGTTTCTGTGCAGTCAACAGTTTTGAACACCGGCCAATCCTTTGCATTTCTATCCGGCGAGTGAAACGTCCTCAAAAACAGCATGCATTGTACTCATTTCTGCACATTGAAATGTTGTCACGACCAACATTTCTTTAGGTTTGTGACTGTGAAGCGAAATGTTCTCAAGGCTAGCACTTCTGGTGCTTGTTTCTGTGAAGTGGTAAGTTGTCAACACCAAAATTCATTTGTATTTTTATCTGTGCAGTGAAGTGTTCTCAAAAGCCCCAATTATTGTTTTATTTCTTGTAATGAAGCGATATCAACGGCATCATTTCGTGTGGTTATGCCTGCTGGGAAATTTTCTCAAAACTAGCATTTGCGCTCATTTGTGTGGACTGAAATGTTTTGACCTCGAATGTTCGTTTGTGCGTGTGTGTGTGCAGTGAAATGTTCCCAAAAGCAGCATTTATTGGGCTCGCTCTTGTGCAGTGAAAAGTTTTGAACACCAACATTCGTTTGTACGCGTGTCATCGTTCCTACACAATGGAAACTCTTGCTCATAGCATTGGTTTGTACAAAGAGTGGGGGAAGGATTCCCTGCTGTGAACATTGTTTCTCTCTAGGCATACATTCGGACTATTTGGCTGCATAGGATGAACCAGCACCACTCAACGTTCTCAAATCTTCCTCCGAACGATTGACTGAGCACAGCGTCACTGATTATCTTGGGTAACTTGAACAGAGCTGACGCGTCCCGTGTGAGACAACCGAAGTGTCACTCTGACTAATCTAATATATTAGGCTTCGAGGTGAAAACGCGCCTTCAGGACACCATCTACAGTAAAGATAAGAAAGGAACAGAAAAGCCCGATGAACTAAAATCTGCACCAACTAATAATAATATTTGGGGTTTTACGTGCCAAAACCACTTTCTGATTATGAGGCACGCCGTAGTGGAGGTCTCCGGAAATTTTGACCACATGGGGTTCTTTAACGTGCACCTAAATCTAAGCACACGGGTGTTTTCGCATTTCGCCCCCGTCGAAATGCGGCCGCCGTGGCCGGGATTCGAACCCGCGACCTCGTGCTCAGCAGCCCAACACCATAGCCACTGAGCAACCACGGCGGGTGTACACCAACTATAATGCCTAGTGTTTCATGATGACGAGTTGGTAATGTTGGTGGATCCATGCATGAGGTCGTAGTATGATGTTTCAGAAAGTATATATAGCCATCGTCGCGCAAATGCATTAATGTGCTGGATAATAAAAGCGGAAGCTGTACCTCGACTTTCATGTGTACCGTTTTGTTCAGTGAAAAACAACAACAAACGACTCTCACGTGGCATTCCGACGAGGAGAATACACGAAATTGAGCTAATTGCTCTACAAATTATTTGATCTGGCGTTGTTTAGCAGGACCCTTTTCACGTAAGCCTTCTTTAAACAAACACAACGCTAGCCTGTTAGCTAACACATAAACACTTTAGGTACACATAAATGCAACTCTTTATTGTGGTTTTCTTGTGGTGTACAGTACAATTAATTTGACATAAGGGAGATAACTTTCCCAGCTGTTATGAGCCTGCACTTTGCGGCTGGACCACAGCCTTACCATGAATGTTCTGATAACTCTGTCCAACCTTAGCTGACCTGGCGGCTTTGGGTGAAGGCATCACTTCAGTCGAGCCTGCCTCTTAAGCCTTTCCGAAAACGCCCACTAAAGGGTGTACTTAAGGCCATAATTACGTGGTTTTCGACCCGTGGCGATACAAAAAGGTTACTGTGGCTAATGAAGTCGACTTTTTCACTGAACGGCAGTGCCACATTTCATCAGAAGTCATCAACAACGTAGTTACCCTGAGTTTAGATAATTGCGGCCGAAATGAAGCATTTACGAATACACTTTCCTGCTGCCTTCGGTGAATTTGTCTAACGTACATAGAGCTGCCCTTTGCATCTGTACGTACATCTCAATATGTCCCCTGGAGAGCAATGGTAACATTCTTGAACAATTTAGCTAGGTACATTAAGCAGGTTGACTTCTTCTGCCCAGTTCAGGGCAATGTAAATTCGTTTTATTTCTCAATAACACAGCTGGTTACGTCTGTTCATTTGCTAATTCATATTAAGTTCTTGCCGCTATAACACCGCAGTTGGAAAGTCAAGGGAAAAGAAAGGCAGAAAAATTGGACACGTCCCTAAAAAAGTAAGGCGAAGCCCATCTTACGATTATTGTCGACCTTAGCGCGATTAGCATCAAAGAGATATAGTGACGCATCATATTGCCAGTGTCGAAACCTGTAAACAGCCGGAGCCTTGTCACGTGCTTTCCACTGCACACACTGCGCTGCCGCGAAGTCCGCGCCTGGTGCGGGTGCGATTCCGCCAAGCACCAGATAAACTTAAAAAACTTTTATTTGTCATTTAATAACTTCACTTACGAACATGCTCAGTTAACTTAGTTGGCCTCAAAGAGATTAATTGCAGAACGGCACACATCCAGTTGCCCTAGCTGGCGTGATGTTCATTGAAGAGCGACACCGACCAAGTGGCACATACCCAGTGCTCCAGGTTGGAATCAAAGAGGTCCATTGAACAGTAGCATTTACGAAGTACCACATACCCGCGATCCAAGCTGTCCGACGACTGGTTTGGAACTCCGTTCCATAAACACAGCAGCTCCACGTGCTACATTAGACCACGGACTATCCTTTCCCAGTCGACCCAAATAGGCGGGAAAGTATATAGATCGATATAAATTGATTGATTGACTGATAGTCTATGTGCCAGTCCCCGGAAACTGCTTGAAGTACCTGAAGAACGCTGTTCGCATTGTTATCGAAAAGGTGACCATAAGATGCAAATATAATTTAGAAACGAGAGCAGTCAATGGCTGGAGTTCTTTTGGCAGTCATTCACGGCCACCAAACCAACCCCGAAAGTTGGTTTGGTGGTCGTCAACAAACTGAGGAAGCTTTTCTTGTTCAGTGATGGCTTGGCAGAAGAAAGCTAACGTCAATGTCCTCAGCGCGATAAGCACTTAAGTTGAACGAGAACGTTAACGTGTTCTCTGTTGATATGTTCTCCCACCTATGGCGTACTGGAGCTTAGAACCCACATACGTTTACGTGTTACAGTCCCCTTCGAATCATCATTTGGCATGGCGTTGTCACATAGCACACTGTGAAGCTACTGTGAAGATATCCCAAATGATGTTTTTAATCGGAGCAAATTTTTTAAGAATCTTCGCGATTCCGTTACATAAATTCCATTTTTTGAATAGGCGTATACTAGCTTGCAAGACAAAGCACAGTGTGACATTAACAAATTGACACCTTCAGTAATTACATTTGCAATTATTTCCTTGGTGGCACATTTCGCAATCGCAAAGGTGAAGCCGTGCCAAGAGTTTATTGTTCGTTTCTTTTCCACCAATTGGAGATTACACGAAGCATTCTGTACGTCTACTTCAGTATTTAACCCCCGTCTGGTTACTTGACCACTATAGTTAAAATGTCAGGCTGTCTTACGATGCTGCAAAAAGTACACAATACGTTGGTCACTGCTCTTTCGAAATCACTGACACGTGCCCGTCTGGCGTCATGTACGCGGGTTTATTGGACACATCTCCGGACGACTACAAAGAACATTGCCGAGGAAGCTCGGCCAACCTGAATTCCAAGGAATAAAGTCAGCAAGAGAAGCAGAGATAACATCCCATCGGTCCCTAAGATGCAGTGGAACCCATCTTTATGGAGGCCGTGGCACTGTAATATCCTCACCATCGCTACCACAGGAACGGCGAAAACGGCAGGTCGGGCGATGCATTGCCGAGGGTACGAAGCAGCGGTCGGAGGGGGACTTAAAAGCGGTCCCCCGCTACTTTCTCTTCTCAGAATTCTGATTGCGTCGATAGTGGAAGTTAGGCCTTAGGCGGTGTATGCCTAGACGTATCCATTATCATCGAAGAGGTCTGCCCGCCTAATTGTCGCAGCCGCTCCTTAACTAACGCGATGAACGAACACCCGTGCCGCCTGCTATACATCGGTCCCAGCCGACGAACCCTGCCGCGTGCCACTGGCATGCAGACGACGCGTCGTCCGCTATGCACGCGCATATATTTTTCCTTCATTGGAGTCGTCTGGTGGAGTCGATGGAAGCAGACGGGTCGCCGTGCCCTGTGGGCTGCCGCAGGGATGGCGCAGGTGAAAGACGCGTGCCGCTTGTTTATTATGGGGCACTGATCTTATCGAGAAGCTGTACAGCTCTCTCTTGGTCAGTAATCATTTGTTTTTGGCACTTCTCTTCGCAACAATTTTTGTGTGTTTGTTAGTGTAGATTTGCAGCGAGTCTGAAATAAGCGATTGCCAAAACACCTTCCTTGGCTGCTCTAATCATTTTTTCTTTTTCAAGCGTTATATTTATTGCGTGATGGTTCTGTTTCCAAGTGCTATCGATTTAGGTGAATTTGTACTGTTATCCCGATAAATAATGTCACGCCCTCTCGCTGCAAATTGTTCGCTGGAAGTTTAAAAATGGGCAGTAACTTGAGCAAGCAAGATAGACAATTCTTTTTGCAACACAATTTTACTGAAAAGGAGACATAGAGAAAGTTGGTCTTATATTATATAATGAGTATTAATAGAAGGCGCCCGTACCAATGAACAAACAAATAGAAAACAATGTGAGTGGGCACGTCATGATGTATGTGATTCTGACAATGAACGGTAGCATAATGACGGTAGGGGAGTCGACAGAACATTGGGCTGCGAAAAAGAAAAAGCAAACACTCTGCTAATCACATTCCGTCGTTAAGACGAATGACAGTCTGCGATGACAATTTGTCAGCGAATGAGAAAGTGAACACCGCTATTCCGAAAAGAAATAGCATCGGGCTCCATCGATCATGCGTCTGTCATCACTGTAGGCAGACACAACTGACAGGTTCGTTTCACCGCGAGGAATTCCTTTTCTCCACTGTAAGTGGCTTGCTCTTTAATTAAGCAGAAGGCGTTAATTGCCCATGCGTTAATTGTTTCCTCGTTTTAGGTGAAACAGATAAGCACAGCAAGCAGATGAATGGTACTTCTTGCGCCATAAGGATTTCCAGTCGGTAATCAAGATATGCTGAAGCAGTTGTTGATTGACCATTTTCTAAATGCGAAACACTAAACTATAATACTAGAAAGGAGAGACAGATGCGCTATGACTCATTCGGAATTGAGAAGTTTTATTGAAAAGTACTGCAAGGAGAAAGATCTCAATATGGTAATAGAGGGTGACTTTTGGTAACAATTATTCTGGGTTTATCTATGAGCAAGCAAGCTACAGTTTATTAATGTTCTGTGCAGAATCAATATCACATAAGGAAACTTCTCATTTTAATTGTCTTTTCTACGCTGCGTGATATCCGATCCTTGCATTCAGATTTTACTGCATTTTGTGTTCTTGCTTCATATGTGTCTAAAATACCGCCCATCTGGAAAAATAAAGTACTGCTAAGTCAGCGCTGGTCCTGTGGTTGTTTTTTGTCCTCGTATTTTGCCTCGCGCAGGTGTTAATTTTTTTGCCATGAAAATTAACAGGCAGGGGCTCAAATAGTAACGCGGCCGCACTGCTGGTAAATAAAACTCGTGACCTGGCTCTCGGCAACAAAACGACATGGCCTTTGACCGATCGCGGTGAATAGATCATACCATGGGCACTTACCTCATTGCATATGACGTAGCACATTCAAGAAAAGTAGCTGTTTTACTCAAGAAGACAAGTGCACTTGTCGTAGCTTTCTAGCGACATCCCTTGTTCAAGCAGTGTTAATCACTTCAAGTTGCCTAGTTCTTGCGATCCTCTATGTTTTTTGGCAGCATAGTAGGCGTTTTCTTTAGCCCGCTAAATTATGGAGCCTTGTTTTGGCTCCCAGCTCACATTACTCATTGCTGTTTTGTTTGTCTCCACCGGTGAGCTTTTCGACGACTGTCCGAAGCAGCGATCCAGACGAAACAAAAGGCAATAGACATGATTTAGCCATTCGTCGCAGTTTCGACAGACCCCCCTCAGTGCCAGTCTAGGCGGTACCGAAGGAAACAATGGTGTAGGTTCTCGAAGACGAGCGGATGTGGAGTGGAGGTGAAGGTGGTGGGTGCTACTAAGACGTCGTAGAGCCAAATGATTTGACGACTAGGATGCCGTGCGCATTCGTTCTTTGGCAGCCTCCATCTGCTGTGGTAAGCAATCAGCGCCTCGCTCCTGGGGGTGGTAGTAATCGACGGGTCGACTATTATTCGTGTTCTCTGGGTTGGCGGGTGCAACAATGAACTCGCGGCACTCCCATCGCCGCCTAAACAGTGCCCCTGTTGTCTCTGACATGTGCAGCTATCGAATGACAGACAGGCTCCCAAAGAGAGCATGGTCAATGATCTTCTCTCGAGCGAATATGATGTAATTACGCATCCGGAATTTTACCTGTGGAATTTCCTTTCTGACAAGAGGTAGTATCCCACGATGTTCAGCGCTGTGTTTCAGAGGGCTAAATTGACTCTTCTTGGAGAGAGCCTTCAAACACATTCTCAAGACTGTGCACCAAACATACCGAGTTGTAGAAACGTTTCGAAAATTGCGCTTGCAACATTTTAATTTCGTCCCTAATCCTGCGAATGTGAGATTTTATGCGATGCTCCTGCAAATATTTCAAATTATGGGGCCCTAAGCAATGTGTACTATAGGGGCATGTGTGGCATATACAAGTTTGACCATAAAAAAAAGGAAGTACACGTGTGCAATGACACCATGATTAATGGAGGTCATTCATAAGCAGTGGTGCTTTCCGTTATGCTGCCTCATGACCACTCATCCACTAATTCACTACATCCAGTAGTGTATGAAGCAGTTTTCGCACCAATGTTTTTCTTTATAGTCATCGTTTCGAATCAGGTACGTGACGTTAAAGATTGCCAGCAAAAGTCTGCCTCTACTGGAACTCTAAGCCATGCTCTTTAACAAAATAGCAACACACCACCCTTCCCTTGTGCTTCCGTGGTTTTGTGTGTGATAGGTGTTTTTTAACAATGTATGCGCCCAATGCTGTATTACGGCAATTTGCATTACTGAGCGCCAGGAATCCGCAACAGATCATTGTTCGGAGGCTTGACAGGTATCATGCAGCTTGATTTATGGCTACTTTTATGTTCCTATACGCTACGTTTGGTACCCAAGATGGTCGCTTGCATGCTGAAATTCATATGCAGGAAGGCACATTCCAATTAACATTATCATTCTTTCCCAGGTCAGCGGTTGGTGCAGTTTCGGAAAGAATGGTTGACTTCTGGCTCTCCGAGTACCTTAAAGTGAACAAAGCTTGGCAAATAAGAACTTTTTCGGTTCTCAACACAGTGCGCAACTGAAATGTGCAGTAAAAACGCAATAAAATGAAACGTCCAAGAAACGTAGTAAATCGCGTGAATCAACAAAGATGACAGAGTGACCGCTTTTCCTTCTGTGCTTTACCGGTCAGGTCAACCGCTTTCGGCGAGGCCTTCTGTTCTTCTGCAAGCAGACGACAGGGCTATTTCTTCTTGTGCGAAACTTGAAAAACGAGGGCTGGTCTAGTTTGAGGTTTTTGGGACAGCTCCCACCTGAAAAGAAAACTGACTGTCGAACGCAAAGCGTCCTTGGGGAAAGCTGCGGGGAAGTCTTGGCGACATATGATTGAACGCAGCGGGAACTGCGGGAGCCGAGAAACGTCAGCGGGACATTGCGTCGTCTCCCTTGTCGTCTGTTTCATCGTATGCACCCGCGCCGTACTTGCTGAGAGCGCCACGGCGCGCTACTTCTGTAAAAGTGATGGTTCACGCAGGCCGGCACTGTGAGGCTTCGGAAATCGGTCGCGCCTGGGGCGCGACATTGTCTCCCGTTTGCGCTACGGTCAATTCTCGTCGCGGGAAACGACTTGAGCTGTTTGTTGCAGAGGTCAGTGGAGCGCGGCTGTCACCTTGGCCGAAATTATCAGACAGCAAGCGTGATGTTTATCGTTGGGTCGCTGTTGACAACAAGGCGAGGTGCCAGAGAGCATTGCCTTCTTGCCTTCTCTCGTACTGTTTCTGTGTGTTGGCATATGTCAAATTCTAATTTGATCGTCTGGAAACATTGCCGATAAGACTATTTCTGCAAGAGATTGGACTACACGCGAGATAAGAATGCGATAAGAAATTTGTTCCTCGGAACGACACTCACTACGGTACCCTGACGTGTCCCACCCATGCATTCAATCATCGTTTGACGCTTGGGACATTGTTTCTGTCCCGAGTCAAGTATCTTTCGCGGAGCTCAAGTACAAACACGCACTACCTCGGCTTTGGAATTTCAGGCTCGTCATACCTCAGACAGCGCATTGTTCCCGCTTTTTCGTTTCTGATTACAGCGTTCAATGACCTCGCGTGTTACGAACAAACTTTTTTCCCTCACTCATTCACAAGAGGAAGAATACTACTGGAGCTTAACCCACTGTGATGGTTCATTAGCAAAGGCGTTCTCCTACTGGGCGCGAAGTCGCGGGTGCGAATTGGCAGCCGCAGTCGTTGTATTTCGGTGGAGGCAGAGTGCGAGAACACTTTTTCTCTGAGATTAATGTGCACGCGTTAAGAAAATTGTGGTGGCCGAAATCAACCAAAGGCCACTCACTAAGATGGCCCGGGTATAATGTGAGTTACTTTTGTATGATGCCCCTTACACTTGGATTTTGATTACAGGAATTGAACACCATGTTTACCTGCTGCTTAGAAACGTTGATGCACTTCGTGTGAGCTCAGCAAAGTACTGAATAACCTCCCCATGGAATATTAGCCGCCAGTGTTCTCCCGTCGTATGATAGCGCAAAAATGCAAGGCCGAAGGCTTGGTAAGCGTATACATGTTCGGTCATTTTCATTTATGCTAACGCATGCCGGCGGTAACGGTATGGCTCATAAGATCCGCTTTCATTATTTCGCGAACACATCACAGTGCAACTGACTTCAAAGCATGTTCGGAACCAAATCCCGGCCGCAGTGGGCGCATTTCAACGGGGGCGAAATGAAGAAACGCCCGTGTACTCTGCTTTGGTTGCCCGTTAAAGAATCCCCGGTGGTCAAAATGAGTCCGGAGTGCCCGACTACGGCGTGCTTCATAATCATATCGTGGTTTTGGAACGTAGAGACTCAGACATTACAATCATTATAATTCAAAGCATCATCATCATCATCATCATCATCAGCAGCAGCAGCAGCAGAAGCAGCAGCCTGGTTACGCCCACTGCAGGGCAAAGGCCTCTCCCATACGTCTCCAGCAACCCCGGTCATGTACTAATTGTGGCCATGCCGTCCCTGCAAACTTCTTAATGTCATCCGCCCACCTAACTTTCTGCCGCCCCCTGCTACGCTTCCCTTCCCTTGGGATCCAGTCCGTAACCCTTAATGACCATCGGTTATCTTCCCTCCTCATTACATGTCCTGCCCATGCCCATTTCTTTTTCTTGATTTAAACTACGATGTCATTAACTCGCGTTTGTTCCCTCACCCAATCTGCTCTTTTCTTATCCCTTAACGTTACACCTATCATTCTTCTTTCCATAGCTCGTTGTGTCGTCCTCAATTTGAGTAGAACCTTTTTAGTAAGCCTCCAGGTTTCTGCCCCGTAGGTGAGTACTGGTAAGACATAGCTATTATATACTTTTCTCTTGAGGGATAATGGCAACCTGCTGTTCATGATTTGGGAATGCCTGCCAAACGCACCCCAACCCATTCTTATTCTTCTGATTATTTCCGTCTCATGATCCGGATCCGCCGTCACTACCTGCCCTAAGTAGATGTATTCCCTTACGACTTCCAGTGCCTCGCTGCCTATTGTAAATTGCTGTTCTCTCCCGAGACTGTTAAGCATTACTTTAGTTTTCTGCAGATTAATTTTTAGACCCACTCTTCTACTTTGCCTCTCCAGGTCAGTGAGCATGCATTGCAATTGGTCCCCTGAGTTACTAAGCAAGGCAATATCATCAGCGAATCGCAAGTTACTAAGGTATTCTCCATTAACTTCTATCCCCAATTCTTCCCAATCCAGGTCTCTGAATACCTCCGGTAAACACGCTGTGAATAGCATTGGAGATATCGTATCTCCCTGCCTGACGCCTTTCTTTATTGGGATTTTGTTGCTTGCTTTATGGAGGACTACGGTGGCTGTGGAGCCTCCATAGATATCTTTCAGTATTTTTACATACGGCTCGTCTACACCCTGATTCCGTAATGCCTCTATGACTGCTGAGGTTTCGACAGAATCAAACGCTTTCTCGTAATCAATGAAAGCTATATATAAGGGTTGGTTATATTCTGCACATTTCTCTATCACTTGATTGATAGTGTGAATATGGTCTATTGTTGAGTAGCCTTTACGGAATCCTGCCTGGTCCTTTGGTTGACAGAAGTCTAAGGTGTTCCTGATTCTATTTGCAATTACCTTAGTAAATACTTTGTAGGCAACGGACAGTAAGCTGATCGGTCTATAATTTTTCAAGTCTTTGGCGTCCCCTTTCTTATGGATTAGGATTATGTTAACATTCTTCCAAGATTCCGGTACGCTCGAGGTCATGAGGCATTGCGTATACAGGGTGGCCAGTTTCTCTAGAACAATCTGTCCACCATCCTTCAACAAATCTGCTGTTACCTAATCCTCCCCAGCTGCCTTCCCCCTTTGCATATCTCCTAAGGCTTTCTTTACTTCTTCCGGCGTTACCTTCGGGATTTAGAATTCCTCTAGACTATTTTCTCTTCCATTATCGTCGTGGATGCCACTGGTACTGTATAAATCTCTATAGAACTCCTCAGCCACTTGAACTATCTCATCCATATTAGTAATGATATTGCCGGCTTTGTCTCTTAACGCATACATCTGATTCTTGCCAATTCCTAGTTTCTTCTTCACTGTTTTTAGGCTTCCTCCGTTCCTGAGAGCATGTTCAATTCTATCCATATTATAATTCCTTATGTCAGCTGTCTTACGCTTGTTGATTAACTTCGAAAGTTCTGCAAGTTCTATTCTAGCTGTAGGGTTAGATGCTTTCATACATTGGCGTTTCTTGATCAGATCTTTCGTCTCCTGCGATAGTTTGCTGGTATCCTGCCTAACGGAGTTACCACCGACTTCTATTGCACACTCCTTAATGATGCCCACAAGATTGTCGTTTATTGCTTCAACACTAAGGTCCTCTTCCTGAGTTAAAGCTGAATACCTGTTCTGTAGCTTGATCTGGAATTCCTCTATTTTCCCTCTTACCGCTAACTCATTGGTCGGCTTCTTATGTACCAGTTTCTTCCGTTACCTCCTCAGGTCTAGGCTAATTCGAGTTCTTACCATCCTGTGGTCACTGCAGCGCACCTTGCCGAGCACGTCCACATCTTGTATGATGCCAGGGATAGCGCAGAGTATGAAGTCTATTTCATTTCTAGTCTCGCCGTTCGGGCTCCTCCACGTCCACTTTCGGCTATCCCGCTTGCGGAAGAAGGTATTCATTATCCTCATATTATTCTGTTCCGCAAACTCTACTAATAACTCTCCCCTGCTATTCCTAGTGCCTATGCCATATTCACCCACTGCCTTGTCTCCAGCCTGCTTCTTGCCTACCTTGGCATTAAAGTCGCCCATTAGTATAGTGTATTTAGTTTTCACTCTGCCCATCGCCGATTCCACGTCTTCATTGTAAGCTTTCGACTTCCTGGTCATCATGACTGGATGTAGGGGCGTAGACCTGTACAATCTTCATTTTGTACCTCTTATTAAGTTTCACAACAAGACCTGCCACCCTCTTGTTAATGCTATAGAATACTGTATGTTACCAGCTATATTATTATTAACCAGGAATCCGAGTCCTAGTTCTCTTCTCTCCGCTAAGCCCCGGTAGCACAGGACGTGCCCGCTATTTAGCACTGTATATGCTTCTTTTGGCCTCCTAACTTCACTGAGCCCTATTATATCCCATTTACTGCCCTCTAATTCCTCCAATAGCACTGCTAGACTCGCTTCATGGCAACATTCAAAGCATGTTGCCTTCGAAGCTCGTCATGCTGTTTAGATTCTAAGCCAACAGCCAAAGGTAGCTGGTGCTTGGTTTCGCAAATACATATATGTCCCGCGAAAGTGACCGTTCATTTGGTACCACTGTTGCTTGCGTTGTCATTGGCATTCTCACTTCTGACGAGGCCGCTACTGGCTTTTAAACAGTTGTCTTCCGCGTATGCCCACGCATGTCCTTTATTGATGTTTGGGTTGGCTCTGCTGAGCTTCCTCTCCTGAGCGAATAAGTTAGACGTGTAGTGATGCCAGTCTTGAGCATGTGCAGTTTTGTGGCTACCTTCGTTTCCGTCGCTGTGCTACCTTTCAGATGATAGTCAGTGTTGGTGTTCGTCTCTTTCCTTCTTGTATATCCAGCACACCTGCCTTCTTCCGACGTCCCATCTGGTGAACCTTGTCGACGCCACCGCTTATCTCACTGAGCCCCTTCGTCAGTGAACTTTGATGACAGGTTGCTCGGAATAGCATGTCTGTACGAGAAAGGAAACATGTATGTCATGCTAGCATATTGACTTGGACCCATCGCTGTCCGGTTCTTGCGCGTGTTTCTAGTTGCCTGTGTGCATTAATTAGTTTCCCTCAGTTTCCTCCGTTGATTCCTCATCATTTGTTACACCTGAAGTAAGGGGCCAAGCCTGAAGCTGCGCCGAGCATGACCATTTCTCCCACCATGTCATTACTGCCCATTAATGAAAGGTAAATCTCGACTTGTGACCATGCGTATTTTTGCACTCTTGTTCCGCCAACATGATACAGTCATTATCCTTAGCGCAGAATTACTCGCGAGCCCAAAATGAGAAATGGGGTAACAATTGTCCCGAGCAAATCTACATTTGTAATTACGACAAGTGTTACCATTTTCTTTTGGATTCAGCAGTTCCTGATGAGCTGCGGTTGCCAGAAAAGTTGCCACCTTCTTAGTTTCTTTCCTTTGTGTTTGAGAGATGTGCATTTTCTTGCAGGTTTACATCTGCAAACGCTACTTTGGTGAACTCAGGTTAGATAAGTAAACCTTAGTATTGGGATGCTCTTTCAACTTTGAACATGCACTACAAATCAAAACTAAATGAGGCTAGTCTGATAGTACTGTTTTAAGCTTCAATTATAAGTCATTGGGCGGAAAATTGCGGATTACTGATTGGTTAATAAACGCCACACTTCTTTTACTTGGATGTCGCGGCAAAATTGTAGAACCGCTGCATCGCTATGCAACGTCAGTAATTTCTAGGGCATTTATTGTATTGTGGGTTTTCATGAGTGCCGGCAACTTTCTCCTTTGTTAGGTCGAGTAATTGTCTTACTTATAATGCAATATTGCTCTGAAAACTGGTAAAGAACAATGTACACCCGGGTATGCACCGCAGAAATTCATTACGCCCAGGCGAGCTGGTGCGGTAGCATTGGATTGGTGTCGGCAGTTTTCTTTCAGTTTTGCCACCAATTCCATGACACTCTGAGCTCCACCAGCTAGTCGTACTTGGTCACTGGCTTGGATGAAACCAATACTGGACAGGGGAGAGTGAGATGGTGGATGCAAGCAGCATTTTATTTCAGCACGTAAGTTTATTTATGCCTATAAGTTGTGGGTTTGGTGGGAAAAATTTAACAGACTCAACTGTAGTCGTCCACGCAATGCGAATCATTCATGATTTGTAGAGAACGGTTGTATGAATAATGTGATTGTTGTGTAGCGAATGGTTGTGTAGATATTATATGATGTATGCGGTTACATATGTAAGAGGGAATGCCTGTAATGGCAAGATATTAGATTGAAAGCAAACTAAAACTCAGTGACGCATACCCAGTGGCCCACACATACCCTGTCGCCCCTGTGACACATGGTTTTAGATTGCACTTATCACCGAACCAGGCCCACAAAACAGCGAGATACCTCGCCTGCCCGACCGGCCACTTGCCCACGAGAAAATGGCTGCACTCAGAGAAGAATGCTTCACATTAGGAAGCTGCCTAAACTTGTCTTCTCCAGAAACCAGGTAAAGCAGGCAAGTCTCAACGAGAAGTCACTGATGAATGGTGGCGACCCAGTTTAGTGGGTAATCGCAATGCTGTAGTTCCTGTTGCACCCCCAGGCGCCTACCCTTCGTCAGACAGGAATATCAACCCTATACTTATTTGCTTTTCCTGTTAGAAGTTTACGCGCACGGCAGGAGCTGCCATTTTGCGGCTGCAGACCCGTAATTTAGAAATACAGCTTAACCTAATATTCTTTAATAGTGCCACTTTAGGAACTTTAATAGGAGGTGTGAAGCTTGAGACGTTGTGAAGTTGTGAGTTGTAAAGCTTAAGCTGTATCCTCACCTTCTGTTTCATTGTCATCATCACCCTTCTCCAATCGCTCTTTTTCTGCTTGTATCTCTGCAGACCTGAGCTGAACTAATCATGCAAGACCACCCTTCTCACCGCTTGCCGGCTTTCTTCAAAATAGACTGTTTCTTGAATCACGGTGCCACCTTACTGAGAAACCATGAAGGCCAATAAGCACAAGGAAAGTGTTGGAGCACGTGGCCAACATATACTCTTCCAAAAGGTGGAGTTGCTGATATAGGTGATCCGCATTGTCAACCAGTACTGGAATAGCAAGATAAGGCAACATTTTAGCCCAGCGAGGAATGACATTGTAACCTGCTCCTCATTTTCACTTTGAAGCAGTGATATGTGTCAGTTGTTCTCTTTTGTGATATTTTCTGTTATATATATGTATAGCGTTTGTGACGTGTCAATTAATCTCTGTTTGCTTCTCTGTTGTGAATTTTTGAGCTCGTAACATTTGTGTTTATGTCATCTCACATCCTATCTCCTTTTTGTTCAGAGGTTGAGCAGTTTGTCAGATTATTGAGCAAAATTTTTCATTCATATTAGATAAGAGTTGCTAGAGAAATATAAGGTGCCGAGTTTAAACTACTGCCAGGGTTGACGCAACATACGCTAATTGCATCAGAGATTGAATTGAATTGTATTTATTCCTAAATAAAGTTGGCGAGGAAGCCTAAGCAAAAAAAACATGCTATCACAGCTTCAGAACGTGGCACGTGGCCCAGGAATGCATCATCAAAGCCAATAAAGATAAGGATGCAAGCGCACTTACCTACCCAATGCCGAATATATAGAGAATATCATTTGTTTTTGTCATGGATATGTGAAACGCAACATATATTTTCATGTTCCTCTAACCAGGAGTAGCCGGCTCCTTCTCTTAGTGCGGACGTCTCCTTACTACAGTCCGATTAACAAGAAGAAAACATGTCCTACATGTTGTGCATTCACTTAAATAACTCAAACGCAAGCATAAAATGTACTAGGTGACCTGAATCCGCAGGGCCACAATTGTAACGTCTTCGATCTTGTTTCAACTTCATACGTGAGCCTAGAGTTGCTAGTTTGACAGCAGTGCATGGACTTAAAAAACACTCGCTACCGCAGTTGAGGGTCCACGCGGTGGTCGGCCTAGCAGTTTGATGGAGAACCTCTGCCTGGCGGTTTCGTGGACCTTATAATTCTAGAACCGCTGCGGTCGCGGCACGGTGAAGAGCTCTCTTCCGTGTCTAATTCGGTAGGTGTGTCTTGGGAGCGCACGTGGCCGTATAGCGCACACTGGTGGCATTCGCCGCCGCGGACCGAATTGAGACGACAAATCACGCTTTGTGACGTGGAGCTGACAGCGTGAAACTGAGCACTATCATTAGGCGAGCTGCTACTCGAAGTACGCAAGATTGCCTTTTGTTATTGTGTGTTTGCACTCGTATAGCGTATGCGTGTTGTATGCGTGTATATTTTGGCGAGTGTGTTTGTGCGTGCGTGCGTATGTCTGTGTGTGAATGCGTTTGCCGAGCGCACGCGCGCTTGGGTGCGGGAGGCGGGGCTACGTTTACGCAACGGTGCCTACACTTCTACGAAATACGCGGTCACGATTGTATGTGTTTGTACTTACATTTTTAATGGGTTCTTGTTTATGTGTTCTAGGTATATGTGTTTGCGTGCGGCTGCGTCAGTGTTCGTGGAGGGGGTTGTTGGTATATGCAACTGCAGTTTTAGTTGTGTCATGACGTGTCGTGTTGGGCCATTGAAGACAGGATAAGGAGAGACGTCGCGCGCAATGAGATATTTTGGTAGTTGCAAACAGTGTTAAGTAGCTATCTTCCATTTTCGTTAAGCTAATCTGTTGTATTGAGTAGCCGGCACTAACGATGGTGATGTTCGCTAAAACTACGCCATGATGATGTCATGATACAGGCTATCATTGATAAGCAGCCTGTGCGTCTCTGTCTTGTTTGTTATCTGTGTTCTTGTGCTGGTTGGGCTACATTTAAACCTTTCGGCTACTATATTTTCCTTTGACCATACAACAAATAATTGTATGAAGCAGCTCTGCGAAAATGCCACAGTAGTAATAAAAGTGGAAAGCAAAGAAACGTGGAAATGTGTTACGCGAACTACGCGGAATGTTGAAGCCAAGCCACATTTGGCAGCACGGCAAAGACAACTTAACGCTCTATGGAGCGTATTCAGAGGCCTCCACCCAGAAGGCAGCGTTATCTCGTAGATTCATGCATAAGAGCAAGTGTAGCATTGCACTGCGATACTATGGTCGTTCTACAAGAACAGAATCTTGATCAAGCAGTCCTACTCTTTGTGGACTGACCAAAACGTGCTGAGGTTTAGCGGAAAACTTAACACGTTTTCGTATCATTATTAGCGTATCAGTGGATCAATAAGGCTTACCAATGCAGTAGTTCTTTTCCTGCTTCGTCCTAACTGTAAATGTTGCACCGACAAGTGCTTCGAACAGGTATCGACTATAGTTTTCAATTTATATTCCATGTTTAACAACCGGCGTACATTCATTGAGTCCAATCTTGCGAGTTTGGCGCACTTGTTCCTTGAAATGATTGGTTACAAGCATAGAAAGAAAAGAAACACTGATGCCAGTGATAGTATAGGTGAAACGAATGGTCATTTTCAAAAAGAATTTAGTAATCATAATGAAAAGGGAAATGAAAGCCGAGGAAAGAACGACTTGCCGCAGGTGCAAGCCAAACCCACATCTCCAAGTGCGATGTTTTACCAATTCAGTTACTGTGATGGCTGTCGGTAATTGCGTGTCTATACAATATTGTCCCTCGCAATGTTAGCCGGTGTCACCCAAGGTCATAGCGGCGGATGAGGGACATCTCTTCGACAAGCAAGCATCACGTGGTACGTCAGCTTAGGAGCACGAAACTGACCCATGCTACCTCAAGCTGTCAAGACCGCCAAAGTTCATGCCCTCGTTATTCATGGAGATGGAATGCTTTGCTTCCTTGTCTCTTTGCGTCATGTGCTTCTATTTTATTCATTCGGTATAGCTAAATATTGGTTGCTCACTTATTTACAATTGTCCTATTTGTCTCATTATAGATGGTTCCGCTGTCTGCTGTTCCGAAGCTATGGAACATCCTGATGTAATTAGTTTCCGCTATGTATAGGGTGTCCGGCCTAACGTTAGCCAAGCAGTTCAAAGAAAAAACGATTAAAGATCACAGTGCAAAATATGTTAATAAAGCCTACGGTGCTCGGTCGTCAAGAAGATTAAAAAATCACGAGGCAGGATAGGATAAGCAGACCTAGCTACTGTGCTAGGTCGTCAGATATCTGACGACCGAAGACCCCCGGTCTGCTTATCGTATCTTGTACCGTTATTCTTTATCTTTTTTCTTCGTACTTTTTTGCTAACTTTAGCTGTGACACAGGGTATGCTGATAGCTCCACTATGCCTTGCGAAACAAACTTGGGAAGTTCAAAAAGTTGAGCCCCTTGGTGCCCTATACACTCTTGTCGCAATATGAATAGCAGGCGTTAGCGTTAGCTCCGGCCGATCTCTCTGCTTTCTTTCAAATAAATGATCTCCTCTCTTGTCGCAAAATGATGGCTATAGCATAGTGCACCTCCTTCTAAACATGTACTGTACATCCCCGTTACAGCAGGGGACATATCCTCGCTCGAGTGCTCTCCATGTTCACAACGGGCCAAGTACGACTCTGTGGGTCTCAGCTACTGCACGTAACTACTGGCAGCATCCACACACCTGCCTGCCCATACCCGCTGCTGCGCTCCCCAGGTTAGGCCAACATTTCAAAGACACCGATAACGATCTCACCAATTGTTGGGCGTTCCTCGGAAGCGTCACGTGCATCTCACTTTTGACCCCTCAGTTTTCTTTGCCAATGCGGCGCTTCTGACTCTGGGTCATGGCTGGTCTTGGCTTTTGTGGACTATTTGCTTTCGTTTTCAGGCGCCAAGCTTTCTTTTCTTTTTTGCCTTGTGCGTGAGCGATAGTTTTTCTTTCCCGAGCTTTCTTTCTTTCTTTCTTTCTTTCTTTCTTTCTTTCTTTCTTTCTTTCTTTCTTTCTTTCTTTCGCAATTCCACACATTTTAAGTTAAATACAAAAGTATGTGCAAATGCCCTTCGATTTCTGGACACTCCACCAGGCAAAAGCACAAGTCCACAATGACCACATTTTACGCTCGCAACACATCTACATGTTTGTTCTTTCTAGGCACAACAGACGACTCAGATAAGGTAAATGATGCCGTCGTTCAAGGCCTTTCATTATCATTGCGTTCCTCACAATTAGAGGGTGCAGTTATTGCTGAACTGAAGTGTGGCCGCATGGCCTGCTTCTTGAACCGACTACATACTGTAGCTATTATATCTTGCATTAATAGGCACCAATTGCATGCTCATGCATTCGTAATGTTTAACAATGACGCTCTGTATCACTTCGTTAAAATCACTGAATGGCGATTGTAGTACGCATAACTAAATGAATAAGGAACAATAGAATTAAGAGGATATTGGAAGAAAAAAAGAAAACGCCAGTGATAGAAGGACGATTCTGCTGCCGTCCTATAAAATAAACCAAAAGTGGTTAAGAGCTGACAAAATCACTAGCACAACAGGGTATCACCCTTTCTAAACAAAAATGTTTGCATAAAATGCAGAAATCTCAGAATATTATGAAAGAGCAGGTCTCAACAAGGTAATAAAATACGAACTGGATGGAAGATGCTGCAAAGAAAAGAAAGTGTCAGATAAATAGCTTGTCATCGTCTTGATATGAAACCATTTTTATTGATAATTAGGTACGTTAAACCTGCCTAGACTTTAGAGCAGTCCGCGTTCCCAGTGATCCAGGGCACTTTCTATCGCGATCGAGTCCCATTCCAATCCTATTTTTGAATCACCATTGGCGCCTTTCCAAAGCTTCTGCAAATGAGCAAATCGCGATTGAACCAACCCCCCCTGTGGTTGGGGTGAAATACACACTGTGACTTTGTTCGTGCCTTCAATTTTCTCTTTGGAGAGCCTTCGAGGATGCTTTATCAGCCATACAAATTGGCACGCTCCACTGGGCTGCACAGTGGCCCTCTCTATCAACGTGAAGCCTGATTCTGTTACTTCCGCCGAAAGCCGCGAAGAAAGATGCGGTGTTTAACCACGAGTGGCTCTTAATTAAGAGAGACGCTCCGAGGTACTCCATCGTCGTGACCGGCTCGACCTCATTGCACCGTCTTTAAAGTGCGCTCCCTTAAGGTGCAGTCGCGTCCCGGTGACATTCCTCTTAGATAAGGGGCAATTCTCTGTCTTACGGTGTATACATCGAGCCGGTGATAACAGCACAAGTGGACCGTGTATCATGTTATGCTTGACGCCACCATGTCAAAGTTCGGTTTGATTATCCTTTACCAATAGCAGCGTTTATCCGCTGTGGCAGAGTGCTCAGGAGTCGGATGGCATTAGAGAAGGTTTACAGTTATTACTGAAAGTATAAAAAGAAACGAAAAATTGGGGAACAACATTGTGTATGGAAAGAAAAGCTCGGCCGCACGTTACACTCCTCAACACGTGTTACACTCCTGCAACAATTGAGTCGCTGTGTGAAGTAAATGTATGACGCTGTAAGTCGACCTCCTGAACGACACATGCGACCACCTAATGCACTAGCTAAAGCTTCTCTCACTATTCCGTTCGTTTTCTATTTCTTTCCGTCATTCTTTCTTTCTTCCGTTCTTTCTTTCGTTTTCTCTTTGGCTCTTTCTTGCTTTCCTTCGTTCTTTCTCTTTCGTTTCTTCATTCATATTCAGTCACTGCATCTTTGCTTGCATATGGGGGTATGATCCATTCCTGATGATGACACTTCTTGTCTCATTGGATAAAACGCCGCTTTCTTGGGGTATGAGCCATTGCAAAGAACCACTTACGGCTTTCGCCTTAATAATATAATATACGAAAATTTCTCCGCGACTAAGCAAGCATAACAGCGTCCTAAAGAGAAGTAATGTTTCCCTTTGTAAGTAAAACCGACTTGCAAGTATTCACTTTCTTTAGCGCAACCTATGTGGAATCCAAAAAGAGAAAAGGCCTCGCGAGGTCAATCGCCTCGGACCTAACCCTACGGGGGACACGAAAGAAGCGCGCACAGGAGCTGTCCGCGGTGGTCACGGAGAGCAATGAACGGACAATCCACGAAAAAGAAATAAAAAGGTCTCGACCTGTCCACCAGTTGAAATGGACGGCGCCTGTGAGCCGACGCATATAGCAGCCACACTACGCGTCCAACACTGGAGGTACCGGACACTGGTATGCCACACACGAAGCCCGTTTCATCCTCTTGGACGGCGGCATTGGCCAATAGGTGGCGTTGCCTTGCTCAATGTCTAGCGCACAACATAAAAAAAGATAGACACGGAAGGCGTGAGGCGAACACGATTCTGTGCCTGCTATCTGGGCGCTGCGCGATAGAAGTTCAGCAATGGAACACCAACAGACCCTGTCTTTACACGTTGTTAAGCGTCGGCTTCGGTCGACTCGGGCTTGGCATGGCTTCTGTCGCTCAGCGTGCGTCCGTACGGAAGTCGGGACCGTCGGGACACACGACGGCTGGATTATTGGTACAGTCCATCTGTATGTGTGCGCTTTGGATCTTGTGCGTGGATTCTCGGAACCGGGTGGTTTTTATCCTAATCGCTTGCTGTGTAGCATGGTCGGGTCACATATTGCCGCTTTCGAGAGTAAACCATAACATTTTGCAGCCTGAGGCACAACTCAAATGATAAACATTCGAATTGCACTTAGAAGTAGTATTTTTGTGAATACACAAAATCGGTTTAACGCCATTTGCTTCATATGTGTAATACGTGAGATCTCATTAAGAATAACTGATGTGGGTGACTAGCATGAAACAATGCCTTTATACGCGTCGCACTTTGGGGCTGCATCATAGTACAAGGAGGCTATGACTGTACTCTCCGATTCGAACCCAGAACTTCCGCATTACTGAATCGCACGCGTAAAACGGAGGATGTGCATTCGTCCCCCACGTGCGGACAAGTTGTCTTTTCGATTCACTTTCATTTCCCTTTCGTTCTGTTGCGATAACCATTATAGGGACGCCCGAGGCGTGATACCGCTGTCGTACTGTCCTGGTATCAACGGCGCATACGCGGTACGCGCGCGGTGGTTTAGGGAGGCTTCCAGAGACGCGCAGTGCGTTTGGCTACAAGCGCGTCGAAGCCTAAGCGGATGCACGATGACACTCTACTGAATCGGTTCTGCCGGTGCTAGGGCAGGGTTTCTGGCTTCCAACTGCTGCCACCAGCGTTGTGCGCAAACACATTAGTGTTCATTCTCAGCAGCTGTCTAGTCTGCGTACCACACCGCGGTTGCGCATGCGCAGTTCTGAGCGTAGCGTATACCAAGCGTAAAGCTTTATGTATGCAACACCTGTGTCACGCAGCCACTTTTGATCACGATGGAGCCGGATTGAATTTCTCAACCGTGATTGGCTCCATAGAGCGCATCTTGCGTCAAGGAGCCAATTGCAACAGAGATCTCGTGAGACAGTGCCGTGCGGTGACGTGCTCGGCATCAAAGTAGAGATAGCAACGGCAGCGTGCATCAGTGCCCTCAATGTGATTCGAAGGGCGATTAACAACAGTCGTAGAAAAAGTATGTGAGAACCAATCTCAGGATGTCTGTCGGTTTTACTGTGATTAGCATTGAAACAGTGTATGCATACGAATCATCGAATTGCAGCTTGCATAAGGCGTGTGCGGAACCGGGATGCACTTTTGCGCTTCACTCTGGACACGCTGCGCCAGCTAGTGCCGCCGCAGCGAAGCTCCCGCGTGGCGCGTGTGCTCATACATATTCAGACAAGGTTGTCTGCATATCTGTGAGGTGGGTTTGACTCCACCAACGCTGGATAAATTAATATGAGTTTTTTTTTTTCGTTCCAGAGTGACGCATCCACACTGGCACATTCCCTGTGATCCAAGTCGGCGTCAGAGAGATTCATCAAAGAGCGCAGAACATACCGTGTTACCTGGAATCATACCGGCGTTGGCTGGAATCACTTTTCAAGCGGGCCCTGCGCTCGCTCACTTATATATATATATATATATATATATATATATATATAATATTATATATATTATATTATATTATATAGCGCTTATAAATATTGTATACTGCAGTGGCCGCGCCGCTAGGCGCGGCCACTGCAGTATACACTATAGGGAATCAGAAACCTGCGCCGCTGGCGCACACCACGTGGCAATCGCACCCACGACCACTTGCGGACGTCGGCACGCTCACAACGTGCACGCGGTAGCAATATGACAGTGCCCTGCGCCTTCTTATGTTGCGGTCGGTTTGCGCTAAAGTAGATCTATGACCCCGTGATGCGCGCCGCGTGGGGCGGCGCGTGGTCGCGACCTTTCGGCACCGCGGTTGTTTCTCGCGTTGCTTAGACCGTACATCTTCGCCGCAGTGGGAGACTCCGTCCTGGAGAGCCCTCGCCTTTTAGAATGCATCGATTTCTCCTGCTGGCTTCGTGCATCGCGATAGGTATACACTTGAACAAGGTACGGGCACCCGCAGTGTTAGCATCGTGGCTGTCGTATGCATCATTCCGATTCTTTCGTATACATTCTCGCGATTCTCGGCAAGATCGGCAAAGAAGGTCTGGCCACGCTATATAACGGCCGAAAACTGAGCGCGTCGGGACAGCAATTATCGTAGGAGGGAGGCAGATAACGCAAAGTGCCCAAGCGCGTAGAAGAACGCTTGCGCGTCGGATAATTGGCGCTCCCCAACGAGTGCTCCTCGAAATTTGGGGCATTTGGTGGTGTCGGTCGGCGTACACCGCTCCGATTTCGGAATAACGGCGATGAAGATTGCGGCGCTTCAAGCGATAATATCCAAAACGTGTCCCCTGGAAGCGTTCGTGATGACTCTGTTGACTCTCGGGGTGCGATAAGTGAGATGTCTTCACACTCATATTCTTTCTTCTTTGTTTCTTGATCACGCGGCCGTCGTCGACTAACGGTTGCCAATTAATCGTCATAACTCATGTGATCTTTAGAGAGCTCGGAGCTAATTGTATACTGCAGTGTTAACCGCTTAGAAAGCCACTCCGGTGACTACGCGCAATCAAGGTTTTCGGTTCAAGTTTTAGCACTTGCCTAAATACCGTGGCCTGCTTGGCCTTCATATTAAAAGCACGACGTCATAGTAGCGCTGCAGGCGTGACGCTGAAAGGCCGAAATGTGAGTGAGTTTTAGAGAGCAAATGCAGGTAGCAGGTGTCCTAGTTGAAATTAACTCCAAGTGAAGTTTTCCAAGCCATGTAGCCTGCATAGTAATCAAGAGGAGGTTTTTAACTCGCACCGAACTCCGATTTCCCTATTAAGATGTCGCTGTAAACTGCAGAAGTATTTCTCATTAAATAATCGCTTCAGCGATTTCAATAACGTTTGTGGCATTGAAAAGAGAAAACCGCATTTTCCCGACCAATATTATGATTCAATAATTTCAGGGTTTCACAAATGTCGCCAAAAACTGGTGAGTAAACAGAAAACAGAGAGAAAAAAAGTGAAGTGCGAAACTTTGCAAGAAAACCAGATATGGCCGTGCTTGATGCTGCATCTGTTATAGGCGCCTGAAGCAGAGAAACGCGACGTATAACTCAGTAATAAGTAGATATATTAGGAAGCATTTAAAAACGTCACCTATGAAACAGTACCCATTACGGCAATTATAATATAGCGCCTATTAAGCCATCTAGAGTATGCGCCGCTGTGAGTCATAACACTAATATGTGGGCAGGACTGTTGCAGAACCTTTGTCAGTGTCGTAGCAATTTCACGTAATGCGTAAATTCATACATCAAATTTGTCCGATTTAGATAATGTAACAGGGGCAGTTCCCAGAACTGGGACATCTTTATTTCGTGGTGATTTACGTATTTTTTAAACTTCCCTAATACAGACATCCTAACCAGAATTCTGCTTCCTAGAGTCGATAGAATGTTAAGTTTTTGAAATGCAACAAATGTTATTTAATTTGATTTCATTTATTTACCCTAAGGGCCCAGAAAAAGGCATTACATTGGTGGGGATAAAAACAAGAAACTTCAAAGGGGGTTATAAGCACGTAGATCAAATAACTAAATAAAAACAGAACTGTTTTCAGCATGAAGGAGATACAGTACATTTAGTAGTGACATGACGTAATGATTATATAACGCAATAACAAAAGATCGAACTACAAAACTATCACAATAACGCAACAAATACATGACAGTGATCAAATGTAGTAAGGCGCTCAAGCAGGATAACATGGTTGTTTAGAAAAGATCACCTGGCCTGGCAGGTTTGCTCATTAAGGTAGTTTAGCAAATCTGATTGGGAAGAAGATAATTCCTTAATAGTGACAACGAATTGCAGAGTGGCGTTCCACTAACTTATTGATACGACGGAAGGTGAGCGTAAATACTTTTTAGTCTGTGCGAAAGGTGGGTATACTTTGAGTTCGTGGTCCATACGGGTGGAGATGTGGGCTGCTGGATGAATGAATTTGCGTGAAAAAGCTCTGCCACGGTAATGAACACTGTGAAAAGAGGATAATCGTAAATATTTTTTGCGTATTACGAGAGGTAAAATGCTAAGTGTTTTTTTATGGATGACACACTGTGATAACGAGGACATGAGGGAGAGATGAATCTAGCGGCTTTGCTTTGGATTTCAGCATGTCAGTAAGGTAAGCTTGATGTGGATGTCATATGTTAGAAGCATACTCTAATGATGGCTTAATTAGCGAATTAGATGCCTGAAGTTTGGTGTACGAATTAGCAATCCATAGGCGACGTTTTAGAACGCCAACCTCTCTAAAAGCTTAGCTAGTGATTAGCTTACATGATCATTCCATTTCAAATTGTAAGTGAACAGGACTCCTAAATATTTAATTGGAGAAATTGTTTCAACTGTAGAATTGTTAGTCAGGTACTCGTTAGGCAATAAATAGGACTGGTACTAAATTTAGAGTGGTTAGTTTTCTTGGTGTTAATTTTCACTTGCCATTTGCTGCACCATTCTGAAATAGTCGTGAAGTCGGTTTTCAGGGTTAAAGTGTCATTCTGGTTTGCTATTTCGTTATATATTACGCAGTCATCTGCAAAAAGACGTATGAAAGACTGCATGTTAGTCGACATATCGTTTATGTAATTAAAAATAACAGCGGTCACAAAACTGATCCTTGTGGCACTCCCCGCTTGACATACGTGTGGTGAGATACGTAGTGATCGACGTTAACACTCTGAAGTCTGTTGGTTAGAAAGCGCTTAATCCAGATAAATGTTTTGTCATCTAGCTGTAGGCTACGTAGTTTTGTTAGTATACGTTGGTGAGGGACACGATCGAATGCTTCAGAGAAGTCAGCAAAAATTGCATCGACGAGAAATGACCCATTGACGGAATTGTGTACATCGGTTACTAGCTCAAACAACTGGGCCTTTCAGGCGGACGGAAAAAGTGGCAGGCAGGCAGGCAGATGCTGCTTCTAGTGCACCATGGTGGTGACCAGTGTCACCTTGCCATAAAGAGCTCGAAATGTTTCCTAACCCACGATGCTAGAGCCACCAGCACCCCACTTCCTGCTGGGCGGGTGAAGGATTCTTTCAATTCGCGAACGACGGCAGATGTATCGAGATGGTTGCCATTAACAACGGCTAGACGGCCATCCCGTGAGACCCGCTGTGAAGCTTGTGCAACAACTGCAAAGGGCCGGTGTCTAATGGTGTCAACATGAAGCTTATATAAGCGCGGCCAATTGTTAAGTGCGCAGCCTATGTGGACGTGCACGGCACATCTAAACGGAACCCTTTCATCGATGCTCTTCTCACCCCTCTAATAAAATGAAAGCGAGATAGCCAACTCCCGTAGTTTCAGAATTCTAGGACGACTTTGTGAGTCTAGTATCAAGACCGAGTTCAACAGTTTGGAAGTAAGAAAACAGTGTAGCGTATAGCTCGAGAAGGATGAATCTGTTGGAACATGCGTAGCAGTACAGAACTACAACGGTGGAAACTTGAGAGCAGGGCTTTGTGCTGTATTTGCGCGTGACGTGGTGCGTTGCATTGTTCTCTTATTTTTGCCTTGTTTCATTTCTTATCTTCAAGCGGGTGGGCGTGACATCCCGTTCATGAGACGTCGACAAACCTGCTTCTCTTTCTGTCTGTTTAATGCTGTGATGAGTAATATTATTCAAGCCGGGGAACGGAAAAAAGAATGAGATCTAGTTACGTAGCCATAGTGCGACTACACCTTCGTATGGCAATAATAAAGAAGAAATTTCATAGAAGTAACGTCACTGGCTCGGAAATGAAGCATAAAAACAAGGGAAAAGAGTAACGAAGTAAATGGACACGAGAAACTTTGTAAAAACCACGGGTTGCAGAGAGCTCCAGAGGTGCATGATGTACAAATAAACTGCACAAAGCGCATGCGTTTGAACACTTTCTTGCCCTATTTGCTATAGGTCATGCTGAAGAACCTGAATAAAGTTTTTCATACCATACCATGCTATTTCATAGACTACCTAGCCCAATTTCGTACTCTCGCGATTCACACATTCCCTTCCAAAGCTGGCCACGTTGTACCACTCCGAAATCTGAAAACTTAGTATTCGGACTGAAGTTTGAAACAATGAATGCGCTCTATAATAGCGCTAGCGGAGCATTTGCGCTATTTTTCTTCCCCGCTGTTCGTTTTTTCCACCGGCGCAAGCAAAAGCTGTTTTTTTTCTTCTATTTCCTGTCCTCGCCTTTCGTACTTTTTATTAGCTGCACGTAACGTCCGTCTGTCAGCCACCCCACCCGCGACGACAACGACGCTTTGCGGTCTCCCTTCTCCACTTGGAGCGAAACACCTGGCCAAGGTGTTCGCACGTCAAATGCACACTCAGCACTCCCCATCGTCGCACTGAACTGCCTAACGCACCACTCCCTCCCTCTCCCCCTCATCTACCCCTCTCCCCCGTCTTTTTGTTCATCTGTTTGTACTCCTCAGCTCTAATTGTGATTCACGCGCAGAGTGCATATATATAAAATTAAGGCGTACCTCATCTCACGATGATTGCCGACGGTAAAGCGAGTAGCAATCGAGCAATGTAGCGACAGACCATATTCCTAAAGTGACGTTTATTTACCCCGTGTAGTGGTAATTCTGAGGTTTCATTGGTTCAGCTATATTCCACACACTCCGACGTCTTCGCATTTTGATATGATACCCGCTTACCAAGGTCACCCGTCAGAATGCAGGCATGACGGCGGCTGACGAAGAAAGGTTGATAAAATGACGAAGAAAGGTTGACATCGATGGAACAGAAAAGGCGTATAAAGAGGACGGCATGACAAGAATGACATGTCGATTCCTCAATTATAATGATGGTATAGC
Source organism: Dermacentor variabilis (assembly GCF_050947875.1). Lineage (NCBI taxonomy): Eukaryota > Metazoa > Arthropoda > Arachnida > Ixodida > Ixodidae > Dermacentor > Dermacentor variabilis. The sequence continues at coordinate 16,865,505 of NC_134578.1, read as the reverse complement.
GACGACAGCATGACGACGACATTAGGACAATGAGGTGAGGGGGATAGCGTGACAACGCAGGTATAACAATACCGGATGAAGAAGCGGAAATGCGATGGTACGGCAGCGGATGATAGCGTCTGTATGAACATCTTGAAGGGGCAGCGCAATATGACGAAGACAGAAGGCAGAAAACGAAGGCATACACAAACTTATGTACACAGCCCATAGCCACGTGCTCTCCCATCAATGGCGTCATTATCAGTGCGCACGCAAAAAACGCAAAACCCTGTAATCTAATGCTACACCATGAGGCTGCTTGAGGCCGTCTCTGGATGATAACGTCTGTGTGTGACAACGACACATTGATGACGGTGTCATGACAACGGTGGCACAATCATGCCTGAATGACGAGAGCATGATTACGATAGAATGTCGAACGGGGAATGACGTCGTTGGAATAACGAATGTGGTATGACTGCGACGTCATGACGCGAGCTAGATGTAGAAGTTACAAATGCCAATTGAAACATCGCGACAGCATCCCGGCGACGGCATGAAATAAAATGCATGTCGGCGACGGCATGATGGCGATAGCATGAGAACTGCATGGTGACATTGGGATGATGACCAGTGTATGATGTCAATGATGTGACGATGTCTGTATCGCGAAACATCTAAGACGACGATGGCGCGGCAACGACGGCATTACGAGAGTTCGATGACGAAGCTGGGGTGACCATGATGCAAGGTATGGATACGGGCTAGTCTTCGGTTGTCAGTGCTTGTCTTCGTCGTTCTTTTTGTCCCTCGTCTATGTATGCGCTGTAAGTGACGAGTGACGATGATGGCACGATTACAAGGGCGTTACGACGACGGCGTGACAAAGGAGACGTGATAGCGACCGTCTGACGATCACGGTGTGAAAAGGGTGACCTAATCACGGTTGAACGACGACAGTAGGACTAGAGAACAATGATGAATATTGACGTCGATAGAACGACGAAGGAAGTATGACGACGGCGGCATGACGACGACTGTGCGACGACGATGGCGTGATGGTGACGGCACGACGACAGTCAGATGACAAAACTGGAATTAACGATGCAACGACTGCGACCACGACCACGAGCCCACACCTAATTGTCCGTAGAGGTACACAGTTTGGGCTACAGGGGTCGTGTAAAAGGCTAGATAGATAGACAGATAGATAGATAGATAGATAGATAGATAGATAGATAGATAGATAGATAGATAGATAGATAGATAGATAGATAGATAGATAGATAGATAGATAGATAGATAGATAGATAGGCTCAAAACGGCTGAAGTTCTTAACCAATGCTATTCGCATTAAAGGAAAAAGTATTGCCAGGCTCGACTTACGTTGACGTTCACCTGATGCGAAGCTTTGATAATTTGTCGATAACGATTGCGTGACTAATGCAAATGTTTTATAGCGACCAGTTGTTTGGAGGCTATAGGCTGCAGCGTTACATTTTTAATAAGCAGGACAGAAGGTTTGTGATGGCATTATATAAGATTGAAACCAAACTAAAGACCAGTGGCCTATACTCAGTGGCCACAGGAGCACATACCTTGTCACCCCTATTACGCATAATGTTAGAGTGCGCTATCACCGGAATCGGCCAACGAGAACGGCGATATAGTCTCACCGGTGAGAAAGGGGCTGGACTCGGAGACAATGCTATGCATAGAACCACCTAAGGCTTCTTGCACGAAACCGCGATTCAAAATACTTGATGTACCGCGATTAGGTCACTTCGTACGCGGCGCTGCTGAAGTGCGTGGTCTTTTCATCGATCACAGATAAGGTGATCGTCGGCGAAATTGCACTTGTGACGTGCAAATTCTACACGCTGTCAGGATTGGGGTCTCAATCCCATCGCTCGTAATCAGTTGTCAAGATTGGAGTCGGGCATGAATTAGAAGGTAGCTGGCCCATGCCGTCGTCCAACTTATCCAAGCTGAGGACGTTATTGAAGGGAAGGACTGCTTCTCAGCGAGAACGAGGAGTATGGGTTTATTTACAGTATCTACATCAGGATGTTGCAGTTCATCAGTCTAGCATGACTGCGAGAGAAAGTGCACTGAGCAGCCGCACAACGGCGGTTTATAAACACTCGGTCCTCCCTCGATCTCAAGGTGAGGGAAACGTTCGACGCGGAGACGAGCCGCCTCTTCGCGAGGGATTACACACACACACACACACACACACACACACACACACACACACACACACACACACACACACACACACACACACACACACACACACACACACACACACACACACACACACACACACACACACACAGACACACACACACACACACACACACACACACACACACACACACACACACACACACACACACACACACACACGCACACACACAGATTCACGGTCCCCCCCCCCGAGGGCAGAGGGCCTTCGCAGAACTGGGAGCTGACCCCCTCAGCGCGGCCGGCGTGGTGTCCATTGTCTTGCCTCTTGAACGGCGCGTGAGAAGAGGTCTCCGTAGACGTTCCCGCGGCAAACTACCCCGCTCATAGCACATCAGATCCGCGGTGGCGGGTTCAGGCACAAGGCTTGCTTCGTCAAACTCGGCTCCAGCGACGGAGAGTCGAGGACGCGCGTATTGATCTCCACAAACAGTCGACTTAGTGACGCCGTGGCTAGAGGTTTGCGGTGGCGTTCCAAGAAAAGTTTGCCACCGCTGTCGCAACTGGCTGGCAAAACTTGCACGTTGCCACCTCGGCAGGCCATTCCTAACAGCTAAAACTTGCATGTCAGCGGACCGTTCTTAACAACGCCTTGGTGTGGCACCTGTGATTGTTTTGAGGAGATACCGTGACAATTCCTAGCAAGCTTACTACGAATGATGTCCATGGCTACCGATAGTTGCGCAGCCGCATGTGTGTCTCTTTCTATCTTTTCTCTTTTTGTGCCATTGGGCATGAAACACACGGAATTCTGCAGACAAGGTGACATGAAGCGATTGAGACACTAAAGACATCTTTCTATCGCGAGTATATATCACGTGAGTTAACGTCACGGACATATAAAGAAACCGACAATGAAGCCTGGGTAAGCATAAAGAAAGCGAATTGTTCAGTTTAACTAAAATAATGAGATAAATGTAAACGAAAGTGGACCAGACGATAACTTGCAGCACATAGGAGCCAATTCAACACCTCTCACATTGCGAGTGCGGTTTCGTGATTAAGTGCACACACTAATCAGTTGTTGAAAGTAATAGTGATGACATCTTTGCTGTGCTTACAAGCGCCGAAAGCTAACTTCGCAGCAAGTTGCGTGTGTTGTGGTCATTGTGTTCCATTGAGGAGCGCGTATTACTAAAGAAAAACTAAAGCGATAGTTAGGTCAGTGTACACTGTGAAATTATTCTTTCAAAGCTTTGATTTCGTCGATGTGGCGTGAAAACAATATTATTAGCGGATAAAATAAACGTCATACATACCTTTCTGAAACTATTGCGCCGAAACGTCAATGGAACGCCACGACCAGCGCTCAGAAAATTTTCTGTTATTTTGCCCACCTTGGACGCAGGAAAAGCTGGGAAGATTACAGTGAACAATAAAGCAGTTATAATGAAATATTTAAAGGGGCCTTGACGGGGTCGTCCAACAGTTATCAATTTAAGTTTGTAACTAAGTGTACAGGGCGCAGTATGGTTACATGCACAAAAAGAACTGCGCTCTCAGCGCACATTTTAACCCAAAATTTCCATTTGAAATCACTGCCCCTCAATTTCCACCTCCTCCCACTGACACCAGCCGCCATTTTGGCAAGGCTGTGAGACGTCATGAACTGAGGGGCCACCTCTGTGTCGTCTGTTCCGAAACAGTCCCAGACCACATCAGACGTCTTTCTCCGCATGCTCCAGCGCCAGACGGCGTAGCAATGGGGTCGCCACTGAATTGTGCCCGCAATTCGTTCCTTTGCGCGATTAAAAGCAGTAGTAAACCACCGAGATGCGCCGAGACGCACATGTCAAAACGAAACGACGCATGTCGGTCATGGAGTATTACAAGCTATTGCAATAACATGTTGTGTTCGCAGTACACAAAAGCATGGCCAGCTTCTGTTACCCAAGGGAGCCGTTTCCCTGAGTGCCCATTCATTTCGTAACCACTCAGTGCCGCCAGGCTGTTTTATGGTTCAACTGCAACATTAGAAAATTCAAATCCATTTTTTTACTGCACCGGAGGCACCCAAGTTTTGCCCGCTTGCTGTACGACGCGCACGGTTTAACATGCAATGCATAAATTAAGCTAGAAAATTTGGAGACATGGTGTCAATTGTTACGTGATTGCTTGACTGACTGACTGACTGACTGACTGACTGACTGATTCATTCATTTATTCATTGATTGCTTGACTGACGGACTGGCTGGCGAATTGGCGGAATAGATGCATGGAGTGGCGGATGTTGTAACATTCTCTTTGGGCGATTGATGTTGCGAAGCTCCTTATTTGTATCTTGCTTCCGCATTTATTACTGACGCTCATGCTTCATGTTAACAAACCATGGAAATACAACGGCATTTATTGCCCTTAAAATGATTGTTTTCCTGTTTTGTGTGCAATATATTTCTACGCCACCACTTATACTCCAGTCGTCATATACTACTCGAACTGCTACTAAATAAGGCGTCCCGTCACCATAAGCGCTAGCTTCCCGCTATTACAGAACCATAATTTACTAATACAACCTAGCTTTCTATCACTTTTTTTTAGTGTCCATTAAGAACCGGCGTAGCCGAGGAACTGCAATTGAAATGCGGGCTCTGCGCACATACCTAGACAAATCGAGCTTCCGTAAGCCACTCGTAAAAGTAGCCAGGGCCTGGGAAAAAACGGTCGACCCAAATGCGTATCGCCCATTCCGGTTCGAATAGCGACGGCCGCTTCGCGAATCGAGAGGGGGACGCGGAGCACGTCAGCGAAGAGAAATATAAGCCGTCGAGTTATACGACTCAATACGCACCTAATAAACTGCGGCTGTACTTCAGCGCGTCACTTGTGCGTACGGTAGCGGTGTCGCGGCCGAGCTCGCGATTGGCATCTCACCAGTGTTGGGGCGTTCCCCACGATGGGCCGTATATCTTTATTTTTCCGTCAGGGGGCGCCATGTTGCGGGATCTTCCCATGGGGGACATTACCAACCTCCCAAACAAAGCAGAACAGAAAAGAACGGAGAAAAACAAGTTCAGAAAACAGATATACGTGAAAAGGAAACACAGCAAAAGAACCAATGGCTTTGGCTTCCGAAGTTCGGTGCGATTGTTGCGTAGATTTCCTAGTTTATAGTTAGTTTGTTTGCCTGTTCGTTCGCATTCTTCTGAGAATCTTGTTTTTCTCCTGCTTCCTCTAAAAGAAATGTGCAGCTTCCGGCTCCTGTACATTCTTTTGTTGGCGATTTTTGTGGTTTTATGGACAGCCTCAACCAATAAAAGAGATAAATGACTTTCGAAACGAAAGAAACAGGAAAGAAAACCAGAAGAAAAAGAAAGGAAGAACAAGCAGAAGATGAGTGACTTTTCTGGAGGAGATCGGATCTGTCCTCTTCTTCGCATTCTTTCGGGGTGTCGGGTTGTTAATTTCGGCATCTTGAGAGCACATTCAAGGTTCCCCTCCGACTTGATGCGGTCATCTATAGGGCTTCCAGCTCTTCGCAAGCGAGCCTCTTCTTCGCGGTATTTTTGTGCATTTCGCGGAAGAGCCGTCGTCATCCGCACGGAGGCCGTAACAATGTTGAAGAGATTTCGTTTCTGTGTTTACTGCTTCTTGCTGTCGCTGATTGGCGATCTTTGCCTCTACGAGTAATGAATAGACGTGGCGGCCAAACCTACCAACGCAGGCTGATGCCAGGGCGATACGAAGGGCGCCGCCCCGGTCAAGTTGCCTCTGCGCTTAAGTGCCGAATGATTAAGTTGCATTCGCGCTTGAATGACAAATTATTGGCGACATCTTGATGACCGGCCGGCACGCTGTGGGAATTTCTAAGCTGCACGTGCTTTAGCCAAGGCATAAATTCGCTGGTGCAATCTTTCTCGAACCGCTGATTCATAAGTCAGCGGTATACGCGATCACGTGATAACGTGAGTGGAGGAGACGGGACACTTCCTGTTGTTCACTGTTAACTAAAGGAGAGCTGCGGAGCGAAATTCGTCGCCCAGCCGATGACCGCAGCTCCGAATCAATACGAGCGCTGTATTTGTACATTGTTGATTTGTTACTCAACAGCCTTTTGTCGTTTTTTTTTGTCTGCTGTGGACTAATTCAGCGCTGAGAGATGCACGCTAGCAAATGATGTTACGAAGAAAAAAAATCTGATGGAACGGAAATCAGCCACGGTCAGAATCTGCGGTCAGAACCAGTCATCCCGGCCTTAATACTCGGGACATAAAAGCTGACGTGCATTTGAAGAAGTGGTGGTTGCGGTGACCAAACTATTAAACGTTGAAAGAATCGCTTCGGTTCCAACACAGATTCTTCCATAACAACAGTGGATATAGGCCTACACTGAGCAAGTGATCTGGTAAGATGCACCAATGTTTTTCTGACGTGTGTCGAGATTGTGTCGAAGTAGCGGTGACGCTATCTTTCCTCCATGTATCTTGACTGTCCGCTTTATCTCTCACTTTTTGTTTTACGCAAGGCTATTTCTGCGCACCGTTACTACTTATCGTTGGCTTCATCACCTCGGCCACTGAATAGTTTCTTCCTGGCCAAGCTAAATTACACTCTTGCCGGGCGCATGGGTTATCTGACGCGCGTAAAGCTCGGGAATCCGCAGGTAACAGTAACAAGGATCAGCTAACGGCTAAGTGTTATTATCATCAAGTCATTTCTCCCTTTTGAAGACTGGAGTGATTACTAAGTTGCGCCGACAACTGCACATTTCTCCTTGTGAAAGGAAGTTCTATCACAATTCCTTCTGGAGCTATGGCTGAAAGTCGCGCAGCAGAAGCCTCGTGATTTTTAATCTGAATACAATCGTCTCCCGCAGCAGCTTTCCACGTGCGTGCTACTTTCAACCGTTATTTCCGCTGCCATCTGCAAGGTCATTTCCCCAACAGCCCCTTAAGGTAGGCGGCACAACGGCTCTTTTCATCTCAGCAGACGAGTCGGTGCGTTCAACCAGGGCAAAAAGATGGACAAGGAGTCCATTAGAGCAGCGAGAGGCCACAAAAACGAGACACTGGGGCGTAGCAACCAACGGCACGTGCCAGTACCATTATAAGAAAAGCGGGGGGGGGGGGGGGAGGGGTGGCGATGGGAAACAGCACGCGTGAGGTGGGCCCGGATCACCTGCTGCGGCATACAACTTGGCCGTCCACGTTCGTGGCCAGGTGTTTTTTTTCTCTCTCATTGTCTGCCAAAGTGGCGCAGAAGTTACCTATCTGCATCCCACCGAGCTGACCTGGTCGTCTGCGTAACGGTGGCTATTGCATGCTCCTCTTAGTCCTCTGCGGTGTCCTCTGCGGAGGAGGGCCTACGAAGCAGACGATTTGAGTGGCACGTCGTCTGCGTTACGGTGGCTGTCGTATGCCCTACTTGTCCATTACGCGGAGGAGGACTTTAAGAACATAAGATGTGAATAATGAACGCAGAGTTTCTGAACTTTTGATTAGAGTGTCACTTGGCGATATGACTTTAGTGGAGTGTGGTTCGGGACGCTGTCAAATCGCGCCATAGTGCGAAATTCATCGTCAACTCAGGTCTGATTAGACCGCTAGGCTGCTCCAGTCCCTCTGATCAGCGAAAGTCGCCAACGTGGTGAGAACCAGGAACACTGCGGAGTTTGAGAATGTCTAAATAGCACCCCAGCACTGGGATAATTTGAAGCTCCAGCATCGCCTTTGGCTTGGCTTGAGGTTGAGTGCATCCAATACGTAACCACAAAGGTTATGTTGCCGTTCTTTCTGAATCAAACCGCCCCAACGCGTTGTAAAAAAGTTCAACGTTATTTCTGCATCAAGGCTCCCTAAGAGAGCCACAGCTCACGCCGAGAATTAAGAACTTGCGAGATTGACAAAGTGGGCTCACAAAATTTGTGTGCAGAATCGACGGCTCACATTAACGCCAGGTGCTTTTCTGATCTTTTGCACAAACAATCACGAAAAGACAGGTGTCCTCAGTCGCATTCTCTGCGGTCACTAATTAAGACCGTGAAAAAGCTCAGGCCGCGTTGGGGTGTTTGGTGACATAGTCCCCCACGGCACAGAACAAAGCCGGTAGAAGCTACTGCAGGCTTTCTTTTTGGTGCAAAAGCTTCAACAGAGAAAACAGAGAGAATGTTTGCTGGCAATCTCTAGATCAAAACTTAAAAGCTCTAAAATAGCTCGTGAACCATGTTGTGAAATGTATGGCATATATAGTTATTCAATGAAGTTCCAAGTTGCATAAAATTAACATGGTGGCATTCGTATCCACCACATTTAGTTCTATAACATTTAATTACCCGCTTCACGACAGTTTCACTTCCCATAGATTCCAATGTTTTTCCTTCCAATGTTCCAACGTTCCTTCCAACTTCCGATGTTCGTCCTTTTCAAATTCTCCCTTCTTACCGTTTTTTTACATTGCTTCTGAAAAGCGAGCAAAAATATAAAGTGAAATGCATAATGTGCGTACGTGCCCAAGTGTTCCAGAACATGGCCCCTATAGCAATAATGGCCTTCGCGATAAATCTTTGCCGTACTCGCACACACAAGGTTCCCCGAAACAATTTTCCGTTATAAATTGCCCGAGTGCGGCGATTTTCATCTACGCTACACCTTAGGTACGGGAACTATAATACGCTGTCGTCGTCGTCCCTTTCGAAATTCTTCGATGTTCTTTTCCGTGTCATCACCTCGGCGTGATCATTTGCGGGAGCACGTCGGTATGCTTTGGGAATGCGAGCACTTGACATAGCGTCATGTAATGACACCTTTGCTGTCGATGATGTAGGGGTGCCAAAGCGCCTCGCACCCTCCTCTTGCAAGACGAGCTCCACTGCTTACATTCCCGAAGGGGCTCAATTACATCCTTGACCAGTGCTTCTTCACACGCCGCCGAAGTGCAAAGCTGCCGAGACGTTTGCTCTCTTGCAAACAAACGCGGCTCATGGGCCCGTTTCCACATAGCTAATTGCCGTAGACAAATTGTACTTGTTTATGGTGTGTTCAAAGTGAAGTTAGCCATAAGGAAAGTGTTTAAGTATGTGCGCGCATGTATGTGCGAGTAGATAAGTGTTTCTGTGTAGGTGTATAAGGAAGAGAGCGTGAGTATGTGCGTGCGTGTTCGTTTATCATGCATGGGGCTTTTTTCTGTCACTTTCTATCGTACGTTTTTAGTATTGATTAGCATTCTTTGGCTTTTCACTTCAGTCATTTTGAGCCTGCCTGCTCTATCTATCTATCTATCTATCTATCTATCTATCTATCTATCTATCTATCTATCTATCTATCTATCTATCTATCTATCTATCTATCTATCTATCTATCTATCTATCTATCTATCTATCTATCTATCCGTCCGTCCGTCCGTCCGTCTGTCTGTCTGTCTGTCTGTCTGTCTGTCTGTCTGTCTGTCTGTCTGTCTGTCTGTCTGTCTGTCTGTCTGTCTGTCTGTCTCACTACTTATGTGCTCACGGTCGTAATGTAGTGGTCGTTGCATCATCGTCATATCAGCTTTGTCTTCCGACTCTCGTCATCCCGTCGTCGTCATGCCATCGTCATCAATAGTCGTCAGGGATTCGTTGTCATGCCGTCGTAGTGATGCCGCCGTGGTACTGTCATGGTCCTCATTTCAGCTTCGTCATCTGACTCATCGTGCCGTCGTCGTCACGGCATCATCGTCATACACTTATCCCAGTGTATTCATGCCGTAGCTGTCATTTGGGACTCGTCATCTGATTGTCGTCATGCATTGGTCGTCATACTGCCTTCGTCCTTCGGTCGACGTCATCCTTTGTACGGGATTCTAGTGTAATAATGCTATCGTGAATCAATCGCGATTGTGCCGCCATTGTAATACCATCTTCATGATTACGTCGTCGTCAAACAAACAATCACTATCGTGCACTCGTTACCACACTGTCATCGGCATGCTGTCGCGGTCGTTTCATCGTCATCATTCACCCTTCGTCATTCTTTTCTGGTCACGCCATGCTCGGTGGTACATTCGTCGTCGTTCTCTTGTACTCATGTCACGCTGCTGTCGTTGTACCATAGTCATCTTTTCAAAACTGTCATTTTATGGTCGTCATACAGCCTCTGTCTTCCCGTCGATGCCATTCTACCTCGCCATTGCACCGTCGTCATGCAGTCGTCGTCATGCCGTCCTGCTCATGGGAGACCTTGGCAAGCGAGTGCCATAGCAAAGGTGGCCGATATCGGAGTTCCTGTATAACGTATATAGCCGAAGTAACTGAAGTCTCAGAACGACCACAACAGATATTAAACAAAAGTGGCTTCACCAATACAGTGCTTCGCTGTACCGCTTGAATGCTATTCGTATTATAGTCGCCGGACATCGTGAGATGGAATTCTGGCAGTATTTTTTTTTTCATTGAGTCACGACGTCGTAATGGTAACTTGTGCAAAGACGCCACTGTATTGAACCCTTTTCTGTCACTATTATAACACCACTTTAATTTTTGGGGGATAACATCAAATTAACTGTCGAGAACCACGAAAATGCTCCACCGCTTCGCGCACCGGACCAATTTGCGTATGCAGATGCGGAAGAACGAAAGGATGGAAGGATTGGATGATGTACATATAAACTGTTTTTAAGCTATGTAATGCTACGGCTTACAGACACCTTTATTTTTAATTTGCTGTCACTACCAAACGCTGCCTTGGTATTCGCACAGGGGACTGTATTTCCAAAATAGCTCGTGAGGGAATCGGTGCGATTATTTCTCGAAACCAGTCGCGAAGTCCGTAAGACTTGGCAATCTCCAGCTCAGCAAGACAATGCAGCACACCTCAACAATGATCCAATTACGCAAGTACAATGATCAAATTAGAGAGTTGGCAGGGTTACTATAACCAGAGTCATTCGGAATGCCGCATGGGTAAATGTGCAGCTTGAGGTGTCTCTATATTATTCAACCTCATAAATAACATCATTGTTCGCCGCAAAGAATTCGGGGACGACTTGGCGAAGCTTTTCTTACGTAAGAGCTGTTTGCCATAGGCTCACAATTTTGGCTGATATTAACCCTAGCAACACAAGTGCCAGGAAACTGTTTTTTTTTGGCATCGGAAATTTGTTTATACTGGGGGCCTCTGCTGAACACGCACTGAACGTTATTTAATTGATGAAGTTATTCGCCTGAAATCAGCGGAGAGGCGATGAGATTACCGTGTTGAGCTTCGCAAACTGGGATTCGTTAAAGTGCACCGAAACGAAAGCGTGCGCGAGCGTCCTTATATCCTTACTCTCATCAGAACGAGGCATCCGTGACCGGTAGTAGGCTGCTTCGCGCTAGAAAACAAAGCGGCATGTCTATTAACCACCCCCGTAAGGTCGTGTATACTCAAGCTCAACAATATCATTGGTGGGGTGAGCTCAGCTTTGAACCACTTAAATTTCTTGCGTCATCTGCTATACTCCATATCGTACATAGCAGGTATAACAGTTAGAGGGACTCTTTGCCTTGCCTGCGATTGGGACGAGAAATACGGCTTGTCACAGGAGAGCAACAAACAGCAATGAGACATGTTACCTGGCGTGACATTGACCTTGCAAGGGAAACTTACAATATAGAAAAAACATTTTATGATGAACACGTCGCATTTAATAGCCTACCTATTTAGGATGGAAAGAGCACAGTGATCCATTTGCATACAGCGCATTGTAGTTAAAGTACACAGCCTGCATTCGCCACAGTATAGTGCATCATGTACTGGAAACGATAGCTATACAAGAAGTACGTACTTAGGCGCATTGCTCTGTGCAGATGATATAGTTCTAAGTACTAAAGACGTTAACCAATAAGAGACGTCGTACACCAAAGACCAGTTCCCTACCAAACGTGCGGCGTAATATAGTTTTATGACCGCTCTACTCTAAATGATGCGGCACTGACGTCATCGAGGCCACTTATTGTTGTACAGCTGGCACGATCAAAAGTTACGCGTTATCTCAATTCGCCAATCTCGAACAGCACGAGTTGAGGCTGTGAAGAGAACGACGACGTGGCGTTATGTGACGTCATGCGAATGCCTCCCATAAAAAAAATTGTTGACCGCATCCTGCATTGCTCATCGCGTAGAACCAGATAACGAGAGAGGGCGTATCGGTACCCAGCGGTGATTAATTATCGCCGCCATTAATCTTGAACTGGTTTTCGGCGTCCCGCCCGCACACTTCGTGCACCACGACCTGGATTTGCGAGGTGGCATATTGGTGGGGGAGGTATGTACTATCACCTGGACCAGGTGCCAGCGTCTCCCAGTGTCCCTCTGTACCTGGGCTCGTGAGGCGCATACGCAGCTGGCATTTGGCGTGTGGCCCAAAATTGAATCTCGGGAAGTTTATTGGCGTGACCGGGAACAGGGTTTCAATAGCATACGGGTATGCGTTAGCTATGGAGAGCGATTGCATATAGTGGAGAAATTACCGTGGTCTGGAAGGTGCCAGCAGACAATGTGCAATTGTTAATGCAGGCCTCTCTTGTGTTTGTGAATTGATATTGTTTCGCGCAACTGGATGGAAGCTTGAGGCGGGCATCTTGCTGCGTGGGTTCTGTTGCGTGAGCACACATTAGCTAGGGCTAAAGAGTGGAGCTCTTTAAGGAAAGAGAACAAAGACTCACTAAAAATAAATACTAGGTTAGGCTTCATTGGTAAATTGGTCTTATTGAATAGCAAAACAGCCACTCATATGCTTTGAGTGAAAGGGGGCAGCAAAGCAGGAGTTCAAAGGATTGAATCCCGGCCATGGCGGCCGCAATTCGATGGGGCAAAATGCGAAACCAACCGTGTATTTAGATTTACGTGCAGGTTAAGAAAGCCCTAGTGTGCCAAATTATTCCGGACTCCCACACTCCGGCGTGCGCCTCATAATGAAACATGGTTGTAGCTAGTAAAACCTCATAGCTTAATTTAAATCTTTTTTTGAGTAAGAGCTTGGACTGTATTTTCGTTTTCAAATAAGTAACCTTCATTTCAATGGGTTGTATATCAAAATTTATACTGTATATGCATTATATCTTTGACAATTAGTATATTGAAATAGCACTATTTATCTCATCCAGATGTCCTTGCTGTTTCAGTCTCTGAAGCGATGGGTAGTATTGACTACCAAATAAATCACGCGATAATGAAACAGCGGGGTCGACACCGTGTCGAATGTTCTTCCGAAGACTGCCGTGACGTTATGGATTACGATAGCGTCTGCTCAGGTTTAGCTATTTGTTTATCGACAAAGCACTGAATTTATCCGCATTGCAATTCAGAAGGACCAAGGTCTTCACCTCGCGATGATCAATTGCGCCGTTCCAGGGCACAATAATCTAATAGTTGACATCTATCAATATAATATCTATAATAAAAATATCTATAATATCTATATCTATAAATCTATAATACAATATGAATAGTAAGAATAGTTGACTAATTGATTATTCACATCATTAGAAACAAGAATAGAGTCTTCTTTCCTGGCCAACGTTGCAGAGGAAGAAAAGGAACAATAAAAATCAGGCACATGATACCTGAAAGATACGTCGCAAAGGTTTGCCGAAATACTATATATAGTTATAAAACTGTCGCTGTAATAAAGGCGATTCTTAAACGTGAGCGAATATGGCACATTTCTCTAGAAGGCAAACTTTTTTTTCATCCTTCAGCACGAGAGCTCAGAATGCGGTGCGCCCCACCATTTGGCTGCTGCGTCTTTTCTTGGGCTTCCAACGAGGTAAACGTCGAGGGGATTGCAGCAGCGGATTATCGCACGTAATCGGCGGTAATCCAGCTCCATTTAAAAAAAATTGGCAGTGGCTTAGCTCGGCTAGGCCAGGATATACGCAGCGAAAGCTAAGGCATAGCATGGTTAGCCTTGGTTAATCTTGATTGCAAGTCCAGGTTAGTCTGGTTGTCTAGCTATGTTGCGGCGTTTAGCCAGTCGTTCGGCGAGCTGTTCGTTTGTTTCCTGGGCGATTCGTTTCCTCTTAATCTCGTTCCGATGTCGATTCCATGCCTCCTCCTGCTTATCAGAATTGTCGCCTTCCATACTGCCACCTCAACCGTGGTTGCGGCGCGCACGAGCTCTCCTTTTCAACCCTCCAACATGTTATCGGGCATGCGACGCAACTGGCGAAGCGAGCGGAGGCAAGCGCAACGACGAGGAACACGGTGTGACGAGGAACGCGATGTGACGTCATATGCCTCCTCGGAGAACGGCCACGGCGAAATCGCAAGTTCGCGGCCAGTAAAGCTTTCGCTTTAAAATGTTGCTTACGATACGAGGGCACCGAAATTGCCGCAGGGTGGGAATGTATGTAGATGGTGGGTGGATATATAGGAGCTCTCTTATGCCATATTCGACCGCTCGCTCGGGAGCGCGTTCCGGGTTCTATAAGAAGCGAACGCCTTCTCAACTTCTATCATAAGAAGCCAACGAACACTGACACCAAGGCCCACATAGGGGAAATTACTTGTGCTTAATAAATGAAATAAAGAAACGATGAATTAATAAAAATTAAAGTGGATGAGAAAACAACTTGCCGCAGGTGGGAACCGAACCAACAAACTTCGCATTTCGTGTGCGATGCTCTACCAATTGAGCTACCGCGGCGCCGTTTTCTCATCCACTTTCTTGGGTATTTATGTGTCCTAGTAGAAACCTGGGAGTGTTAGCCAGCGCCACCACTCACAGACCTTGGCGGCGGACGTGGAACGTCCTTTTTGCCGCAGGCGTCACGAGAACATGATCTTTTTGGGTGAAGGTAACTGGTCAATAAACCCACATATGCTACCTGAAGGCATCAATGTTGCCGGATTCGAGACCCAACTTCTAGTCATTCCGTCTATTGATATATTTATACCGTGGTAAACCAATGGTTTGAAGAGAGAGAGAGACCGATAATAAGAAGGTGGTGCGTTACATCACCCTGCGTACATTACATCATCCCTGCGTAACAAAATATTCAAGGCCATAGCACACACCTATGTTCGTTGTCATTGTTCTATTATATATTTTCATGGTAGTTACATAGACCAATTTTAGGCATATTTACAGCCGTGCTACACCCACCATTCACAGTACATTTCTTCATTTCATAAACGACTCATTGAAAACTAATTGCCACGTGCGTGGTGCTCTTTGGCCATATGGGGCCCTTGCGTCATAAGACCCCATACATTATCAATAAGAAAATGGTGTACGTGTTGGCCACGTTCTTGACGCGTGTAATGTCTGATCCCCATCGCTAGCAAATTAAAACGAGTGGAGTTGAATCGAGCCTAGTCGTAACTTGCTTTCGCTAAGGAGTATACTATTATCACTAATTTCACACACACACACACACACACACACACGCACACACACACACACACACACACACACACACACACACACACACACACACACACACACACACACACACACACACACACACACACACACATATATATATATATATATATATATATATATATATATATATATATATATATATATATATATATATATATATATATATATATATATATATGTATATAAGAAACCGGGGATTCTTGAAATATAGTACAAGAGTCGAAGGACTCATGCTATAGTACACGATAGAATTGAACGCGAAACCTGATTAAACAACCCTACGTGATTTGGAGACTGCTTCAGCAAGTCACTGTGTTTTCCGGTGTCCGAACTGTACATAGCCCACGTACTGTATTCTGCTTGCTTATGAATAAACTTCTTGTCCTTCGTGCTTCATTCTTCTCCTCCGTGCAAATCAGATTAGAAAACGAATCACATCACCGATGCCTGAAGGCTCCAGCGACAGGACGGGGCTGCTTCAGAAAGCGAGCTGCCACTGCTGTAACTGTGATCGCCGCACCAACGTGACGGTAGAAACCTTGAAAACAAAAGAAAGAGAAACGAGAGGATAAGGAACGAAAGAAAATGATCAGACAGACCTAAAGACTGCTTTGGTACTTACATTTTGTTATGGATATCAACATAGAAGAAAGAAATACAGTAGCAGTATAATGGTGATGGTCGCTCCTTATTGCATAGCAGGAACAACAATATAAAGAAATGTATATGTTGTCAGAAATAGAAAAGGACACAACGTTCTAGGGCCAGAAATCTATAGCACACTGTCCTATACTAATTAAGAGGTCAGACGCTGCGAGACAGCTTTGCATTCTAGCACGCACACTCTCCTTAGCTGAGTGGAACACCGCAAATATAAGGCGCAGAAGAGTGCACAGACTAAACCCTTCGGTGCCCCTCGGACCACCCGCCGGACTGCACCGACGCGAAGCGTCTCTTTTGCGTCCGCTGTTGTTGGGAGTTGCCTTCACGAAAGCTTATTCAGCACTAATCGGAATGGCTCACAATCCTGCATGCAACGTCTGCGGCTGCGAGGAGAACATTGACCACCTATTGTACCGCGGTCCTCAATTTGAACAACAAAAACAATCTATGTCCAACGCATTCAGGAAGCTAGATGATCGTCTTCTGAGTGAACACACATTACTAGAACGCCGTCCCCGCCGATCATCGGCTGAGAAGGCAGTGAAGACACTTTTGTGCTTTCTGAAAGCGTCTGGCTTGTGCGAGCGCCTTTGACTCTGTAGTGCAGTCGGTGCACGCCTTTCTCTCTCTCTCTCCCTTCTTTATATTCCCCTTCTCCCTTCCCCCAGCGTAAGGTAGCGAACTGGACTCCTGACTGGTTAACATCTTTGCCTTTCTTTTATCTTTCTCTCTCTCTCGCTATCTATCCTCTTAACGACATGAACTCTGCGCCATTAAAATAGAGTCGTGTTCCAGCTCATGCGCAGTGCATTCTTGCATTTTGCTCTCAGTAAGTCTAGTTATTTCTCTGACAGCGCTATTGAAAGTTTGGACATATATAGGTCACCAAGCTTAGGTATCTCTTACATTTGTTGTTACTTTCCGCGTTCTCAACCGCGAGAGCCAGCAGAGCTTTCTCAGTCCCAGAATGGTACCATCGGGACCCGTCCTGTGTCGAAATTCGAAAGCCCTGGCAAAATTCGACCCTCGGGCGATGCGGCACCACACGCCGGTATCTAATGGCGTCGTGACTTATGGAGGCCGGGGTGGGTACAGCTTAGAGTCGACGCGTTGCGTCGGCTCCTTTGGTGAGCACGTTCGTGCGGTATTCGGTGCGAGTGCTTTCCTGGGGTGAGAGCGTAGCGTGCTCGTTGTCCGGCCTGGGCGAGGGAGCGACCCCTCTTCTGGCAGAGTTCGAATGGGGACGCACCGCGTGTGCACCGGGGGCAAAGAGCAAAGGAAACTTAAGAGGAACGATAAATCACTTGGGACTGGTCGGATACCACTTCAAAGCGCACAGTATTGCCTTTCCGTCGAGAACAACAGATTGATCATTTGCAAAAAAAAAAAAAGAAGAAAAAGCCACACCTTTATTTTTCTTCTTCGATTCCGCGCCTTAGCAAGCGATCCCATGACGTTAGCCTCGTGTCACAAACTGCATGAAATTGTCGCGTACTTCGGCCGTATTTACGCTGGCGGATATCACAGAGGTCTTTCGGCTTGTACGTGCTGCAATAGCGTTATATGAGGCACGGGCGCAAGGGGCAGCCACAAACTTCCGAATGGTTTTATTTCCAGAAACCTACAACGTAGCTAAGCTTTGGGCATACCTTCACGCACACTCTCTCTTTCACACACACACACACACACACACACACACACACACACACACACACACACACACACACACACACACACACACACACACACACACACACACACACACACACACACACACACACACACACACACACACACACACACACACACACACACACACACACACACACACACACACACACACACACACACACACACACACACACACACACGCACACACACACACACACACACACGCCACCCGCACTCACAGTAGTCATGCAAGCGCCCACTTTACATATGTTTAGACAGTCGTATCTAAATGGTTCTGCTTATTGAGATAAAGCGATATCCAGGGAATGCTCACACGTTGCGCTTCCTTTCTGTATTAGTGCTTCTGACTATTCTCTAGTGTTTGTCCTGCCCTTCTCGTCCACGTCTTAAACAATGTTTCGAGTGGGACTAGTTGGAACGACGTCGTTCTCTTTACTGAGCTATACTGTAATGCTACAAAAAAGGACAAAACGTGTGTCAGTTTCTTGCGTTTTGTCCTTTGTGTGACCGTATGGCGCCGTAAGCAGAGCGAGGTCCGTGTCTTCTTTAGCAGTAGTCTTAAGCTCGCTAGCATAATTCGCGCAGCTTTAACGCATTGTAACATCATGCAGTGACAATAAATAGCATCACGGCGGTCTTGCGAAAGTCTCAAGTTTCACAGAATTTTCCAACGCACAAAGGTCTGACTCGGCGAGAGGTTTCTGGTACAGTGCGCATAATGAATGCAGCAGGGTGTTTGCCACCTCCATTGCAAATTTTCTGCCCGCCTCATCCGCCGAAACTATGCGGAGGAAAGGATGAATAATACAATTTTGCACCCTCGAGATTACCTAGTCAGATGCTACTCCCAGAGAGAAGTGCACAAGCTTGTGTGACGTTATGAAGAGTTCCCGGAACCTCTCGAAGAACGGCTTGCCATTTAGGAACCCGCTGCATTTCTTCCCATTTCGCTTGTTCATATCTGCCGTCAAGCTTTAGTCAGTTTGATGAAGCTCTGGCATCATGCAGCCTGTCCTTTAATAGCCCTTAGCGGTACACTCCTTAAGTGCGTGAATGTCTTGATGGAAACCACGCTGAAAGCCACGAAAGACGATGAGCAACGCCAGGGACTGTGGGGGATCCTAATTAAGAGGGACGCCGAAGGTGCTCCGTCACCGGCGTACGCTCTACTTGCTGCGTTCTCGTTCACTTGCCTCGGGCTCGTACCACCCGGCGCTTTTTTTTTTAACTAGGACCACTTTCCAATCTACGTGCCTTAAATATTTTGAAAAAGCCCGTTGCAGCTGCTGCTACTCTGTATATTAGAGGTACTCCTTGTAGTCGCTCAATCTTCATCGCATGACTACGCGCGTCCTTGTTTTTTTATTTGGTTTGGTCTAGAGTGCATGCTTCAAGGGAAAACAAGTGTAGCATTATTTTTATGTGGACGACACCGGTACAGGCGGGCATGGCGCACCTTGGAGAATGTTGTCGCTGTATCAGTCTCGACGTTGATGACGATAGAGTAGCGGCGCCGTCTCAAGCCTTTTCAGTCGTTTCCACTTGTTTCCAGTAGGCTGAGTATTGATCAGCACTTATCGGAATCGTGAGTGTTGGCATTATTTGCAACCGGACGATGACTTTAAAGGAGTTAAGCTTCCGGAAACTCGTTGCACGTTTGTCCTTTTTTTTTTCAGTTTCTTTTGTTTCGTTACTCCTAGTGCCTTGGAACAAGTGACTGATGAATACTGTGTAGTGAACGCGCAGCCGCTGTGATGAAGGACGAATCAATGTGCGACTCCGCTGGAGAGAGTAAATTGGGGTACACTGAGACCCCTGCATATCACAACAGTGGCTGACAGGCTTACTCATGTACTCGCTAGCCACTAACTCGCTCACGTACTACTGCTCTCATTACTTATTCACCAACTTCGTCAGTCGTTCGCTCTCTTACTGAAACACGAACTCAGTCAAACCTGTAAATTTTGAACTCTCCTCTTCACTTAATAACACACTCATGCGCTCACTTACCCGGGCGGACCTTCCCTACTGTCTCATTCACTATTAATCCACTTAATCACTGATGTAATTACACGCTCATGCACTCACTTACTCATATATGGGCTTTCTAGTAACCGACTCCCTTCCTCGCTCATTCACTTATTCACTCAAATTACTTTTTCATTGATCATATATTGACTTAATCTCTTATGAATGTCCTCACTCACTCTCACTCATATACTCAATCACACACACACACACTCACCCAAACCCTCACTGTCTCCCGCACTAGGTTACTAATGCGTTCTCTCACTCACTTAGTGAGTGAATACTTGCTCACTCACTCAATCAATGTTTTGGTTTCGCCAAACTGGCTGCAAATTCACTCGACCCTCTCACCACAATAACATAGCCCTAAACTTAAACGAGAGAAAAAGAATAAGAAAAGAAAGAAGATTGGTATTGTACTTAGTATACCTAGCGGTCACGGGATTCACTACTTTGAGGTAGCTGCACTTGGTAATTTTACTAACTCTACAATTTTCGACTAAACAAGGTGTCATCATTGTTACTTGTCAGTTTAAGCTACCAATTCAAAATGCGTCTAGCAATGCTGGATACAGAGTTCCTAGCCTTCAATGCGTAGATATAGCCCACTCTAGCCCATTCCAGAATAGGCCCGCCTCATAGGTTATGAAGCAGAAGCTTTTGTTCGGTGTTGCTGCTGTATTTGGAACTGGTAGCTGACACACATGAGTAACAGGGTGACTATACGTTGCCTAGTCAGCAATGTAACTAACTCTGCAGTTACCAACTGCAGCGACGCAAAGGTAGCGAATGTTGTGAAAAACTAGACGCAGTGACTACGTTGACCTTTTAAAGTGAAGCTTTCTTTGCCTACCATCACGTGGTTTCACCTGGGTCGGTCCGCCGATGGTCGGATTCCTCCTCACTCTTAAAAGCAAAAAAAAAGAGCATCCGCAGAGACATTTAGGACTGCTCAGGGAATGCACAAGCATTATAGTCCCTTTGATTACATGTATTTAAGTTTGTACACTCATTTTACACACTCTTCACGTGACGCGCCATCGTCCCCGTTGACTGCGTCGTCAGGTGTCCAATGATGCACACACATGGCTGCACATTTAGTCAGCGGGAGCGGTAGAGCCGCCGTTACTTTAGAGAAGTTGTCGCAAGTGTACGATTCAATTTCAATTCAATTCAATTCAGTTTATTTTTCATTCATAATAATTTGTACACAGGAACTGTTGGGCCTGTAGCCAAAGGCTAGTGTAGGCCCCTAGTCATATATGTGGTAGCAGCTACAATGTCATGCGCATATCTAGTTTTTAATGATACAACCTAATACAGTTAGGTGGATACATACTACCAAATATCCACTTGCAACGAGGTTTTCAAGTGGATATTTATATACTGTCAAGAAGAAGTTGTAGAAGGGTATGTGTGACGTTGATCTGCCGGAGCCCATGCACAGAGCTTTGTACAGTGGAGACCCTGGAAGAGCCGTGTTAAAGAGAGTAAAGTTAATGCAAGTGATGGCAGGGGTTAAAACGTTTCTTTGTTAAAGTTACACACTGGATCGAACGTTGCCAGTAAAGATGTTTTAGAGCAATGGACTTATTTCTTCCATGGGGATCTGACTGCCTTATCTGCAAAAAACCGCAAGCGATAGATCATGCTTTTATTATTTGTTGGGGATGGGTATGGTTTTTGCAGTACGTCCCCAAAAAATAAAGACACAATTTCCACTTGGCCCTCATGGAATACGGTATCTACCTATTAATAACGAGGATGGAGTTCCATTTGATTTAATAATAGAGAGTTTTAGAATAGGGGCCGCATAGTTTGGGGCTCCAAAGAGCTTTACGGGTGTTAGCATTGGGGCATGAAGGAGTGAAAAGCTTTCGAATAGGGCTTTGCGTTTGCGGATAGCGTCTTGCGCTGACAGCGGCATTACGGCGTCAAAGAAAAGCTATTAGAAATAATTAAATAAAATATACCATTTTATGGTAAGAATAGTAATACTGACTTGCGTGTATTCGCGTTTAATTACAATTTAGAGGTTATTCTGTAAGCAGCAAACAATTAGTTAGGCTTAATTTTGAGCAAACCAACTTTACGTGCCTTCACCAGCCAAGCTTAACCGTGTTAGGCCTACGAGCCATAAAATCCACAATAGAATTCGGAATCAGCGGCGTCCAACGAATCAATCTTCATAACACACGCTAGTTGAGAGAGAGCAATAACCGCAGTCACTTCTCCTAGCTTGCGAACTTCACGCGTTAGCACGAATCGAACGCAGTTTGGTGCTAGGTTAGAGCCGTCGCTTCGATGGGTGCCGCCATGTTTGCTGACGCAAAGCTTTTGGGGCCGCTATTTGGGCACCCGCTGACTCGGTGAAATAGCGTTCCCAACGCAAAACCGAAACGCAGTTTGCGTCTCACGTATGCGCAGTGGCTTCGACGCTATTTCTTTGGGGCTCCAAGGCGTTCGGGGCCCCTATTCTAAAACTCTATAATGTTAATGGGACTCCACAGTATTTCGTGTTCTCGAGTGGCAGGATACTACTGTGATCCCGACGCACCACATGCGCGAATTTATTTTCGTGAAACTGTGCATCGGTTTGTTGGGATTTTGAAAGCCGCTGGCGATACTCCTAAGTGGCTGTCAAGGGTCGAGCCTTTCATGGCTCTATATGAATTTTAATGTGACCAAGCCAGCGCCGTGCCAGGCTGATTATGTTAATACCACGTGGCCACTATATCCTGTAATTGTTGTTTTGTGCATTGCTGTGCTTTGTCAAAGTCGGGCAATAAATAAAAAAAAGTCGCCGTGGCATCGCACAAGCGTGCTCGTCTCACACCTCTGAGGTCCGGGTTCGATTCCCACCCAGACGGAAACGTATGAAATTTTCTTTTCATAGCCATTAATTTACCTTCTTTACAGGAACCTCCCTGAGCAATGAGACGTCAGTTTGAACATTTTTTTTTTACGTAGTTACTCTTTGCGCCGTCGGCCATTTTTGGTACCATCGCTCGGTCACGCTGCCGCCGACGACGACACCGGATTTTCGCGTAATGGGCAGTCAGCGCTTTCGCATTAAATAGAGGAGCGCGTTCGGTGGCGGGGATTCGGACCTCGGGCCTCGGGCCGCGGCAGCACAGCAGCTTGATGCTGTGACAATTAGGCCAGAAATAAAAATAAATACGCAAAAGATAAGGCTGCAGTATTATGCGTACATTTATCGGGTCGACGCTAACCAGCTCTGTCCGATGATCCCTGCGTGTTGAGAGTGATGACGATTTCGATACTGCGGCGCACACTGTTGCGTTTCGCCTGCGACACGTGGTTTTGCCGGCGCGACGGCGGCGGGGCGGCGGACATTTTGGCCCGATCGTCGTCACCGCAACACTCATCGCCAGGTGTTTCCAGGCGCGTCTGCGGCGATGCGACCGCCTAGGGATTTCGTTCCAGTCATTGTGCCCGAAACAGGCGAGGCCAAAGCAGGGATCTCCTTCCAGTTATTGGGCCCGAAACAGGCGATGCCAAAGCAGGGATCTCGTTCCAGTCATTGTGCCCGAAACAGGCGATGCCAAAGCAGGGACCATCTTCTCGTTACAGTCATTGTGTCCGACCGGCAGCGCCACGACAGTGTGCTGCGCAGCGCCACGACCAGGTGCTACGAGATCGTGCGCAGCGCCACGACATGGTGCTACGGCATCGCTACGACAGTGTGCGTCACCATTAGCCCATTGTACATTCACGTGCTCGTCTTTTGAGGGGTTCCTTCTTGCCCTCAACTGCGAGAGTATAAAAACAGCTGCCCCCGGACGCCAGAGGAGGGCTCCGATTTCTTCTGCTGAGTGAAGTGCTCTCCCGTCTCTCTACTTCGGTCAAACCTGACCGCCAACTCTTTGCGATGTTAAAATAAACAAGTTGTTTCGTTGTTACCTGTCGACTCATGCTTTGCCGGGACCTTCGGATGCTTGCAGTTGTACCCCAGGCCGCCAGGCCAACGCTACCCTTGGGGCTTGCGACCCAGGTACAACCACGGGCGTCAGCGCCGAGTTCCCAACAGATCGTACCAGCAGTCGGATCCAAACATCTGGTTGCCAGCGGTGAGATCACCTCCGACTTCAAACAACTGTCTGCCAGCGGAGAGATCGCGACAACGGAGGCCAGCAGCAAAGAGATGCAGTTGACTGTATGCTGAGCAGCTCAACGACGATCCGGGAGCAGTGCAACGAGCCCTGTGTGACGACTGGTTGCCTGCAGCGGAACGACTGCGCGGAATTCCTGCCTGCGAGGTTTGGTGAGTGCGGGACTTTCTTCTTCTGAGCTTTGCCAGGCTTTTGTTAGTGTTAGAAACAGAGCTGGTAATTGTGGTTGTCGTTGCTGCCGGGTTAGTTGCGGCAAGACAATAGTAAGCAGTAGAGAAAGCAGCATTCAGAGCAGCCATGGATTTGAAGTCGTTGCGCAAACCGAAATTGTTGGAGCTTGCAAGAGAGTTGGGTCTGGATGTCTCAGACAAACTAAGAAAACCGGAACTGATAACGGCTATTCTTGAGTTAGAGGCTGAGGATGACGAGCTGTCGGAATGCCTTGAGACTATTGAGGAGAGGTCAAAAAGACAGGAGCGCGAACTTAAAGAGCAGAAAGAAAAAGAAGAGCGCGAACACGCTTTGGAAATGAAGCGTCTCGAGGTAGAGATGGAACGCGCTCGTAATGGAAGTCAGGCACACGGTGCAGGAGAACGCGTATTGTTCAAAATGACTGACCTGATGCGGCCGTTTAAGCTTGGAGAGGACATTGGTTTGTTCCTGGTTAACTTTGAGCGAACGTGCGAGAAGCAGGGGTTCTCTCGGGAAACGTGGCCACAGCGCTTGCTCACTTTGTTACCCGGCGAGGCGGCCGACGTAGTCGCTCGCTTGGATAGAGAGGAAGCAGAGGATTTCGACAAAGTAAAATCGAGTCTGCTAAAAAAGTACCGGCTGTCTGCGGAAGCGTTCCGTCGGAAGTTTCGGGAAAATGAGAAAGGCAAAAGTGAGTCATATACAGAGTTTGCGTATAGGCTTATGTCGAACATGCAGGAGTGGCTCAAAGAAGAGAAAGCGTTTGGTGACCACGATAAAGTTCTGCAGTGTTTCGGGCTAGAACAGTTTTATAGTCGGTTACCGGAGAACGTGCGATACTGGGTCTTGGATAGGCCAGACGTGAGTACGGTGGCTAGAGCCGCTGAGCTAGCCGAGGAGTTTGTGACGCGTCGAGCTCGCGGAGCTAAGGACGGTCAAAAGGGTGAATTTGGCTCCAAGTCTGAGAGGCCAAGGTTCACGCCCATGAGATTTAAGGGGGACACGCGTAGTGAGGATGCGAGTGAAAGCAATCCGACCAAACGTAAAGAGACGGCAGCCGAAGCCGAACGCAGAAAGCGGTTCGAGATGAGGCGAGCGGGCGTTTGTTATACGTGCCAGAAGCCGGGTCACTTTTCGGCGCAGTGTCCGGAAACAACACCAAAAGTTGTGTTTTTTTCAATAGGCAGCACTGACGAGAACATGAAGCTTCTTGAGCCTTACATGCGAGACCTCCTCGTAAACGGGAAAGAGTGCCGAGTGCTTCGCGATTCCGCAGCTACGATGGATGTAGTTCACCCGTCTTACGTAGAACCCCATATGTTCACGGGCGAGTGCGCGTGGATCAAGCAAGCCGTGGAAGCTCATAGCGTGTGTCTGCCGGTAGCAAAAGTGCTTATTGAAGGACCTTTCGGAGCGCTTGAAACGGAGGCGGCAGTGTCATCTATGCTGCCACCCCAGTACCCGTACCTATTTTCAAACAGGTCCGATCACCTCCTGCGCGAGAAGGGGCTTTTGTTTGGTGAAGCTAGTGTTCAGGCCTTAACCAGATCGAAGGTTCGGGAGCTCGCTGCAAAGGCGGTAGTTGCGGGGCCGACGTTATCAAACAACGAAAAAGGGTCAGAGGCGCAGCAAGCTGATATTCAGAGCACGCCCGAACAGAATAAAATTGAGTCTGTAGCGTTGAAGGCGCCAGATACTGGAGAGGAAAATCCCGACGCGGGAAAGTTAGAAGAGCTATCTACTGATTTGCTCATCGCGCCTACGTCAGACGGACTTGATAGGTTGCTAAAAGTCAGCCGGACGGCTTTGATAGCCGAGCAAAAAAAGGATGGCAGCCTGGAAAACGTGCGCTGCAATGTCAAAGAAGGTATCGCC
Organism: Dermacentor variabilis; assembly: GCF_050947875.1. Taxonomy (NCBI): domain Eukaryota; kingdom Metazoa; phylum Arthropoda; class Arachnida; order Ixodida; family Ixodidae; genus Dermacentor; species Dermacentor variabilis. The sequence goes on along the minus strand of NC_134578.1, from coordinate 16,839,355 downwards.
AGGAAAACTGCGCGTTTTGTGGAAAGAGGTGGAGTCCTGTACCGGAAGTATCTAGACCGCCGAGGAGTGGAGTTCGACCAGCTGGTCGTGCCTCAATGCTATCGTCAGGATCTGTTGCGCTTGTCACATGGGGGTTCGTGGTCCGGACACCTAGGAGTTAAGAAAACTAAGGACCGTCTCTTGCAAGAGTACTATTGGCCAGGGTGTTTTCGGGACGCAGACCATTTCGTGAGGACATGTGACACCTGTCAGCGGGTGGGCAAACCAGGGGACAAATCGAGGGCGCCGTTGAAGTTGGTACCTATCATTACGGAGCCTTTTAGACGGCTCGTTATTGATACAGTGGGACCTCTGCCGGTAACAGCCACGGGGTACAGACACATTTTGACTGTGATCTGCCCAGCGACAAAGTTCCCTGAAGCAGTGCCGCTTAAAGAACTCAGCTCAGTTGAGATAGTTAATGCACTACTGTCCATATTTGCGCGAGTTGGTTTTCCTGCAGAAATTCAATCAGATCAGGGCACAGTGTTTACTAGCGCTTTGACGACAACTTTTCTCGAAAGGTGTGGGGTAAAGCTGTTACACAGCTCAGTGTACCACCCACAGTCGAATTCCGTTGAGAAGCTCCACTCCGTCATGAAGCGCGTGTTGAGAGCCTTGTGTTTTGAACATCAAACTGACTGGGAGCTGTGTCTGCCTGGGGTGATGTTTGCTTTAAGGACCGCGCCGCATGCGGCTACGGGGTTTTCGCCAGCTGAACTGGTGTACGGTCGCTCGCTTCGATCTCCGCTTCGCATGCTTCGAGAATCATGGGAAGGTAGGGGCGACGACCCAGTCGTGGTGGAGTACGTGCTTAAGCTCCTCGAACGCTTAAGAAGGGCACAGGAGTTGTCAGGTGAAGCAATGACAAAGGCCCAGCAGAGGGCCAAGGTTTATTATGATCGGACAGCCAGGGCCCGTCGTTTTGAGGTTGGCGATGAGGTCATGATATTGCGCACATCGCTAAACAACAAACTAGACGTGCAGTGGGAGGGCCCAGCGCGAATTGTTCAGAAACTGTCGGACGTTAACTACGTGGTAAGTCTGCCAGGAAAGCGGAAAGCACAGCAAGTTTACCACTGTAATCTGCTCAAACCTTATAGACAAAGGGAAGCAGTGGTGTGCATGATGGTAAACGTTCCTGAAGAGCTTCCGGTCGAGCTTCCGGGACTAGGCACAGTGACGAACAGGGAAGACACCGGTCAAGTCATTAGTGACCTTATCAGTAAAGCACCGCTGTCGCCTGAGCAGAAAACCGAACTACACCAGCTATTACAAGAGTTTCAAGGTCTGTTCTCTGAGAGGCCTGGTAGGACTTCTGTACTTACTCATGATATAGAACTTACCTCCACAGAGCCAGTACGATCCAAGGCGTATCGGGTGTCACCCCGCCAGAGCAATATTATGGAGGCTGAGGTAAAGAAAATGCTACAGCTCGGTGTTATTGAGGCAGGTGAGAGTGATTATACCTCCCCTTTGATTTTAGTTGAGGTACCGGGCAAGGAACCTCGTCCTTGCGTCGACTACCGCAGGCTTAATTCCATCACTAAGGATCAAATTTATCCGATCCCTAACATCGAGGAGCGCCTTGAGAAAGTTAGTAGCGCTCAGTTTATTTCCACCCTAGATCTTGTCAGGGGTTATTGGCAGGTTCCACTTACAGAAGAGGCTAGTAGGTATGCGGCGTTCATTTCACCAATGGGAACATTCCGTCCTAAAGTGTTGAGTTTTGGTTTGAAGAACGCGCCATACTGTTTTTCAAGTCTCATGGATAAAGTGTTGCGGGGACAGCAAGAATTCGCTTTACCGTATCTAGACGACGTAGCGATATTCTCCGCATCCTGGTCTGAGCATATGACACACTTGCGGGCAGTGCTAACCCGCCTGCGCGAAGCAGGCTTGACAGTAAAGGCTCCTAAGTGCCAGTTAGCACAGGCCGAGGTTGTCTACCTCGGTCACGTGATTGGTCAGGGTCGTCGCCGCCCCTCTGAAATAAAAGTGGCCGCTGTGCGAGACTTTCCGCAACCGCGCACAAAGACCGATATTCGGTCGTTCTTAGGTGTCGCCGGCTACTATCAGAGGTACATCCCTAGGTACTCTGATATCGCGGCTCCCCTGACGGATGCTCTAAGAAAGACAGAGCCTCAAACAGTCGTCTGGGACGAGACAAAGGAAAGAGCTTTTAGCGCCCTAAAGAGTGCCCTAACAAGCCAGCCTGTGCTACGATCGCCAGACTATACAAAAGGGTTCATTGTTCAGTGCGATGCTAGTGAGCGAGGCATGGGCGTTGTACTGTGCCAACGGGAAAATGGAGAAGTAGAACACCCCGTCCTGTATGCTAGTCGTAAGCTGACCAGTCGTGAGCAGGCGTATAGCGCCACCGAGAAAGAGTGTGCATGTCTCGTGTGGGCCGTTCAGAAATTGTCATGCTATCTAGCCGGCTCGAGGTTTATCATTGAGACAGATCACTGCCCTCTCCAATGGCTGCAGACCATCTCTCCCAAAAATGGCCGCCTCCTGCGCTGGAGCCTCGCTTTACAACAATATTCCTTTGAGGTGCGTTACAAAAAGGGGAGTCTCAACGGTAACGCCGATGGCTTAAGTCGAAGCCCCTAACGTAGGAATCAGCCTCAAAATTGTTTGTTACTGATGTTTTTCTTCCTGAGGCAGGATTTTTTTTAACATATTGCTTTTGTTTAGTGTTTCAAAGTGATGATATGCTTTCTAGTGCAATTTTTCAATTTGTGGACGCGTTCTGAGTGATGCTAGACTACTGTAAGGAACTAGGCAGTGGTATAAAAAGGGGAAAGAGCCTGGCGGGGCTTAGTGAGGGTTGTGCCGTGCTTGCTGACTGAGCGGTTGAGTTTTCAGCGTAGTTCTAACGCTTGCCGGGAACGAGAACAAAAATGTGAACTCTCCCGAAGTCACTTTGCAGTGTCCCGTGCGAACCTGAACGAGAGAACGAGGCCTTCTCTGTGCGCTGCGCTCAAGAAACGTCAAGGGACGCCCGACTTCGGTTATGAGCATCATCGAGCGACATCCCTCCGGACAGCGGATGCAGTCCCCTGTCCATCGGGATCTCCTTTCCCCGGCGGGGCGGTCTGTTGCGTTTCGCCTGCGACACGTGGTTTTGCCGGCGCGACGGCGGCGGGGCGGCGGACATTTTGGCCCGATCGTCGTCACCGCAACACTCATCGCCAGGTGTTTCCAGGCGCGTCTGCGGCGATGCGACCGCCTAGGGATTTCGTTCCAGTCATTGTGCCCGAAACAGGCGAGGCCAAAGCAGGGATCTCCTTCCAGTTATTGGGCCCGAAACAGGCGATGCCAAAGCAGGGATCTCGTTCCAGTCATTGTGCCCGAAACAGGCGATGCCAAAGCAGGGACCATCTTCTCGTTACAGTCATTGTGTCCGACCGGCAGCGCCACGACAGTGTGCTGCGCAGCGCCACGACCAGGTGCTACGAGATCGTGCGCAGCGCCACGACATGGTGCTACGGCATCGCTACGACAGTGTGCGTCACCATTAGCCCATTGTACATTCACGTGCTCGTCTTTTGAGGGGTTCCTTCTTGCCCTCAACTGCGAGAGTATAAAAACAGCTGCCCCCGGACGCCAGAGGAGGGCTCCGATTTCTTCTGCTGAGTGAAGTGCTCTCCCGTCTCTCTACTTCGGTCAAACCTGACCGCCAACTCTTTGCGATGTTAAAATAAACAAGTTGTTTCGTTGTTACCTGTCGACTCATGCTTTGCCGGGACCTTCGGATGCTTGCAGTTGTACCCCAGGCCGCCAGGCCAACGCTACCCTTGGGGCTTGCGACCCAGGTACAACCACGGGCGTCAGCGCCGAGTTCCCAACAGATCGTACCAGCAGTCGGATCCAAATAACACCCACAGCGGGGGACCGGCCAAGAAGCGGACGGTACGTCTTAAAATAAATAAGAAGAAACGAAGAAATACGAGTACATATAAGAGTTGTCACCGTACGTAGCACCGATGCGCGAGAGAACACGTGCGCGTGCCGCAGTTTTCTTTAACGCCAAAGATGCAGCAACGAAATTGGCAAATTTATAGCATTTCATTAAGTGCGTGACGAAAGCTCGGCTTCACATAGACTTCAAGATCTGCGTTGAATGTGCCTAATTTCTTTTTTTTATATATATAGAGTGCAACCTGAACCATGCGCGCGACAAATTGTCGTTTCAGCTATACGTTCCTGCGGCCTCGTATAAAAAAGCCACGTGACACCGCAGAGAAGCGAACTTGCCGTGCGCGGAAGGGGTCTGACTAAAGATTATATATGATCGCGCGGCACGCAGGAAAGGGTGAAGAATAGTGCTGCAGAGCCTTCTTTTAATGACGAAGAAGAAACACACACAAAAAAGAAAAAGAGAAAGAGAAGCAAAAACGGGATGATAGAGGCAGCGATAGTTCTCAAGCTTTCGCCGCAGGGGATACCCACTGCGTTTTACCGATTGGTCTCGGCGGCTTCGTCGGCTGGACATTGTGGAGCGGGCAGCAGCGTCGGGGGCGTTTCGATTTGGCTCATTATTTCTCAGGGTCACCTCGCCGGCTTATTGCGCCTTGGTGTTGAAAAAGAAGAAAAGAATACGAAGAAGCAAAAGCAACTCCATAGCTAGGAAGAAAAGCCCGTATCGGCTTGAAGAATACTTAAACGTTGGCGAGACGCGAAGAAAGCGCAGCGAACGGCAACCATCGCCAGACCCTCCAGCGGGATGGCGTCATTGTGGCCGTACGCCTGTTGGCTGTGCTTCATTTCTTCCTGGTTTATTCGCGATATCGGACGTTTCTTGGATGGCTGGGAGAAAATGACTTCCTCAGTTTACGGTTAACATTTCTCATTCCGCGTTTCGATGGAATTGAAATAAAAAACTAGCGTTCCCGTAATTATATTTCAATGCGGGTTGAAAAACCACGGGTTGTCAAAAGTAATCTGCATCCCGCCACAACGCAATCCCTAATAACCCCCTGTAATGTTTCCGGACATGAAATCTCACAATTCTTTCTTTTTACTACCTTCCTCTCTCTTTCTTTCTTCCTTTCTTTGTTTGTTTATTTCATTCAGAGGTAGGTTGGTACCTTTACGATTCGCCACCTATTTCTCTTTTCTGACATGCTAGTTCTGCTGACAACTGTCACAACAAAAACAACGATCACAAAGAAAATACAAGGAAACATCAAATTTGCGTGCACCAAATGTAAGTGCTTACAGATTAGAAATGTTCATAGATTAATAACTTTTTTTCTTTCTTGCCTACTCTCTTCCCTCTTCCATATTTTTGTACATTTCTTTTTAATGTCTTCCAAGCTATTCCTTGCTTAGCCATGGCTCGTCTTCAATTGTGCGAAAGCATCGCCATTTCGCGTCTTGACTTGTGGGAATGAGCTCACGTCGGATTACAACACTGTTTATCTTAAACTGTGCGGGTTACGCTGCGTACCTTTAGAGAGAGGGTGATATATACCTGTTCGACCATAGTAAGTGTCGCCAATTATCAACAGACAAAAGGACTCCGAATGAAAGCAGGACCTCGGCCGAAACACCGAAATTAAGTGTTTTTGTTTTGTGGGAAGACTCCCACGTGGTAGAGGGAACTTAGTAGAGCTTGTGTATATATATATATATATATATATATATGCGCACATACATACTTACATACATACATACATGGAGTCGCTACTATGTACCACAATTTAAATATATGTACATGCCACGTTGCTGGACAGTACCAAGGTAATGCTGTTTACTGTCGCTTCGAGAGACTCAGATGATTTTTTGCATTCCACCTAATTACATAGTTAGTCGTAATTAATTAATCACTTAACTTCTCAAAAATTACAATTAGGGGACAAGTGTCAATGAGAAAATTTGAGAGCAACATGAAAAACTCCCGATACAGCTTTCTGTAGCTCAGCACGTGCTACATAAACGTGTTTTTCCAAGCGTGAAAAATGGCCGCGAATGCACGCAAACTGCCTCGAGCGCTCAGTCGCGCAGCAATGTTGAGTGCATTCGCGAGCTTCTTCCTGCATACATTTCCCGTAAAGATTACTGCTGCGCAAGCTGCTGTGGCGACGGCAGCTTGCGACGTGGGGAGGGACGTCCGTAGGTTTTCGTGTATGAAAGAACCAACCTAGCAAGTGATTTCAATGTTGTTGAAGCACTGCTATGAGCTGCGGCGTGCCCTCAAAGTTACCATTACTCCCATTACTCCCATTACTCTGAAGCAATAAGGCACTTCATATCCCCCTCAGCAGTTGTAGTGGTGGTTTCCAACAACTTCGCTGAACATCCACTTTCGTAGGGCCGCGATGGCGAGTCAATTCTTTCTTACTGGTTACCAAATCACATATGCTAGAAAGTATACTGAAATACCAAAGCAAATATAGGGGTGGTATTAGATGATGAGATTTGAAAATTCATTTGTTTCCAAGGAATACGTTATTTTATAGTGAAAGAAAGAGATATACCGCGGCAGTGAAACAAAAGTACAAAAAGAACATGCTTCATGCAGGACCGCATCTGTCAAACGTTTTGCCTGTATAACTAGCTTTACATTTGTTCAGTCTAGCAAATTGGCATCGAGTACAGCACGCCAGCATCTTAGTTGTCATGGCGACGCAAAGCAAGCTCGCAAAGCCTTACTCGATGTCAGGCTATACAGGGCGGCACACCGATTCGTCTTTATCACGTGCCGAGGTGCGCTACTGAAATATCGTGAAGCGTGACGAACAGGAGAGTCATGCACGCACTGCTCGAGTGCCTCTTCGCCCGGTTCATGAACACTTCCGGGCTGACACGTGACCCCCGGAGCGGGGGAACGGGAGCTGCGCCTTCACTCACCCTCTCGCTCGCTCATCCATCCATCAATCACCTCCGGTTTCCGGAGAAACGCAGAAACGAAGTTGCAACCACGATCCGTCAGCGGCCTGGCGGTAATTGTTTGCATGCGGAAACTCGACGCGGACCGTATTTCACCAGTCAAGACTTCCTTGGCATTCTCCGCGCTTCACCGATTCTACTATGCAGTGGAGCCAAGGCTTTAGGGTTCGTATTATCCGATCAACAGCGAGACTCGGTTGCGGGTTCCGGAGAAGGAGTTCTAGTAGGGCTCAACCACCGCGTGCGCTAATAATACTAAAAATTAATGCAAAAATCTAAAGTTTCACGTGCCCAAACCACGATATAAATCACGGGGCATTATGTATTGGGAGGCTCTGGATTAATTCTGACCACCTGGAGTTCTGTACCGCGTGCACCCAATGCATGGTACGTGGGCGTTTTATTTTTCTGCATTTCGCGCCCATCGAAATGCGGCCGCCGTGGTCGGGATTCGATCCCGCGTCCTCGGCTTCAGCAGCGCAACACTAAAGCCACCACGTAGGCTTCAAATAATTATTCCGCGAAACCAAAGACAACACGGATAAGGTGTGGATTTGGGCTACTTGAGACCAGTGGGTAACGGTAGACAACAAGGGAGGTATTCTGTTGAAGTCCATTTAATGGACTGTCCATTTAGGCCGCTGCTGATTGGCTGGGGCCGCTCGTATCCTCCTCGCTCGTACAACTAGTCAGCAGCGGCCGAAATGGACAGTCCACAAGGTGGACTCTTACAGAATACACCCCCCCCCCCCCCACCCCCAGGTTACCCGATACATGGCGACCCAGTCAGCAAAGGAATTATGGGTAGTACATCGATTTCCCTAATTGGATTGGATTGGATTGGAGAAACTTTATTTATGCCTGCAGTTGGGCGCTCGCGCGCCCCGACGAGGGCCTACGTCATCCTCGAAGGTGCCGTTACTCGGCGCGGGTCTCCGCTCGCCGTTGCCGGCTCGCTGGGTCCGTGCCTTTCGAGCGCCTCGAGGACCTGCTGGACGGCCCAGAGCTGATCGTCTCGGTCGTAGCTCTTCGCGGCTGCCTCGAGCCGCGGTGGGAGTGTTCTTGAGTTAGCGTCTTCTGGATATGTAATGCAGTCCCACAAGATGTGCGTGTAGTCTGCGGTCTCCCTCCGGCAGACTCTGCACATATCGGTCGGATATGTCTCGGGGTACATGCGATTCAACAGTTTCGGGCTCGGTAGCGATCCGGTCTGGAGCTGTCTCAGTACCACCGCCTCCGCTCGACTCAGTCTCGGGTGCGGGGGTGGAAGAGTCCTGCGAGCCAAGCGGTAGGCCTTCGTGATTTCCCTAAACTCCGTCCTTCTGGCTTCGAGTGACGGACTCGTGACTGCGCAAACTGACGTTTTCCCCTCAACATATTGCGTTTTGAATGCAAAACCTTCCCGCTCTAAGTTTACGCACATGTGAAGAAATTTATAGCCTTCGTTCCTCAAGAAAAAAGAAAACGACATACACGTTTCTTCGAAACTGACAAAGATAACGCCTAATAAACAAGTACACAAGAACGCATGAAGCCACGAGCACGAAGATAAGACAAATCCACGTTTCACCACAAGTCACTCCCGCGGCAGCTGGGCGATGGCAGCACGTGCGGAGTTACCACCAGTAATTTTTGTCGGAACCTATACGCCTGACGCGAGTCCGTTACTGCCACGGTGCTGCACGGAATTACCCAGAGTATACCCACAGGCTGTTGTGACGTTTGCCTCTCTCTATCCACATACTGTGTTTCCTGTTGACAGCCTCGGTGCTTCCTTCCTTGCGAACCCTTGGATTGAATGCTCGAGTATCTACGGCTCAGGTTGCTAGCTGCCTCCGAAACTTCGGAAAGAGAACAGGCTTTTCTCCCGTCTGCTGCTGGCGTGATTCTGTTCTTGAACCCACGTATCGGGGAGGTATACGACGTGAACAACTGCAGTCTATGCGTGGGTGACGAGAGCTCGGGCCGCTCTTTCCGCAGCCAGTTTGTTTGCAGGCGTTGATCCATCACAGGAGTCGATTGAATGCGCTATAGGGCCGGCCTCGCTGCTTGAGAGATTGATTGCGGCGAATAGTTGGCGGAATTCGCCTAGCTTGGTACTGAGCCAGTGGTGCTCACAGTTGCGTATTTGCTTGGTTGACATTGAAAGCCGTTATTCGGGAGTGCACGCACCCGGGCGTCACCGTTCGAGCAGCGCTCGCAACATTGAGCTGTCGCGCTTGATGCCTCCTGCGGATTCGTAATCACTAGCAGGACGTTTTCGATGGCAGCGTGCTTCTCGTACTTAGCTTACAAAGGATTGGCTGCTTCGTGGGGTTATGGCTAAAGGAGCGCGGCGCCTAAATGTTGCCCAGGCGGATGACATGCCTTAATGAAGTAGCGAGCTGCATCGCGGCAAAGTGCATGTGAAACGATAAATGGCATCGTTCGGATTGGTTTCGTATACAAATGGTGGCGGTTGCTATTGTTGTGAGCGATGCCCACGCGATCACTTGAAGAGAGACGCCGCTGCTGCTGGAGAAGGTGAAGGTACATACATATATATACATATATATATATATATATATATATATATATATGCACGTACATACGTCTTCTTGCAGAACACATGAAAAAGCAGACGCTTTCCGAGGAAAGTTGCCTCGCCGCTTTAGTGGCGCGGCCAGAATACGAAAGAGCCCTCACGCTACGAGCACCCGCATAAATTCCAACTTCGAGAGCCATCCATTCATGTCACGCGGCCATAGGGACGCACTGCGCGGCACGGCAACACTGCCGACGACTATACGCGGCCACAGGCGCGGCGCTGTGTACAAACGGGCTACCGCTGCGTAGTGACGCAGCTTGGACTTCGCATCGCCGCCGCTGATCTACGGCACTGCCTTCCTCCAGGCTCGATCTGGAATTATATAGCGCTATTACTTGCGCTGTCAGTGAATTAATTTGTCCGGTCGGTAGCAAACACATTACGCGGTCTTTGGGATAAGCTGTAGGCCACTGCAACTTTTTTACACTCGCTCGAGAGAGGGTGCGCGTCTTTTTAGTTGTTGCTGTTTTTGTTGTAAGGTTCGTGAAGCGTATACACACACACACACATACATTTTGAAAATCCTTCTTCCCAGACGGGTTGCCGCGACACTTTAGGGTTGATCCTTCTTTATAGATCCGTAACGGAGCGGGTTACGCAGGCGAACGACCTTGATGCCGCCGGCGGTGCGAAAACATGGGCCACGTTTGCTCGAACCATGGGGTTTTCTGCTGCGGCGAATAAGACTGGCGAACTGTTCTTCCCGCACACAAATTAAGTGTTCTTCGCATCCGCTGCAGGGTAGCTTAGTGACTATGGTGTTGCGGCTGCATGAGCTTGAGCTTGTGGGTTCGATCCTTAACGTGGCGGCCGCATTTCAATAGAAACCGAGCTGATCAAAGTTAATACAGAGTGACGGCGTGCCCAATGATCGGATTGCGGTTTTCGCACGTAAGATTCCAGAATTCATTTATCATTAATTCCGCATTGGAAATCTGCTGTCTGATAGGCTGTCTGCTGACAATATCTATAAAGACGTAAGCTTATGACCTTGCAATTACTGTGCCCTAAATACAAACAAAATGAGACAAATCACATAAATGGAATTTTCTGATAAGACAAGAGAATCTATAACCTAGAGAAAGTTCTAAAGCACTCTGAATAAATCTTGTCAGGTTATGCACTGGTGAAGCGAACGGAGGGCTTATGGCTGAAGGAGGTGCGACTGTTGGCATAACTGGTGATCAGAAAAAGAAAACAATATCGCAGATTATCGTGGGCGTCGACTATGAGAACGTAACTGGCTTCTATAAACGCTATGTGAGCGAATGTAAGAGCAAAATGAATTATACCAGCAGTGTGCTAGACCAGTCTGCTGCGTGTCGTGTTGCAAGGTGAGAGAGGGATCGAAAAAAAAGACAGTTGCCTTGAGTAGCCACCTTAAATGCTTATTACGAGTGTGTATTATTTTCTACATGTGCTTCGTAAGACTGCACAAACTGAGCCAACTCTGTATGCTAACAATTGCTCGTCGTTTCCGTTGGTCTTTATGCGCTGAGTGTTATTTGTTCCTGAGCAGCGAAACTGATTGTTGTCTCGCCGTTTAAGTATTGAATATATGTTTACGGTGCCAAAGAACAATGGCCCTTGGGCAATGGGAAACATGCTAATTTAGTGTTTTCAACGAGGCAACTTTGTTTATTTTTTTGCTTTTTAGGCCTGTAGTAAGACGTAAACACTTCCACATAAGGAACAATTGCTCCATTGAGCAAGAACCTCGTCAGCTATATCCGGCTGCCGTTTGGGGGCGCAAAAAAAAGAAAAAGAAGCGCTAAATAAATAAACAACCACGCAAAATAGTTTACCGGGAACGTTTTACTCCATTCTTTCACAACAGTAAGTGACAACGCCGTAGTTGCTGGTTGCGTGTCTTCTCAATATAGACGTCTAGGACGTTACCTTTTCGCACACCGACACTGGCGAACTGTAACGGTATAATCTGAACGTATTTCGCACGCTTTGAGCAAGAAATAGTCTCGTGGCGGCGCCTTTTTTAACCACAGGCCTCCCCAGCAAAGAGAAGGTCATTCAGGGAGGCTTAATGGTTTAGCCTACACAAGGCTTGGGGCCCCTCCCGTCTGTTCGTTGCGGAAGAAAGGAAAGAGAAAAGCAGAAGGCAGGGAGGCTAACCAGAATACCGTCTGGTTGGCTACCCTACACCACTGAGCTGCTAATGGTGTCAATAGTGCTGAGTTACAGGGCGGCGAAATTATGTTCAGTGCGGCATGTTAACACTTATCTACTGCTTCAATAATGCGTTTGTGCAGGACACGTGAGGATCGATGCTTGATTGCCCCAAGCGAAGGTTTAAAAAGGTTCCGAGCTTTCGGTGCCATTGGCCTAATCTCGCGAGCACCTGCAGGCGGGAAAACTGACGCCGCAATTTTAAGAACCATCTGGCTGTGTTCTTCTTTTCTGTGGGTTTCCTCAAGCTCGAATAGCGGTGTAGGTTAAAGATTTGGCCATTAGCGCTTATAACCAGTGGCGTTGCGATAACCCACCATCAGGAAGACATTTAGAGCTGAGCAAGCTTTCCAATGGCTCAAAAGCGGACTATGTGCAGACAAGGCGCGCCTGCAGACGAGCCGTATTTGCAGACAAGGCCTGCCTTTCTCGAATGCCGCTTCTGTGACAAGGTCACGTGGTGAGACGCTAGAAATGGACGATGATACTCATTTCGAGCTGTGGTTTTCGTTATGTCGCCCGGATGATCAATACAAGGGTCTCGACCGCATACGAAAAGAGAGAGAGAGAGCAAGAGCGAGATCTTTCTGAAAAAAGAACCTTACTTCGTCATAACAAAGGATGCAGGAAGCCGCAATAAGCTGCGATCGTCCAGCGTTTGTTTGCCGAAGGTGTTAGAGCTTTAAAGGCGTTTAAGGAGTTTAAGGCCATCGAACACCGCTAATGCCCCCCCCCCCCTTTCTTTTGTAACTTCGCAGCCCATGTGGGCGCAAAGACTGACGCCCACATATGAATTCGAAATCTGGCTCTTTCAGGTGAAATGCGAAGCTGTCACATGCTAGTATTTTGGTTGCGAGTTGAAACATCGCAAATGTCGTCCGACGCATAAAACACTCCGTCGGTCACATCAACCCATATGAAGCATTACCGGTTCGAGGTGCGAAGTCCCATTCTTTAGATGAGTGTGCAGATTGAACATAGTAATGAGCGATCGATTTCGCCGACATAGCGCTATTGAAGTTCACCTGTAAAGTACGGTACACGATCGTGTTGTTGGGTGTGGTCCACATCAGAATGCTGCCCCCACAGTGGCTGGTCAATTAAGTGCCAAAAACGCCACAGCTAGTAAGACGTTGTGGCGGGCTGATGTGACTGATTGATCGATCGATCGATTTATTTATTTATTTATTTATTGTTTGATTGATTGACTTAACTTATCATGCAGGGCAATACTGGGGCTATTAGGGAGTCTGTGCAGTGAAGCGGGGACGGAGAAGTGGTGGGGGGGGGGGGGCGGGCGGGCTGCTCCGCGGACACATTTTGATTACCTAGGGTTCTTTAACGTGCACCTACGTGCAAGTGCGCGTGCGTTCTCTACCTTCGTCCCCGTCTAATTAATACGGCATCCACCGCGACTGGGAATCGGAACCCCGACTTCCTGCCCAGCGCGGAACGCGATCAGCCACTTGGACAGTGCGCCTATTTACTGCGCGGCGCGTTCCCACGCAAGGTTCGTGTAGTTGCCACGAAAGGGTCGTGGTCGCCCGGGAACCACAAACACATGCGCTGCACAAAACGCGCCAGGGAAGCGACGCCACTTATACAGCCTCACCTATATAGCTTAACAACGCTGTGCTTCCTCGAGGCCCATCGGCAATACGTAGCATACCTCGGAACCGTGGCAGCCAGCGGCGTCGATTCGGCTACGCGCTCTTTCTCAGCCGAGAACAGGGTAACGGCGGTAGCACGCACAGCAGTGCACTTGTAAAGAGAGTGTTGCCGCGGCGCCAATTAAGAACCAACGCACGCGGCTATACAAGCGACAAGTGGCGCCTCGGGTCACGTGGCGTTCCGGTGTGATGCGCGCGCGCGCATGCACTGTAAAACACATGCTCCCGCCGCGCCCTCTCTCCCGCCACGACGACACTGTAATCGCGGCCTCGAGGCATGCCCACATCCGTGACGCGGAGGAGCGGTAAAGAAAGATGTATTGCCGATAACGAAGCAGTCCATTTAACGCACCGCGTTGCCCAGACGTACCTCTTTAAATGCTGCGCGCTGAGGGATCGTGCGAACCCGTGTATAATATATCGCGCGCGTGCTTCTACGTGTCACGCGAAGGCAGTATACTGAGGCCTTGCAGCAGCCCGGCCTATTACCGAGCCCTTCGCTGCCTAATTAACGCTGCGTAGCCCGCGTATGCTCTCTGCAGTGTATAGCTGGCCCAACGGCATCACGCTCGCCTCTCTGCGTGTAATGCTTCCTTCGGTGACGCCACAGGCGATAAAGAGAGGAGACGCGATATGAGGGGAGTGTTTTACGGCGAAGCTGTATATGGCTAGTTTCCAGCGGACCGATGTCCGTAGACCAAAAACCGTGGGCCGATCCCGAAGATAGTGCAACACCACGGGCCGACCCGCGGTGGAGGTGAAACAGGCCAACTTGAAAAAAGAAGTTTAATATCTTGGGTACAAATACAACCCGTATCAGATATTAAGCTGATGAGAAGAGATACTACACTTTGACCCTCCTCGGCCATGTCTACGTTCGCGCCACCCTCTCTTTGTCGGCGTTCCAAGCCCTTGCGTTTCTCCTTTCCTTCTGCTCTCCCCTGGTGGTGGTGGTGCCGCGGAAACGTCACGCGTGTCTAGTTTCCTCCAGCTGCTCGTGGCGGCGTTCCTGCCGTCCACGCGAATGTATATAAAAATCGCGGTAAACGAGTCGGTACCCTTGTGTGTATCTCCCCGAGGTTTGGCGTGTCGTTGGTCTCGCCGAGGGGAGCGGGCAAATTTCGGAGACAGCGAATAGCATATTGGTCCGATCGCGGAAATGGCGTAATCGAAACAGAACCAATCCTGGAAATCGTTCGTTCAAAAGCACCAGTATGCCTTGGTGGGCCAATCCTGTAGCAGACTTGCAACATGCTTAACTAGCGCAAAAGAAAGATGTGAGACGGAGTCTAGATGCACGCAGGACGCGACGCTATAGCGTCCTGCATCTTGTATAGTGTTTCTTGTATATAGCCAAAAGCTTTGTCAGGCCACACGGCCTTGAGCTTCTGCTTCCGCTTTGTTGTAAACAGGACAGATAAATACATCACTAAATCCAAATTTCCATCGTGCTGAAGTGGGGGCAGCAGATGATGGCGTTATTTTTATCCAATGCAAGAAGGCTTATAGGCTACCTCGAGGCACCCTCCTCCTCATTCCCTTCCGCATTACCCATCGTGTGGGATAGCAGTCTGAATGCAAGAAACGTTCGTGCACCTCGGCTTAGGTGAGCCTCAACTGGCCTCAGCCATATGTCCCTGGCGTTCAAATTTAATCCGGAGCGCTCGCCCACTGCATCCATCTACGGCCCGAGTGTTTCATTGGGTTGGTGCACTCCCATGAATGGATCAACCAAACATTTTCATCACGAAGTCGAGAGAAGTCAAAGATATCACGGTGAGCAATAAAGAAGTTTTATCACGCCCAGACATCGATGTAAACAAACAGCGCTAAATTGAATTTGATTGTGATTTCTGTATATTAACGTAAATCACTATTAAAAAACTTATGTAGGTTGGCACTGGGTTTATCTTCCACCTGCTTCGTCCACGTTGACGCTTTATCCCTGAGTTTTCCACCAACGTCATGTGGTTACCAATCGGTCCTACTGAAACATAGGCTTCCGCGAATCTTCCACCCATCGTTAGCTGTGTCGCTGGTGCTGCTTTGCTCGCCTCACTCGGTGAGCGCGCAAACCGAGAAACATCCGAACTTGGCGAGATAAGTCGCGCGAGGAACGGGAGGACGCGAGAACCTTGTTGCGCCTCCTCCTTTCTCGTTCAGCCGGGTTGCCTTCTCGCAGGAGCAGCAGCGCCTCCGCGGGCCCGTGAGAGTTGTCAGCAGAGAGCGGGAGTTGTGGAATGCCAAACAGGCTGCTGTCCAAAAGAAAGAAAGAAGGAAGGAAGGAAGGAAAGAAAGAAAAATACAAATGTGGCCCTTCTCTCTCCTAGCTTCAAACCTGCCCGCAGGGCACCGCTGTTTACGTCGTTCTCTCCGTCTATATTTTTGCTTGTGCCTTCACTACTCCGCTATTAGGTTTGTTTTCCCCTCTGTTTACGTTTGGCGCATGCGTCCGCGGTCTCGCCCTCGCCGCGCATTCCCCTCCCGCTTTTCTCTCTTTCTCTCATTATTTCTTCGTTCGTTCCTCTCTCTCTCTTTCTGTTTTTCTGCCTTCCGTCCTCTCGCAGCTGCCCTCGCAGGTCGCGTGCGATTCGCGCGATGATCGCGTTCGGAGCGCGTGGTCGGTCAACTCAGCCGCGACGCGTGCCTTTTAATGTTGGGCGCTTTGCATTTAGCATATCCGTGCACTCGATGGGAGGCTCCCATTCACACACGTGGTGCTGCTAGTATGTATGTATGTATGTATGTATGTATGTATGTATGTATGTATGTATGTATGTATGTATGTATGTATGTATGTATGTATGTATGTATGTATGTATGTATGTATGTATGTACGTACGTATGTATGTATGTATGTATGTATGTATGTATGTATGTATGTATGTATGTATGTATGTATGTACGTATGTATGTATGTACGTATGTATGTATGTATGTATGTATGTATGTATGTATGTATGTATGTATGTATGTATGTATGTATGTATGTATGTATGTATGTATGTATGTATGTATGTATGTATGTATGTATGTGTGTGTGTATGTATGTATGTATGTATGTATGTATGTATGTATGTATGTATGTATGTATGTATGTATGTATGTATGTATGTATGTATGTATGTATGTATCAGAAGAATCAGAATCAAAAATTTATTATTAGAAGTTGGGTCACAATTACAAGTACTTAGTATGCAGAAGGAGGTCCCACAGTCAAAGACTGTATCGGGACCTCCTGTACAAGAACGGTTATTGTAGTTAACATCTAAAGGCAACAACAGCATATAATAAGGAAATATACAAGCAACAAGAAAAGAACGGTTGCAGAACAAAATACATGATTGAATACAAAAAATAACAAGGTTTAGCATATCTCATGGTAGCAGCAAAATTGTGCGCGAACAAAATACCAGCAGTTTATTTACAACAACAAAAGAAAGAAAAGTATGTATGTATGTATGTATGTCTGTATGTATGTATGTATGTATGTATGTATGTATGTATGTATGTATGTATGTACGAAGTTTAATTTTAAACTGAACTCGAAGGAAGCAAACTTGATAAAAGTCTAGTGTTCGTGTCGCCCTATTGAATTTCGCCTTCTTTTCTGGCATGCGTACGCACTTCATGTACACCCCGGTGAATCTGTCGGGGAGTATAGGGGGACTAACCAAGTAAGCGCAGGTTACGGAACCAACAATTCACTCCTGCAAGAAGTGTTGCTAATACTCCCACTACCCTGCTCCGGCAGGGAGTACAGGACGGCTATCTGAAGATTACTTGAATATGAGGACTATAACAAAAGGTGCTGCTAACAATCACTCCCCTACTCTGGCAGTGAGCATAGGCCAGCCGAAAAGTAGTTATTCTGGGACCGAGTTACTCCAGCAAGAGTTTTTACTAACACCCCTACTCTCATGCGCCGTTGGGGAGTAGGAGGACTATTCCAGTAAGAGCTAATTATGGGATCAACAAGGCTCCCACAAAATTATTTGCTAGCACTGCTACTCCCGTGCTCCATCTAGAAGTACAGGAAGACTCTTGGATGGGGAGTTAAATATGGGAACAGTTACTCTAACAAATCGTGTTGTTAGCACTCCTACATTCCAAAAACAGTTGCCCCTTTGCGATGTATATTTGCCAGACAAGGATAATCGTCATCTGTCTTGTCCGCATTCTTTTTCTTTAACGCTGCGAACCCCGTACTTCCAAATCACGAACGACATGCGCGCCATCAGCATGTCAGAGTATTCTCGACAGGAAATTAACGAGCGCAGCGTTTTCAAGAAAGGGAACGCAAGCAAGGGAGATGACGATTATCATTGTATGGCAAATACACACCCCAAAGGGTGCAACTGTTTTTAGAGTGTACTTTCCTTCCCTAGCCGTGAGTATATGACTATCAAAAACGTAGGTAATATGCCAACGAGTTATTCGCGTGAAAGCTGCTGCTAACGTGCTACACCCTTGCTCCGTCGGCAAGATAAGATGACTATTCAAGGACAGATTAATTATGGGATCAACATTTGCTCCCACAAAATGGTTTGTTAACACTGCTACTTCCTGCTTCATCGAAAAGTAAGCGACGGCTATTCGACGGGGAGTTAAGCATAGGCCTGTTGCGTTTCGCCTGCGACACGTGGTTTTGCCGGCGCGACTGCGGCGGGGCGGCAGACATTTTGGTCCGATCGTCGTCGCCGCAACACTCATCGCCAGGTGTTTCCAGGCGCGACTGCGGCGATGCGACCGCCTAGGGATCATCCTCGCATTCCAGTCATTGTGCCCGAAACAGGCGATGCCAAAGCAGGGATCTCATTCCAGTCATTATGCCCGAAACAGGCGATGCCAAAGCAGGGATCTCATTCCAGTCATTGTGCCCGAAACAGGCGATGCCAAAGCAGGGACCATCCTCTCATTACAGTCATTGTGTCCGACCGGCAGCGCCACGACAGGGTGCTACGAGATCGTGCTCGACATGGTGCTACGGCATCGCTACGACAGTGTGCGTCACCATTAGCCCATTGTACATTCACGTGCTCGTCTTTTGAGGGGTTCCTTCTTGCCCTCAACTGCGAGAGTATAAAAACAGCTGCCCCCGGACGCCAAAAGGAGGGCTCCGATTTCTTCTGTTGAGTGAAGTGCTCTCCCGTCTCTCTACTTCGGTCAACCTGACCGCCAACTCTTTGCGATGTTAAAATAAACAAGTTGTTTCGTTGTTACCAGTCGACTCATGCTTTGCCGGGACCTTCGGATGCTTCCAGTTGTACCCCAGGCCGCCAGGCCAACGCTACCCTTGGGGCTTGCGACCCAGGTACAACCACGGGCGTCAGCGCCGAGTTCCCAACCGATCGCACCAGCAGTCCGATCCAAACATCTGGTTGCCAGCGGTGAGATCGCCTCCGACTTCAAACAACTGTCTGCCAGCGGTGAGATCGCGACAACGGAGGCCAGCAGCGAAGAGATGCAGTTGACGGTATGCTGAGCAGCTCAACGACGATCCGGGAGCAGTGCAACGAGCCCTGTGTGACGACTGGTTGCCTGCAGCGGAACGACTGCGCGGAATTCCTGCCTGCGAGGTTTGGTGAGTGCGGGACTTTCTTCTTCTGAGCTTTGCCAGGCTTTTGTTAGTGTCAGAAACAGAGCTGGTAATTGTGGTTGTCGTTGCTGCCGGGTTAGTTTGCGGCAAGACAATAGTAAGCAGTAGAGAAAGCAGCATTCAGAGCAGCCATGGATTTGAAGTCGTTGCGCAAACCGAAATTGTTGGAGCTTGCAAGAGAGTTGGGTCTGGATGTCTCAGACAAACTAAGAAAACCTGAACTGCTAAAGGCTATTCTTGAGTTAGAGGCTGAGGATGACGAGCTGTCGGAATGCCTTGAGACTATTGAGGAGAGGTCAAAAAGACAGGAGCGCGAACTTAAAGAACAGAAAGAAAAAGAAGAGCGCGAACACGCTTTGGAAATGAAGCGTCTCGAGGTAGAGATGGAACGCGCTCGTAATGGAAGTCAGGCACACGGTGCAGGAGAACGAGTATTGTTCAAAATGACTGACCTGATGCGGCCGTTTAAGCTTGGAGAGGACATTGGTTTGTTCCTGGTTAACTTTGAGCGAACGTGCGAGAAGCAGGGGTTCTCTCGGGAAACGTGGCCACAGCGCTTGCTCACTTTGTTACCCGGCGAGGCGGCCGACGTAGTCGCTCGCTTGGATAGAGAGGAGGCAGAGGATTTCGACAAAGTAAAATCGAGTCTGCTAAAAAAGTACCGGCTGTCTGCGGAGGCGTTCCGTCGGAAGTTTCGGGAAAATGAGAAAGGCAAAAGTGAGTCATATACAGAGTTTGCGTATAGGCTTATGTCGAACATGCAGGAGTGGCTCAAAGAAGAGAAAGCGTTTGGTGACCACGATAAAGTTCTGCAGTGTTTCGGGCTAGAACAGTTTTATAGTCGGTTACCGGAGAACGTGCGATACTGGGTCTTGGATAGGCCAGACGTTTGTACGGTGGCTAAAGCCGCTGAGCTAGCCGAGGAGTTTGTGACGCGTCGGGCTCGCGGAGCTAAGGACGGTCAAAAGGGTGAATTTGGCTCGAAGTTTGAGAGGCCGAAGTTCACACCCATGAGATTAAAGGGGGACACGCGTAGTGCGGATGCGAGTGAAAGCAGTCCGACCAGACGTAAAGAGACGGCGGCAGCCAAACGCAGAAAGCGGTTCGAGATGAGGCGAGCGGGCGTTTGTTATACGTGCCAGAAGCCGGGTCACTTTTCGGCGCAGTGTCCGGAAACAACACCAAAAGTTGTGTTTTTTTCAATAGGCAGCACTGACGAGAACATGAAGCTTCTCGAGCCTTACATGCGAGACCTCCTCGTGAACGGGAAAGAGTGCCGAGTGCTTCGCGATTCCGCAGCTACGATGGATGTAGTTCACCCGTCTTACGTAGAACCCCATATGTTCACGGGCGAGTGCGCGTGGATCAAGCAAGCCGTGGAAGCTCATAGCGTGTGTCTGCCAGTAGCAAAGGTGCTTATTGAAGGACCTTTCGGAGCGCTTGAGACGGAGGCGGCAGTGTCATCTATGCTGCCCCCCCAGTACCCGTACCTATTTTCAAACAGGTCCGATCACCTCCTGCGCGAGAAGGGGCTTTTGTTTGGTGAAGCTAGTGTTCAGGCCTTAACCAGATCGAAGGTTCGGGAGCTCGCTGCAAAGGCGGTAGTTGCGGGGCCGACGTTATCAAACAACGAAAAAGGGTCAGAGGCGCAGCAAGCTGATATTCAGAGCACGCCCGAACTGAATAAAATTGAGTCTGTAGCGTTGAAGGCGCCAGATACTGGAGAGGAAAATCCCGATTCGGGAAAGTTAGAAGAGCTATCTACTGATTTGCTCATCGCGCCTACGTCAGACGGACTTGATAGGTTGCTAAAAGTCAGCCGGTCGGCTTTGATAGCCGAGCAAAAAAAGGATGACAGCCTGGAAAACGTGCGCTGCAATGTCAAAGAAGGTATCGCCAGGAAAACTGCGCGTTTTGTGGAAAGAGGGGGAGTCCTGTACCGGAAGTATCTAGACCGAAGAGGAGTGGAGTTCGATCAGCTGATCGTGCCTCAATGCTATCGTCAGGATCTGTTGCGCTTGTCGCATGGGGGTTCGTGGTCCGGACACCTAGGAGTTAAGAAAACTAAGGACCGTCTCTTGCAAGAGTACTATTGGCCAGGGTGTTTTCGGGACGCAGACCATTTCGTGAGGACATGTGACACTTGTCAGCGGGTGGGCAAACCAGGGGACAAATCGAGGGCGCCGTTGAAATTGGTACCTATCATTACGGAGCCTTTTAGACGGCTCGTTATTGATACTGTGGGACCTCTGCCGGTAACAGCCACGGGGTACAGACACATTTTGACTGTGATCTGCCCAGCGACAAAGTTCCCTGAAGCAGTGCCGCTTAAAGAACTCAGCTCAGTTGAGATAGTTAATGCACTACTGTCCATATTTGCGCGAGTTGGTTTTCCTGCGGAAATCCAATCAGATCAGGGCACAGTGTTTACTAGCGCTTTGACGACAACTTTTCTCGAAAGGTGTGGGGTAAAGCTGCTACACAGCTCAGTGTACCACCCACAGTCGAATTCCGTTGAGAAGCTCCACTCCGTCATGAAGCGCGTGTTGAGAGCGTTGTGTTTTGAACATCGAACTGACTGGGAGCTGTGTCTGCCTGGGGTGATGTTTGCTTTAAGGACCGCGCCGCATGCGGCTACGGGGTTTTCGCCAGCTGAACTGGTGTACGGTCGCTCGCTTCGATCTCCGCTTCGCATGCTTCGAGAATCGTGGGAAGGTAGGGGCGACGACCCAGTCGTGGTGGAGTACGTGCTTAAGCTCCTCGAACGCTTAAGAAGGGCACAGGAGTTGTCAGGTGAAGCAATGACAAAGGCCCAGCAGAGGGCCAAGGTTTATTATGATCGGACAGCCAGGGCCCGTCGTTTTGAGGTTGGCGATGAGGTCATGATATTGCGCACATCGCTAAACAACAAACTAGACGTGCAGTGGGAGGGCCCAGCACGAATTGTTCAGAAACTGTCGGACGTTAACTACGTGGTAAGTCTGCCAGGAAAGCGGAAAGCACAGCAAGTTTACCACTGTAATCTGCTCAAACCTTATAGACAAAGGGAAGCAGTGGTGTGCATGATGGTAAACGTTCCTGAAGAGCTTCCGGTCGAGCTTCCGGGACTAGGCTCAGTGACGAACAGGGAAGACACCGGTCAAGTCATTAGTGACCTTATCAGTAAAGCACCGCTGTCGCCTGAGCAGAAAACCGAACTACACCAGCTATTACAAGAGTTTCAAGGTCTGTTCTCTGAGAGGCCTGGTAGGACTTCGGTACTTACTCATGATATAGAACTTACCTCCCCAGAGCCAGTACGATCCAAGGCGTATCGGGTGTCACCCCGCCAGAGCGATATTATGGAGGCTGAGGTAAAGAAAATGCTACAGCTCGGTGTTATTGAGGCAGGTGAGAGTGATTATACCTCCCCTTTGATTTTAGTTGAGGTACCGGGCAAGGAACCTCGTCCTTGCGTCGACTACCGCAGGCTTAATTCCATCACTAAGGATCAAATTTATCCGATCCCTAACATCGAGGAGCGCCTTGAGAAAGTTAGTAGCGCTCAGTTTATTTCCACCCTAGATCTTGTCAGGGGTTATTGGCAGGTTCCACTTACAGAAGAGGCTAGTAGGTATGCGGCGTTCATTTCACCAATGGGAACATTCCGTCCTAAAGTGTTGAGTTTTGGTTTGAAGAACGCGCCATACTGTTTTTCAAGCCTCATGGATAAAGTGTTGCGGGGACAGCAAGAATTCGCTTTACCGTATCTAGACGACGTAGCGATATTCTCCGCATCCTGGTCTGAGCATATGGCACACTTGCGGGCAGTGCTAAGTGTGCTCCTAAGTGCCAGTTAGCACAGGCCGAGGTTGTCTACCTCGGTCACGTGATTGGTCAGGGTCGTCGCCGCCCCTCTGAAATAAAAGTGGCCGCTGTGCGAGACTTTCCGCAACCGCGCACCAAGACCGATATTCGGTCGTTCTTGGGTGTCGCCGGCTACTATCAGAGGTACATCCCTAGGTACTCTGATATCGCGGCTCCCCTGACGGATGCTCTAAGAAAGACAGAGCCTCCAACAGTCGTCTGGGACGAGACAAAGGAAAGAGCTTTTAGCGCCCTAAAGAGTGCCCTAACAAGCCAGCCTGTGCTACGATCGCCAGACTATACAAAAGGGTTCATTGTTCAGTGCGATGCTAGTGAGCGAGGCATGGGCGTTGTACTGTGCCAACGGGAAAATGGAGAAGTAGAACACCCCGTCCTGTATGCTAGTCGTAAGCTGTCCAGTCGTGAGCAGGCGTATAGCGCCACCGAGAAAGAGTGTGCGTGTCTCGTGTGGGCCGTTCAGAAATTGTCATGCTATCTAGCCGGCTCGAGGTTTATCATTGAGACGGATCACTGCCCTCTCCAATGGCTGCAGACCATCTCTCCCAAAAATGGCCGCCTCCTGCGCTGGAGCCTCGCTTTACAACAATATTCCTTTGAGGTGCGTTACAAAAAGGGGAGTCTCAACGGTAACGCCGATGGCTTAAGTCGAAGCCCCTAACGTAGGAATCAGCCTCAAAATTGTTTGTTACTGATGTTTTTTTTCCTGAGGCAGGATTTTTTTTAACATATTGCTTTTGTTTAGTGTTTCAAAGTGATGATATGCTTTCTAGTGCAATTTTTCAATTTGTGGGCGCGTTCTGAGTGATGCTAGACTACTGTAAGGAACTAGGCAGTGGTATAAAAAGGGGAAAGAGCCTGGCAGGGCTTAGTGAGGGTTGTGCCGTGCTTGCTGACTGAGCGGTTGAGTTTCAGCGTAGTTCTAACGCTTGTCGGGAACGAGAACAAAAATGTGAACTCTCCCGAAGTCACTTTGCAGTGTCCCGTGCGAACCTGAACAAGAGAACGAGGCCTTCTCTGTGCGCTGCGCTCAAGAAACGTCGAGGGACGCCCGACTTCGGTTATGAGCATCATCGAGCGACATCCCTCCGGACAGCGGATGCAGTCCCCTGTCCATCGGGATCTCCTTCCCCCGGCGGGGCGGTCTGTTGCGTTTCGCCTGCGACACGTGGTTTTGCCGGCGCGACTGCGGCGGGGCGGCAGACATTTTGGTCCGATCGTCGTCGCCGCAACACTCATCGCCAGGTGTTTCCAGGCGCGACTGCGGCGATGCGACCGCCTAGGGATCATCCTCGCATTCCAGTCATTGTGCCCGAAACAGGCGATGCCAAAGCAGGGATCTCATTCCAGTCATTATGCCCGAAACAGGCGATGCCATAGCAGGGATCTCATTCCAGTCATTGTGCCCGA
Organism: Dermacentor variabilis; assembly: GCF_050947875.1. Taxonomy (NCBI): domain Eukaryota; kingdom Metazoa; phylum Arthropoda; class Arachnida; order Ixodida; family Ixodidae; genus Dermacentor; species Dermacentor variabilis. Next base: position 16,815,102 of record NC_134578.1, on the reverse strand, counting down.
AACAGGCGATGCCAAAGCAGGGACCATCCTCTCATTACAGTCATTGTGTCCGACCGGCAGCGCCACGACAGGGTGCTACGAGATCGTGCTCGACATGGTGCTACGGCATCGCTACGACAGTGTGCGTCACCATTAGCCCATTGTACATTCACGTGCTCGTCTTTTGAGGGGTTCCTTCTTGCCCTCAACTGCGAGAGTATAAAAACAGCTGCCCCCGGACGCCAAAAGGAGGGCTCCGATTTCTTCTGTTGAGTGAAGTGCTCTCCCGTCTCTCTACTTCGGTCAACCTGACCGCCAACTCTTTGCGATGTTAAAATAAACAAGTTGTTTCGTTGTTACCAGTCGACTCATGCTTTGCCGGGACCTTCGGATGCTTCCAGTTGTACCCCAGGCCGCCAGGCCAACGCTACCCTTGGGGCTTGCGACCCAGGTACAACCACGGGCGTCAGCGCCGAGTTCCCAACCGATCGCACCAGCAGTCCGATCCAAACAGGCCCCACAGTAACTCTCGCAAAAGGTGTGGTTAGCACTCCTGCTTCCCTGCTCCGGCATCACCGTTTCCGAAGAGGAGTTAAAGTGGAGCTAAGAATCACACCCTCAGAAAGTTTTGCTAACGTTTATCTGATGATCTTGTGGTTAGTATAGAGCTATGCGAAAATTAGGTAATCTGGAATCGGCAGTTACTCCCGCAAAAGCTGTTGTTAGCGCTTCTGCTCCCCTGGCCTGTCATGTAGTGAGAAAACTCCCGCACAGGAAATAAATTTGGGGCCGAACAGGCTTTTCAGGGAAAAAAGAGTACACATAGCACTTCTCATGTTCCTAAGTCATGGAGTCTTGACTGTTCAAATAATGCACCTTGATATAACTGCAAAATGTTCCACTGCATATGAGATACCTCGCTATTTAGGGGTCGCGCAGGAACAGATCCTGTCGACCATACACTTTCTTAACAGCATCACCTTCCTGTATGCCATTAAAATATAGTGATTCTGCTTTAGACGCGTTTCGCCCACTCTGATCCACTCCCAATCAAGCTTTCCCGAACAGCTTGGATTACGGCCCTCTTCTATAAATCTAAAAAAAAAAACGGGGATGTAATAACGCTTATTGCTTCTACACGCAGATTGGAAACAAGGCGTTCATATAGTAGAAAACAAAAAGCAGACAGAAAAAGAACGAAGAATAAACCAAATGGCATGCTTCTAATATTTATAGGTGGACCGTAATCTAAAGCCCGTCCTACGCCTTTAAGTGCATGTGGGTAGTACAAAGCCGCACCGCCGAATCGTACAGCGGGTCATCGACGCAGAGCAAGCCAAAGGAGCTACGTGGGTTGTTTAAAAAAAACGACACGCTTCAGCTGCAACCCCTTCTGGGAATTCTAATTGCCTTAAGGCTGGAATGGCCTCAAGCGATGCGGACGTATACATTATCGCCGGTGGGCTCTCCCCGTGTAATTGTAGAAGGCGTCTTCGCAATGCAGCTAACTATATACGCGTAGTTCATCTGCTATACACTCGCCGGTCCTCGCAGACGAACCAGCAGGGCCTCGGATGCAGGCAGACGATCAGTTCCCCTCTGCTTTATGCAGTCAAAGCACAGTTTCGCAGGCCAACTTCGGGAGCCGAACGGGGTTTGTGTACATAAAGTGAGCATCTACTTTCGCTCAGCCGGCCTCTCGCGGTGTACCGCTATTGAGACAGCGCAGGTGAAAAAAAGAACGCTGCATTTTGTTTTCGTTTTTCTTTCTGTCGAACGCAGACATTTTCTTCGCTACCTTTATATGCCACCGTCTGGAGCATCTCCGTGTCCGGTTCATCAGGTTAGGCACAAGTCTGCCGTGATTAACGAGCTGATAGTCATCAATCATTCGTAGAGTCTGTCTTGTGTGTATTCAATTCAATTACCTCTCAACCTTAAGCTGATCTTTTCGGTTTTCGCTAAATGACCTCTTCTATATACCGCCGGATTGCATAAGGATTCAGGAGATACTCTACTTCAGGTACAAATTGTAATATTACTCAGTGTCATGCAGGGAATTTTTCTTCTAACAACAAGTGTAGGAAGCATGACGCGGTCACGTGTTTGAAACTTAAGTCAATCGAACGTACTCGAGTTCTCCAGTGAGAGTTACCTCAATACTTGAACCTGTAAGCATGGAAATCGAACTAGTAAGGGGAGGCTAGAAGTAAGAGGCGGATAGCCAGCCCAACGTCTGAGGAAAGCTCTCTCTCCTGTCATTTCTTGCAAAAAATCAATTATATTACTCAGTTCTATTTCATGTTGAATCGACCGTACTGCTTCTCTCGCCGAGAGAAAGTTTGGCTAACAACGCATTGAAGAAATGGCGACTCCTCTCAACTTCTCCAGTAATGCAGAAACTGGAAGAAATCTGTCCATGAATGCCTTCCACGTCCTATAATTTACGGGCTTTTGCCAAAATCAATGCTTGCAAGCTTCCTGGAATGGTTTGGCCGGGGCATGGTCATAAGGATCAGGTTTGGCTAACTTCATAGTCATAGATAAAAATCTGAGCGACGTTGCAAAGTCTGTCTTGCAATTATGTCTAGGTGATTTTCGTGGGCCAAGACAAACACTACGCGTAACTTGCCACCTCTATTTTGTACTTTTTGTGTTTTCTGATTAGCAATCCTGCCTCTGTATATGCTATGGAATTGCTTCTTTTTATAACGCAGGCGATGTCGGTGCTCCCTTTCTATAAGTTTAGGATTTAAAAAAGTGCCTTTCGCATGTGTGGCAATGAAGTGCTTTGTTGATCTAGAGATAGATTCGCCCTTATGTCATTTTTCCATTAATTCAATAATGTAGTCCTGCAAAAGGTGGGCGACATGTTCGCTTTGAAGGTTTTCGATGTCACCGCATAAAAACAAATAAAGAAAGAAATTGCTCCGTGCGCTTTACGTCCCCCCATACACGTCTGCCATGCACGAACACAAGTTGTGTTGCAGCAGATGAAGGGGTGATCCTTCATCCCAAGAACGAAACAAGAGGCGAACTGAAAAGCTTCGGGTGCAGTTTCTCGACGAAAAAGCTCCTTTGCTCCGGTTGCCTTTGAGCGATCACCAAAACATGTTTGTGCTAGTGATTGGAAGCTGTTTTGCGCTGGTTGGTACTTGTACCTACGTGCAGCTAGGAACCGTAGCTGTGTCACTTTCCATAACGTCGACAGTTCGTGTGTTCAACACAAATAATTCTGGGGCCTTACGTGTCGAAACCGCTATATGATGATGAGGTGCACCGTAGTAGGGGGCTCCGGGTTAATTTTGATTCCCCTGGAGTTCTCAAACGTGCACCCAACGCATGGCACACGAGCGTTTTTTTTTTTCACTTCACCCTCCTCGATATACAGCCGCCGTGGCCGGGATATTATCCTGTGCCCTCGGGCATAGCAGCGCAAAGAAACAGCCACTACGCCACCACGGCGGGACTGTTCGCATCTCGTCTGCATCAACACCTCCAGCATCGGCGTCAACAAATTCCACGCCAAGTCGTAGGCAAATTCAGCTGCTACCAGTTAATTGCAAACCACTGCAGCGCTACACTTCCGTCCAGTACTACATGAACGAAACTCGGTGGTATGCTGCAGATGACGTCGCGCTCCGGCGCGCCTACACACCAGACGGCGTTTCACACACCGCGACTGGCGTTTCACCCCGGTTCATTCACGAATGGCTTGCACGTGACCACGAGAGTGGCGCGTGCTGCGATGTGAGAGCACGAGTGATGAGAACGTATTAAAGGAGCGCCAAAGGCAGCCATGCAACGTGTCAGCGCGGCGGACCGCGGAGGCATCGTCATCGTCACGCTGCGCAACACGTGATCAGCGCGTCACGCCTCGACGCACGGGCGTATCCCCACGAGTGGCGACAGGAAGCTGCGGGTAGTGGCTGCACTTGGCGGTGCGGAAAGGTCAGCTCAAGGCCGGCGCGCCGGAAGAGCGTTTGCAGCGCCCTCTACTTTATCCGCGAAAGCGACGCCATGTGGTCGCTTGCACAGCTTGCGAGTGGCCGCTGCGAGTGCACGTGAGCGTTTACTATATGCACCGCCGCGGGCTGCGGAAAAGGGTAACAACGTGGCCGGTAAGACAAGAAAGACTGAGGCACCTGTCTGTGAAAAAAGAAACAAAAGAGAGAAACGTCGTTGTCGCTGCTTGTTTATGTTCCTACCCCTGTCCTTTGTCAGCCGGCACAATCCAGTGCTGTTAATTTGCCTCCAGGACAAGTGGAGTCACAACTCCATCTGAGTGACAAACAGACAGACCGGTACATAGATAGATAGATAGATAGATAGATAGACAGATAGATAGATAGATAGATAGATAGATAGATAGATAGATAGATAGATAGATAGATAGTGAAAGCGATATGACCGTGTATGCTTACAAAACAAAAGTTAAGAAAATAGCACCCCATAAAAAAAGATCCTGGCTTGAAGTTACACAGGATACCCGTGTGGTCACACTCTGTTGCCGGTTCCGCGAAACCGCACGAAGCTCATCAAAAGTCGCCCGCTCTGGACAGCCCGAGCGGCACCTGCTTCAATGCCGCGCGTCTGTCCTAATGGGCTCCAGCTGGCGGGATGCTGTGACGCGCAGCACGGAAGACGTCGACCCAAGCTGGAGGTGCCGCTCCGCATGTTTATTTGTAACACGTGGCCTTCCTTTGCTATGCAGCGTACAGAGCAGTTTTTCCGCAACAGACGCACGCTAAAATTTGTTCGTGCTAACTCTCCTTTCTTCCTTTCTTTTTTTTTCTCCCTCTCATTCTTTCTTTTTTCATTTCTGTCTTTGTTTCTAACTTTCTTTCTTTCTTTTTCTCTCTCCCTCATTTTTATATCGTTCTTCAATTCTAACTTTCGTTCTATCTTTCTTTCTTTCAGCTCATGTTGTCTACGAAGCGGGCGGAAGCAGGTGACGCCGGCGAAGTTGCAATCAGCGACCACCTCCTTCAGAAGAGGGAGTCGAGCTTTCAGTTTTTTTCCTTTTTTATGTTGTTTATTTACGGAAGGTGGCAGAGGGGGAGCTTCAGAGAGCAAGAAACTCTCTTGCTTCGTTTGTTATGATTTACTTTGTTTCGTTTTGTTTCGGGGGCAGTTGACCAGACAGGAGACTATATAATTGTGGCATACGTGCGTCGTGGCTTCTTTTGTGAGCAGGCACGGAAAACTGCATTAAACAGCGAGGGGATGACCGCAGTGCGAATACGAGAGAGGAGCACGACAGAGCTTACGCTTGGGACCGTCACCGCCCACCGGTGTGTAAAACGGAAGCAGGTGTCGGCCACTTTTAGCAGAAAGTTGGTTTTGACCAGCTGAGTTCTGCGCGTAGTGCTCTGAGACCCTCGTGTTTGAAGAAACGGTGTACAGTCGAGCGCCTCTGCAATGAGCACCTCTACACAACGAAATGACCTATAAAAGGAAGGAATGATTGTGCCCTGGTCCTATTTGGAGCTGTGCGCTAGCTTTACTACGAGGCGACCTGTATAACAAATTACTTTGGAGGCCCCAAGCACTTCGTTGTAAAGACGATCGACTGTAATGGTCATTAATTCAAGAGCATGCAGGGCAGCCCTACAGACTAAGATCGCTTGGACAGGACCCCCCAGGCAGGTGTCAAATGGAGGTAGAGATCGAGAGAGGTGATAAGGGAAAGGCCGGGGGTTAACTTGGCTTAGCCCGGTTGGCTAACCTGCGCAGGGGAAGTATCTTTAAAAATGGCGAATTCACAGCTCAAACACGCACACACACACACACGCACACACACACAAACACACACACACACACACACAAACACACACACACACACACACACACAAACACAAACACACACACACACACACACACACACACACACACACACACACACACACACACACACACACACACACACACACACACACTGCAATGAATCGTTCATAGTTCACTTCGTCACACCGCATGCATGACGCGGAACAATAGGTGCGTGGGATTAAACGACTCGGCCGCGGCTTGCAGCGATTCCACGAGTGATACGCTATGGTTTTTATGATACCACGTGAATTTGCATGACTGTGTATCAAAAATTGCTTTCGGGAACAGTGTTACACCATGCACAGGGAGTCGAGGTATATGCATCAATCGAAATCCGAGTCTCCGAACTACATACGCTGAAGCGGCTATTACGATAGCAGCCGTAGTTTTATCACAGCTACCGATTTTGTCTTGAAAATCGGGTGCAAAATTTTGTCGTTTCCATAGACTTCCATTACTTAATCTTTAATCGCTCTGGGAACAAAATTTTTACTTTCCACAGCACGTTCACTGCATTTGTTTGGTGTGGATTGTCTTCTAGATCATGCCTGTCTGCTGCCTTTCTCAATAATCGACCTGCAGCTCCAATTATTCGCGAATAACCCCCTCATTACATTGAAAACGCGCTAGTTTCGTGCGGCGGCCGCTTGGGGCGCTGGTTGTTAGGTGTCCAGAAGAGGCGATCGGAAGATTGGTGGAAGAAAAGTAGGAAAAGGCGAAAACACGAAGACGTACAAAAGCAAAGTTCACAATAGGGGGTCAGGAAATTTGGTTGTGGGAGTTCATCGTGTTTTTTTTTTTTTTTACCCTAGGTAGGGCATTAGGTAGTATAATAGCTAGAGCTTGGTGGCGCAACCCACCTCCCCGTTCCAATGGGGGGCGCTCATAACATCCATCCATCCATCCATCCATCCATCCATCCATGTTTGTACGTCGTAGACGCACGAGACCACGGTCCCAGGACGTCCTCTTCTGTAAAACGCCTTTATTATATTACCCCAAGGTGTCCGAATGGCAAACCCGCCATGTTCGCATCATGGAAAATGACACAGGAGGTGTCAAGTGTACAGTCAACGTTAAGGTTTCGCAATCATTTCGATGGGCAGGGAAGAACAGCGTGTGAGCTGCCTTTCGTTCCTCCCGGTCCTTTGAAGATTGACATCTTTAATATACGTCATGTTTGGCACGAAAGCGAGCAGTTTCGCAGCCTTTTGCATTCTTCTTTGGCTCACAAGGCCTGCAGCTTCCAGCGTGCTGCACAATACTGCGGCAGGGCACATTCAGGAAGTGCACAACGTGCACAGAAATGGTGCACAAAGGTTTCGCCTATACATCTGCACCTCATGGGTGAGCCATTCAAGCGCCCTTTTCGCTGTGTGTGGATGGCTCAAGAGCAAGAAAATGGAGTTGCCTTATTTGGAAAGCCACAAAGTGTGATGTACCCGGCTGACGACGCAGCTGTTAAATGCCGGTGACATCTCACATCGAAGCGTTTGCGCATGCGCGAAGCTCTCTATATGAAGCTCGCCTGCCCCAGGTAATAGAATTCTCGTTGTTGCATTTGCGCGCTCCACGTCTTAGTAGCTTGGAACATCGATGTATAGCTGGTTGAGTGCTAAAGAAACTATAGGGCGTTGCGATTGGAATGAGGGGTGATGGTGTACCGTCGAGGAACCCCCTCCCCTTGTATCCCCTCCCAAAGATAGCACCTCGGTGGGAAGTGATGGATTGACATTAGCCAATCGCCGCCACCTATAATGGCTTGGAAACCAGTTATTACTATGCATGGTGCGGTACGCGTTTTGGTCGGTAGATCCCCGCCGTAAATGCGTGCATGAGTGCAAAGGACGACGAAAAAAAAAAGTTTGAGATGGCATTCAACGTATATGAGTGCACGTAACGTGAAAAAGCTTGAGAGCTGGGGCACAGCTGGCCCCGCATTCATATTATAAGTATACTTGCTGCGATAAACAACGTGGACGATCGAAGGCGCGGGACACACGAACACTACAGCGCTCGCCATGCAACGCGTGCGCTTTTGCCGGGCGCCGCTTGAGGACGGGCTATAAAAGAGAGATGATGTCGCCACCTCGCTGTCACCTTCATTGTCTACACACTGCCGCTGTCGACCCGCGCGCGTGGTCATTTTGTTGTAAACGTCCTCGAAACCATTTTATCGGGTATGGGTGATTGTTTCACGAGAGATCCCATCTTGTTCAAACGTTGTCCCTCTCTCTCTCTCTCTCTCGCCATATATATATATATATATGGCGAGAGAGGGAGGGATATATATATATATATACTGAATGAACATAGCAATCCAACAGACAACGAAGTCATTGGAAGCGTCGGAGAAATTAGCTGTGGATGAAATTGCAATGTAGAAAATAATAAAGAAAAGGGAAATGAAAGTGGACGAAAAGCTAACTTGCCGCCAGAGGGAGCCGAACTCACGACCTCCGCATTATGCGTGCGTTGTACTACAAATTGTGGGTTATGGAGGTACCTATATAATAATAATAATAATAATAATAATAATAATAATAATAATAATAATAATAATAATAATAATAATAATAATAATAATAATAATAATAATAATAATAATAATAATAATCACTATCACCATCATCTGTTGTGTCCACTGCTGAACGAAGGCCTCCCCCTGCTATCTCCAATTACCCCTGTCCTGCGCCCACTGATTACAACTTGCGCCGGCAAGTTTCCTAATTTCCTCCTATAATTTACAATTAGTGAATTTTACCGGTGCTGGCATACGGGGCATAGACTTGGAGCCGGGCAAGGGAGCTTGAGAGCAAGTTAAGGACCGTGCGAAGAGCGATGGAAGTAAAAATGCTAGGCACAACGTTAAGAGACAGAAAGCGAACGGTTTGGATCAGACAGCAAGCGGGTATAGGCGATATTCTAATTGACATTAAGAGCAAAAACTGGAGCTGGGAAGATCATGTAGTGCGCAGGTTAGGATAACCATTGGACCATTAGGGTTACAGAATGGGTACCGAGAGAAGGGAAACGCAGGCGAGGACGGCAGATTAGATGGGGCGATACAATTACGTATACTATATATTTAGAAACATGCATGTCCAATATGCCCTGTATCCAAAATGGTATTATCAGTACACTTTAGCATGAAAACCCGTATGTTCTGATATAAATCCATAGGACTATAAAGGATTAAATGATTGTGGTACTGGATATTGAAGCCCTTATATTAGATTTAGAACAGCACAAATAATTCCGTTGTTGAAGCATAGTAGGAATGTTTTATTTGCGGGACCTTTCACTGGTATTTTGCATACGTCTTGTCACTAATAAACAGTCTGGAACTCTGCCACAAAAAGAAATTGTGAAGTCGTTGCACCAGCTCTTCCCCCATAGAGAGAGAGAGAGAGAAGAAACTTTATTAATGAATGGTCCGGCAGTTTCATTGCGGTGGCCTCATAAATTAAATGAATTCTAAAAGGAGACTGGATACATGTTCTACAGAGCTTCGGTTCTCTATCTTTGGAACTGCTATAGTCAGCCGTCTCTTCAAGGTTATTTCGAATTTCTATAGGAACGCGAGAGGCTCCTTGAAGAAATAAAGCGGAATTTTACAATAAGATAAACGGATTTGTTAAATAAAATACAAACGTGTGTTCAATCTTCAAAGTGATATCGTCTCTGTACCTAGGCGATAAAAAACCACACCTTGGAACTATACCCGCATTTGAATACACTATACGTAAACTGCAAACACGTTAAACGACCAAGAACTGGGTGGCGTTGGATGCGGGCAGAGCTTGCAAAGCGGGCGTGAGCTCCTGCTTTACCCATCGCGCACATAGGCAAAAACACCACGCACAAATATAGCCGTTTTTTTATACGTTTACACGTAAACAGCCAATTCACATTCGTGCCACGCGATTTCTTCTACTATACGGTTACAAACGCTCGGGAAATGACATGTTTATGAGCGTTAAGCCTCTCGAAGGCGTGCGTGCCTAGGAGCACTTAAGGTGTCGTCGCTGGAACGTATCGGTTATATTGGACTATATCTCCCGGACCACCAACAGCGTTCCAGCTCTAACCGACCACCAGCACGCAATCTACAGACAAGACGGCCAATAGTTCATAGCACACGTATGCCCGCATGTCAAGCTACGTTCCGAACTTATCAGCACGTGCGCATTGAGGTGAAGCGATCACTGAACCCGTCCTGTATAGACGTCCTAGTCGGAAAGTAAGTGTTGGTTTACCCAGCGGGTATACTCTAGGATTGGGAGCGTCGGAAGATTGCCACGCAAACATCGGGAAAATGGGAAGCTTCGAGGAAAAAAACTGCTATAAAACGCAATTCACAATATCGGAAGTAGTTAAAGAAAACAATTTAGAATGCATGCCGTGGTCGGAAAGCCATGCTTACATTGTAGCGTCCGACACTTCTAATGGCACAAAATTTGCTATAGATGTTACTAGGCAAATCTCAGGCGCTGCGGTCATACGGCTACGATGGTAATCATGTTTAGTACTTGAATTTGTCTAAAATTTGTGCCTGCGGCTTCAGACGTTCTTTTGGTAATTCGCTCCGCTTTATGTTTCTAAATTTATCTAAATTATCTAAAGTTATCGCTTTATGTTTTTAAACATATTTTTCTCAACGAACGAAAGCAAGAAAAGTGTTTAATGCTCAAATGCATACTACAAACTGCAAATCGTTGCGGTTATTTATAACGCAGATTTTTATAAAAGGAACAATATGGTCGACACAAAGCCATTTGAATCCAGGACAAAGTTTCGGCAAATTCATGCATTAACCGTCATTTCCATGTTGGCTGAAGCGCCATGCAGCTCCCGTAGATATTGGCGGCTGAGTTCTCCCTTGTATTTACTGCAGAAAAGGCTATGATTCACGTATAGTAGCATCGTAAGAAAAGCACTGATATTTATTACAAGGTATCGGTAATATATAAGGTTTATATCTAAGGTCATATATACTGCAATACAGCGCAAGTTGCGCTTTACCGACGAGCCACTAAGTACCGCAAGTTTTTTTTTTTTATCTCGAATGGCAAAACACACCGAGAATAAACGTAATCAATAAAGAACGAAGAAATATCTCGCGGAAGCTTCTTCAGGAATAATACGGAAGCGCCAGGCGCGAAATTGGAAGTGGGCTTCATTCCAGGCCATCAGAACGTCACTTGTTTCACACCACTGCAGCCTGAGATCCTGAACCGGCTTGTTCTCCTCTGACGGCTCATTCAAAAGAAAGCGATCCACTCGCGTGCGAAACTTCTTCCTCATCCTTTGTTCCTGCTTTAAACTAGCAAATGAGGCTTGCTGCCTGTCTGGAGGGCTGGCCGAAGACGTTCAGCTAGAAACTTCGTATTGTATACCGAAACTCGGCAAGAAAAAAAGAACGTTTCCCGTACGTTTGCTGCAGGCAACACTCGTCCACAAAGTATGAATGCACCGAAAAATATCAAATTAAGGTATTTAAGGTCCCGTTGCTGCAGAGTGGGTTATAGGGAACCCCATACACCCATGGTTTCCTATAAGCTGGGGCTCAAACATTGCACCCATAGCACGGTGCTCAAGCGTTTTCGCCGCCAACGAAAGGCGCTGCCGCCGTTGGGAATCGAGCCCATGACATGAGGCTCAGCATGCAGTATACAACGCCGTATCCCCACTAAGTCACAGCGGGCGGGTATCACGCGCCAATACCGGATGATCAAGAACAGCTTTAAGAAGTTCTTATCAAGACTTCATGTTTCGGCTCGGTTTACAGATACAAGGCATCATTTAGAGAAACTATATAAACGTGCGTGCAAGCCTGTGCGCGCTTCGCGTGTCGTGAGAAGGTTCCCAGGCGAAAGCGCGCCTACACTCATGGCGTATAGAGAAAACATGCGCTTCTTAGTCTTATCAGGGAGGCAGCCCATATAGACGATGTGGCTTGGAACACGCCACATCCATTGCCATAGAGGCGCCCGAAGTCCCGCTTTGCTCTTTCCGCCTGTCTGAGCCGTGATCCCACGGTAGCGCGTGTATATAGGGGAGCTAAAACGTGTTATTCTTAAAGCGGAGAAAGGGAGAGAGAGGAACCTCTTTGTTGAAACCAGCGTTATCCTTGCCGCTTATTTCACTCTGCGCAAGCAACGCGTTATTTGTCCACCGCGCACTTCTGTCTGTGTGCTGTGGAACGACTATAGCGGTCCGGCGTGCCGGAGTCGCTGACTATACATCGTATACGCACAAGCAGCCCTGTCGGCTATTGAGAGTAGCAGCCAGCAAGTGGCGTTTAAGACATTATACTCTTCTGAGCGACAGCCGTAATTATTGTTTGTGCGTAACGCAACATACACGCAGATTAAATTTGTTCAACGCGCAGCGTAGCTCTATTACCGTCACTTGTTCGTGTTCCTACTCCTGGGTTACGCAAGATTCCCCTTTGAACTAAGTCACATTGATTGATCGATTGATTGATTAATTGATTGATTGATTGATTGACTGATTGATTAACAAAACGTTTGATTGAATAATTCATTGAATAATAGGTTGATTACTTCCTTTGCCTTTTTCTAGAAAAACTAAAGTAGCATCGAAGTTACGTACGACGCCGTACGAAGATCTCCGGAATAAGGTTGGCCCGCCTGGGCTTCTTTAACACGTGTGCAAATAAAACACATGCACACACACATACACGCCATAGTATAGCTCAGTACTTTTGACGTTAAGCAGAGGAGCCCGAGGTTCACAGTTCGATTTCCAGACGCGCATATCCGCTGTAATCCTATGGTTGCGGAATCCGAAGACGCTCGATCGTGTGCCGTGTTTGGCCAAGGTGGCAAAACTTAATAATCCGGAGCCCTATATAGCACGCCTTCTCTCATAGCCCCACGTGGCACTCCAGAGCAGTAAAGCACGTCAGTCAATCGAATACGTTTGCACGAATTTGGTGAAATCGAATTTAGAGAAGCTGTTTTTTATTACGCCCTCGCAATAGGAAATAAAACTCAGAACGTCGCCCTGAGCGATAGAACGGGCCACATAGCTATACTAATTCACATTCTCTACAGCGAAGGATTAGTAAGGCACTTCCTCGGGGTATTTGTAATGGCAGAAAGCTGAATAAATTGGTAAATAGTCGTGATGGGGGAAAATAAGGCGTTACCATTAAAATAAACCATTAAAAAATAAGAAAGCTGCCCAAAAAACACAACCTACCTAAATTTACCTAGCGCTAACCTACGTACACATCGAAAGCCGTGCAGAAGCCAGCATCGTCAGCGCCACTTAGTGACTGCTCTGTGTTGCGTTTCGCCTGCGACACGTGGTTTTGCCGGCGCGACGGCGGCGGGGCGGCGGACATTTTGGCCCGATCGTCGTCACCGCAACACTCATCGCCAGGTGTTTCCAGGCGCGTCTGCGGCGATGCGACCGCCTAGGGATTTCGTTCCAGTCATTGTGCCCGAAACAGGCGATGCCAAAGCAGGGATCTCCTTCCAGTTATTGGGCCCGAAACAGGCGATGCCAAAGCAGGGATCTCGTTCCAGTCATTGTGCCCGAAACAGGCGATGCCAAAGCAGGGACCATCTTCTCGTTACAGTCATTGTGTCCGACCGGCAGCGCCACGACAGTGTGCTGCGCAGCGCCACGACAGTGTGCTGCGCAGCGCCACGACCAGGTGCTACGAGATCGTGCGCAGCGCCACGACATGGTGCTACGGCATCGCTACGACAGTGTGCGTCACCATTAGCCCATTGTACATTCACGTGCTCGTCTTTTGAGGGGTTCCTTCTTGCCCTCAACTGCGAGAGTATAAAAACAGCTGCCCCCGGACGCCAGAGGAGGGCTCCGATTTCTTCCGTTGAGTGAAGTGCTCTCCCGTCTCTCTACTTCGGTCAAACCTGACCGCCAACTCTTTGCGATGTTAAAATAAACAAGTTGTTTCGTTGTTACCTGTCGACTCATGCTTTGCCGGGACCTTCGGATGCTTGCAGTTGTACCCCAGGCCGCCAGGCCAACGCTACCCTTGGGGCTTGCGACCCAGGTACAACCACGGGCGTCAGCGCCGAGTTCCCAACCGATCTTACCAGCAGTCGGATCCAAACATCTGGTTGCCAGCGGTGAGATCGCCTACGACTTCAAACAACTGTCTGCCAGCGGCGAGATCACGACAACGGAGGCCAGCAGCAAAGAGATGCAGTTGACAGTATGCTGAGCAGCTCAACGACGATCCGGGAGCAGTGCAACGAGCCCTGTGTGACGACTGGTTGCCTGCAGCGGAACGACTGCGCGGAATTCCTGCCTGCGAGGTTTGGTGAGTGCGGGACTTTCTTCTTCTGAGCGTTGCCAGGCTTTTTGTTAGTGTCAGAAACAGAGCTGGTAATTGTGGTTGTCGTTGCTGCCGGGTTAGTTTGCGGCAAGACAATAGTAAGCAGTAGAGAAAGCAGCATTCAGAGCAGCCATGGATTTGAAGTCGTTGCGCAAACCGAAATTGTTGGAGCTTGCAAGAGAGTTGGGTCTGGATGTCTCAGACAAACTAAGAAAACCTGAACTGCTAAAGGCTATTCTTGAGTTAGAGGCTGAGGATGACGAGCTGTCGGAATGCCTTGAGACTATTGAAGAGAGGGAGACAGAAAAAGAAGAGCGTGAACGTAAAGAACAGAAAGAGCGAGAGCAACAAGAGAAAAAAGAAGAGCGCGAACACGCTTTGGAAATGAAGCGTCTCGAGATAGAGATGGAACGCGCTCGTAATGGAAGTCAGGCACACGGTGCAGGAGAACGCGTATTGTTCAAAATGACTGACCTGATGCGGCCGTTTAAGCTTGGAGAGGACATTGGTTTGTTCCTGGTTAACTTTGAGCGAACGTGCGAGAAGCAGGGGTTCTCTCGGGAAACGTGGCCACAGCGCTTGCTCACTTTGTTACCCGGCGAGGCGGCCGACGTAGTCGCTCGCTTGGATAGAGAGGAGGCAGAGGATTTCGACAAAGTAAAATCGAGTCTGCTAAAAAAGTACCGGCTGTCTGCGGAGGCGTTCCGTCGGAAGTTTCGGGAAAATGAGAAAGGCAGAAGTGAGTCATATACAGAGTTTGCGTATAGGCTTATGTCGAACATGCAGGAGTGGCTCAAAGAAGAGAAAGCGTTTGGTGACCACGATAAAGTTCTGCAGTGTTTCGGGCTAGAACAGTTTTATAGTCGGTTACCTGAGAACGTGCGATACTGGGTCTTGGATAGGCCAGACGTGAGTACGGTGGCTAGAGCCGCTGAGCTAGCCGAGGAGTTTGTGACGCGTCGAGCTCGCGGAGCTAAGGACGGTCAAAAGGGTGAATTTGGCTCGAAGTTTGAGAGGCCGAAGTTCACACCCATGAGATTAAAGGGGGACACGCGTAGTGCGGATGCGAGCGAAAGCAGTCCGACCAAACGTAAAGAGACGGCGGCAGCCAAACGCAGAAAGCGGTTCGAGATGAGGCGAGCGCGCTTGTGTTATACGTGCCAGAAGCCGGGTCACTTTTCGGCGCAGTGTCCGGAAACAACACCAAAAGTTGTGTTTTTTTCAATAGGCAGCACGGACGAGAACATGAAGCTTCTCGAGCCTTACATGCGAGACCTCCTCGTGAACGGGAAAGAGTGCCGAGTGCTTCGCGATTCCGCAGCTACGATGGATGTAGTTCACCCATCTTACGTAGAACCCCATATGTTCACGGGCGAGTGCGCGTGGATCAAGCAAGCCGTGGAAGCTCATAGCGTGTGTCTGCCAGTAGCAAAGGTGCTTATTGAAGGACCTTTCGGAGCGCTTGAGACAGAGGCGGCAGTGTCATCTATGCTGCCACCCCAGTACCCGTACCTATTTTCAAACAGGTCCGATCACCTCCTGCGCGAGAAGGGGCTTTTGTTTGGTGAAGCTAGTGTTCAGGCCTTAACCAGATCGAAGGTTCGGGAGCTCGCTGCAAAGGCGGTAGTTGCGGGGCCGACGTTATCAAACAACGAAAGAGGGTCAGAGGCGCAGCAAGCTGATATTCCGAGCACGCCCGAACTGAATAAACTTGAGTCTGTAGCGTTGAAGGCGCCAGATACTGGAAAGGAAAATCCCGATTCGGGAAAGTTAGAAGAGCTATCTACTGATTTGCTCATCGCGCCTACGTCAGACGGACTTGATAGGTTGCTAAAAGTCAGCCGGACGGCTTTGATAGCCGAGCAAAAAAAGGATGGCAGCCTGGAAAACGTGCGCTGCAATGTCAAAGAAGGTATCGCCAGGAAAACTGCGCGTTTTGTGGAAAGAGGTGGAGTCCTGTACCGGAAGTATCTAGACCGCCGAGGAGTGGAGTTCGATCAGCTGGTCGTGCCTCAATGCTATCGTCAGGATCTGTTGCGCTTGTCACATGGGGGTTCGTGGTCCGGACACCTAGGAGTTAAGAAAACTAAGGACCGTCTCTTGCAAGAGTACTATTGGCCAGGGTGTTTTCGGGACGCAGACCATTTCGTGAGGACATGTGACACTTGTCAGCGGGTGGGCAAACCAGGGGACAAATCGAGGGCGCCGTTGAAATTGGTACCTATCATTACGGAGCCTTTTAGACGGCTCGTTATTGATACTGTGGGACCTCTGCCGGTAACAGCCACGGGGTACAGACACATTTTGACTGTGATCTGCCCAGCGACAAAGTTCCCTGAAGCAGTGCCGCTTAAAGAACTCAGCTCAGTTGAGATAGTTAATGCACTACTGTCCATATTTGCGCGAGTTGGTTTTCCTGCGGAAATTCAATCAGATCAGGGCACAGTGTTTACTAGCGCTTTGACGACAACTTTTCTCGAAAGGTGTGGGGTAAAGCTGTTACACAGCTCAGTGTACCACCCACAGTCGAATTCCGTTGAGAAGCTCCACTCCGTCATGAAGCGCGTGTTGAGAGCCTTGTGTTTTGAACATCAAACTGACTGGGAGCTGTGTCTGCCTGGGGTGATGTTTGCTTTAAGGACCGCGCCGCATGCGGCTACGGGGTTTTCGCCAGCTGAACTGGTGTACGGTCGCTCGCTTCGATCTCCGCTTCGCATGCTTCGAGAATCGTGGGAAGGTAGGGGCGACGACCCAGTCGTGGTGGAGTACGTGCTTAAGCTCCTCGAACGCTTAAGAAGGGCACAGGAGTTGTCAGGTGAAGCAATGGCAAAGGCCCAGCAGAGGGCCAAGGTTTATTATGATCGGACAACCAGGGCCCGTCGTTTTGAGGTTGGCGATGAGGTCATGATATTGCGCACATCGCTAAACAACAAACTAGACGTGCAGTGGGAGGGCCCAGCACGAATTGTTCAGAAACTGTCGGACGTTAACTACGTGGTAAGTCTGCCAGGAAAGCGGAAAGCACAGCAAGTTTACCACTGTAATCTGCTCAAACCTTATAGACAAAGGGAAGCAGTGGTGTGCATGATGGTAAACGTTCCTGAAGAGCTTCCAGTCGAGCTTCCGGGACTAGGCTCAGTGACGAACAGGGAAGACACCGGTCAAGTCATTAGTGACCTTATCAGTAAAGCACCGCTGTCGCCCGAGCAGAAAACCGAACTACACCAGCTATTACGAGAGTTTCAAGGTCTGTTCTCTGAGAGGCCTGGTAGGACTTCTGTACTTACTCATGATATAGAACTTACCTCCACAGAGCCAGTACGATCCAAGGCGTATCGGGTGTCACCCCGCCAGAGCGATATTATGGAGGCTGAGGTAAAGAAAATGCTACAGCTCGGTGTTATTGAGGCAGGTGAGAGTGATTATACCTCCCCTTTGATTTTAGTTGAGGTACCGGGCAAGGAACCTCGTCCTTGCGTCGACTACCGCAGGCTTAATTCCATCACTAAGGATCAAATTTATCCGATCCCTAACATCGAGGAGCGCCTTGAGAAAGTTAGTAGCGCTCAGTTTATTTCCACCCTAGATCTTGTCAGGGGTTATTGGCAGGTTCCACTTACAGAAGAGGCTAGTAGGTATGCGGCGTTCATTTCACCAATGGGAACATTCCGTCCTAAAGTGTTGAGTTTTGGTTTGAAGAACGCGCCATACTGTTTTTCAAGTCTCATGGATAAAGTGTTGCGGGGACAGCAAGAATTCGCTTTACCGTATCTAGACGACGTAGCGATATTCTCCGCATCCTGGTCTGAGCATATGACACACTTGCGGGCAGTGCTAACCCGCCTGCGCGAAGCAGGCTTGACAGTAAAGGCTCCTAAGTGCCAGTTAGCACAGGCCGAGGTTGTCTACCTCGGTCACGTGATTGGTCAGGGTCGTCGCCGCCCCTCTGAAATAAAAGTGGCCGCTGTGCGAGACTTTCCGCAACCGCGCACCAAGACCGATGTTCGGTCGTTCTTGGGTGTCGCCGGCTACTATCAGAGGTACATCCCTAGGTACTCTGATATCGCGGCTCCCCTGACGGATGCTCTAAGAAAGACAGAGCCTCAAACAGTCGTCTGGGACGAGACCAAGGAAAGAGCTTTTAGCGCCCTAAAGAGTGCCCTAACAAGCCAGCCTGTGCTACGATCGCCAGACTATACAAAAGGGTTCATTGTTCAGTGCGATGCTAGTGAGCGAGGCATGGGCGTTGTACTGTGCCAACGGGAAAATGGAGAAGTAGAACACCCCGTCCTGTATGCTAGTCGTAAGCTGACCAGTCGTGAGCAGGCGTATAGCGCCACCGAGAAAGAGTGTGCGTGTCTCGTGTGGGCCGTTCAGAAATTGTCATGCTATCTAGCCGGCTCGAGGTTTATCATTGAGACAGATCACTGCCCTCTCCAATGGCTGCAGACCATCTCTCCCAAAAATGGCCGCCTCCTGCGCTGGAGCCTCGCTTTACAACAATATTCCTTTGAGGTGCGTTACAAAAAGGGGAGTCTCAACGGTAACGCCGATGGCTTAAGTCGAAGCCCCTAACGTAGGAATCAGCCTCAAAATTGTTTGTTACTGATGTTTTTCTTCCTGAGGCAGGATTTTTTTTAACATATTGCTTTTGTTAGTGTTTCAAAGTGATGATATGCTTTCTAGTGCAATTTTTCAATTTGTGGACGCGTTCTGAGTGATGCTAGACTACTGTAAGGAACTAGGCAGTGGTATAAAAAGGGGAAAGAGCCTGGCAGGGCTTAGTGAGGGTTGTGCCGTGCTTGCTGACTGAGCGGTTGAGTTTTCAGCGTAGTTCTAACGCTTGCCGGGAACGAGAACAAAAATGTGAACTCTCCCGAAGTCACTTTGCAGTGTCCCGTGCGAACCTGAACGAGAGAACGAGGCCTTCTCTGTGCGCTGCGCTCAAGAAACGTCGAGGGACGCCCGACTTCGGTTATGAGCATCATCGACCGACATCCCTCCGGACAGCGGATGCAGTCCCCTGTCCATCGGGATCTCCTTCCCCCGGCGGGGCGGTCTGTTGCGTTTCGCCTGCGACACGTGGTTTTGCCGGCGCGACGGCGGCGGGGCGGCGGACATTTTGGCCCGATCGTCGTCACCGCAACACTCATCGCCAGGTGTTTCCAGGCGCGTCTGCGGCGATGCGACCGCCTAGGGATTTCGTTCCAGTCATTGTGCCCGAAACAGGCGATGCCAAAGCAGGGATCTCATTCCAGTTATTGGGCCCGAAACAGGCGATGCCAAAGCAGGGATCTCGTTCCAGTCATTGTGCCCGAAACAGGCGATGCCAAAGCAGGGACCATCTTCTCGTTACAGTCATTGTGTCCGACCGGCAGCGCCACGACAGTGTGCTGCGCAGCGCCACGACCAGGTGCTACGAGATCGTGCGCAGCGCCACGACATGGTGCTACGGCATCGCTACGACAGTGTGCGTCACCATTAGCCCATTGTACATTCACGTGCTCGTCTTTTGAGGGGTTCCTTCTTGCCCTCAACTGCGAGAGTATAAAAACAGCTGCCCCCGGACGCCAGAGGAGGGCTCCGATTTCTTCCGTTGAGTGAAGTGCTCTCCCGTCTCTCTACTTCGGTCAAACCTGACCGCCAACTCTTTGCGATGTTAAAATAAACAAGTTGTTTCGTTGTTACCTGTCGACTCATGCTTTGCCGGGACCTTCGGATGCTTGCAGTTGTACCCCAGGCCGCCAGGCCAACGCTACCCTTGGGGCTTGCGACCCAGGTACAACCACGGGCGTCAGCGCCGAGTTCCCAACAGATCGTACCAGCAGTCCGATCCAAATATCTGCCAGCCGGTGGCACATTTATTCCGAAAGGGCGCATCTATATAAGCCCCTTCCGCGACAAGTACAGTACAAGAGTTACAAATTTCGCGGCGGGAGCTCGCTTTAGCCCCGGTGGCCACAGGTGCCTCCATTTATTCAGTGTCCCAAAGCGGTGGGAACAACACCGGTGCGCGCCAGTACATGGCTGCCGGTCGCGGCTGCCAAGCCATCCAAACCTGCAAGCGTGCGCTGCATCTGAAAGCAGCGGTGCGAGAGAAGGAGCGCGCGACTGCAATCTGCAGCCGAACGTGTCCAGGCGTCCCGATGCTCAGGCTTGCTCGCAAATCACGCCGCACACTGGCCCGTAGTGCACGCTATCGTAACATGCTGATTTAGAAGATGAGGACGGGAAGCCAAATGGACGCAAATTTGTTTGCCAACGGAAGCCTCGTTGGAGAGAAATATATACATGCAAACCATGTTGGCCTAAGAGGAAATCGTCTATCAGCGTGAACAGTGGGGCCCGAGGGAACAAGTTCTTCAGGCGACCGCTGCAATACACGTATAAACAGGGGGAAACGTATTAGCCGAACTGACTGCTGAATACGGAAGTAGTAGGCACCAGTCAAGCATGGCTTAATGTATTGACTTGTATGCGACCTCACTAGCTGGGAAACGTAGGAGGACGCAAGATTCATGCCAGCCGGGTTCGTTTAAAAGGAAATCGTTTACTGCAGTGCACAGTAGGACTCAAGGGAACGTGCTCTTCACGGGACTGCAGGAATATACGCATAAACAGTGGGAAACGTATTAGCCGAGCATGCTGCTCAATGCGGAAGTGGGTGACACCTGTCGAATATGGCTTTACGTATTGACCTCAGCGGTTGGAAACGTGGAAAGAAGGTACATGCAAGTCGGGTTTGCTAAATAAGAAATCCTTTATCGCAGTGCTTGAGGGAATTTGTCCTTCACCGGACCACAGAAGAATACGTATCAACAGGTAAAACGTATCAACTAAGAATGGTGCTGAATGCGGGAGTAAGTGACGCCAGACAAACATTACGTAATGTATTGATGGGCACTTGACCTAGGTGGCTGGGAAGCGACCGGAGAGGTGTCATCATTTCTTACCTCCATTCTATCTGTACAAAAATCACCTGACAACCTGTTCTGGTCCTTTGTATTTAATTATTGCTCTTCCTCAAATTTTTTACTGTACTTGCTTAAAACGTGCAATTTTGTAGTTGTTGTTTACTGGGAGTACCAGCTAACCAGTGCTGACCTGGAGGACCAGCGACGACTGGTCGACCGAGCAAATCGGACAGCCGAGAGCATGGCATCCTGGGCTAAGTAAGCCACTCACCTGATTGCGACCTACACAAGATCGCCGAATCTATCGTTTTAATAACGCTTATTTCATCATTACTGAAGTGAAACGTGCGCAAATGTAGGATAGACACAAATGGAATAAGTGCGCAGAATGAAGACAAATCGAATCAATACCACTAAAGATAAAGCAAAGCTCATGAATCAATGCAAAATTAGTTCTACTAACGTTTACCTTGAGTGCAATCAATATTTTGCATGGTGTCTTGGCCCCAAAAGAAACGACTTATTCATTGGTCTACGGCTGAGAAAGCACCATCTACCTAAGCTCCTCTTCTCTACCCCCCCTTTTATTCCCCCGTCAAGAGGCCACAAAAGAAAGGGTCGATAAGAGCAACCTGCATCTCTCACGTCGACAACTTCTCTAACAAACCAACGTAACAATCATAAAGACCAGAAAAACACCTTTGCATAGGTATAGCATGTGCATGCATACAAGGAGAGAGGATAAAAAGAAACAGAACCTGAAACAATCTATCTTCGTGTACCTGTCAGTGTAGATGGGCCCGTCCTGAGAATGTGTTCATATTATCAGCAGAACACGTATTAGCGCAGTGACTAATACGACGCATGCACTCAAATTCTGGTCCCTGTCCACATAAATGCGAAGGATGTTGGACTTTCAATCATCTCGGACGGAAGAATCTGCTTTCGCAGCTCTCTGCCAGCTAAACACGGACGCTCCAAAACTTGTCCCGCTTTACCGCGAGACGGAGGAGTTGCAGGGAGACGCAGTGCGTTGCGCCGACTATCTGACTACCAGCTTTCCGGAAGGCATGCGTGATTTATGTGACTCGCGACAGGCCTCGGTTTCGTCACGGCCCACTTAGGCGTGAAGGAGTGTCGCATTATCGCTTATCCGGCAGTTCCGCGTCCTGGGGTCATTTTCGTCTTCCATTCGTCGGTCACCTTGCTGTCGTACGAGAGACGCAAAGCGTACGCGAAGTGTTCGTTATTTGTCTCCAGTATCTGCTTTGCGCAAGAAGAGTTGTCACCTCTCCAGGGCGTACAGTGGTGCAGCCCGGAAAGCGACATGTATTCATCTTGTCTCTTTTTTTTTATTCGGCTTTTAGGCCCGGTCATTGAACCCTTCGCACACAACTGGAAAAGCATGCAGAGTGGCCGCCACTCGATATAGCTTACGCAAGGCCAGTCGATCGCGCTCGTAGCTGTTGTAGGTACCAAAGTGGCGAAGAAATATACGAAACTATAAAGAAAGAGAGTCCGCTTTCAGTGAGTTCGACACACACACAAGCAGGACTGAAAATTTCGCTAGTTCTTAGGGATTGGTGCTTCTAAACGTACACTGAACTGCCCACACACAAAATCCAGGAAGACAACCTCAATAACATAGAAACATGGGTCGGTTAGCGTAACCTGTAGTTTAGAGTCCTAATTAGCAAACCTTATTGTTCCTAAGCACTCGTATTGTATTTGGCATCACTAATAACATGTCCAGCATCAGGATTGGCTGAAATTCGTTCTTACGAACTATTGTAACGTATGAGGTAGGTTTCCCTGAACACGGCCCCGAATCTTTTATAAAGGACCAGCGTCCTACGAGGCGCGATGTGAGAACCTCACCGTTCCTTGCGTGGGTCTCTTCAGTGATATTGTGAAACGTTCTTTATGCAATTTCAACGAACAATGCGCTCACTTCGTTTGTTATTCAAGCCGCGTGAGCGAGCGGCGTCCAGGTGTAAAGTCTACAACAGCTTTGCGTAAAGACTAGAGTCCGCATTCTGCGTGTGGCGCAGATTTCGTTTTATGTAAGCTGGATTGATTCCGTGTGCGGCACGCCTTTTTCGGCACCGGGGCATCATACCATCCGCTATGAAAAAATTGAGCAGACGAATAGCCATGGCTATTCGCTATTCGTGGCTATTCGATTGGGCGAGTCGTCGTTGCGAAAGGAGTTGTACCATGAGGAGTAATACTGTTGCGGGGAAGGATGAAGCAAGAGGCAGAAAGAAGAAGATCGCGAGAAGCTGGCTACTGCGTCTGGTTGGTGGTCAGCCATCTTAACTACTTTGAATCATCTTGTATATCTACTGTAAATACAGTCTTTCTATGCTCCCAACATCCCCCATTCGTAGATTGTGGCAAATCGCTTCTGTGGAATCGCGCAACGTAGAGGAAGAGTGGCATAAAAGAGAAAATTGCCATCCACACGAATGTAGACTGAAGCTACAAAGGAAAAAAAAACTATGAGTTTCTCGGAAAGAACGCTTCGTAGGTCAGGAAGAACTTGTCCTGCTCCGGGATTCATTCACATTCTCAAATTAGGATGGACCGTGTCCGCACGGGCAGTGTGTTGTACGCGAAAACACGGTCAAAGTTATTATGTAAAGACAGTGTGCTTCCTGGCGAGTTACCCATACTTTTCCGTATCGGGTATGTTGCTAGCCTCATTCATTGGCCGATCTTGGAGATAGTTCTGCCTAAAAATGTGCGCCAATCCCGAAGATCGCGCAGATCGAAATGATTTAGTGGCACCGCGCTGTACCATCGTGCGGTACCCTCAGGGATCGCTAGCCGAAGAGAGAAAGAGGGATATAAGGAAGGCAGGGATGTTAAGTAGTCAATACTCCGCTTGGCTACCCTACGCTGGGGGAAGAGAGAACGGGAAAAAAGAGAATTAAGGAGGAGAGAGAGCGGGTATAAAGACGTGCACGAACAGTACTAGAGTCAAAGCCGCTCGTATAAACCAGACGTTCTCAGAAAGCACAGAAGTGTTTTGACTGCCTTCTGAGCCGATGATTGGTGGAGATGGTGCTCTACAGTACTGTCTGTTCACTCAGAGGACGCTTATCGATTTTCTGAATGTGTTGAACATAGATTGTCTTTGTGCGTCAAATTGAGGACAGTGACACAATAAGTTGTCATCGCTCTCATCGCATCCGCAAACATCACATGCAGGACTATCAGCCACTCCAATTAGTGCTTAATAAGCTTTCGTGAAGGTAACTCTCAGTCACAACCGGCACAGAAGACACGCTTCGCGTCGGCGCAGTCCAGCCTCAGGTCTGAGTTGCAGCGAAGGGTTTAGTTTGTGCAGTATGGTGCGCCTTGTATGTGCGGTATTCCACTCTGCTGAGGAGAGCGTGCGTGCTAGAATGCAGTTGTCTGGCAGCGTCGGTCCTAGAGGGAGGAGTGGGCCGCAGCGGTCTTCTTTCTTTGACGTCCGAGCTGCCTTATCTGCGTGATCATTTCCAATGATAACGAAATGGCCTAGTATCCATTCAAAAGACATATCATGGTCTTTTTCTCTCAAGTGATGGACAAGTTCCACTCTACGATCTGTAGCGAAGATACCGCCGTGCGATGGTGCCGGAGGTATTGGTTCTAATGGGAGCGTTCTCACATTCTTCCCTAGTGACAGCTATAGCGTTTTGAGACGCTGTCGTGGAGACGTTGCTGCTCTGTTGGAAGCCTTAGAATCTGTCGTTGGAAATGCGGCGGGCCTATCAGAATAAATTATCTGGGGTTCATACACCCCATTCACACCCACAACTCGTTCAGGAAGACATTGTCTTTCATCGACGTCAGCTAGAGATTGAATCGCATTCCAACTTTCTTTAATGCTAATAACATTCTTTGGGATATTACCCATGGTTTACAGTATTTACTTGTGAATAAATGTATCTATGTACCATTGCTGCGCCTAACCTCCTTACTGCCAACTTGGGTGCACAAGGTTGTCCATGGTCAAATGGCTAAAGCATCGAGCTGTTCTGCCGGGTGAACGTGGTCAAAAACCAACCATCGGACCAACCTGGTTCAATGGGTACGTGCCAATGGGCATGACCCCCCTCTTCGCTGATCCTCTTTCACGCCAGCTTGGGTCACTGGCTGCGTAGCTCTCAGTATGTAGTGCTCTTCAATGAACCTCGTTGACGCCAACTTGGGAGACTGGGCATGTGTCACTGGTTATGTGCCTTCTTTCATAATCATCCTCATATAAAACATATCAACAATTAGCCACGAACTCTAATACAGATTGCTAATAGCATAAAGATCGCCAATCATCTCTAAAGGATAGAATAGGTGCGCCGCCTTTCTTTTTGTCTCTTCTGCGCAGGCGCAGTGTATCTTTTAGTCAATGCTAGTTGGATGGCTATGTCTCTCACTAAGCGCAGTAGCCGCAATACTTAACATGGAAAAATGAAGACATATCTGTGGAGGCTTAACATCAACGGACATAGTGTGTAAGAAGCAAACATAGAATACTTCCGAATGAAGATTCATTAAGCAGGCACCCATTAAGGCAGCGCAACCGAAAAACTCCAGCAGCCTCTGCAGGAGAAATAAAAAAAAGTGTATTTTAGGCGTATATACGGGTCAAGTATGATGGGCATCGACTGTACATATAAACTACACTTAACACTAATTAGCGTTGCACTGCAGATAGTCAACATATTTTATATTATTAGCCGAGCGGTTAAAAATCAAGCCTTCGCCATCCGGCATCCGGTGTCACGCAGGTGGGCAGGTTTCAGAGCTCACCGTCACAAGGCGCTCCGAGAGTAGGATCGAGACCCCGCAGGAATGGGAGCGCATCAAGCAGAGCGCGCGCCGGGGGATGGGGGAGGAGAGAGGTATAGGAGCCCGTGTTTCGCAGGCGCGCGCCCTTTCGCCCCATGGATTCCACTCGGTGCGAACGGCCGCGCCGACATCGCGCAATTCTCGAGCATCGAGGGCAAGAAGCGCAAGCATAGCGCAAGGGGTGGGAAGCCACTACCGACGAGGATTGAGAACGGGAAGCGCGAGCCAAGCGCCGGTGGAGACAAGACAACCCTCACTTTGAATAGAAGGCAAGCCAGACCAAGCGCCTTCGAGAGTAAGAGGCCGAGCAGAGACGTCGAGGCAGAGAGATTCCTCCCACGGAGGGTGCTCATGCAAGAACGGTTCAAGAGAAAATTCCTCGACCATGAGTGCGGCCACGGCTGCAAGGTGTGTGGTACACTGTAGTTAGATCAGAACCTCACGCAACTGAAGAGTGTGAGCAATCCGGAACTGCAGTTGGAATCTAGCAAAACGACTAGAACGAGACAAAAGACTTTAATGAAAATCGTGCTAAACACGAGTTCAAAATTGAGAAGACAACCACCAGCTTCGCTGTTTTGACAGCATTCACTGCGTGGGACTGGCTTTAAATTTTGGTCATTATGTCGCGTTTAGCGAACTTGCAACTTAAAGCGTTTCTATCGTATCGCGGTTGAATGTAACGTCCCGAGGTGTCACTACCGGGACTACCATTCACGTATCGGTGTTTCGGTATTCTGTAAGAGGCTTCAATCATGAATGAAGAGGAGAAAGAAAGAAACGGGGAGCGTGTATGAGTGACGTCAGCGAGCTACAATTTCGATAAGGCAACCTCTTCGGACGTCAGCAATCCCACGACGTTGCTTGTAGCGTATACGGAGCTGTAGGGTGCACTGTGAATACCCGCTGTCTTTCCATTCCATCCTCCTGTATTGTGCGAACGTAGGCCAAGAAGCCGTGCCCTCGCTAAGCTCCATTTAGATAGACTCTGACGATTCGTACGACACGACCACGATATGCTTGAGAAACCCAGTTTCTCTCCATTGTACTATAGAAGAGACGCAGAGAGTGGCTTAGGTTACAGAAATCTCTCGCTGGAATCGCCGTGAAGGCTCACTGACGTGCAGTGATCGCTTCCGTCGAAGGGCTGCGCTACCATACGCTTTCTTAAGTGATAGTGGGACGCCGAGAAGAGAACGTCCTAGAACTTCTACAGTCTGTCAGTATCACAATTTTCAACTTAACAAAGCACTGACTAGTTGGGGCATGAACCACGCACAGCGAAGCTTGCCTCATCGAAACCAATTTCATCAAAGACGCATACAACATACTTGACCAAACTTGACACAACAAACTGCTACCTTTTTGCACGGGGAGAGCGTAGCGCAGGAGCAATTTACGCGTGCTCGCGTTTCATTTGCACGAGTCCACCAATATCACACGTGCGAACATTCCCACACTGTCGCATTTGTCAAAAAAAAAAAAAGAAAAAGCTCTCACAAATACACAATCGCTAACCTAAACTGTACTTGGAGCCAGTACCGACAACCTGCACAGGAGGGCGGCTGTAGGCGACGAGCACTCGCGTCGGCACAGAGACAGGCGGACACTGATTAGAGAGTTTGCGTGCATTGTTTACCGTAGTCCAGTTAGCGCTACCGTATTCTTCACCTGCTAACCTATAGCGTGCTAGAAGTGACCCCGTCAAGTGTCTAGGCGACGCGTCCTGGCCAGCGCGTGGAAAGCGGGTGGGCAGCTGGCCGAATGGACACCGGCTTAAAGTAGAGCGGCAGCGGTACGCCAAAATTCCCTATGCACGCGAGCGCGAAATTTACGCGACGAAAAAGAACAACCCAGCAACAAAGCAGCCCTTTCGTGATGTGTCTATGCGGTGCGTTTCTTCATGCAGAAAATCGGGCCATTCTTGGGGCTTGGCGGAGCGGAGTAACCATGTAGGGGTAGTTGGGGGGTGAGTGGGGGAAGGCGGGTGGGTTAGTGAGGCGTGTTTGGGAGTAGCGAAGGAGGGTCAGCGATCTTTTTTTGCGGTTCTGCCGCCCGCCACAACCACAGAAAGCGACCCCTCTTTCTTTCCCGTCTCGTCGCACGAGATGCCCCCTCCCCTCCCTCTTTTCTTTTTTTTTTTACTTGCACTCGTGTCCACCTGCAGTGCACGCAGTGTACCGCGCCTATCACGGCGCGCGATCAGGTAGCCGCCGGATCTGCCTCCGTGCAAGGAGCCGTCACCACTCTCTGCCTCTGTAGTTGCGTGCAGCACCGGGAAATCCAGAGCAGCGCTTCGTCGGATGGAAAGCGGCGTCCGAGAAGTTATTTGCCTGCGGGACTTCGCCAAAAGTTTTCTCCTAAAACTGCAGTAAAACATTTTATCTCTCTCTCTCTCGCGAGCATCGGGCGATGACATTGACTGTAGATATTACATGTGTACAATATCGTTGACTATCACAATTATCCAGCGCCCAGCGTTAAGCCACTGCGAAATAGCTTCTTTAGAACCAGGTTATATAGCAGGGGCTTGCATGGGTACAATACTGTGCCTCTCCAACGGTGTTAAGTTTAACTATGCTATAAAGGTCATCCTCTACGTTAACAACCTTGATAAGATCTATACACGAGCACGAGTAAAAAGTGTGTGGAAAATTTCCATGTGCTATTGCCGGGTGTAATTAATACCATAGTTTGACGGACATGCTAAAGCCGGTAAGCTGAAACTCAGTCGCCGTCTAACATACTGGTGACATCAGCGTCAAGAAAAGCATGATAAATTTATGTGTGCAGTTAACGTGAAGTATAAATACGTGAATGTGACTAAAGACCTTTAGGTCGCGCAGTGCATGGTGGGTCGTGAAGTGAACTTTTCATGTAAACCTATTCGGAAGCAAATGACACTCACACCTTAAAACAGCACAAAAAATAATAACAGAAACAGAAATTAGAACTACACAATATTCGAGATAGTATACAGCTTACATGACACTATATGCAGTAGCAGTCACACAGGTACAAACTATGCAATTCTCTATCACATTAGAAGTCCAACTTTGTCTCTCCTGGCTTACCTGTTTTTCTTGGCCTTTCTAGGCTCATAAAACACCTACGATGCAATGACTCTTTCAGCTGGCATTCAGCGCAGTGTTATGTGTCCTCTTGTATACTGCCTGCGTTTCGTTTTGGCACCGGTTGCTTTCGAACATGCAACAACTAGGTCACCTAGTATCGTTATCGTAAATCTATACCTGTTTTAGCTTTTGTACGCTGCTTGTATACATATCAGTTCATCTATCTTGCGATGTATTTATCTAGCTGGTTCTATTGTGGGAATGAGGGAGAAACGTGATCCTGAGGAACCTTTGTTGTGTCCCTAGTTTGCGGCTTTTCCTCAACATCCCTGGCTTTTCTGCGCTCTCGTTACCCCTTTTCATGCACACCCGCGGTTGAAGAGACGGTCTCAATGCTTTCTCTGATTTCTTTCTTCCTTCTTTCGTTTTCGTCTCTCCCTCTTTTCCTCCCTTAACCTTCCTTGCCCTGCGCAGGGTCGCAAACCGAAGAAAAAAGTTCTGGTCGACTTCACTGCCTTTTCATCTTTCTTTATTTGCCTCTCTCTAGCGTTGCCTGAGTATACACGATCTAAATCATCAATGTCCAACTTCGCAGTTCTACGAGTGTCCCTTTATGCACATCTAAAAAAACAGCGACATTTACGGTCCGTGCTGTGCACTGCACCGTGGCCCGAACCGTTAAGATACGCGGGGCAATGATCCGTGCACGAAGCACCTGGCCCTGCAAGCAGGTACACGGAGGACACACGAGGCGGCGTGCAGCCTATAGGTGTATTGGAGAGAAGAGGAGGCGGCGGTGGCTGGAAGTGGTGGGGGTCTAGCAGGTGATGTCGTTCGCGCGCCTGGCACACGCTATCTCGGCGCACGCGCCCTATGTAGGCGTGCTAGACGCCCCAATAGTTCCCTGCAGTGACGTGCAACCCAAGAGCGCTTGTATGCGGACGATTGTAATGCCTGTGCCTACGCTGCACGCATATTCACCCACACTTGGTGCTTAGTGCGCGTCGTACGTCTGCATAAGCAGAGCGACATAAGAGGGCCGAGCGTGACGCAGCGAAAACACCGACCTTGATTAGACGTCACAGGAAGGCGCGCATGTTGCTGTTTATCTAAACTTTTTGAAGCATACAAATGGAGAGTTTGGCTACATCTCGGCTCGTCGGAATCAATAATCATCCTTGGATGATGAAGGTCAAACCACATAACCATCCTCGCTAGACGAACCTCAGGACAGGGTGCACTTATTTTAAGAAAAGTGCTGGCTCTCCTGTAATCGAGAGTAGATGTAAGCATGAAATGGCGACCGGCAAAGCAGATTGGTTGGAGATGATACCAGCCACTGTCTTGATACTTGGCACCACGTCACACCGCACCACGCCATCCTGTGCACTGGTCCATATGGACGCTGCCTAGCCAGAAGAAGAAAACGGGCTGAAGGCGGCAAGACCGGCAGCGAAAGACGCCAGGGAGATAAAGCGCACTGCCCAGCTGGAAGACGTTCGGCTGAAGTTGGCGCCACGTAGCCTGACGCCATCTCTCGAGGCGACGTAAAACCCACGCCGCGAAACTCACGGACTGCTGGCGTTCGACATAGATAACCCTGTCTCAGCGTCAACAGATGACAATGAAATATATGGTGCCCTGTATCTGCCTTCTGAACCTCCGCTATTGGAAATGACAACTAAAGCTTCATCGTACTAGAAGTTACAGCTTGAGTGGTATCGTGAAAAAGCATTACGAAAAACTCAGAAGCAATATATTTTTTTACTTGTTTGGGCAGTAACTAGCGTATGTAATGCTGTCCTGTATAAAGCGTTGAGGTCCAGAGACTATGTTTTCTTAAGTTTTGACATGGTTACCCGAATGATCTCGTTTTGTTCTCGCAATTTGTCCGGATGTTCTCGTTTGAGTGCCCGGATAACGGCTCTGACTTCTTGCTCAAGGTCACTTGAAGGTCGCCGATAACGGGGGCTAAACATTTCATGTTTAAGAATAAAATAAATTATGGAGTTTTACGTGCCAAAACCAATTTCTGATTATGAGGCACGCCGTAGTTGAGGACTCCGGAAATTTCGACCTCCCGGGGTTCTTTAACGTGCAAATAAATCAAAGTACACGGGCGTTTTCGCATTTCGCCCCCACCGAAATGCGGCTGCCGTGGCCGGGATTCGATCCCACAAGCTCGTGCTGAGCAGCCCAACACCATAGCCACTGAGCAACCACGGCGGGTATTTAAGAATACTGTTGCTGTAATCGTGGAGAAAAAAAAATGAGCCTTTACCAAAGGGCCAAGCACCCTCAGCGACAGCAAGGCTTAGTGTTGACGATATTCCTAGGACGGTGTTCTAACTAAACGTGGGGCCGACATGTTGGTGAGAGGCAGCATGCACGGAAACTTCTGAATAGAAGGAACAGCGCCCTGGCAGATATACCAGGCGTCTCAGAACGCTGCCGTAATGACGAGTGTTGCCAGTGGCGCTACACTTGAATGCTGCACGAGATGAGACCGACAGTCAGCCGCCGGCCATTTAGCCAGCGCCGAGTGAAATTTCGCATAACGTCAGCTTGACGTTTACTGCTCGTCGTATTCAGAGCAGTGCATACATACATCAGCGCAGCATGAACGCCATCGTGCTCATAGTGGCGTGCGCACAATGTTCGTGCCAGTAGGAGATGGCAGAACGCTGCTCAATCGATATAGCTCCGCAACCGACGCGATTGAGCGTAGGATTGACGACATTCGCCTGCTTGGCTTCGTCGCTTTTGCAGTCAAACGCCCTCCACACCTCTCAAAGCCGTTTTGGATAACTGCTCTCTAGCCGCGCATGCGCAGTTTAGCGTGACATTACTTCGGTGGAGGCTGCAGCGACGGCATTTTGGCGAGCGTCTGTGTAATTGCTCTCGAAATAAAATTATAGCGGGTTTCAGAAATTCCTTCACCATTGACCTCATTTACTGAGATAACAGTACGCTCTCACTGTCTGGCATCGCTATCGATGTAGTTAAGCATGACTTCCCTGCGGTATGCACACAACTTGTCCTCGACCTCTGTGCGCAGTATCACGGGCTGCGTCCTCCAAAACTGTAAAGTGCATGCCAAAATCTATAAACAAACACCACCATGCACTCGATCGCAGAGTATTGGAACTTGCTTGGTAGTTCCCGATAACAGTTCCTCGCTAAAAAGCCGTCCATGTGAATTTTGATAACTACGTATGTCTTTCGCGCATATTGGTGTACAAAAAGATACAAATGTCACATCAATTAAATCTAAATGATTTTCGCCCGAATTACACGCAGAACTTGCGGAGTTCAAGAATACGCGCAGGCTTTATTCGCGGGGAAACTTCACGCATAAATGAATGCGAAATTCTTTGTCACGCATTAAAATTCTGGCAAGCGGAAAGTTCACGAAGGTGGAAATTTAAAACTGCATTTCTTATCACCAAAGCTGCTCAAGCAATTGGCGCAATTCTCACTGAAGCTACCGGGAATTATTTAGAAACGGCTTGGAAAAGAAAATGAAGAGCCCAGATCCGCGCGCGTAATAAGCGTAACCGGTCACGTTATATACGCTGTAGTTCGTTGTAAAGCCGCTTGATGGAGGAGCTGCGTCGCGATTACCGACGCGCCTATTTCTATACCGAATGGGTTCTCTGTCGCATACTTTGGCACAGTTGACTCGTTTTGCTGTGTACATAACTCCGTGGGAGCGGCGTTAGCAAATATCTACATGTGCTCCACGCACGACGTCTTCCGTCGTCGCCGTGCCGAGAGTAAATTGAGACTCGAAGCGACGTCCTCTGACATGGAGCTGACACCGTGGAACCGAGCACATTCATTACGTCTCTACTATATACCCTCCATGCACGCATACACCCTTTCTTCTGTGCGGCATAGGGAATGTTGATAGCTTGCCGACTGCGATGCCTCTGTGCAGTTCTCGTATAGATAGATGTATGGCGATAAAAGGAAAGCGTAACGGCCCGCTTCGGAAGCTGCGAGGCCTGCATGCACGGAAAGCATGGAGGAGAATGATCGCGCCATTAGGTCTGCACTCTCTTTTTCCAGCATCCTCAGGGGGTGTGTTTGACTAATGTTTGACTTATGGCTATCACACGAAAAACGAAACGTTCTTAGTACTATGATACGAAGGAGGGCGTCCTTTCGGGCTGTTTAATTGCGGTAGTAATCATCTACGGCCGCTCCATGCAGCCCTACTCACGCAGCCGGCGTTTCTCCCCGCGGCTGCCTTAAATGACGGAATACGGTTGCGAAATGTCGGGGAAGACTGGCGCCACGCGTGTACACACCCACCACATATATGTATTTCTGATGTCGAACAGGACACGCAACAGGAGCACTGTGGCACGTGAACGCGGTATAAATGCAAACATAAAAACGCGTGCACTTTTGCACCATGGGCAACGCTTCACGATACGCTGGCTGTAATAAATATATACCTATATACGACGATATAAATACAGGTGCCGCCAAAATTCGTGTATGTCGTCTCGACGCATGGTGGGGCTGAAGATTACTTGCATAGTGCACGATAACGTGTGCCTACGCCACGGCTATTACACGCCTCATGGCATTTACCGGCGGACTTAATCAGCGAGGGTCACAAGCAGCATATCCGAGCAGACCTCTACCGAGGAGCTATCCCTTGTCTTCGACAGTCAAATCAAAACATGTGGTCAAGCTTTGGTGGTTACTATCAAATTTTTTTATCATCTCTGGACAACTAGGTTCCATTCGCGATCAGTCTGGACGTGTGTACAGCGTACTTAAAGATACAAAAAATGTTTTACAAGCTTTGTTTAAGAAAGTTTAACAGCGTTTGCGGCCTTAATTCGTTAACTGCTGAGGTTGACGAGAGCGAAGTTCTTTTGTCTGCTACGGGCCATTATCGTATACGAGCAAGGATCTCTCGGTGTATCTGCAAATACCGTTTGGATGGCCTGATGCCAATCCCAAGTACGCCTTGCCCAGCGCTAGCGCTGTCGAGAATGAATCAAGAACGCTGTCATCGCTTTGCAAACAGCATGAAGGCACAGTTAAGTTTTCAAATCTCAGACACACCCTCTTCGTCTGGAACTCGGCGAGTGGCGTCTCGCATTTCTTCGCCGGCAGCCAATTGCAGTTCAATCGCCTCCCATCAATCACGATGGCCCAGACGTCCTTCGTCGGACCCAGCGCACACTATACAGCTCCGCACCCAAGAGCTGCACAGGAGTGCATGCAGGCAGACGCCGTTTGGTTCGTAGACGACGAGACGCGAGACAAAATAGCGGGGCGAAATTACATATTTTCATTGCCATTGGCTCCCCTAGAGTCCGAGAGAGCCCGTGACGCAATGGCTTCTGACGCCACCCATTGGAGGACGACCCAACATGCTCCCAGTTATATCGCCGCACGCGCCAACCGTCGAACCCCTCCTCCTGCTCACCCCCCCCCCCCCCACCTCCCGCACGCGTAGCCGACGGAACTGTGAAAGTAGACACGGAGAAGGAATAAAACAAAGATAGAACAAAAATACAAGCGAGTATGAAAAAGAAGAGAAAGAATGAAGGAAATAAAAAGGCTGTACAGGCAGCTGTTCACGGTCAACCGGCGGTAAGAGAAACAACGCAAACGCGCACCAAAGCGTCGAGCCATCAAAACGCCCCGAGGCAATTCTCGCGCGCTCCCCCGTCGCGCCAACTATAGCGGTTCGCGCGCGTCGCGTGGCGCGCTCGTGCGGTGCGTTCCAGTTGGGCGGGCTCTGTCGTGACGTCATAATGGCGGGGCGGACGGCTGGCGAGAGAGCGTCCGCCGTGACGTCACAGGCTCCGCCCAGTCGGTGCCTTCGCCTTTCCCGAAAACGGGAGCAAACGCTTCGGCGGCACACGTCGCAGCGGCGACGAGTGGTCCAGTCGGTGGTTGGCGTTCGCTCCGCGCGTGCCCTGCAGCTGAAGGTCTGTCCCGAGAGTGCGCTGGAATATGGCCAGCGTACTGCCCAGCCCGCCGTCCAGCGACGACCACCTGACCACGGCGGGGTTCTTCAGTCACGTGCCGGCTTGGACTACCACGACAATGCTGCCCGGTCTTTGTCGGAGGTGAGTTCCGAAACCCCTTTGACGTCACCTCAGTCGGCCGGCGTCGCATTGCGGACGAACGTGCGCACTTGCGAGTGGATTGAGAGGCCGTTTGCGAGTCATGCCTCTCAGAAGTGAAAATCGCCGAATGGGGATTATTATGCGAAAATGACGCTTGCATGGTGCGCGTGTAAACGGATTGGAGGGCATTAACAAACCGTACGCCCGAGCGACAATAACTTTGGTCGCTGGAGATTTGTTCGGGGCAGTTTGAGCCGTTGAGGAAGGTGCGTGAAACGAAAGTTTTAACCAGCCTTATTGTCAAATCATCACGCGTGCCCCCTCACACAGACACGCAGAAAGTTTATTGACCGAAGTAATGCTGTTGTCCAGTTTAGTTCTGATGGCAGTTCGAGGCGATTATTTTTATTTTTCTCGAGGATAGACGCTCGGCAGCCGGCCACGTCGGGTGAGTATGTGCCCCTCTGGGACGACTTATGATGGATCACTGATAAATACGCCTATGGTACACACGGAAGATGTTCGAGGAGGAAGGCTGAGAGGCTGGGCAGTTTCTAGTGAGTGCTCGTATTGACCTATAGATTTAGCTTACAGTCAGTGCTGTCGCGTTGCCTTTATTAAAAGATTTGAATTACCGGTTCAGTGGACATAGCTTATTCATTGGCTGCGAGCGTTACGAGAAAGGAAAATCTATCGCCTTCGATCGCTTAACGCGGCACGTCGAACAGCCCTTCCGCGAAACATGGCGGTGCCCGCCTCCGTAAAGTGGTCATATGTAACAAGGCTCAGCCCGTTGAAGCGAAATGATGGCCCAGTTTGTTTGCATGCAGTGCGTTCAATTTGCCAGGTGCTCAACGTCCGTCGCTTCTTTTCTTCTTTCCCTTGCCTCAAATAGGAAGGGAACTGGCAAAATGAAATCTCCTGTACACAAAAATGTACAACTTGGCTGAAGGAAAGTTATATTCTTTATCAGAGCGCTCGTTTCTCCCAAGGACTAGATAAGTCTTATTTAGTTTGTTGTCGCCTTCTTCAGAATCTCAATGATCAGATCATCGAAGGAACTGTATGTACCTACACATGTAAAAGCAATCTGCATGCTTCAGTCAGTCATCCTCAGCCGTACCTAAGGGGTCATGATGTTCTGCTGTGAGCACAAGGTTGCGCATCTGATTTCCTAGTGAGATACGCCCCTGCGCACGGAACGCAAGTAAACAATAAGTATTCCCGCGGAGTCAACGTCATTGCGAATCCACGGTGTTTTTCGTAGCCCTTATATGTATGTGCTACGAAAAACGCAGCTATAGAAGTGTTAAGAATTGGAACGCGAAATCCAAGCACCCGAGCAAACAATAGACCATGCACTTCGTGGGCCTAAAATAATGTCAGCAATAGCTGCAGAAACGGAACTTGGCAAGGTTGAAGACTGGGCGTGTTCGTATAACATAATGGAGGTCGGATTGCGCAACATTTTGACGAGACACACAGAAGAGAAACACACACCACAGAGCGCTACTCGCAACTATCGTTTTATTCCGTTGTCAGTGGAATAAGTATAGAGGAAGGTACTCAAAGGGGGGAGAGCGACGCTGTGGTGTGTCTTTCTTTTCTGTGTGTCTCGTCGAAATGTTGCGCAATCCAACTTGCAACGTTGAAACGGCCTATTTTTTTCCCTGACACTTGTCCAAGAGAAAGACCATATGGTTGTGATATCATGCATGGACAACGCTGACCTCTCAGTTATGGTGAGCCATAAAAATGACAGCTGTCATAGGATGAAGTCGTATATTTGAGACACGGGTAACTGGAGATCGCTGAGAGAAACCTTCGTGCTGCAGTTGAAATAGATGAGAATGGTGATGATAAGCACTACTGAAATGTTACGATGAAGCACCGACACGTGGGTGACTACGAACATTGATATCGTGCCCGTCCTGGCTGTTTCAACATTGCCGTCCCATTTGCCAGTGCGACGAAAATTACACCCGTCTGGGCTGATTGTTAATTTCATTGGAGACAAAAAAGTAAATGAAGCAGTAACAATCACTTTTTTGCCATGTGCTATCCGCAAGTAACTTTACTTTCGCTAAACAGTGAAAGTACATTGACAGTCGTAGAAATAGATATTAAATAAGGTTGGTTGATGTTTTGATTAAATGTACGAAATCTTCATCATGACGGCTCTGCAGCCTTTGCTGTAATAGTTTTCTAAACTTCATTTCTCAGTGCAAGTGGATTAATATAAATTGCAACTGTGATCAGACCAATGTTTTCGTCAGAAAAGATACTTCAGCTTGAAACTTCATGAGACGTTGCTGCTCAGTAATTCTAGGGCTACGAAGATTTTATTTACATATGGCACTTTCCAGGCTGCTGGCATTGTAAAGTTAGAAAAAGAATGTGCGACTCACGCAGCGTTATTCTTTAAATGATGATAAGGTAAGGCGGTGATTCGTTTCCCCAAGCCAAACTTGAGGGGATCGCTAATGACCGCGCTATAAACAATAGAAGGTAAAACCAATAACCTAGCTTTAAGGATCAGATGGACGGAAAATGTGGTATCTGAGGTGCTGAAACTGCGTTACTGACATCCCAGTTGACAGGGAGAAGAAATTGAGTTGGGTACGTCATTTAATGCGTCGGAGGTCTATCAGAGTCACAGAGCATGTGTCGACACTTTGAAAACAGTTGCACTTTTTGGGGGCATATTATTGTTACACAAACAGTGATCTTCATGTATATTGAGTGCATTTACTAGGATCACCACCGCGCGCCCGGTACTTCCAGCTCACGGATTGCAGGCGCGCTGTCAGCGGAACACGGTGGCAGTAACAACTTTATTAAAATTCGTCTCAGGTAATTAAGGTCAGGGAGGCCCGAGTCCTAGAATAGGCCTTCGCGAGCAGCTACCCTTTTCGCCCATGCGACGAGGGCTATAATTGCTGTAGTCTTTGATCCGGCGTTCTCAGCAGCTCCACCCACGTCGGTTGTGGGGGAGCTGACAGGAGTGACCTGGGCCATATCGCGTTCATGACAGATAGGGTTCATATTTTCAAGAAACGAAACGATAGCTAGAGAGACGACTTCTTTTTGTGTGGCAAAAATACACCCCGAAGGACGAAAAGTGTTCTGCAGTGAAGTAAACGGAAACGCTTTCGAGGACGCCAGGGAAATATATCCTGTAAAATATGTTACACCTTCACATGCAAATAAGGGTGCAAATCGGTCTGTAACTAAAACTCTTACACCCAAAAAATGATTAAAGGGGTGATTTGTAGACCGTTGCTCATTGGCTTTTAAGGGCGTAATTCTTTACAGTGTAGGTGGTGTAATGAAACTGGGAAATTTGCAGGCTTTCGATGTTGCCAGCCGACTCAAGACCAGTACAACTGGAGATTGCTCTGGCAGAGACATTTATTCATGCAGTGGACGTAATATTTGGTTATGATGAACATCTGAGATTGCGCAAGCAACATGACGCAGATACTTTATAGTTACTCGAGGTATACAATGCGGCCAGTTGAGAGTTGCTTTTGCTTTCGCGAGACATAGCAGAGTGCAGCGCATGCGCGTTGAACATGCAACACTCCCAACGTTCGCTGGCTGGAGTGTTATACAGAGAGACAAAATTTTCTTCCCGTACCGTTCTGACAATGAATGGTGGAAAACTCAAGTGTAGAAATTAGCCTACACCGTGAAGCGATGCAAGGAATGCTCGGTATGTGTATTGAAACTTACTGTCAATGGCCATCGGTGTGCTCACTGGCATGCGCTCGGCACGTGACCGAACAAGGAAGGCTTTTGCCCGGAACATTTGAAGGGCACACTCGTCGCTTGGTATACAGTTGATTTAGCTAGGTACAGTCGCGTGCAATAGGACTTGCAACACCCCTTCTCGTGGGTGAAGAAGCTCCAGGGCTGCGCGACGACTCTGACATGCGAAATAGAGGTTTAATAAATACCACTAATTGAAGCTGTGCTTAGGTATGTGTCTGCGGAGTCGTACAGTCTTGGAGCTCCTTCGACCACAGGCACCGGTGTTGCAGGTCATTTTGCAGGTGACTGTACCTGTAACATGTTTCTTTTAGATGAATAGGGAAGGATACGGTACATGCTTTTCCTTTTTTGTCATATAAGGCATGTCAGAATAGACTATACGGATGTTCACAAACAATTAAAAAGAGGTTCTACTTCATCAAAAACCCACAAGGAGTAGACAATAGTCAGAACATCGCGAAGAAAAACTTAAAATTAGGGCACATAATAATATGTAATTCAACGAAAGCTAAACCGTTGCGTCCAGTTACGTACTGACGAGCAAGATACTTCGCTGGGCTAGTTGGTGCACAGTGCTGTGTCCTTTCGAGATTCCTTTTTCATCTTTTCCTGCGCTACTTTCCATTACCTCCTGTTTATGTGCATCATATTGTGCATATCCTCAGTTTATGCGCATCATTTATGTTCCATCATGTCAAGTACCGCTATAGCACAGTTTCTCAATGCATTGATTATTCATGCACGAGCCCGTAGTGTCCGGGACGCAAATACTGATTAACTTTGAAACATGTAATGGATTATTAGAAGCAACCAGGTGAAACTCGTGTCCGTGAGATTGCGTAAGCAATAATTATGCAAATAACCCTTACGGAAACACATTATGCGCATCACGTGCTTGGAGTGCGTGTTGAGCGTTGTTGATGTCAGACACTGTCTGGTGACATTTCGTGCGATCGTTGGCTTTTAAACATTGTTCACTTCACAGAGCTCAGCGGTGTTTCAATTATGGAGATCAGGCAATGTGTTTGTTGCGAACATTTGCATTGGCAATTTTTACGGTTTCATTTTTCTTGCTTTTGTTCTTCTCTTTCTCATTTCATTTCTCACAATAACAGTTTCATTTATTTTACTTTGTTATCGTGTTGAAGAAAAGACTTATAGACCCTTACTCATTGTTATAATAATTACGTTCATATAAAAACATCACCTTTAGTGTCAAGCGCTCTTCCGTAAGCGACACCCCACGTTACTCCTGTCCTTCTTAATTGGAACGTAGGAAGTTGTAAAGACCATCATGTAAGGAGCGCTCCGAATGGCTATAATAATAGTCTTGCAAGGTGTACTCCATCATAACATTGTCAAGATATCGATGAGATTTTTGGTGATTTGGGTCTCAAAACAAAACTGCGATGTTACGAGCTGTTGCGAAAGATGGCAACGCGGTCTGATGTTTTCGTGTTTACTACCTCTGCTTATATTATATATTAAAAAAAGATAAAGGATTTTTATGTTTTTCTACCTGATCAAATGACATATAATCAAGCTTCAAAGCTTTTCGATTTTCCCGAGACATGTGGTACATAGAAAGCACAACATCTTTATGGCCTTGTGGCATAACTTCATGGGCCTAACAGAGTCAAAACGAATCACTCAACTGAAAAACAACGAGATAACGTCGTTGCTACATAGACTCCAGCCTTGGATGATCCTAAAATATGACTGATGTAACCATTTATTTCTTGCTTTCATTGCGAAGAGCAAGTAGTGAGAACGGTGAATTCGGATAGGTTATATTGCTGTCTGTGCGCTGCGTTGTTACACAGTGGTAACTAAGGGTTTGCAGATATCCTTGCCTATACCTTTCGCCACTGTGCAATAGATTTTAGTTTTGTCCCGTTCTTGCGCTGCTTGCCTTCCTATGTCGTTAAGGAACAAGCACGGTTAACAATAATTCTGTAGCTCGCGACTAAATGTTCTTCTTTTTTCTGCTCTTCGCATGTAGCCGCGACTTTGGCTGCCGGCCCTGCACACCCGAGACGCCAGACGACTCGTCCAGCCGGGACTCCGACTCCGGCTGCTCGCCGAACCACGTTCTCAAGGACGACAGTTGTGCACAGGATGCGTGCACGATGGTGACGTCATCGTCCGCGTCAGCATCACCCAAGTCGGCATACAAGCACGTGCCACACCGAGAGAAGCCCCCGCACCTTGTGGCCCGCAGGAATGCCAGAGAGCGACGCAGAGTGCAGGCAGTGAACAACGCCTTCTGCAGGCTACGGAAGTGCGTGCCGGTCGAGAACAGGGCCAAGAGACTTTCAAAGGTGGGTACACTATGTATGTTTTCTGTACACGTTTAGCTGCTTATGTTTGCTGTACAAGTTACAGTGATATTCATAATGGGAACAGCGCGAATAAGACGACAACGGAGTGAAAGGACACAGCACGAACGTTGTCCTGTGTCAGGACAGCGCTCGTCCTGTGTCCTTTCACTCTGCCGTTGTCACACCCGCCATGGTTGCTCAGTGGCTATGGTGTTGGGCTGCTGAGCACAAGGTCGCGGGATCGAATCCCGGCCACGGCGGCCGCATTTCGATGGGGGCGAAATGCGAAAACACCCGTGTGCTTAGATTTAGGTGCACGTTAAAGAATCCCAGGTGGTCAAAATTTCCGGAGTCCTCCACTACGGCGTGCCTCATAATCAGAAAGTGGTTTTGGCACGTAAAACCCCAAATATTATTATCTGCCGTTGTCTCGTTCGCGCTGTTCCCATTATGAATGAATGCCAACTCGCCCAACTTTCCACTTTATCACAGTGATAGCTGCTCATATTTGTTATACACGTTACAGCGATAGCTGCCTATGTTTGCTGTACAAGTTACAGCGATAGCTGCTCATATTTGCTATGCACGTTACAGCGATAGCTGCCTATGTTTGCTGTAGAAGTTACAACGATAGCTGCTCACGTTTGCTGCACACGTCACAGCGATAGCTGCTTGTAGGTTATCGCACGGTTTGTGCGGGCCATTTGATTTGCTACAATAACTTGCGCTAACTGGCGATGCTGGTGGCTTTGGACTCATTACAGATATTTTATGTACACTTTACTGCGGAAGCTGCTGATGACTGTAGGTCTGCAACACTAGATTGTGCTGAGTAGCGGTGCGGAGATCTCGAAGTTACTTACTGCTTTTTATTCACGTTACAACTACATAGTGATCTATGATATATTGCTGGTATAATATAGGCCTGCGGCGCTTACTTAAGCTTCGCAGCGATATTAGCCTTCAGTCTACAATTCTAGTTTTCGCACATCAATGAGAGATATAGACAGAAATAAATATATATTGTTTTTCATGTTACGTGTACTTTAAAGTTGTACTTATTATTGGGCTTTTAAAATATATCTGGTTTACCCGTCTATTATTTCTTTGATCAGTTGCAGTTTTCGTGCTTCTGTGACAGGCATCAACTTATAAGGACTGTTTAAAGCAGACAGTTGGCTAACGCGCGCAGTCATTTCCGAAGAAGCAAAAATTACTGATGCGTCAGTTTTACTGCTCTATATGTAAAGTGAAAAGGTATAAGAAAATAGAGTTAACTGAGTGAGTGAGTGAAGTAACTTTATTTTGGTCCAGAGAAGACATAGAGTTAACTGAATAAGTTTTTCCGAAGTGGACACAATTACAAGCATATACGCACTGCTAAGTTATAACCAATAAAATTTTATATAACTCATTATGACGACCATGTATAATAATGCGATGACACTTAGACGTTACACTACATTGAGCTATGATTAATAAATAAATTCTTAAATGTTTATTGTCTGAAGATCTAGGACGCTCTGGCGAACTCCGGTGCTCTATATATATCGTTCATAGTTCATGACGTCAAATAGTAAACGGCTTATGATAAATTACGATGCAAATAATTTCTCAATTTCAAATTTTTATGCCTTCTGAGAGCACACAACCAATTACACCGACAGTTATTCCAATGGGTATATTCGATCTGAAGTCTAGCACACATAACGAAAGATAAACATTTTTATTGTGTTATGCTACCTCTAATGTAGCCTGTCAAAACCACATATCCTTGTGATAGCAAATTTTTCGCATTTAACTCAGTGTGGTTGTGTGGCACTGGTAGAGGTGTCCGTATCACAGCTGCGGAATCTGCGATTTGAACCGAACTAGTGAAATTTTTTTTCTTAGTTTTGTTTTGTACAGCTTCAAACGCAGACAGCTAGTCACATTCCGAGAACTGTGGGTACGCAATCTTACCCGGATTATCATAAGAACTGCCATATTATGAAACTCAAGTAAACAATGCAACACTTACACATGAACTGCATGTAAAGTAATACATTATAAATATTTAGGGCCTCACTGAAAATTCTTTGCCCGTCCATTCCGTATTCAAGTTGGACCGAGTTATCTAAATTTGACTGAGCGCTTTTCCAAAGAACACATGTCCGGGAAGCGTCACGCTCGCCTGAATATCAAAATCACGGATGCCGCGAATCACTCTTCCCGCTTAAAGAATCCTCTAAACTCTGCTATCCCAGTAAAACCATGCATGCCGAATACGTAGCTTCAACAGGTCAGCCGAGGAGTGTACGTGCACTTGATCGCTGGAAATGTGCCTTTATATTTAGTAAACGTCCGTGGCGGCCCTGCTCCTAGTATTGTTACGACTGAGACTAGGTTTGGTGGAACATCACTAGACGCGCTGCCGCGTAGCACAACATAGCAGAGGGTAGCTATATTGATACAAAGCTACACTAGATGATACAGCTAGATGATAGAGACAAGGTGACACAAAATTAAAAAAAGAAAGAAAATCGAGACTACGACAAACCGCCTTGCGTAAGCCACATGTTCTAACGGAAAATACAGCAGTTTTGAATCCGCGCATCACCTAGTCATCGTCACCTTGTTGTCAACCTGTCCTACGTTACGCTACAAAGCAGCGCGTCTAGCCACAATGCCCCACTTCCTTCACGTTGCATTTTTATTGCGATAACACATTATAGGCGGAGCGGATACATTTTGTACGCATCTGTCCGAAAAAAAAATGTGGGCTCACCCCAAAGGCAGTACAGTGTAACACAGCGTCTCGAAGGGCCTAACCTTGACGGAGATGATAATGCAAGAAACTGGCTCTTGAAACACGCGCATGACGTTTCGAAGAGTGCGACTTTGGCACAGGATAAGCATGCGCGCGATCGTGGCCCCAAGCTTAGGGCATGCTGTGATGGAAGACAGAGCTTGGGTCTCAACATCGGTCCCACATCTATTTGTAACCCGCCGTGGTTGCTCAGTGGCTATGGTGTTGGGCTGCTGAGCACGAGGTCGCGGGATCGAATCCCGGCCACGGCGGCCGCATTTCGATGGGGGCGAAATGCGAAAACACCCGTGTGCTTAGATTTAGGTGTACGTTAAAGAACCCCAGGTGGTCAAAATTTCCGGAGTCCTCCACTATGGCATGCCTCATAATCAGAAAGTAGTTTTGGAACGTAAAACCCCACATATTATTATTACATCTATTTG
The DNA here is from genome assembly GCF_050947875.1 of Dermacentor variabilis. NCBI lineage: Eukaryota > Metazoa > Arthropoda > Arachnida > Ixodida > Ixodidae > Dermacentor > Dermacentor variabilis. The sequence goes on along the minus strand of NC_134578.1, from coordinate 16,770,699 downwards.
TAACATTATAGGCAGCCTTTACCCAATTTGAAGGCATCTAACTCAAAACTGGAGATATGTTGAACCTTGAGTGTACGCGATCGCGTCACAGCGTGCACCAAATCGCCAGAGATACGCGACATACAAATCTCAGTTTGATAAATAAGAATGCGCAAGGTCGGCAACGGCGCATGCGCGCAGCTATCAAGACGTCACAATCACCACGATTAAGCTGTCTCATACTTAGATAGTGGTGCTAAGCTCTGGTCCCGTTCTTTTCCACTTCCGTATCGCTTTCTAGTCCACCAGAAGTGCACTTTATTACGAATTTGGTAGTTTATTTATTACGGTATTGGAAATACTGGCAAGAGATATTTTGCCGGCTTCTCCTCAACGTTAAAATACTTTGGGAACGAAAGGATGGTATGAGGTAAAGTGAATCCTTACAACTATTAAGTAGTTCGCTACAACACGCAGGGCAATCATTTTAAATAAAAGCAAATGACACAATAAAGATAACTACAGCAATTTTTGCACGAGTCGGAAACAAGGATAAAATGAAAGGACCTTCCAGCAATCACAGTCACTTTCAAGATGTAAGTAAAGAACGAAAAGGACGTTTTGTACATTTTGCGATACCACGCTCCAAACACCGAACATCGACACAGCCAAATATACATTAAGAGACAAAGTAGCCTTCTTCAACAGACAAAAAAAAAAGAAAATTTAGCCTGCAAGCTCCCTAAACGTAGAGACAGAATATAAAGAAACGATATTCTAGAAAGGAAAAAGAGTTTGAAGTTGGACGAGTTGGTGCGCTTGCATGGCGTGAATTGGTGCTTGTAGTATTCATGAAAAGTACAGGCGATAATAAGCAGCAGTGAATACCTTTCGGTGTATTTGCATGTCCGTGGGTTTATGTACCGTCGGCTTGCGTATATCTTATTATTCACACCGAAATTGTGAAGTAGCATGCCAGCCTATCAAATATCCAAAGAACATTGACTGAATATTGATTGAACATCAAAGAGCCTATGTGGTAAAAGAAACACAGGGAAAAAGGCACAGAATGTAAACAAATGCGCGATAGCCAGCGAAGCTTATTGAAGAAGCCATTGCGGCTAAATACAGAAAAAGAAACATGATTAAACAGTTTTGGTTAGTTGCACACGATGGAGGACAAAAAATTCAGCAGCGTCATCGCTCTGTTGCGGAATAAATCAGACTGTTTATCCTGTCCTTGTTGACAGTCTACACTACTTCACGTTTGATTCGTTGGACATGTTATTTTTAACACCTCTTTCTTTTTTGTTACTACAGGTCAAAACGCTTCACAGGGCCATCGAATACATCCAGGCCCTTCAATGCCTTCTGACAGAGGCGGACAAGGCTGTTACGTCATCTACCGCACCTGAAGAGGTGTGCGCACCAAGCGCCATCTACCAGGAAACGCCGGAGCCAGTCTGCGACAAGGAGAACGATGCTAGTCAACGGTGGATCACTTTGGAAAATGTAAGTCCACTAGAGTGTCGGCATTTGTTCGATTGAAGGGAGGGTCAAGAGAAAAAGTTTGGCTTGGCCGAATTACAAGAACAGCGATATTATGTTTAAGAGAAACATATTCATAGTAGCCGCACAACAACTGGCACTCTTCCAAATTTACTCATTATATCCCCAGTACATCCACGTTTATGCAGATGGTTCGTGTCATAAAAATTCCTCAACTTCAGCACACGTCATTCCACATTTAGGGCTAAAGCAAACACTTAAATTATCCCGAGATACATCTTCCACCATGGCAGAACTGTTTGCAACCCTCTGTGTTTTGCGTTTCATAACATCAGAAAAACATTCGCAAAAATGGGTTATCGTAAACGATTCGCAAGCTGCTCTCACATTACTACAGAGCAATAAGAAATATTCTTTGAACACTTTGCTATTGTATGAGACGCTCAAAGAACTTACAGAAGCAAGCGCAATGAACCACGTAATTTCATTTCAGTGGATACCTGGGCACTGAAATATTCCTGGTAATGCTCCAGCGGACACAGCTGCGAATCGGGCGCACAATAACGCAGCGACAACCAATCTTCCCCTACTGCGTGGTGAAGACCGTCTTATCCTGAGACAGATTTCCTGTCGCCTCAGCAAAACTACATGGTTTGATCAGCAAACTAAAAACTCGGAGTTATACTTTAGAGACCCGTGTATAAACTTATCAATGCCGGAAAATTTAAGACAACAGGAAATTTGAAACATTTGTACTCCGCCTGCGTCTTGGTACTGCATTTACGAAACACTTCTTGTACAGGATAAAACGTGTCTCTAGTCCGCAATGTTCTAGTGGCCATCCAGATGAAGATGTGGATGATTTTCTCCTATAGAGTGCACGAAATACGATCCACAAAGAAGGGTACTGCAAGCAAATTTGTTTATATTAGACAGGAGACCATTCATTCTAAAGAAAAGATACTTGGCTCATGGCCAACTGCGGGCCTTCAAAAAAGAGCATTTCTTGCTCTGAAGAAGTTTTTAGAGGACACCAACATTTTGGGAAAATATTAAGTTTCAGATGATCCGAATACGCTAAATGAGTAACATAAATGTTGTTCGTGGTTCATAATTGGTTTATGTGGTGATCGCAACTTTTACGCAACATATATATAATTCTGTTCTGTACTTGCAGTGTATTACATGTGTTGTGTGTTTTGGCTGTTCAAAATATCTGACTTTATTTATGCGTACGTGTACTGAACTAATGCACAAAACTTTGCGATTCATGTACTCTTGGAGTGCATATTTTTTATTCATTCAGTGTTCTACTGAGTGTCATATTTTGTGTCGCTATTCTCCCTTTTTACGCAAATTTGTTTCCTTTGCCAAGTGACAAGGAGTAGCCGGTGCCACCATAAAAACGCCAACCTCTCCTAATATTGATTTCAATAATAGTAAAAAAGAACATCAATCAGGTCAGCCTTGTCAAGCTAAGCTCACCAGTCATCCACATCACAAAATAGAATGTTTTTAATTATTTCCATGGCTGTAGTTCCACTTTGTCAGAATGAGGACTAAGTTAATTGGAAGGCAAGCATTTGCTCAAGAAATTGATTCACACCAAGCATGCGTTCACAGCAAGCACGTGTTCTTAAAAAAACACGTGCCAGTAAATCAAGACGCCATTTAGATAGCAGCAGTCGGGCATGGCGATTTGATTTAATTATCACGTCTATTTTTGTCAACGTTGACGAAGATAAATACAATCAGTTTGTTCACGAAGAGGCAAAAGCTAGTCGACATGGTCCTATCTACGCGTAGAACAGGCAATTTAGGCTGATGCGAGTACAACGTGATAAAAGATTAGGGGATTCGCACAGAGAAAAGGCTTAGAAAAACCGACATCAATGAAAATTATCTACATTATGTTTGAAGGAATAACTTACTTTTAGTAATCTGAGCGATATTTTCACTGCAGTGTTTATACAGTTGCTACGAACATCAAAGACATGCTAAGTAAGTTATCCTTGTCCTAGAACGAATCTTTGATGGCACGTCAGCTTCGTGAAGTAAAGTATGAAAAGCAACAATAAAGTCTGATACCAGAAAGGGCGATGTTTCAACAAATACGCGTACTTGCCATCGTTCCCATGATGTCTAGTCTTTCATATTAGTGACACGATGAAAGAGCTAACCACATCAACCCACCCAACTGCCCTTAGTTTTGCAGTTTACTTATTCATCTATCGCAATATTGGAGCGGCGCACGAACAGTACAACCACATATCACTCAAGTAATCTTAGTATCACACTCTAGCGTCTACTGCTGACATCCATGCTGATAAGCGACAGGCTGGTGCTGCTGCATTTTTTACGATGTTAAACAGTTATAAGCTGGTGTCGAGATATCATTGTAACGTCACGGTTATTTTGAACACCATTGCTGCTTGTGACATATCAAACGGTTTTCGTTTGATATATCACGGTTAAGGCATCTGAAACGAAAATGAAACTTAGGGTTAATTTTCTGGGCTTACAAGTGTACTGTGGGTTCAAGTGAACACGGATTTTGAATAGCGCTTTGGTAAATGTTCGTTCGGTTGTAACAACGAGGTTGCTCTAGTTCATGTGGGGTATACAATGCAGTGGATCTGCTCAGTGCAGTCGTCGACTTGGGGCTGCCCAGTCTGTATCTTTTTACGTTTGCAGAAATATAGGAGCAAACGTAATAAATAATTGATATATATCACTGGGATCAGTGATAAGAGTGGTTCGGTAAGTAGAATTAAAACGCACCAATAGAGGATATCCTTTACAAATGGTCATGGTAATGCGCATTGCCTTATGGACATTTCACTGCTCGATTTTCGTGCGTAGTAAAAGCTAGACACATGTGCGTAGTATTACATCCCCATTCTTACTCACTTTCTTTATTGTTTTTCCTGTAGGCATCCGTGTGTGGAGCAGAGAGCTATCCCGGTTACCTCAACTTCTACGAAGAATGTGGCATTGCGTTTGCCAGTTGACTTCCTTGAAGCAGTTTATAAAATTTGGTTGACATATACCTTCACATACTCCTGTGAACCGTGTGCCTTGCTGACGGGCATCTGATGTCGTCGTTCACGTCGAAGACACGTGACACATTCCGGAAACTATCGACATGTATACCTCAGCAGCTACTCTAGGTAGCAACACTTCTTAAGACGCCAGTGATGACATTATGCATGCATTATTGTACCGTCATAAAATCCCAGGAATTGTAACGTGATGCATTCTCAGGACGCGTGATATTGTTCTTGCCGAGCAGTTGTGACATTGATAGTGTTCGTGCCGAGCAATTATGACATTCAGGACTTTTTGAATATCATCCAACATTAACGAGTATTCATGCCATTCATGAATTTCACGAATATCGTCCGCGGCTGCTTCAGACATACGTCTGCGACTCTTGTACATAGCTTGACTTGTTCACAAGCTTGTGTAAGCATTTTTTTATTCCTAAGAGAGGTGGTATGATTGATTCCCACGATATGTGACGTGTTTCATTCCTGAGGCGCCTCTGCCATTGTTCATGACACCCAAATGTGAGAACATCCAAGCTTAGTGGATGAAAAACTGTTCGTGGTAAATTTGTTCTACATTATCCAAGAATAAAATGACGTTACGCAGAAGTATAGCGCCTGATGACGTAAGAACGTTGAAAATACGAGCATGATTGAAGGGGATCACTCATGCAGAGCGTTGTATCTAAGACTTATCAAAAAGTTGAGCAGTATTATGACTGGTCACAAGTGTCTTGCCGATATGTTGCGTTCTTTCCGTTCTTTGTTGCAAAACCCATTGTACTCATTTTTTGTTTCGTCATGTATGTACCTAAGTCATGCTTACGCACGCGCAGTGGTGACCTACGGAAATGTGAAGAACTGTGCTATATGTAAGCCATCAGGGATTGTGTCACCAAGGAACTCTTAGGCCACCATGTCCATGGGCATTTGACGTCGGAAAGTCTGATTTGTTTTTTGTTAGTTTTTTCGTTGATTTTCTGTTTTCTTGGAGAAGTTGCTTGTGAATATACTCCAGAATGTTCCTCTCAGAGTGGCATTGCAGAGTTGTCCTAGTCCTCTCTTTTTTTCCATCGTTACCTTCTACATATGTTTTTTTCGTGTTGTAAATACGAGCTTTCCTTTTCTTCGACAAATGACTTTGTAGGTTCAATAAAAATGAACTTTGAAGAAAGCTGTCTGCGTGTGTGGTCTATGTGTGGGCGTGGCAATGTCTAAGGCTGCCCTGATATGAGTGCGGCGCATATATGCACAATAGCTAAGAGTTCGTATCGGCATTACGGCCCAGCTAAAAATTCTACACACTCACTTTATCGCACTGCTAATCAAAGTAACGTATCGGAGTCCCTGTTGGGTATCTGAAGTAACGCATATCTGACGCTCCGCTGGCCTTGCTTCCTTTCAACTTCATAGAACTCCTCGAGCCCAGGAGTTCATTCACCGATGGGACACACATGCACCTGTTCACCCGCGTGTCCTTGCTCCCCGCAATATTTCTTGGCTTTGGGCTTGAATGGCCCTGGAACCTTCTGTCACTTGTACCTAGATATATGCAAGTAACAAGCCTAGAATTTATCTAAAGTTCACAGTTCCTGGGTCGACGGCCGGCAGTCAAACCTGCCGACAGTCATACCCACAATTTTGTGGGTGTCTGTGTTATGGTACTCGGGATATTAGACACGAGTCCCTCAAGGAGGCCAAACTAAAGCACGGTTGTTCTGGAGGACTACACCCGTTGGACAACGGGCCAGAAATACGGTAACTCCCTGTTGCAATAGCTGCATCAAACAGAGCTTGTTTATTTGATGCCCATTTTGTTCATTTTCTAACTACCCAAGCTTTGCGAAAAATCTCCCGAATACTAAAGAAATAGACTGCTTACCAACTTCATAACTTTCGTTTTTTTTCGTTATCTCTCTCAATATAGAGTTTGCGCCACAATTTGTTGAAAAACTGGGGTGGTGGGGAGTGAGCGCAGCATTTTATGCACATTATTTCCAACGTAACGATCAATAATTACGGCAGGAAGGAGTTTGCGCGGGTTAAAATATCTCAGCGTGGCTCACAGAGGGCTTTTGGGAGGGATGTAGCATGAGTGACACAGAGACGCAGATTTGAAGGAGTAGCTAAATTTCAGATAACTACTCAAAGTAAAATGCAGTGTTCGCGCATCAGAAGTGAGAAATGCTTGCGCGTATTAGGAATGTTATTTAGAGTAAATAGGTATTCACAGGTGGCATTTTCGTATAGGGGTAACGTTATAACCCCTGCGATCACATATATCAAGATGGCTGATAGCCGCCTGGTCACTCGGTCGGTATTTTGCCACCAGAGAACAGCAAGCCTCTTTGTATAAGGAAAACAATATGAACGCGGGAATGACCTATAGTAGTATAAGAGGAAAGCTTTTCTTGCCCATTTTCTCCGGCTTCGCATGGTTGCTGTCTCTTGTCTGCTGCTGGGTAGGTCGATATCCCTGCGGATGCATTCATGGATGAACAGAGACTAATTGACCGCTAACATTATATATCAAAATAACAGAAGTGAAACAATCGCTCCTGAAGTGTTGATACGTGTACTTGTTTGTTCCTTTTCATGGGACTGCTATTAGACCCACCAACAACCTAACGTTATCGCTCAGCGCTAGAAGAGCCTGGATTTGGAACTTACTCGAATGTTATCGTTGATAATATTTGTTGTCAATGATCTTGCGAACCTTGAGTAATCAGGTTCTATGCACGACGCGAATAGCGTTGTACTTTCTGGAAGGAATGCGAGCCCCAGCCATTACACTGAAACCTTCGAAGAGTCATTTATATTCAAGCCAATCTATAGTGCTAGAAGCAGATCAGAATTCGACGATCGAGGAGTGTGCTCGCCACTATCATTGTTCGGAGCGTTACTTGTTTTGCTGGGCACAGGTTCGCCCAATAAAGTCAGTTCCGTGACTTGCGTTGTGCTACTGCGGTTGTTCATCACCACTACAACGTGACAGTATTAAGTGAAAGCCTAGTCCTCAAAAGCCACAAACAAATGAACTTTCTACAAAAGGTCCATATTGAACACAATGAAAATTTTCAAGGACAGTTCACGAAGAAAACAGCCAAGGGCACAAACACTAATATTCCAACATGTCCAACGTCCCGCCATTGTTCCTAGTTATAACAAAGAGTGGTGACTGATGCCCAAGAGACTTGTATCTCAGAACCATTAGTTCGCTGTTCAAATACTCGATGACAATGGCACGTGACGATAACAGCACAGGGTGCTTGGTTCCGCGTGGTCATTGACGCAAAGCTGCGGAAACACGCTTTTCCCATATTACAAAGGCTCTAACACGCAAAACAAGTTAATAAACTGAATTTGCGACCAGTTATGAGCATTGAGAGGTACTGAGAACGTAACGTCGCAGGGGAAACACCACCATGATTGCTTGGTGGTTTTGGCGCGTTACGCTACTAAGAACGAGGCCGTGGGATCAAATCCCTGCCATGGCGGCCGCATTTCGATGCGGTCGAAATGCAAAAACGCCCATGTATCGTGCAGTGATCCTAAGGCAGTCAATATAGGCCGCAGCTCCCCCCCCCCCCCTTACGGCATGCCTCAGGATCAGATTGCGGTCTTGGCAAGTAAGACCGCAGCATTTAATTTTTAACTTTAAACCAATTAACCACCATTCCAGTACTGATGGAATGCCATTTTGCAGCTCCCACAGACAATAGAATTAGAGTTTTCTTTAGTTTTGACGAAAACTCTACGCCCAGGTTCACTGAATACAGTGCACGTTGCGAACGCTAAATTACAACAAAAAGTCCATGCGAGCGCTTTGGCTTATCTTCGATTTAAGATCGAAATGTAGTATGTGACGCGTATATTACTTCTTTAATGAGGCAAATGGGTCGTATAATTCACCGACATACGTAGGGGCACTTACAATACTATCATTGGTAGAAGGTAGAAAACTCGCGTAGCCACGTTGTCTCCTTTGTATATGTAGGGTATGTCTTAGCAAGGCATTAGTTGTAACGGTGCGTAGATATTATTAGGAAAAGGTAAAAATCCTTCCTAGCTCACTGCCCCGCAACATCTGGGAGCCATCCTTTAAGAAGGCCGTTAATGTATGCCCCTCAGAAGCTGGTCAACGGCCCCCCCCCTTCTCATAAGAAATTTACGCATCAAAGTTCATGTGCCGGTCACGCGTTGCAGTTGGACCTCTTAGTTTATTCGTGCGCTTCATTGTCGATCACAAATCTGCATCTCTTCATCATATTATTCCACTCCAAGTGTTGCCCTCTGAAAGCCATCAGCGCGACAGTGCCTGTGTACCTAAAAAACAGCCCACAGTCATACATACTCGACAATATACGCGGGCGGAATACGGGAGGCGTAGGTGGCGTGTGCCGGACGCGCGCTGCACGGTCAAACCACCTGCCCTCAGGACATCATGGCGCTCTCTTTACGTCATTTTGTTGGGTCGTGGTTGAGTGTCACTGCCTTTTATTTGCTTGGCTAAGCGTGCAGGTGGAAAGAGATGGCACGGGGACGTTGCCGCTGTACTTAGCAATAACGGTTTCTTGCTCCCCGCCCTGGCCCCTCAGGTATACGACTGCACCGATTGTGGTTTATTATGTACATTTCGCCGTTTTCTCGGAGGTGGCTGTGGATTCGATCTTAAATACAAGCGGCATTTGTTTCTCTCGGGGGAGTGCACTGTCGACGCCTGAATGCGAAATGAGTGCGCATCAGGATTCTGAGCATCGCCGTAGTGGGACATTTCGCAGTAATGCAACTTGGTATATAGGGGCAGGGGGGCATTGATGCGATCGTTATCTCAGTGCGGCTGCTGGAACGAAAAACGACGTTTGCTGTCGCTGATATGAAAAGAAACTGATTTTTAAATCAGATTTATGAAAACTCTTTGTTGGCGCGCATCATTGACGGTGTCGTGCTGGTTGAGGACAATGAGGGGAAACACCAAGTAAGTTTAGAAAAGTAAGGTAATTCAAAATTTTTTGTTTTATTTAATTTAGAGGTAAGGAATTTACAAGTGGAAAGAGAAATGAAGCGAAGATTTTCTTTCTTGAATTGCTTGGATCTCAGCGCTGATGCATCAGTGTGACGTCGTAGATTTCAAGGTATCTTTCCGTTTTGGGTCGTTAAAGCTCAGTAATAGTAAACGTGCGTGGAGTCACGGCCAGCTGTTAAGGGAACTTCAAGGAGTCATCACTTTTGCGCTCTTTCTGGCTCACCATGCCACTTTTCACTGCAGGGATAGGTTTATTCGTATACTATCTGAAAAAAGGAATTTCTAATACTCCTTTTCATTAGTCAGGGCTAGCCACATTCATGACTCAGGGTGAGAAAACAGAACTCGCTTTCGGCAAGGAGTCCTCAAATTATCTCAGCCTTAAATAAAGTTCTTTACACAATACCTCATACAAGAGTAATTGAGAGTGTCGTAGCAGATTTCTGAAACCTCTTAAGGGGGCGAAAGGATCCCCGACTCAAGGGTGATATGGCCACTGTTGAGCGATTCAGGTAGCTTTTCTTGATGAGTCAGATGACTTTAGCGGAGAGGGTCACGTTACCTTATAATGCTCGCATTAAAAGCTGTACTAACAATTTGCGCTCGTACAGTGCATTTTCTTTTCTTTTGTTTATGTCTGCTTTGTTTTAAAGAATCCCTAAGGTTGAGCATGAAATGTGATCCTTGAAGGAACGAGCTTAGCTCAGGACAGTTACCACTTCGCTAATGGATGCTTATGCAGACTTCCCTGTCTATCCAGAGAACTTTTGGACAAAACGAAAAGTTTAGTGGTCATGTTGAATTGCATTCATTGCATGAGAAAGAGTAATTCTAACACTTATCACAATAGACACTATGCCCAGTATACTCTAGTTGCTAGACAGTACCTCTCTCTTTTGTGCGTGCTTTAGCTGACAGAGTATATCAAACCCTTTGGGAAGGCTTGTTTTTTACTGTACAAGCAAAGACAGCGTGTCATATAACCACTTATACTTTATTAACCCTGTACTGTCTAATGTATAATTTCTATGCTTATTATTATGCCTGAGAATGGGAAGCTTAGCAGAAAGTTAACAGTTGCATTTTTAATGTCCTGGAGTGAAGTTTAAGCTGTGTATAGCTGAATACATCAATTATGAATAATAATTTGCTAAACTAATAAAGTACTAAATAAATTAGCATTTTATTAGTTTTAGTAAACTTGTAGCCTCCATTGTCACAAATGAAGGTGAAAAAGTTGTTCCACGATCTTTCGTTTTTGTATGGAACTGGCGCTTGAGATATACAAGGTTAAGTGACCCCATAATTTAATTCTGGGATATAACATTGCGAAATTATGAGGAACGGCGCTGTGGGGGGCTTCGGATTCATTTTTGCTATGTGCGGTTCTTTAACCTCCAGCTAATAATACACATTAAAGTTTTGCATTCCGCTCCCATTGAAATGCGGCCGCCGCGGCCGGGATTGAATCCTTGGCCTCGGGCTCACATCGTAGCGCCATAGCCGCTGAAATACGGTGGCGGGTCTTAAATGTCTTTTTGAACCGACAGTTGCAGCTACTGCAACACAGTCTCGATGAACATGGAACCCTGGCTGTAGCAACTCGATCTCCACCATCACCGTCTACGTGCCGCGTAGTAGCCCAGTAGCCATGGCGTTGTATTCCTAAACTCGAGGTGGTGGGTTAAATCCCGATCGCGGCGGACAACCATTCGATGCAGGCTAAATGCGAAAAAAGCTGATGGTCCTTCACTTAGATTTTTGTGGACTTCAAGGAAACCCAGGTGGTCAATGTGTAACCGGAGTTCCCCTTCACGGCGTGCCTGCATCGCACCACCTGGAGATTTGCGCCACACTCCGTGGCTCCTCCTGGTGCGCCAATAATAATAATATTTGGAGTTTTACGTGCCAAAACCACTTTCTGATTATGAGGCACGCCGTAGTGAAGGACTCCGGAAATTTTGACCACCTGGGGTTCTTTAACGTGCACCTAAATCTAAGCACACGGGTGTTTTCGCATTTCGCCCCCATCGAAATGCTGCCGCCGTGGCCGGGATTCGATCCCGCGACCTCGTGCTCAGCAGCCCAACACCATAGCCACTCCTGGTGCGCCACGTCAGCACATCCAAGGTGTGTGTGGTTGGGCTCGTCACCAATCCGCCATCGTTGAGCCCCGTCTACACAAGCGGGGACGACTCGGACTATAGTCTTCATGCAACAAAGGGTTCTTTCTTCATAATCGGATCTGGTTCTGGCACATAAGAACAAAGAATTTATTTTTTAACCGTCATCATCATGCTCCACGACAACATCATCGGCTAAATAATCACCATTATCAGAATCACCAATTATTGCCACAACCACCAGTTTCATCATCATCACACCCCTCTGCCACCACCCGTGTCAAGGAATTTGGGACATCAACCACTAGCGTCACCTCTCATTGTCGGGTGCTGTGCTGTCGCGTCACTCAATATCAAAAGAATTTCAGAAATTGACTACAGAGCAACGCTTTTTCATAAACTCACGTCTTGTCACATAATTAATCGGTATGTACTCCTCACACTATATGCAAAGTTTGGCTATAGTGCCGTAACTTGTCTGGTTTCCATGGCCACTTTTTTGTATCGTTGAAAACTCCGCAGCGATGTTTAGAAAATCTTGCCAGAAGAATGCGCTTTCATCAACGGAAATCTTTGAAAAGACGTAATTATGACGCATTCTTCCTACATGGGAAATTTTATTATTTGCACAAAGCTTCAGAGGGGTTAAAATGGCACTTTCGTAAATATGAATTGCTGTGGAGCCTATTCTCGGGGGCATGTGCATTGGATGAGAACACCAGACGCCACAAAACACATGACACTTGGAGCACTTTTATGCAAAGTAGCATTTGTGAAAAGTTAGAACATATCGCGATAACACCACGGAGTAAACAACTTTTTTTTCAGGTCAAATTCGTTTTCTTAAAAATTTCGCATCAATTGAATCGCAAAGCATTCGCCTAATGCAGTGAAAGCAACACATAGGGTACAGCTGCGAACCTAAAAAGGTGAAACGAATTTCTCGGTAAATAGTTAACAAAAGATCACTTTTCGAACAGGAGAAATTACAGAAGTGCACTGGCCATTACAAAGACAAACACATTTTCTTTTAGTCACTCACGTTTTAGAACAAGCGAAGTAACCCCTATGTCCCAAATTCCTGGGTAGGACGATGTGTCACCGCAAGGATTTCCAGCCGTCATCAACAAAGTGTCACGAATCCCGCCGGGTGCCTGATGAGGGAAAATAGTTCGCTTATCGGTCACTGACAAAGCCTAAGACTCACATTGTCTCTGCTCTTCTTCCAGCACCACCCAATCGCATCTCTCCTTTTGAATTTATCTCCGCTCTGCTTTGCGACCGGTAACAGACCCCGCCTTTCTTTTGTGTCTCGAGAGCCTCCTTCCGAAAAGGAACAGCTCAGCCACGACCACCTTTAGCCATTGTTTCCAACTTCGAACAAAGAGCTCGCCGACAAAAGCGGTGGCACTCAGTTGGCAGGAAGCCTAGAGTTGAAGGCCAAATTTCTGTGGCCCAGTGATGCGTGACCCGACTCCTGGTTGCATTCGCATCAGTGCGCCCGCACAGAAGCTCGCGCTGAGGTTTAAGCGAGTGCTAGCGGTAAGCGGTCAGCGGCTTTTGTGGTTACAGCGAAATAGAGCTGCGGTGGACGGGATAAACGGAAGGCAGTGATCGGTCAATGACTGCAAACCAAATCTCACTGCCGCAGAAGGCGATATACTAGAAATGTTGCAGAAAAGGGAAAAGATGCGTATGTATACGGGGTGCTTATTTTGTTTAGAGTATGCACAATATATCAAAAATGAATCTGTAGCTGATAGCACAACTCGCATCTTTCGGCCTGACTATGGATTACGGAGAGGTGGACATTATTTGCGATCGGTACTATTTAAAACATAGGATGATTGTGAAAGAAGATCACGTTTTCATGGGACATTAAGATGGATGTTATGAAGGAAAACTACGATGGCAGTCTCCGGCCTGAACGAAGAGTTGGTAGGCGGGAAAATGCTTCAATAGATGATACACTAGATCAACGTGTAGTTGGATAGATATATTTGAATTCAGAAATCCGAGTTGGCCTCCAGCTAAATCTTTGTCTTAAAAGGCAAATGCGTTATTTAATAATGGGCCATTTTATAACGAATCCATTGCGGGATAGAACACTTTGTATAAAATTGATTCCATTATGGCCATAGCATCGCCTTTACTCCACATTCTTTTTCTTCGTTTTGTTATTCGATCTAGTAGCAGAGTTTAGAGTACACGCTCATCCGTATTTCCTTTCCTCCTCAGACCGCTCGTTTGTCTCGGGAGAATTTCTCTGTGCATTCTATCCCTGCCCTCTCACAGAGCTGCGTGCACAGAGCAAAAGTGCACTCATCAATAATAAATGTGACTCCCCTGCGCACACCCGCCCATCGCTTGGCTAAAGAAAGTGAAAAAAAGGGAGAAAGATAGAATGAGAGAGAGAGAAATAGTCGACGCCTGCCCGCCTCGCGATGACTCCTGCAGGTTTGCCTGGTACGCACGGCCGGAATGACTCTTTGCCTGGTCCCCGACGCCGTCGCATAGGACGCGTATGTACGTCGGAGACAGTGTACTTCTTGCCGTATGATATAGTACATGTACTAACACTTCCTATACTATCTTGTCACTTTGTAGAGGCGACGAAGAATTAAAGACCGCCGCAAGCGCGTGATAAGGATCTAATTTTTAATGGGGAACTGGCGCTGCTCAGGAAGCGCCAAGGCAGTTTGAATGGGAAGCTAAGTTTTGTTCACGTCAGCTGGCAGGGAGACCTTGAAAAACGACACGATATTTGCAACGATAACAGACGCGCGCCAGTAGGAAGGTTTGCTTTAGCCCGGCACATCAGGGGAAGCTCTGTGCATGGTCACACACGTTGCGAGGGGTGCTTGTGCTCCTGCATTCTGGCACGCGGGCGTTCGCATAGGCCAGAGTGTGGACGCGTGTGTAGCTTGAGACGAGCGATGCGATGAATTCGCTAACACGAAATCACGCCACGTGCTACTGAAGGCTGTTCCTTCCGCTCTGTATGGGCTGCGTGTGAATGTGCAATAGCGTCACACAAGTCTGGCCATTGTGTCCCGCATGTGTCGCACATGTGTGAACAACCTGTGACGCAAAATTTGATGACGCGAAATCGCATCATGCGCTACTGAAGACTGTTCCCTCCGTTCGCTATAGACGATGTGGGATCAATGTGTCACATTGATCCCACATTGTCTACAGCTAGCGGGGAGATCAACCTGCAGTTGCCTATGCGTGAGCAACGAGTAAGGTGAGATTTGGCGACGTGAAAACGCAGCATGCGTCCTACTGAAGGCTGTTCCCACCACTCGCCATATAGGCTGCGTGTTACGGCGCTATTGTCGGCACACGACGAAGTTTCAGAGCTGCTTGCCCGTTGATTCTGGGGAGAAGCCAGGACCAGACTGCACGCGAACTGATAGAGGCACATCATATAAGAAAGAATGGCCAAGGCTGTGTTAGTGATACCTCCATTAGGCTGTTTCAATAGAAGATATTCTGGATAAGGGATTACCCCTCAAGGCTGATGAATGGTCTTGTTGCTGCGTTCTGCGCATGCAATATTTGTCCATATAATGCTACGTGTTGCAGTGAACAAATCGGTTGAAAGTTGCTGCTCGTGTCGTCCGCCCCCCTCCGTTTTGTGTTCTCTTTCCCTGTCTTCGTCTTTGTTAGCTGTCAACGTGCTATGCAGTGTCAACGTGCTATGCAATAATGTCTTCTAGCACACAGCGCAATCCCCTGTGTCACTACGTGCCCTTTTTACAACCAATGTTCGTTTCATCCCTGTTAGTGTCTAATAGCCCATAGCGCTTGGAAAATGAATAAATAGAGATGTTCCCATACATCCTTATGCTATGCAATATTGTCAGTGAGCTTCACTCTCGAAGCAACCTCGAGTAAGCTGAAAACATGATTTCCTTTTTCGACTCATGCCAAGCACTTGCTCGTTGAGCGACGGAGCTGCCAATTTGGTGTTGACGTCATGTAACGTTGTCCACGACCGTGGGAGAGCGCCTACGGGAACGCTTGAATGAGCATAGCGCTTCCCCTGCATGATGAAGTAGTAGGACCGTTGGCAGCGGACTAAAGCAAAAATAGCCTGAGGCAGTTTTCTAGCGCGGCGGTGTTCGTAATACAAATCTTTCTTGAGCTGGTCGTAGCTGCATGCGCAATTAATTAGGCGACTGTGTCTAATTGTCCATGTATGTCAAGTTGGACGTGGGTGGCTAATTTTTATACCTTGAATAATTGAGGAACAACGATTACATATACATGAGTTGCCAAGTGGTGACCAACGTTTTCACGTACTTAAAAACATTGTGAGCTCAGCCAAACAATTAAATGTCGGTTGGTCGCACTGACGAAGCGAAAAATAATTTGATGCCTCTATGCACATATATATTTTGAACTTCGATGCCGTGTCAGAAGATCAAGATTCATATCTCGATCTTCTGTGTACCTTCCAATATGTCCTGTTGTGTTGGTCCGTCGGCGAGGTTAAGCCTTATGGCAAGCTGAAGAAGTTTTCAGCGACGATGTTTGCAGATGGGTCTGCCAGTCACGTCTAACGAGGGTTCGTCGTAGTATTTTGTGTTAACAGAAGGTCAGTATCAAGCCTATGCAAATCATCCGCTCTAATCATTGGGCCGAAATGTGAAATCAGTGTCACATTTGTTTTAAGGGACGGACGGACGGACAGACAGACAGACACAGACAGACAGACAGACAGACAGACAGACAGACAGACAGACAGACAGACAGACAGACAGACAGACAGACAGACAGACATGCCCAGCTGCTTTATTCCAAGAATTGCTTCGTTTCCTTCTCAATCAAATGTTCGCTAACCACGCACACACTCTTCCCTGCCGTAACATTCCCGTGAAACAGCGGGTGCTCACATTGAGCAATCGCAGACGCTTCTAACCCGAATTGCGTCATCCAGAAACAAGCTCTATTTTGTTCGTAGAGTCCCTCGTTTGGAGGCGGCCGGCTTTGATGGCCGGCACAAGATCGGCTCTCACCTGTTTCCGGTCGGGCGCCACGATAAATCCCCGGCCCATGGGCTTCACTTTAAGCTTCTGAAGAGACAAACTGAATAATTCACGACCAGACATAATGGCCTCGCAGAATTTTTTTCCATCCCTACTAGAACAACATCGAAGTGCTCAAACATTGGATTAATGAGGCAGGTGCAGCCGTACGTTGCACGAAGTGAAAAAGCACACTGATGTGCATAGTGATTTATCTATGGGCTTAACCTTACACATTGGACTATCAGACCCATTTTCATTCAACTGGTATCGCTGTACTAACATAGGTAGTGGGGGAAAACAAACAGCTTTGAAGTTCAGTTCACAACACCTGGCAAGATTTCTTTCGTTGTGTTCGTCTTTTGTATAGAACTGGCTTCCTGCGCGTGATCTCTACAATGCTGTGCGCGAGTAGTGTAAAGTATGGCAAGGTTTCGAAAATGAAGACAGTTATTGAAAGTAGCACTGCCTGTATGTATTCCCCTGCGCCCTCTCTGCACTACAACTCGCTCGTTTCAAGATGAACAACGAACAAGCCCATATCGCCGCCAACATTGACTAAAGATATGGTCATTTGTCAAATAAGTACGAACAAGACGCACGCACACACGCACGCACGCACGCACACACATACGCGCACAGATACGCGCACACACACGCACACACGTACACTCACATGCGAAGTCACAGAAACAGACCCCGACACACGCAACTAATTTTGTCGTTATGTTGCTCTACAGAAATTTTCGCGAGAACTGAGCGACAGGAATGGTTTGCCACCCTTGTTTTGCGCCACAGACTCCAGCGACCACCACGTAAATGGCTGTCATGTAAATGCCGCGCACCACCTCATCCCCCAAGAAAACGTCTTCTCGACCCAGAAGAAGCACGGGAGAGCAATTAAAGGGGGGAAGCAATCGCGGGTCATAAATTACTTTTCCTAGACTGCGGCATTGCAAAGGTTTCGCGGCTGCGTGCAGAAGCGAGAAACGAATTAGACAGTCTAACGAGGCCTATACCCGTGGACCGATAACATCGGCGCGACATAAGAAACAGGGTGCGTAGCGCGCGCCCCTTTCACCGTGCATCTCGACAAGGGGACGGCCTCGAACAGGGTAGCAGCCGCCTGGAAACCGCGCTTGCAACCTGAGCAGCACCCTTTTCAGTATCTCTATAATCTCTCTGCTATGTTACGGCTTCGGGGGCGGCTTCATTGCAAGCGGTAAGATATACGCACATGCCTCTTGCAGACGCATGGTGGTGTCTTCTGACTCAGCTAGCTTCAAGCGACGTCTTGCAGAGACGTGGCGCTTTCGTCTGGTCCGGGAGGTGGGTAGCAGCGTATCGCCGAGTGTATATTATCAGGAGAGCACCGTGGTTGGAGTGTATAATGTAGTTGCGTCTGATTAGACTCGCGCACGTGTCGTCTGGACAGGTATATAGCTACGAAGCGGCCTGTTTTGTATAAGTGTGGAGGTTTCTTATCTTCACGTATATCAGTGCAGGCGTATACGTACACGTTGGTTAGAAGGCAGCAGGGCCGTTTGGTTAGTCGCGTGGCGAGCTTCGTCTGGTCAGGCTTGCTTAACCTAATTGTCTGGCCAGTCCTCGAGCGCTTGTCTGGTTTTCTTGGGGGCGGCGTGTAGAATTACTCGAAATATCGTCGGTGCATAAACGCATGGGCATTCCTGCAGTTCGTCCTTGCACTTGTTTGGTCGCTGTTCGAAGGAAAATATGATGATTCTAGGAACTGTCTAGCCAAGAGAGTGTCGCCCCGGTAGCAATATTTCAGACTACGACCCTTTGTCGTAGTTCTACGTTAAGTTGCAAGTTTACCCCCTAACGGCTTAATTCACATATGTAAATATACATGTAAATAGCCAGTTTGGTCAGATAGAAGGGTCCAGTTTCTGCCATGACAAGCACAAGACTATGCACATTAATTTGCATACAGCAAAGTAGTACCGTCATAAAGCACTAAAAACATTTGTTTTCCACTTCCCTGTTGCCAAATGATCTCAAAGCCGTTTTCCGTGTTTCCATTTGGCTTTCGCATATTTTATTCCTGTACCAAGAGTTGCCATAACCCTCCTGATGATTTGGACATTGAAGATCACAATATGGCTGTTATGGCTGCACAATTCTACTATTTATTGAGTTTTACCTCGTGTTATAGAGCCCGATTCTCGCTTGCCAAATTTAGGAAAACTCGATGGAGGACAGCAAAATATTAGAGGCTGTTGTCGGCGATTGTATTCTGTGCATACTGTGTATACTATTCATAGAGTACTTGGAATACTGATATTAATGGGAGCCCTTTCATGGCGGCGCATTCAAACTCTCAAGCGGCAAACACATGGAGGTTTCATTTGCGTACGAATGCAGAACACTTCCGAGGTATAATAACTGCCTAGCTATAAATTTGATTATTAGTACTGCTGGATCTTACCGGACCGTGCCGAATGTACTAAATAGAAAAGTAAAAGGAAACAACATAAGCATGTTTACCTATATGCAGTTTGGCACACACGGAAGAAACACTACGAAACGGAAAAGTAAGGCTGTCAGCCGGCGAAGACTGCGAGCAGGTACGTTCTTCAACCTGCACACACTACACAAAATGTTCCCTACCCAGTACAGTGATACATATCCGTAGTGCGGGGCAACCCCCACGTTATACCACATAACGTGGGAATGCAAGCGTAATTTCGCATTCCATAAAGGAAATAACCCAAGTGGGGAACAATGGGAGGGTCTGCTCACCAGCAGTGAGCTCGCAGCCCAACGGGCAATTGTGCAGCACGCCTGCGAGGCAGCAAGACTCAGCGGTGCGCTGGAATTGGGGCGCCGACCTTGTGAAGCGGCCAGGACTCAAGACATGAAGACACTGGCCCAACGTCAATCTCTCTGTGATACAGAGCAATAAAGTTTTTCCATTCCAAGGCATGATAACATTGGAATGCGGTCACTGATCACAAACGAGCTTATTGACTTGCACAATTATTATGCACTGCATAGGCGAGCAAAAAAAATGGAACAGAAATCGTGGAGACGCATTAAAAATGAAACGTGATAATTGCGGCACTGTTGGTCAAGGAGGGAGTAATACAAAACAGGTACAGTAGCACATAATGGTTCCTTTCAGACGCCGATTGGTTGAATTTCTAGACAAAATTATTTGTGATACAGTTATCGTATCCTGAAGGTCTTTAAAGGCCCACAGCAACACAACCGATTACATTTTTTTTTGTCAATTAGTATTGCAATGTGCACAAATACGTATTTGATGTCTGGATTCTCAGAAATTCTCGAGTTCCATGAAAATTCTCGTCTATGTAACATGCATCATTCTTAAAGAAACAACCTGGCACTTCTTAAATATACCCAAGACAAACTAATACTGTAAGGAAAGAAAAAAAACAACAGAAATTTGCTGCACATATGTTATTGCTTATTAGAAAAATTACCATTACAAAAAACATTATGCAGACCCAACGGCCAAGTTAGAGTTGCCGGCTATGCGCCAAACGGAGTGTGGCGACATGTGCAATTCTTCACAAAATGTATCGCTTTAAAACCGGCTAAATTAGAAAATTTTGAAGTTAGGCTAACAAATCGCCCTGTAAACATTTAATAAAGACATATATCAAAATACTGTGAACTGTGTCAGCAAAGAAGTTCAAAGCGTATGAAACAGTCCCATCCCTCCCTCGTAAACAAAGCTCTGTTTTATAGATAGAATAACTGCAAGGTTGACGTGTACAAAAATAGTTGACGTGAACTCTTACTCATACATTATACGGGAATGCTTTATCCGTTCTAATATCGGTTCACTTCTCTCCCACAGTTCACGCCCGCACGTTATCACTTGACACACTTGAACACAGACGAATATGTGATCGCATTATCCTACTTCACAAGATTATCAACAAGCGTATTTACGTTGACGATCACTTCTCTTTCGTCAGTTCTGCAGCACGTGTCACGCGCTGTTCCAACCCGCTTAACATCGTGCCGTTTATGCCGTTTTTAGACACTACAAATTTTAATTTTTTCCTTTCACAGTTGAATTGTGGAACGATTTAGATGGCACTTACGTGAAATGTCTGTTGATCATTTTGTGCGAGAATTGCCAAATCATGCATTTTTTTCATGACACTGTACTGTTCTCTCTGTAGATCTTTACACTCACATTTGTAATCATGCACTTTCCTAATATTGTTTATGTATAATCTTCTGTACCACTCCTGCAATGTCCCAATACATGGGA
The DNA here is from genome assembly GCF_050947875.1 of Dermacentor variabilis. NCBI lineage: Eukaryota > Metazoa > Arthropoda > Arachnida > Ixodida > Ixodidae > Dermacentor > Dermacentor variabilis. The sequence continues at coordinate 16,749,712 of NC_134578.1, read as the reverse complement.
TAGCAGTATTTGTAAATGAAATAAAAATAAAGACGCACTATGCCAACTTGTCATAGTTTGTTTTTATTGAGCAGATGCGAACTTGCGAAAATAGTTACGGAATTATTTCTTGAAATGCACCGATATACGGCACATGTAACTATTTTCGCAATAGAAAAGTAAATCGAGACGCTACCTCAAAAATTCCGATTCAAGGAATTGCTAAAATTTACTTATCTGTCTTATACACAACAATTTAAATTCTTAGCACTTAAGCGGCAGGGGCACGGCAATGTTCCTTCGCTTCGCCGGTATTTCAGTAGGGAAGCCTCCAGAGTCGACCCTGGTCTGAAGCTTCTCACAAAAGGGTGACTTTTTTTCTCTTTAAATGGGGTGCTTTTTTCCGCCATATCCACTTCAGAACATCGGGAGCATTCAGACTCGAAGGGCCGGCAGCTAACTGCGAGCCACTGGTAATACAACCTTCGCGAATTGCAGGGCTCCCCGCGGTGAAACGTGCACATTTACATCGTCCTTCGCCCGTGTGGTGTGGTAGGAGCGCCGCGTAGTGGTAATTGGCACGAACTACAGTCGGGAGCCACTTGAGCGTGACACGGTAGCAATGCGGCGGGCATAGTTAATTGATCCCTGCATATTTGTTGTCTTTTACTTTCGCCCACCTAAAGAGTTTGCAGTCTACCAGTGCGGAAGCCTTCTACGCGAAATGCTGCCATGCACTCCACCCACAAAACAGACCTGGAGCAACGAATTCGCGCACAAAGAATTATCGCCACTGAGCGCGCAACATTTCCACGAAACGAAAACAGTGCATCCGGGTCGCTCTTTGCCGCACAGCGCCTCCTGTGGCGAATGAAGCGTCCTTAATGAGACGGCAAGGCTCGCACCAAATGAACGGGGATCTGCTGTTAGAACCATGGTCAATGCATATGCATATCCCTCGTATGATAACACGCCTTTCGCCCTTAATGATTGTTGGATGCAGTGGGCGTAATCAGCGACGGCAACATAGAGGTGTTAGATATTGGGTTAGTTTTTCTTTTTTTCATTACGGAGTTCATTTCTTTTTTTTTCTTTCGAATAACCGGGTGTCAGAAGTCGTCGTAGTCCGTTTGCCTGATTACTGCCGGTGCGAAAAACAGGCTGGGTGAGGCGTTCGATATTTCATTTTCACGCCTATCGATAGAGGCACGTGTAAACGTTGAGAATCGAACGCATGACCTGGAGGGTCATTAGCGCGATGAGTTCGGCCTCCTTCGTGGAAAGCGTGAATAGAATCATAGGAGGCTAACAGCGGGAAATGAAAAACGAGCAGTGGTTTCGAGAAGACTCGGGAATTGCGGACGATAACTGTAGACGGAAGTTGGTATGTACTGAAAGAAACATTATTAAATATGTGTTCCTGTGACGCAGCGTTTGATATTCGTTCGAACATGAAATGTACTTGAATGGCTTTACAGGGGCTCTCTGCAAAGCATGTACACCCTTTGAGATAAACTGCATTTACAGGAAGACCATGTCAGCTGTTTGTGAACGCGTTCAGTTTTTTTTTCTGAACAAATGGCACTTGAGCGCATTCTCAGTTGTGGTGTTAGTTGTTTTTGTTGTGCAGCTCAATTTACTCTTTCCACCGTTTTTGTTGGGTATGCGTTAGTGTGTTCAGGCTTCATTTAATATTTATAATTATTATCGTAATTTTTTTAGAGAGGACAAGTAGACAAGAAGCGTAAACATGTTGCCGGCAAAACTAAGATGCCTACGTTTCTTGCAAACACACTTATTAAAACATGAACAAGGAGAGGAGGAAGCAAGTGCCAGAAAGCCGCTATAGAAAAGGCTACGTAAGAGCTGTAGGAGCATACAGCAAAATTATTCTGCACATAGTTAACTGTAACGTTTCATCTGCCTTTGCAAAAGCTGTTCGTGAATGCAGTTACGAGAGACGAGAAAAAAATTTTACTGTTTGACATTCAAACTAGAGGTTTGCGACAACAAAGTGTGCACTTCTTTCGCCATTAAAAATTACTGCAATGACAGTAAAGCGCTAAACGAGGACAGATAGGACTTAGTGAGCTTTGTTTGTATGTGACGTCATGGAGGGAGGGAGAGAATTTAGAGGTATCCTTATGCCAACTTCAAACGAAAATGCGAAATAAATATTAACGCAGCACTGATTCGTTGAACAGAGAACAGGCTTTTGGCGCTCTAACTATACAAACGAAAACATTGATTGTGACACTTTTGTGAAGCGTCGGGTGAAATTATGGTAAACTTCATACTTAGTGGACGAAAAAATTCCCATGAACGTATTGAAGTTTGGCTAATCGACCCATGTTATAAATAACATATGAATGTTGTGAGCATGAAATGTTGTGAGCTGTAAATAACTGTCATTTACAATCCAATTAACCCGTATGAAGACTCCTTGCAATTATACAACTTGACTTACATATCATTGACGACTTGTGCAACAAGTCGTCATGCCACTATATCTCTCAAAGTGCAAATCAATGCCATTTACTCGCAAGTACACCCTTATTGCCAACATCTACACGATGAATAATGTATCTATTGAAGTCACCTCAGCATACAAATACGCGGAAATACATATGACATCATCGATATTACGGAAAAGCCACATAAAATTATTTGTTCGAATGCTTCATGAACACTGCGCTATTTAATCGTAATCTGAGTACTGCATCACAAGAGGTTAAAAAGCTAGATACCTAACTTTCCTCTGTCCAAAACTAGAATATGCATCGCCCATTTGGCATACATCACAAGCATATCGGACCGCGCATTTCGAATCGATCCAGAACAGGTCCGCTCACTTCATCACCTCAAATTACCCGTTTTACGTCAGCGACAGAGCGATCACTTGGTGACCTGTCACCACTTGCATCACGTCATGTCACATAACGCCTTTTCCTGCTCCATTCTTTCTTCTATCACCCGAAGTCACATCACGTTCCACTAAAACCGCAACATAAAGCGTTCTTTTGACTCAGGCATACCAATGCAATAGCGCCTATAAACGGCCACACAGCATATATGAATTCACCTTTTTTTCCTAACGCAATAGTGTTGTGGAATTCCCTCCCAGAACACATAGTGGCATACACCAGACGCGAAGATTTAAGCGAAAAGCTAAGACTGCACTAAGCAGTCACAGACGACCACTGTTCCCTGCACTACCACATGCTAATAAATATCTGCCTGCTCTGATTTTTTTCTATTTTCTACTTTTTACCTTTATATTTTCAATGTATAATAAATTGCATCCTTTACTTCACCGACTATATTTCTGCTGTATATTTTGCGTTTCTGTTCAAATCATTGAAGCTAACATGCTTTTATGTCCCCCTTACGTAATGCATTCGGGCCTTTGAGGAGAAATAAGTTAAATGAACTGAGATGTGCTTGTCAGAACTACGCTGACGGGGCACCAGAAATGCAAAAGCAGGTTTAGAAGATGCATGCGCCACAAGGCACACGTACCAGCACGTCCCGATTACGATCTGTCTCGTCGTTATTTGCTGCTGGGAGTGCAAGCAACCGTTTATTTTTTTCCCCCACTGTCTCGGTTCAGTTCAAATGGCTACACAGCCACACCATGCACTTTCAGGAGTTTGGGTGCATCTTGCTGTGAATAATCAGTTAATGCACGCAAAGGACACCGCTACGCGAGCTGAATGAGTTGAGAGCGCGGACCCTAATGCATCCACGCCTATTGCAGCCACGGGTGGACTTCATAGAACAACAGACTGGAAATTAAGGGGAATCCCGGCACCTCCTGCCTCTGGCCTTGCTTCCGGCTTCTTGCGTACGTCGCCGCCAGTGCTCCATTACAAGCACCTATAGGTCACGCATGTTGCTCAAGCCTCCAAACGGCGAACGCAGTGAATAACAGCGTTCACCCCGCCGAGGCCTGTACTTGAACCAAATGCGCCGCTACGTAAACACGGCTTAGGCGTGTCCGTTTGGCGTGGTAAACACAGCAATCACAGCCGCAATTGCCCGCCGAACGCGCTATCGCGGTTGGAAACGAGATGGTTTCCGCTTTAACGTCTTCATTCAATTGACGTGGAAGTTTAGCGGCGAGGTGTTCGACGAACGCTTGCCGAATGTGGCCTCGGCCTTTGAATGCACCGTCGCGGTGAATGGAAGGCGCGTGAAACCGGAAATGGAAAGTAGCGGTGAAGTGTTCTCTGCGTACTCATGGACTTGGCGGCAGACACAGGGTGTTCGGACAAAGCTTAAGCGTTTGGCCTCTGTGTTTAGCAATAGGGAGTTCTAACGCTGTGCGGACAGGAGGTTCAGCGTTTCTGATATACGTGCGCGCGTTGTTTACTGAACGGATCCGGACCGTCCCTCCCCGGAAACGTACTGTATGCCGGCACTTTTGACACGTGACTAGTCTCGGTGTACAGGATGAGAAGAAAGATTCCTGCGCTGAGAAATCTGAGCCTGCAATGAGCCCCACTTCTCTTTTGTTTTATATTTCTCTTATATATCGCTAAGTCGGCGTCTAACAGAGTTGTGTGCACCACATTTTGTTGTATACAGTTTAAATAACCGACCGTTGGCGATAGCCTTGTGGCCAAGGTAGGGTTAATTATTGATAGGAGTGTCTCATAACCAGATCACGGTTCTTGCAAGTGATACCTGATTATTCTCTCTCCCTTTTTTTTGAAAATATTTGCTTCATGTAAGTTCTATAACAGGCGCGTTGTATTTGCACAATTGCGTTGTTAGTTTTAGTTCGGCGCTGCTGCTTGGAGGACACGTCCTTTCTCGCCACCTATGCTGTCTTCTCAGTATCGATGCATCGTGAATCGGTAGTGATATCGGCACAAATTGTTTACGCTACAGACTGGAGTCTCAAGGCCGGATTCTTCTTCCGGTCGATATCGTCGCGGTCCTCCATCGTCCCGCGTCGCATGTTTCAGCACCACCGGTTCTAAACGGTTTTCTATGTCACCGATAACACTTAAAAGTGGTTCGTCGGGGTCTAGTTGCTATTGCATGCCTCGAATGTATAATTCGCGCTGCCCAGTCGACATACGTGGGAATACAGAGGGTTGCAAACGTGAGACGTATGCACCAACCTTGCGCGCTAGCAACTGTTTATGTATGCGCTTGGCGCTCGCCATTTCGGTGTACCCTGCTAAGAGATAGTAGAGTAATGGAGCAAGAAACATATACAGGAATGCGGACACAGAAAGAGAGAGAAATAAGAGCACGCTTCACGTCTAAACTGTCTGGCAGCAGGAGGGATAGCAGACGATTGATGGGTTTAGTAGCGGAATTAGTCGTATTTATTGAACAAAACGTGGCAGCACTGCTTTCGTTGCAACTGAAGAGGGCCTTCAGCAGGCAGCAGTCATGGGAGGCACATGAAGTAGACGACTAATTTTGTTCTTATTCATGTTTGTTTACTCGCGAGAAAAGAAGACGCCTGGCTCAATTCAGGAAGTACGGCGGAAACAGGTGGACACGTCACAGACCGACGCTAACCGCACATTAAGACGCAGCAGCAAAGCAAATAGCGTACGAAAACCAAGCACTTGCATAACAACAGTGCGTCCAAAAATAAAGGTAAAGGTAGAGAGACAGAAAGACGGAACTAAGGGCTAGCTTCTTGAATAAAACAACGAAGGGAATGACCTGCGATAGACAGTTCCGGTATTCTACGTCAAGATAGTGCCTTAACGTTCGATATCTCGTTCATCAATCGCTGCTTCATCAGCGCGTTGATTAGAAGTGCATAAGGATTTTTTGAGAGCGAATAAAATACGAATCTAATAGCGACAGAAGCGAATGAAATCGAATATCAAATACTTTTCTAAAGAACAAAAGTTCTATTTGCCATTAACGATGTTGTCCTAGTATTCGAAATGTTAACAAGTTTATCTCATTGCATTGTACATTATGAAGTGCTGTTTATTAAAAGAAGACGTGAAATATTAGGGAATAAATTAGTTGTTTGTTCGCATATCGAAGGCTCTTTGTCGATGACTGCATTGTAGAAGAAAAAAAGTCACAGTTCCTCCTGAAAGGCGAAACATTGATTATTAGTCGTTCTATCACCTTCATAAACTGCTGTAAAAATTCCCTGACTAATTAAGCAAACAAGCCCGTTGTCACTCGCGTACAAAGGAACATGAAAACGTCTCACTCGATTACCTTGAACGCTCGGTGTCAGAACGATGGCGCGAGGAAGAGCGGCCGCAGCCGCGAGCAAATTGGCCTCCGTGCTGCCTCTCGCTTAAACGCGAACGAAGCGGCGAGGACACAGCGCACACGAAGCTATCAGCCCTCGGAGCATCATGACTCAGTACATTGTGTCCAGCGCCGATCGTTTTACAGAGAGGGCCTGCGCTGCCACGGTCAGCCGCACCACACGCAGCCACAGCCGGAGTAGAATGCCCCCCTCCCCCTCCCCGCCCTGCTGCTTTACGCGCGATGGAAGACGGCGCGCTTTCTTCCCGCCTTCCTCCGTTGCGCGCATGAGATCGAGCCACCATCCTTCTCTGCTCAACCTCGCACACTTTCACTCGAACCTACAGCATACAGCACACGGCCGTGATGTTATCGCACTTGGACTTTATACGGGACATCACGCGGACACCGATGACGACGAGGGAAATTCGCCTGGAACGGACACAATTGCTATCGCAGGAGAAGCATCGCTGAGTAGCGCCCTTCACTACGTAACTTTTCCCGTTTTTATCTAGCCTGGTCACCGCAGAATGAAACTTATCGCATTTTTGCTCCACTTAAAAGTATACTATGTCGCCATTTGTTTCACAACGTTGCACTGTTAAATGAGTGGAGGCAGCTGATTAGTGAAATGAAAGTTTTTTAGCTGATTAGCAGTTTGTAGCCAAGCGCCGGGCAATCATATGTAATAATAATGTATTGAAATATATAATAGGTATGACATTCCCCGCAATAATGCGGAATACCTTGACGTTATACGTTATACCTTGACAGCCAGACACACACGCCAACATAAGACGATACTTTATTAATCTACAAAAGAGAAGACAAGTAGAATATCAGAAAATTAAGTTCTTTGTCCAGGTGTGTTCCCTGCCGTTGTATGCCTAAAGTGTGATTCACTAACCAGCTCAAACGAAGATTGTGCTTGGTGAAGCCTCCGTGAATGCTGCGAAGTAGTACCATGGCACCGTCTAGCAAGCATTTCACGAACGACAGATTTCCGAGATGCAGAGATTTCTGAGATGTAAATATACGCCCACACGTGTTTCTCAGCTTTTCTTCATTTTTTAAAATTAAACATGAGACACGCAGGAGGCTTCAGGCAAAATGGGCTAAACCAACGTAAACTCTAGAACTTTCTATAAAAAAATCGATATAGAATGCGTGGCTATTGGGGCACACGTGACACACAGAAGGCTCATGACAAAAAGACGTCTATGCGAATAAGTGCGCAAATTAAGTATACCTTACTATCGCAAACTTGATGTAACACCTCAGCTTTATACTTTGTGCCCGACAAAACACAAGAGCGTCGAGACTAACCACTAGAGCGAGACTTTTAAGGTGTGCTGACACGATATTTACAAGTATTCACTTTTCGCCTTATATGCAGTTCTTAAACTTCTAACCCCATAGAAGAAATAGTAACAAGGCTCTCAGCACCGTGAAGTGGGTATTAATGGTAACCGAAGATCGTCGAATAGCTCGCGATGCTTCAAGGAAAGGGGCAACGTTCTAGTGGATCGGCTGTCTTTCTACGCTCCACGAGAACCCGGAACATTCCAGCACGACAACTCTAACCACATGAGGCCTGCTGTGCAGGTTTGACATGCAAACGTTATCAGTCCCGCTGGAGCACATTATGCAGCTACAATGTTGTCTGGCCATCTGCACTCTCTACGGAATGGTTCGGTGGCTGCTCTCCGACAACACAGCCCTGGCCAAGGCCATCGCTTCTTTAATGAACCGATGAGTAATGGCCTGTAATTGGAGGCCGGTCGTCGGACGTGCGGCTCGCGATGGTGTAAGGAACACGGTCGAAGCTGGATAACGTCTTAATTATCCCGCGTCGACACCCAAAAGCCATAACACGATCACCCCAGAACTGTACGTATAGCATCTGAATTCCGCGCTTCGTAAGGCATCTACGGCGCTGAAACGGCACCATTATCGCCACCTTGATTATGGAATGGGACTCGAATAAGTATGGCGTCTTGGACCTCGAGGTGCATCGCTTAATACGCTTAATATGCTTAATACGCGCTCGGTTATTTGACGGTGTGTACGAACGATTTTAGGGTGCCGTCGATCCGGTTTTCGTTACGTGATTAACCTGGCACAACAGGAACGTCATGCATTAATTTGCGCGGGAAAATTGAGTATGGAAATTAGGTCGGAGTTGGTGCGGGCTTCGTAGAAGCAATTGGAGTAAAAAAGGAGAAGAAATCAGCATAAATTGCGTCTAACGGCCTCAGAGAGAGAATACGAAGGGAGAAAAGGGGGCAAGTTGACTGGAAAGCGCTCTGCTAATGTGTAGCCTACACAGGTGATGTAGAGAACAGAAATACGTGATAGATAGATACACAGATACATATATATCAAGCAAGGGTTCCTGAATGCATTCACTAAAAAGGAAAATGTCATGTGCTCAAAGGAGATCGCAGAGTCCCATTAAACTTAAAAGACGCGTCTTCTAAGCATCGTACGCAGATGAACGGCTAGGTCTCTAATCTGGGAATGCTGCAGACGGAGACGTGTCCGTCTCCATTTATTTGCTCAAAATTCCTAGGAGGCATCAACCCGGGCTGTCCTCGCTGTGGACATCACAGATGATCGAACTCTTAAGCACATGCTCTGGCAGTGCCTGGACTTGCGCGGGGGCTCAGGGCCTCCCTCTTCGGAGGAAGGTTGGCTCCGGCTCGTCACCATCTCCGCCAAGGAAGAGCAACTCAGGGCTGTACATAGAGCCCGCGATATCGCCGAGAGTCTCAACCTTCCGGCTCCATCGTGGGTGCGGCCCGCAGACGCTGACTGTGTGTGTGTGTTTATTTGTTTGTGTTTTTGTTCTATTTTTTCTGTGTGTTTCTGCGTTTCCGGCGATGAGCGTGCACTTGCGTGTGCGTGCGCGAGATATGGCGGCGGCCCAGCAAGCAAATGCGCTCTGTCCATGCGCATATTTATTGACGGGATCCTCCATAAAGTGTCTGATACCGTAAGTAAAAAAAAAGAGAAGGCCCGACGAGCCACGTAACCAGGCACAGACTGAAGAGGTAAAAACAAGCAGGGGATCACCCGTCGCAGAGGGAACACGCATGGTGTCCCTTACGTATTCAATTTCGGGCACGTCCAATCCACTTGCACTGCAGAGCTCGAGATCATGGGTTAGATGCCGGTCGCGGCGGCCATATTTCGATGGCGGCAAAATCCAAAAACGCTCGTGTACTTAGACTTGGGTGTACGTGAAAGAACCCCACTTGGTCTAAACTGATCCGCAATCCGTGACTGCACAACGTGCGGCACAATCACATCGTGGTCCGGGCCCGCAAAACCCCATAATTGATCTTTTAGGTCCAATTTGGCTCAAATTTTATAACGCTGTCGAAGCTTTCGGGCCTTAGATGTCTTGGATGTTGTGAGACCAGAACATCAGGCGTGGCAAAACTAGTGGCACTTGTGTATTGCGTGAATGCATGTAGCCAGAAAGATACGCCTTGGATACGTACACGAAGGAATCTCCTTTCCAGTCTGATAACAAAGCAACAGGACATCATTTCGAACCAGAGAAGACCCAGTGAAACGTGCGCAGACCACTATTCCATCACCATTTTTGTTACACAGGCCTGTACTTGACCGTTCACGTTATATGCGCGGTTCTACGGTATTTATGGGCACACGTGGGCCTGTGTAAGCGCCTCACGGAGACGTGAAGGACCGTGTAAAACAAAGCGCTGATAAAGAAAGCGCGGCTTCTTGTTTTCTCGATAGTGTTTCCATTTGACCGATTGCGTTTGCGTGCAGTGGGAAACTGCGTGGGCCACTACATGACCGCGAAACGTCTATTTTGCGAGCGGCACAATGACCGTACAGAGCATGTATGGATGTGCAATAAGAGTTCATTTAGAAGGCGAAAGACGTTCAAGATAAGAACGCTCGAACTATCGAACAAGGAAATAAAACAGGACTACAACCCACAGTGCGTTTCTGCCGCGTTGATTTAGAGTGAGCTTTATCTAGAGCCTTATTACGATTCCGCTTGCAAGGTCCCCCCATAGAGGCCGATGATGTGATGTTTGTGTAGCACAGTGGCTAACATGGAAAAAAGCAAAAAAGAAAGAAAAGCTATCTTATTGGAAAAAGGATAACATAAATTATACCGAAGTTAGCACTGGGACGCTGCCATCCGGAGGGGGTCTGGGGAGAGCAGTTTCGAGGAGCCGAAACGTCATGACCCATCGCGCGCGCTCACCATCGCTGTAAATTTGTTGAAGCCACGTTTCTCTGCTGAGATAGAAGTATCCCTGCTGCAACCGTCTGCTCTTTGTGTCTGTTTCTGATGCTGCTCACTAAGTATTTAAATAAGATCAGTTGCCCGAACAAGAAATACTAGTCAATATTCACTTCTACGTTCCGCAAGAATCGGGGCATGCATGGACAAGTGTTATCCATGAAAGAAGCGCACATTCTCGCACAGTAAGCGGAACCGTAGATGCGCTTAGCTAGGGACCAAAATGCTGTCCACCATGATGTACAACCTTCCCTGTCGCCATAAATCACCGCTCCATTAGACAATCGCACGTCAAGGCTGAAAGTTGCCGACATACAGACTCCTGAGTTTTGGCAAAGTTAAGTGCTTGTTTGAGTGCTTTGAGTTTTGACTTGCGTAAACTGTGAAGAAGAGTGACATCTGCAAAGATGCACCTTACAGGCTAATTTCTACCACATGTAATTCCTTAAAGTACAGCTAAATCTGAACAATTGAGTAATTCTCGGGGTTTAACGTCCTAAAGCAACATTGTGGCTATGATAGTTGCGTAGTTGGGGGCTCAGTAATATTTTGGACAAATTGCGTTTCTTTAACTTGCACCTGATCTATGTCCGAGCGTTCTTCGATGCCACTCCCGCCAAAGAGCGGTGGGCACTTGTATCCGTGACTTGCTCAGTAACACATTGAGTCATTGAGCCACGCTAGTGGTTCCTGGGGATTCTTTGAACAGCAGATGAATCCGTGTAGGCATGAAATCCTGTGGTGCGCTTGTCTTGGGACACTACTACTGTGGTCGCGATTCGGCCCTGTGACCACAGAAGCAGTGCAGCATAGTGGCTAAGACTTGGCGCCTTCTGCGTTTTGTCCTTCTTCACACAAACGGATGTATATATACCCTAAGTAACATAAGCTGTATGGGAATAACCCAGTACGAATGTTACCTGCTTCCTCTGTGCCTATATTTTTGGGCTGCGCTGTGCAAGTTCACGAGAAACCAACCCTCCTTCCCCGTTGCTAGCCAATTGCTTTCTAATAATAGCAGGCAACTGTTGGCGTCATCCGTACTGTACTGTATTCTGACGCTTGCGTATTCCAATGTTCTATTCCGATGTTCCTACTGCGTATTCCGATGTTCTATTCTGAAAGATTTTATGGCATAGGTGGCAAATGGTAATTTCGATGGCATCGAGCATGGCATCTTAACTGCTTCAAAAGCATCTAGCTTCAAACGTTTACTGCGATATAAATTACATGGACACTTGAGACGCGCTGGCGCCACCGCCACCGCCATGGTGCTGCCACTGCACGGGTGCCTATGCGCAGCAGGCCCGTGCAGTGATTAAAAAGTCACTGGCTTGAAAAGCGATTCGTGCACTAGTGCAGTACTTGAAGTGCACGGGCTTAAGAGACTGTTTATAGTGTCCTTGTGTACGGTGTCCCTCCCACACGTACTCTGTGCTTACTCTCTCCCTTTCTTCTTCTTTCTATTCCCCTTTCCCCCACCCCCAGTGTAGGGTAGCAAACCGGATGCTGTTCTGGCTGACCTCCCTGCCTTTCCTACCCTTGTTTTCTCTCTCTCTCTCTCTCGTAAGAGGCGCGAGAGGCTCGCAATGCCTGCAAAAGCGATGGAGCCAAGCTATGGATGCATCTTCGCACTCCGCTCAATCATCATCATCATCATCATCATCAGAATATTTATGTCCACTGCAGGAGGAAGGCATCCCCCTGCGACCTCCAATTAGCGCTGTCCTGCGCCAACCGATTCCAACTAGCACCCGCAAATTTCCTAATTTCGTCACACCAACTAACATTCTGCCGTCCTCTACTGCGCTTCCCTTCTCTTAGTACCCATTCTGTCACCCTAATGATCCAACGGTGATCTAATATGCGCCTTAGAAGACCTGCCCAGCGCCATTTTTTTCTCTTAATGTCTATTAGAATATCGTCTATACCCGTTTGCTCTCTGATCCAAACCGGTCTCTTTCTGTCTCTTAAACTTATACCTAGCATTCATCGTTCCATCACTCTTTGCGCGGTCCTTAACTTGTTCTCAAGCTACTTTGTCAGTATCCAAGTCTCTGCCCCATGTGTCAGCACCGGTAAAACAAACTGACTGTATACTTTCCTTTTCAATGATAACGGCGAGCTCCCAGTCAAGAGCTCACGATGTCTGCCGTATGCGGTCCAACCCATTATTATTTTTCTGTGAATTTCTTTCTCATGGTCAGGGTTCCCTGCGACTAGTTGACCTAGGTAAACGTACTATATCAGTTAGCAGAGAGTACTAGATAGCTCAGTCGGCTATGCGGATACTCTGGGCAGCATGCTGGCTTCCGCTGCGGGCACGGGTGCTGTGGCCAGACACAATTAGCGTTCCCGCTGATCAGCTGTCTGCATAAAACATCGCTCGTACACAGGACACAGTGGAACGAACCAGATAAAGTAAAGCTAAATCTGCCTAATCCATCCTTTTCCACTCTGCATCTATCTAATTCAACGACCGATGACGTTTCTTTACTGTCATCTCGGGCACTACCGAAACTCCGCTGGCGGCGTTGTTCACTAGGAGCAGCGCTCAATGTTGCTACCGCTTCCAATGTTTTCACCTTTGGGCGAATTATTACACTGCCATTTTTTTAATAAGCACATAGAGAGTGCAACAGGCAGAAATCCGTGTTTTGAAACACATTTCCTGGGGATCAAAGGGTTAACACAGTCCTACTCACGTGCGCAGCAGCTACTGAAGGTTTTCAGATCTAACCCCCCGCCGCTTTGAAGCGGGCACTTAGGCAGAGAGTAGCAGGCTTAGCGTGGGCCTGGTTCAATAATTTGAGGTGTCCGGTGCCCTCGAACGCAGCAGTTTGCACCTGTCGTGAGCCGACTTGAAAAGCTCACTCGGCCGTCCACTCATGGAAGGCATAATCACGCAATCGCTCGTAAATCGCTGTTCTCTCGAGCGGGTCACGCGAGTGAGATCGAGCTTTGAATGATCGTCTTTCGGCAATGGCGTGGGCCAATGAGTTGTCCGCGTGAGAGGCGAATGTTACGAGTGCCCATTTTAAAAGAGTTGTGAGGCCGCGTTGCTAAGCTTTCCATGTTTACTTTTCTATGCCCCGTGCTCATTTCATTAAATTTTAATAAATGGGGTATTACGCAAGAAATGGGGACATACGTTATAAAGAAACGTTAATAAAGTATACACAAGAGGTACAGGTTTAATGAAACTCGCACTATGAACGTAAGTATTAGCTAAGCACGAGGTTGCGCACGGCGGTCGCATTTCGATGGGGGCGAAATGCGAAAACATCCGTGTACTTAGATTTCGGTGCACGTTAAAAGAAACCCAGTTGGTCCAAATCTCCGGAGTGCCCCACTACGGCGTGCCTCATAATCAGAAAGTGGTTTTGGCACGTAAAACCCAATAATTAAAGAACGCAAGTAGTAAACAGGCTATACACGTATGTGCGGCAATAACACCGATTTTGAAAAACGCAGGCGTTTATTTATAGCACCAAAAGTGCTTTCTTTTTTTCGAAACTAATAGAAATGTTCCCGAGTGTGGTTTTGTCGGTGGTGTACACTGATGCACGTTTTTTTGACGGGGTAGCAAACCCTACCACAAGATTCGTGCTACGTAAGACGATTACACTTAGCAAGTATCAATGATAAGGATCATATATATGATACAGGATGTTTTAGTTTGACACTAAAGTTGGACTCGAAACACCGGACATGGCAACATTGGTGCATACTGCGCCGGCATGGGATAGAGCAAAATTTCCTGGTGCCATGCTATGTAAAGTGTAAACCTATGTACGATGGCCTTGCTCACTCAAGAAAAAACAAGAGCGTGCGCTTCTTATAGCTGCGCTCGCGTGTGACAGTAGCAGTGGTCACGGAGAACAGAACGAGTCAAGTTATTGTGACTTCATTGTGCATCCACCTGCTGGGTACCGAAAGCCAAAGTGGTGTGCAGAAGCAAATGGAACCGCAAATTATTGGAACAGCGCTCTGAGGCTTGGTGGTATGTATGCCAGGGTTTAGAGGGTTGTACTTCAGTTCGAAGCAAAAAGAAAAGGCAAGTGGAAAATGTATCAGTACATAACACAACCTAATCTCACCTAAATATTTCTGCAGATTTCGCAGTGACAGGCCACTGATATAAATGAAGTATATGTGACGTAATGCTTTTCTTCGTTAGAATTCTTTCCCTTTACGTCGCCATTTGCCACTGTCCCACAAAGAGAGAGAGAGAGAGAGAGATTGAGAGGAACTAAAACCGATACACGAGAGAGGGGAACAGGAGGAATAGTTGTAAACAAGTCTTTCTGCAATTGGGAAATCCTTTGACTCCACGATGTTCCCAAGATATATTGTAGGAGAGTGGTCCCTGGCAAGTGAACAGAAACTTTATTGCAATGGAAAATATTTGAAGGAGGGAGATAATGGTGTCGCCACACGCTGTTATCTCGATGTTATCTCACCGGTAACTTGTTGACCTGACAAGTGAGAAGAGTATTTCGCAGTGTTCCTCTTGCGCACGCTATTAAAAAGAGACGTGCGAACTGGTTAAGTTACTCTTGTGCGTCGAGGTAAAGTGCATCACCTTCACTACAGAAGCAAAACACGAAGACAAATAATCAAAGTCCTTAAGTTATCCCGCTGGGCAGAAGTATCTGTCGGAGAGTGAAAATTATGCCGTAATAGCGGGGAAGGGTTTGCTCAAGAACATGCCTGGTGCATCGCTGAGTGCGTTTTTGCTGTCCTGCGTACCGTCTTGAGAGGAAACTAAAACTCTAAAGGCAGAGAAACAGCGAACTTAAAGCACCACAGTGCGAAAACACTGAAATGTCCTAGGTGCCTCGAGCGGACCATGGACCACCAGCACAGTAGCGCATCCTTGAAGCTACATCGCCGAGGCTGCGACTGCAGTGGAGAGGAAAGCAAGAACATGTAATTTGCCCATAACGGATCACGTGAACGAAAACGATAAAGAAAGAGACAACGCCAGTAAACCAAGAAAAAATCTAGAACAAAACAAGCAAGTGGCCAAAGCTCTATTTAGAGAAAAATGACTATGAAAAGGGCTCGCTGAAATTAGGCGCAAACGCTATACCGAACCGCCTTGCCACCGCGACGATGCCGCGGGAATACCAGGGGCTGCCCACGGTCTCCTAATTGGGCGAGCTTCGTTAATCCCTTGCCACGGGCGCTTGAGAATGTGCAAATCGTGACATTCGTAAGTAGTAGCAGACGAAAGAGTGCGAAGAAAGGGAAAGGGGAAAAATGAATGAAAGAGAGAACCTAGATTGATCGACCTCGAACCTTCTAGCCCAAAGGCCCAGTCTCTCTCTACGGCTACGGGGTGTGGCGGGGCACGGGTTCAATTAGGCGTAATAAAGTCGGCGCATCGAGACAAGGGAGGGGGGGGGGGCAGTAACCACCGGACAGCACTTTGGTGCCTGCGTTCTCCTGTTGTGCGAGGCAACAATGTTGCCTCCTGGTCCTTTCGTGCGGCCGTCAACGGAATGGGTATACGCAGGGAGCAGGATGGAGAAGAAACGATCGTGGCCTAGCCCGTCTCGTCGTCCAGGCAACCTCCTCCTCCTTAAGCTGTCTACTCGTACATTACCTTCTTTCGCTTACCTATGCGACCCACTTTCCCTTTCTCGCTTTCAGGGCAGCCTACTGGAGGTTCATGGTTGAAAAGGCTGAAAAACGGCTGCACGAAGAAGAAAAGCAACTTGTTCGCTGCGCTACTAAGCCCGAGGGTGCGGGATCGAATCCCGGTCAGGGCGGCGCGGCATTTCGATGGGGATGCAATGCAGAAACACCCGTATAACGTGCGTCGGGAGCACGGTAAAGAACCCCAGGTGGTCGAAATCAATCCGAAGTCCCCGACTACAGCGTGCCTCGTAATCAGGTCGTGCTTTTGGCACGTAAAACGCCAGAACTTAGTTTTTAAAGAACTCGTTCGCCTTCATTCTTGGCTGGACGTACAAAATTTGCGTGAGAAAAAAAATTTAATAAAGCGTTTTTCGAGTAAGGACCCTAATAATTATAACAGTTACTTAAATAGTAGTCGGCGCTCTCAACTCATACTTCGCTTCCGAGTGTCGCAAACGCTCCCATAAGCTATGCGTTATAGGTTTGCAGTGCTTAGAATATCATCTTGGTGCATCACAACAGCGTAGCACGGGATACGTTAGCCATCAAAGGGCTAACATTCATCTCTCCTCCTCCTCCTCCTCCTCCTCCTCTCTATCTTTGTCATTTTTTTCGCGACAATCATTGGTTTGAGCAAGAGAAGCGCGCCTGAGTCGCTTATCGCTCGAGGCATCTTCGGCCGTGTCGCGGACGACCGCTTGACGGGAGCGATCGTCATCGACTTGGCCTGACTGAATGTTCCCTCGGCCCCCTCGAGAAAATAACAGGCTTGTTAGCTATTAGGGCGTGCGCGGCGTCATGCCTCGGGCACGTGGTCGTTTTCCCGCCGCGTCGTTCTGTGTACACAGTGGCGATACAGGCGCATGCGCACAGCAGCGCCCGGAGTGGTCGTTCCTTCTCCATCACTGCAGCGCCAGGCCGCACAGCAGACCCGCTACACGGACGCGCGTCGTTGTTTCGGCCGTCGACTAATAGAGGAGGCGATGTTTCGGCAAAGGCGCGACGCGCCGAATCATGGTGAACCTACCTTTCCTCCGAATGATACTAATGGCGTCGATAAGCAGGCGCTGAACGGGAACGTAAGGTGGGGCTGGGCTGGTGAAATGCACTTTTGGCGCACTGGAAACGTCAGTCGTGCTGTGATTCCACGGAAAGCCAGGAAGGATTACGGGCTCGTGAACGGAATGATTTTCAAAACCGAATCGAATGTAAATCAAGTACGTAGTGCTAGGAGCGAATCTAGTCAATTGAATATCGAATGCTCTTCGAATAGTTTTCGAGTAATCAACAGCCGTTTCCGCGATGCACATAAAATTATCATCACGATCTGAAACTCGCATATTCTGAACGTTAGAAAGTTTCTACAATTACATTGCACGTTATCGAGGGTTGTCCATTAAATATGCAAATAGAGTATAAGGAGCCAACAATGAGTTTATTCGCATACGCAGGATTCATTTGTGAGGACGCACGATGGCAGTTTATTCGGAAAAAGATTATTCGTTGAGTGATGCAGCTTGATTCACTATGTACCCACGTAACCTCCTCTGTTTTAGATAAAATCTACTACAGTGACCGGAATTACATTTGTCGCACATTTGCTCCAGTTTTTTTCTTTTCGCCTAATGGCGGATGACTGATCACAAGAAATATTTGAAAACTATTCGAAAAAATAATTGTATTTAATATAGCCGCCATTTAATTTCAACACCGAATTGAATGAGATAATATTAGATTCACTATTGGAAAGTTTTGAATACGCGCAGACCCTTCGAAAAGAAGAAACGCCGGGTGTTTGGATCCCACCGATGGCATCGGTTGTTGGGAACTCGGCGCTGACGCCCGTGGTTGTACCTGGGTCGCAAGCCCCAAGGGTAGCGTTGGCCTGGCGGCCTGGGGTACAACTGGAAGCATCCGAAGGTCCCGGCAAAGCATGAGTCGACTGGTAACAACAAAACAACTTGTTTATTTTAACATCGCAAAGAGTTGGCGGTCAGGTTGACCGAAGTAGAGAGACGGGAGAGCACTTTACTCAACAGAAGAAATCGGAGCCCTCCTTTTTGGCGTCCGGGGGCAGCTGTTTTTATACTCTCGCAGTTGAGGGCAAGAAGGAACCCCTCAATAGACGAGCACGTGATTGTACAATGGGCTAATGGTGACGCACACTGTCGTAGCGCCGCCGGTCGGGCACAAAGACTGGGAGGAGAAGGTAACTTCGGCTCTCGTAGCGCCTCTGGTCGGGCACAATGACTGGAAGGAGAGGGTGACCCCCTGCTGTCGCATCGCCGCCGTTCGGGCACAATGGCACATACACTCACACACGCACATGAAGACACGTGGCATCGGAACATGCCTGGAAACGCCTGGAAACGCCTGGCGGGGAGCGTTGCGGCGACGCCGAACGGGCCAAAATGTCTGCCGCCCCGCCGCAGTCGCGCCGGCAAAACCGCGCGTCGCAGGCGAAACGCAACAGACCGCCCCGCCGGGGGAAGGAGATCCCGATGGATAGGGGACTGCATCCGCTGTCCGGAGGGATGTCGCTCGATGATGCTCATAACCGAAGTCGGCCGTTCTCGACGTTTCTTGAGCGCAGCGCACAGAGAAGGCCTCGTTCTCTCGTTCAGGTTCGCACGGGACACTGCAAAGTTACTTCGGGAGAGTTCACATTTTTGTTCTCGTTCCCGGCAAGCGTTAGAACTACGCTGAAACTCAACCGCTCAGTCAGCAAGCACGGCACAACCCTCACTAAGCCCTGCCAGGCTCTTTCCCCTTTTTATACCACTGCCTAGTTCCTTACAGTAGTCTAGCATCACTCAGAACGCGTCCACAAATTGAAAAATTGCACTAGAAAGCATATCATCACTTTGAAACACTAAACAAAAGCAATATATTAAAAAAAATCCTGCCTCAGGAAGAAAAACATCAGTAACCAACAATTTTGAGGCTGATTCCCACGTTAGGGGCTTCGACTTAAGCCATCGGCGTTACTGTCGAGACTCCCCTTTTTGTAACGCACCTCAAAGGAATATTGTTGTAAAGCGAGGCTCCAGCGCAGGAGGCGGCCATTTTTGGGAGAGATGGTCTGCAGCCATTGGAGAGGGCAGTGATCCGTCTCAATGATAAACCTCGAGCCGGCTAGATAGCATGACAATTTCTGAACGGCCCACACGAGACATGCACACTCTTTCTCGGTGGCGCTATACGCCTGCTCACGACTGGTCAGCTTACGACTAGCATACAGGACGGGGTGTTCTACTTCTCCATTTTCCCGTTGGCACAGTACAACGCCCATGCCTCGCTCACTAGCATCGCACTGAACAATGAACCCTTTTGTATAGTCTGGCGATCGTAGCACAGGCTGGTTTGTTAGGGCACTCTTTAGGGCGCTAAAAGCTCCTTCCTTTGTCTCGTCCCAGACGACTGTTTGAGGCTCTGACTTTCTTAGAGCATCCGTCAGGGGAGCCGCGATATCAGAGTACCTGGGGATGTACCTCTGATAGTAGCCGGCGACACCTAAGAACGACCGAATATCGGTCTTTGTGCGCGGTTGCGGAAAGTCTCGCACAGCGGCCACTTTTATTTCAGAGGGGCGGCGACGACCCTGACCAATCACGTGACCGAGGTAGACAACCTCGGCCTGTGCTAACTGGCACTTAGGAGCCTTTACTGTCAAGCCCGCTTCGCGCAGGCGGGTTAGCACTGCCCGCAAGTGTGCCATATGCTCAGACCAGGATGCGGAGAATATCGCTACGTCGTCTAGATACGGTAAAGCGAATTCTTGCTGTCCCCGCAACACTTTATCCATGAGGCTTGAAAAACAGTATGGCGCGTTCTTCAAACCAAAACTCAACACTTTAGGACGGAATGTTCCCATTGGTGAAATGAACGCCGCATACCTACTAGCCTCTTCTGTAAGTGGAACCTGCCAATAACCCCTGACAAGATCTAGGGTGGAAATAAACTGAGCGCTACTAACTTTCTCAAGGCGCTCCTCGATGTTAGGGATCGGATAAATTTGATCCTTAGTGATGGAATTAAGCCTGCGGTAGTCGACGCAAGGACGAGGTTCCTTGCCCGGTACCTCAACTAAAATCAAAGGGGAGGTATAATCACTCTCACCTGCCTCAATAACACCGAGCTGTAGCATTTTCTTTACCTCAGCCTCCATAATATCGCTCTGGCGGGGTGACACCCGATGCGCCTTGGATCGTACTGGCTCTGGGGAGGTAAGTTCTATATCATGAGTAAGTACAGAAGTCCTACCAGGCCTCTCAGAGAACAGACCTTGAAACTCTTGTAATAGCTGGTGTAGTTCGGTTTTCTGCTCGGGCGACAGCGGTGCTTTACTGATAAGGTCACTAATGACTTGACCGGTGTCTTCCCTGTTCGTCACTGAGCCTAGTCCCGGAAGCTCGACCGGAAGCTCTTCAGCAACGTTTACCATCATGCACACCACTGCTTCCCTTTGTCTATAAGGTTTGAGCAGATTACAGTGGTAAACTTGCTGTGCTTTCCGCTTTCCTGGCAGACTTACCACGTAGTTAACGTCCGACAGTTTCTGAACAATTCGTGCTGGGCCCTCCCACTGCACGTCTAGTTTGTTGTTTAGCGATGTGCGCAATATCATGACCTCATCGCCCACCTCAAAACGACGGGCCCTGGCTGTCCGATCATAATAAACCTTGGCCCTCTGCTGGGCCTTTGTCATTGCTTCACCTGACAACTCCTGTGCCCTTCTTAAGCGTTCGAGGAGCTTAAGTACGTACTCCACCACGACTGGGTCGTCGCCCCTACCTTCCCACGATTCGAGAAGCATGCGAAGCGGAGATCGAAGCGAGCGACCGTACACCAGTTCAGCTGGCGAAAACCCCGTAGCCGCATGCGGCGCGGTCCTTAAAGCAAACATCACCCCAGGCAGACACAGCTCCCAGTCAGTTCGATGTTCAAAACACAACGCTCTCAACACGCGCTTCATGACGGAGTGGAGCTTCTCAACGGAATTCGACTGTGGGTGGTACACTGAGCTGTGTAGCAGCTTTACCCCGCACCTTTCGAGAAAAGTTGTCGTCAAAGCGCTAGTAAACACTGTGCCCTGATCTGATTGGATTTCCGCAGGAAAACCAACTCGCGCAAATATGGACAGTAGTGCATTGACTATCTCAACTGAGCTGAGTTCTTTAAGGGGCACTGCTTCAGGGAACTTTGTCGCTGGGCAGATCACAGTCAAAATGTGTCTGTACCCCGTGGCTGTTACCGGCAGAGGTCCCACTGTATCAATAACGAGCCGTCTAAAAGGCTCCGTAATGATAGGTACCAATTTCAACGGCGCCCTCGATTTGTCCCCTGGTTTGCCCACCCGCTGACAAGTGTCACATGTCCTCACGAAATGGTCTGCGTCCCGAAAACACCCTGGCCAATAGTACTCTTGCAAGAGACGGTCCTTAGTTTTCTTAACTCCTATGTGTCCGGACCACGAACCCCCGTGTGACAAGCGCAACAGATCCTGACGATAGCATTGAGGCACGATCAGCTGATCGAACTCCACTCCTCGGCGGTCTAGATACTTCCGGTACAGGACTCCACCTCTTTCCACAAAACGCGCAGTTTTCCTGGCGATACCTTCTTTGACATTGCAGCGCACGTTTTCCAGGCTGCCATCCTTTTTTTTGCTCGGCTATCAAAGCCGACCGGCTGACTTTTAGCAACCTACTAAGTCCGTCTGACGTAGGCGCGATGAGCAAATCAGTAGATAGCTCTTCTAACTTTCCCGCATCGGGATTTTCCTCTCCGGTATCTGGTGCCTTTAACGTTACAGACTCAAGTTTATTCAGTTCGGGCGTGCTCTGAATATCAGCTTGCTGCGCCTCTGACCCTTTTTCGTTGTTTGATAACGTCGGCCCCGCAACTACCGCCTTTGCAGCGAGCTCCCGAACCTTCGATCTGGTTAAGGCCTGAACACTAGCTTCACCAAACAAAAGCCCCTTCTCGCGCAGGAGGTGATCGGACCTGTTTGAAAATAGGTACGGGTACTGGGGGGGCAGCATAGATGACACTGCCGCCTCCGTCTCAAGCGCTCCGAAAGGTCCTTCAATAAGCACTTTTGCTACCGGCAGACACACGCTATGAGCTTCCACGGCTTGCTTGATCCACGCGCACTCGCCCGTGAACATATGGGGTTCTACGTAAGACGGGTGAACTACATCCATTGTAGCTGCGGAATCGAGAAGCACCCGGCACTCTTTCCCGTTCACGAGGTCTCGCATGTAAGGCTCGAGAAGCTTCATGTTCTCGTCAGTGCTGCCTATTGAAAAAAACACAACTTTTGGTGTTGTTTCCGGACACTGCGCCGAAAAGTGACGCGGCTTCTGGCACGTATAACAAACGCGCGCTCGCCTCATCTCGAACCGCTTTCTGCGTTTGGCTGCCGCCGTCTCTTTACGTTTGGTCGGACTGCTTTCACTCGCATCCTCACTACGCGTGTCCCCTTTGCTCTCATGGGTGTGAACTTCGGCCTCTCAAACTTCGAGCCAAATTCACCCTTTTGACCGTCCTTAGCTCCGCGAGCCCGACGCGTCACAAACTCCTCGGCTAGCTCAGCGGCTTTAGCCACCGTACAAACGTCTGGCCTATCCAAGACCCAGTATCGCACGTTCTCCGGTAACCGACTGTAAAACTGTTCTAGCCCGAAGCACTGCAGAACTTTATCGTGGTCACCAAACGCTTTCTCTTCTTTGAGCCACTCCTGCATGTTTGACATAAGCCTATACGCAAACTCTGTATATGACTCACTTTTGCCTTTCTCATTTTCCCGAAACTTCCGACGGAACGCCTCCGCAGACAGCCGGTACTTTTTTAGAAGACTCGATTTCACTGTGTCGAAATCCTCTGCCTCCTCTCTATCCAAGCGAGCGACTACGTCGGCCGCCTCGCCGGGTAACAAAGTGAGCAAGCGCTGTGGCCACGTTTCCCGAGAGAACCCCTGCTTCTCGCACGTTCGCTCAAAGTTAACCAGGAACAAACCAATGTCCTCTCCAAGCTTAAACGGCCGCATCAGGTCAGTCATTTTGAACAATACGCGTTCTCCTGCACCGTGTGCCTGACTTCCATTACGAGCGCGTTCCATCTCTATCTCGAGACGCTTCATTTCCAACGCGTGTTGACGGTCGCGCTCTTCTTTTTTCTCTTGTTGCTCTCGCTCTTTCTGTTCTTTACGTTCACGCTCTTCTTTTTCTTTCTGTTCTTTACGTTCACGCTCTTCTTTTTCTTTTTGCTCTTTAAGTTCGCGCTCCTGTCTTTTTGCAGTCTCCCTCTCCTCAATGGTCTCAAGGCATTCCGACAGCTCGTCATCCTCAGCTTCTAACTCAAGAATAGCCCTTAGCAGTTCTGGTTTTCTGAGTTTGTCCGAGACATTCAGACCCAACTCTCTTGCAAGCTCCAGCAATTTCGGTTTGCGCAACGACTTCAAATCCATGGCTGCTCTGAATGCTGCTTTCTCTACTGCTTACTATTGTCTTGCCGCAAACTAACCCGGCAGCAACGACAACCACAATTACCAGCTCTGTTTCTGACACTAACAAAAGCCTGGCAAAGCTCAGAAGAAGAAAGTCCCGCACTCACCAAACCTCGCAGCCAAGAGTCCAGCGCAGTCGTTCCGCTGCAGGCAACCAGTCATCACACAGGGCTCGTTGCACTGCTCCCGGATCGTTGTTGAGCTGCTCAGCATACCGTCAACTGCATCTCTTTGCTTCTGGCCTCCGTTGTCGCGATCTCACCGCTGGCAGACAGTTGTTTGGATCACACCGATGGCATCGGTTGTTGGGAACTCGGCGCTGACGCCCGTGGTTGTACCTGGGTCGCAAGCCCCAAGGGTAGCGTTGGCCTGGCGGCCTGGGGTACAACTGGAAGCATCCGAAGGTCCCGGCAAAGCATGAGTCGACTGGTAACAACAAAACAACTTGTTTATTTTAACATCGCAAAGAGTTGGCGGTCAGGTTGACCGAAGTAGAGAGACGGGAGAGCACTTTACTCAACAGAAGAAATCGGAGCCCTCCTTTTTGGCGTCCGGGGGCAGCTGTTTTTATACTCTCGCAGTTGAGGGCAAGAAGGAACCCCTCAATAGACGAGCACGTGATTGTACAATGGGCTAATGGTGACGCACACTGTCGTAGCGCCGCCGGTCGGGCACAAAGACTGGGAGGAGAAGGTAACTTCGGCTCTCGTAGCGCCTCTGGTCGGGCACAATGACTGGAAGGAGAGGGTGACCCCCTGCTGTCGCATCGCCGCCGTTCGGGCACAATGGCACATACACTCACACACGCACATGAAGACACGTGGCATCGGAACATGCCTGGAAACGCCTGGAAACGCCTGGCGGGGAGCGTTGCGGCGACGCCGAACGGGCCAAAATGTCTGCCGCCCCGCCGCAGTCGCGCCGGCAAAACCGCGCGTCGCAGGCGAAACGCAACACGGGTAAGCCAGAAACTCTACGTGTGACGTGTTGAAATTTGGATATATCCGTCAGCTCGGGCAAGCAATACACCTGAATTTGGCTTGACAAATAGGTAGCGCCGGCCCGTGGTCTGTAGGCTGCAAGTTATCAAAACTCGGCCCAAGAAAAATTTAAGGCCGAACAAGAACTTGGTTTTAGATTTCCGACAATCAGTTAATAGCCGTTAGGCGCTTACTTTGAAAAAGGTGCAGGTTGCGGCGCGGGTTGGACCCAATTGCACTGATGTTAAAGAATAGCCTGCGCACTAGAGTGTAGAAGGGCACTCGCTGCACATTGCAAAGTAGTTCATTATCACGTTCGCTCTGAACTACAACACCTAACACTTCCAAAAGGGGCAAACAGGTGCCCAGAACAAACAGGTGCTTTGAGCAGCCGTGCTGAGTCGGGTCACCTGTTTGCCACAAGCTCCTGTGTTGTAGCTCATGCTGAGCGCGGTAGTAAAATCAAATTTGAATTGCGCACATTTGTGGGCAAAATTATAGAACGAGAAAATTCTCGAAGCATTCGAGATGGCTTGCTGCGACCCCAAATGCGGTGGCGCACTTTCAATTGTTCTATCTGAAAAAGTTTTGAAAGCTTAAAAATTGGAACGTGCAAGCTTCGGAACACAGCAGACGAGTCGTGTTTACTTTGCGGCTTTTGCGCCATTCGTGTTTATTTTATCCTGTTATTTTTACTCGTTTCTTTCGCGTCGTAGTTGTCTGTGAACTGTATAAAAGTATCCGTTTCGAAAAGTATAAACCCGTTGAAAGAGTGCGTCATGCTTCGTAACTTCTCACGCGTGTTCAAGTTCTGCTGTCGAGCGCTGTTAATTCAATTTTGAAAAATGGTGTGTTCTTGTGTGACTTTTTTTTAATACGTGAACGCACATTTATTTCGTAAGGCTACCTAAGGCTAACTATACCATCCTTCTTTTGACGAGCCGACGAATGCTCTGCCCTGCCAGAGGAAAACAGATAAATCATTGCGACAGCGCCCCAGTTCCCATTTACGGGCGCATACCACGAACGCCCAACGTCCAGAAAAAACGGGCTCTGAAATTTTATGCATGCGCGTCTTGGTTGCTCGGCGACGAAGTTCACGCGGCGATTGCCCGCCATGACATTCATGCGCTATCTCAGGTCACTAATTAACGCCATCGCCTTCATAGCTGGGTGCCAGTAATGGCACAGGAGCACGCGACATGCCGTCCTTTGGACCAAATACTAATGAGCCGCTTGCGTCGGCACAGCAGTGTGGCATCGCCGCATTCAGCGTAGAGCCGCTGTTACCGGAGGTGGCACTGAGAATGGAATGCATTAGCGGCCACGCGGTCCGATCGTCCCCAGACTTCGCATTCTGGAGAAACTTGTTATTACAGAGACAGATGGTGTGTACACAGAAGCCACTTATCCACACAGTTGCGATATGCATGCATTGGATTAGCGCTTAGTTTTCTGTGAGGGCAGTGAACGTTTCTCGCCTGCAAGGGATCGGAGGGCCACGACTAGGGGGATCGGGGGGGGGGGGGCTCTGGCGTTTCGTTATGTACACGTAAAACACGGGGAAGGCGGGAGATGGAAATTCAAGACGATGAGCAAAACGATAACAAGGTGAGAGCAGGAGCCAACGTTTCGACAAGTGGACTTGTCTTCTTCAAGGATAAAGAAGAAGAAGACAAGTCCACTTGTCGAAACGTTGGCTCCTGCTTTCCGTTTTGCTCATCGTTATGCACACCTGCCACTTATGGTCCGAATTGACAGGAAGAATAAGGTATCTTGCAGTTTCGCGAGGTTTCATTGATTTTTTAGCAGAGGGGATTCAATTTTGGATACAGCATTGGACCACAAATATAGCATTACCTCGATATATATAAAAGAATGATATGAAGCAGGGTGACAATGACGCAAACCCAAAATTTCACTGGCCGCGCTTGTTACGAAGAGCATTTTAGTACTAAACAATAATTGGGAGGACCCTTAAGTTCGGCCTTTAAGAGTGGATGGAACACGATAGATTTCTAAGATCCCCAACTGCTTGTCACGCTTCCCGGAAACCGCAGCTTTCATGCGGATGCGCAGAGCCAAACACAGTGGTGCTCTTTCAAGGAACCGAGTGGGCCTCGCCACTCGGAAAAGGGGTTTGTGTTTGAGTTTCTGGCTAATAAAATTATGTTTTCTGGTATGTTGAAATAAACTCCGACGCTATCATGTGCGTAGGTCGCGTTTAGGTCGTAATTTTCAATTTTTCTGGCGCATGTTACGTTGAGGAATTCAATTAGTTCAGTAACGCACCTGAGCCACGCTGAGTCCTGCGTGGTTGTGGTTCGGAATGATTCTTTCGCGGAGCGACGTCCGCCGTTGACATCGGATGTTATTGCGACATGGGGCCGCTGGCCGCTGTCACTTTAAAACCGGAAATGCAGGGTGGGACGCCGGAGCGCCTAGAACGGTGAACATATACGCGGTGTCCCAGCAATTGTGCCCCACGCATTTCAAAAAGGCGGGCCATTCCCCGTGAAGATAACCATGCGCGTATTGTTCAATTCGGATTAGCTTTCCTTTATTTACTGCTCTGAATGACGTGCTGTCAATGAACAGTTTGTAGAAGATTGAAAAACTAAAACCTGGCTCGTTTCCTGCCAGTAATCTTTTGACCGTTTATTTTTTCCGGCTGATAAAGCTACAACGCCAGCGGAAAAAAAATGTCACGTGATTAGCCACCCGCCCGCATTAAAATAATATCTATCTACCTTTATATATATATATATATATATATATATATATATATATATATATATATATATATATATATATATATATATATATAAGGCATGCGGTGATAGTGCAGGACTCCGGATTAATTTGGACCATGCGGTGTTCTTCAACGTTCACCTAAGCTGAATTACACGAGCGTTACTCCATTTCGCTCCCATCGTAATGCGGCCGCCGTTGTCGCTGGGACCTAACGCACGACCCCGAGCTCGGCAGTGCAATGCCGTAGATCGTACATATGGCCACCGCAGCGGGTCAACGGCAGCTTCGAAAGAACGAACATTTTGAAACGGTAAATTAGCTGGTGTTTACTATACAGCGCACCTTCGCACCTGCCACCCCCCTCCACCCTACGGGCTGTGCTATAGGACTGCTATTCTCTCACCAGATTAGAGGGAAGTGAGATTAAGACAACACGCTTTTGTTCTCTGCCACCTCTCATACTCGGGGGCCATGCATAATTGGCATGTGGCAGAGAGCAACAAGCTCAATTCACTCTTCAGAAAGGTTTTTAAGCTTGCCCTCGGCTTGCCTGCAAGCATCCACACCGATAACCTGTTGAAGCTCGGAGTCCACAACACGCTCAAAGAGATTATCGAGGCACAAGAGCACTCACAGCTGCTCAGGTTATCCGGCACCCCGACGGGCCGAAAGATACTTGACGAGGTGGGCCTCAATCCTGTCGACCAGTGCCTCGACGCTGTGCGGATTCCCAGCGACATCAGGTCTCAAATGCGCATCGCGCCCCTTCACCGCATTATGAACCCCGCAAACAACGTCGGCAGACGTCGGGCCAGGGGTACAGCTCTACACGAGCATGTCCGCAATAACCCCATTGAGGCAAGCTTCGTGGACGCCGCGGCATGTCCAACAAGTGGCATTCGCCGTCTCCATCGTAGACTCCAATTCAAGGCTCACTTGCTGCGCTACGGTACGCACTTCGAGGCCCGTGGTAGCCGAAGAGGTTGCAATCACGCTGGCTGTGCTCGATGGTCGCAGAGAGGCAATATATAGTGATTCCAAGGCAGCCATTAAGGCCTACCAAACTGGTATGGTCTCCCCCCAGGCCCTCCGCATTCTCCAAAGCGCCAAAAGTATCTCTCCGCATTCTCTCATTTGGTTTCCCGCTCACTTGGGGTCGATTGAGGGTTCTCCCTCTAACCCTAACGAGGGCGCACACGAGGCCCGCGGGGAACCCTTGCTTACGTTTAATGAGATCACCACGCACTACTATCTGTCAAGACGGGTATTCCCCCTCCCGCACCCCGCCTTATGCAGGGCGCGGGCGTTTACCCTTCGACTTTTACAAGCCCGTGCGTACCCTAACCTCGCGGTTTTTCATGCCATATACCTTGAAAGATATTCCAGTGCGGACTGCCCTGCCTGTGGACTAAAGGCAACATTGGACTATGTGTTGTGGGAGTGTGAAGCCATCGGCTCCTCCTTCAGCGAGGATAGGTGGGCTGCGCTCTTGGACAGCCCCGAACTCAACGACCAAACCCTGGCCGTCCAGAGTGCCCGCCATCGGGCCGTCAAGCTCGGCTTGGGGGTCCCTACGTGGGACTAGCCGGGTGGCGCGGGGTCACCCCTGCGTCTTCTCTGGACCGAAATAAAGTTACTTCACTCACTCACACTCTGCTCGCTGATAAGCGCGCGTGTTTCGTCACTTGTTTGAGCGCGGTGCATCGAAGCTTCGCTCAATCCCCGACGACGCCGTAACAAGGAAATGCTCGGGCTTCCCCGTTCAAACGCAACGCTTATACCGTGTCCGGCGAGGCATTTGCGGTTGCGTACAGTTGCGCAACGCGGGCGCCCTTGTATCGCGATAAGCCACGACAGGTGGCGTCGCGGATGCGAGGCGTGGTGTGGCGATTTCGGTTCCTCCGCTTGCGGTAGGCACTCCTGTCTTTTACCACTACCGTCACTATGGAAGCCTCGCATGAAAAGGTTCGTATAAGAGGCCCGCCGGATTTTGTCGCTTGAAAACCCTGGAGCCGCGTTTCGTGAATATCATTTTCCTTCGAGTTAGCTTACCCATACGTCGCACTGAGTGTTTGGTCGGGCTAGAATGGTGGTGTATGAGCCAGTCATGTGTGGTGAAAAGATTGATTGATTGCCTGACTGATCAATAGATTCATTCATTCATTCAATGAGTGAGTGAGTGAGTGAGAGAGTGAGTGAGTGAGTAAGTGAGTAAGTGAGTGAGTGAGTGAGTGAGTGAGTGAGTGAGTGAGTGAGTGAGTGAGTGAGTGAGTGAGTGAGTGAGGTAGCGAGTACGTAAACGAATCCATGAGCGAATGAAGGCCCAAGCAAGCTTAATTAACGCCGCGAAGCACCACAAAGCTAGACGCTTTAGTGGAGGTCATCGGATTGGTTATTTTTTTACCACCCGTGCTTTTCTAAAGAATACATAAAACAAAGGAACCGTCACAAAATTGCAACCCCCTGGTTTTCCTTTGCTTGCAGTAAGAAACGTGCAATGCTCCCTTGAAAAAACTGAGGCTTGTGTTTATCAGTAGTGGATGCTTGCTAAAGGTCGTGTCGCTGCAACCGCGATTTAGCCGACGCACACCCGAAGCCTTGTGAGATATAACCTATAGTGACAGTGTTTACATGGATGCCGGCTTGGAGCTTCGGGCCTACGACCAGATAACTGCGGCAGAACCACGGTTTCGACGTCCAATCGCGGCCCCACGAAGCAGCCCATCAATACTGACCGACCAGCACCTGTCCGCGAACGTACCTCGTCTCGGCCTTTGAGAATGCCGCGCTCTGACGCAAGCGCGACAACATTCCGTGCTCGCGAAAACACCCCTCACCTTTGATAAGCTCGCGAATCACGTGGGGCGCTGTCGATGACGGGTGATCCGTCTTTCCGCGGCGATCGGTCAAGATAGATGGTTCTTGAAAGTGTGATCAGGGAAAATTTGGGCAACACATCTGTCTTTCGAAAGGCCGTGAGCGGCGCTGATATCAATAAGTAAGTGAACACGCAATTCGCTGGAGCAGCGCGTGCTGAGTAATAAATTTCTTACTGAGCTTTGCGTCCGGGAATAGCAAACAGCAGCTCTGCGATGTCTGGAGGAAGAAGACTGTATATCTTCCTGCTTTCGGCCTTTTTTTGCTGCCACGCGCGTGTAAAGATGATTAATGGTACTGCGGCATGATTAAAAAGGGAAATGACCTATGAAATGGCCTTGCTACAGCCATGTAGCTATGTGACCAGTTTGTTGGAGGAAAAACGGAGAGGGTAGGCTGAAATGACGGGAACACCACTCTAAGGCACCCTATACGGCTGCCACAATCATGCGGACGAAAATAACATGAGACTGCCGCTAACGCAGTCACTCGAAGAATGCGCTAATGTTTAGTAACGTCTAAATCGCTGCTCGTCTTACAGCATGACGCAAGCCATATCCCGAAATGTTGTAGCGGAGGATCCACTGCACCCGAAGAGTTTTCCTCACCACATCGGAAAGTACTGAACCGAATCGTGTTACCAAAGGCAGACGTCATCTCGGGGTTGCGGGTTCGAACCGGGCCACAGCGGCCACATTTCGATCGCGGCGAAATGCAAACGCGTTCGTGTTTGCATTTGCGAATTAAAGAAACACCGGTTGTCAAATGCAGTCCGCAATACCCCCACTGAGGCTTGTCGCATTATATCTTATCGTGGTTCTCACACGTAATAACTGGGTGGCTCGTCGAATCAGGCAAACAACAGCGCGGAGTGTTCATATTTGACTATGTGAACCACGGACCGCGCCAACCAATGAGAGCAAGGCATACAAGAATAACGGCTCGTCCGTTGTCCGTCGTTAATCATCCCGTGTGCAATAAAGGTCACTTGGAGAATGCTCAGCTGCGCGCCATGGCGGAACCTTTCTTTTCCAGAAAGATGCTGGTCGGTCCTAATTGTACGTTTTCCGACACGACAATACAGATGATGACACAAAGCCCGACCGAAAATTTTTTTCGCTGCGCTCACCTGATACCTCAAAATTATGATTTAAGCGCCGCAATCCTAACGAATATACTTATAGTATATACACGGTAGTGGTTGTCATACGCTAGTTCTTTCTTTTCCCGTTGTGATTAGCTCAGTAAACCATAGAGGATAATAGAGGATAGAGAGAAAGGCGAAAAAGTTGTTCGAATTTTCGTTGATGCGGAATTATGCTTGAACGTTGTAGGGTAAGCGATGAGCGACATGATTGTTTCTTTTGGGTCGTCCCATTAAATTGCTTTTTTCTGGAAGTGAACTGTGGCTATCCTGGCAAACATTAGCGCTCCGGCCAACACACTCTTGGCTTCGTGCAAAATGAGGTAATTTTCAGAAGCAGACAGTCACGTACCGAGTTCAGATTTCTGAGTTAATATTCGAAAGATTTAAAGCGTTAGTATTAGCAGCGAAACCATTTCTTTGGAAGCTAGCTGCGCACTTTAGGTACATACACTTTCACTACCCTTCAGCAAGTCATATATGAGCATTGAGTATGAACTTAAAACTAAATAAAGAAAACTGTGATGTAACACAATAAACGGAATAAATAGTCATATGTATTCCTGCCCCGCTCACGTGTAATATATTATAATGACAATCAGTGTGAAGAGTAATTGTAAAGAAAGAACATGTACGCCTTAGCCAGAGCTGTAAGGCAATCAACTTCCTGCAGCGCCCCAAGTAAAGGCCGATGCTAGAGCAGTGGTCGACTTACAAGGCGTTGTATTGCGTGAGGGTCCTGCAATCAAAACACCCTGTATACAGTTACGTGTAGAATGCGCCGAGAAATCTCCAGTAACAACTCTTCCTTCAGTTATACAGGTTTTGCCGCCTCGATTGTTTCACTTACTGCTACAACGGTGCCACCGTGCTCGCCGTAGGTGTGGGGAATCACCAATCACAACGCCCGGCACCTAGCGACAGCTTCAGAACCCAGGCGTGGCAAGCAACCGCTGTGTTTTGTGTTTCTGTAATTAATTCTGCCCCTTCCCTTCTGCTTCGCTAACTGGTGCGGCAAGTCCGACACACTTATAGCACACGCTGCGACACATAAATCACAACACCCGATGCGCAGCGACACCTAGAGTGTGCGAGAGTAGCAAAAAAAAGCCTTGACAACGGGCCCTCCTCCACACCTCTGGTTTCCCTAATGCATTTTTGCAGCCTCACTTTGTTTCACTTACTGTTACAACGACGCTGACGCTTCTGCAGAAACGGGGCCGCACGCGTTAAATGAAACGAGCACCATTTCAAAGACAAACAACTCGGGATTGTTTGACCTCGTGTGTGCACACGCCGTGCCGTAGGACAAGCGAGAAAGATTTAGGGTGCCTGGCCGAATTGACAGTTGTCTGCGGGCAGCCAATTATGTGCACTGCGTGGCGCTCCTTTCCTTAAGGATACCACAGGCGTGACCTGAGTAGACTATAGATGCCCCTCCTCCTCCCCTCCCCAATTCGTGCCACAACATAGATGTGGCCGCGAAGGAGGGTGAGTCCATCATCAACCGCACTAGGGCCGATATGTTTTGCTCAGCGGCAATTTCTTTCTGAACCGCAGCTACTGAAGCGCAGCAGCGCAGCTACTGGAAAGTGGAAAGTAAAACGAAGACGTCATTCATTAATAACACAACGGGAGGCCGTGGGCTCTCGTTCGCACGAGAGTAGGTCTTTGTGCGCTTGGCTCGAGCCTTCTAACGATCGTAAAAAAGAACGAAAAGTATAGAAAACTAAGCAAGCACGTCGTTTCCATCCTTCTGTTTTTCGATCTTTGAAGAAGTGACTGATGTTTAAAAACTCCCCTTTCTTAACACTCGTGATACCGTTAAATGCTAATCCTTGTTGTCCAGCTGCTGAAATACTGGGAAATCGAGTGGTATAGTGATACGCTGCGGCATGCTTTATTATGAGCCACCACATTGTTTTTGGACTCGGTAACAGTCATGCTGGCTATGGGGTCCGGACAACGTTTCGGGCATTTTCGTATAAATCCAATAAATATGCATGAAACCTAATTGACATAGGGCATTAGAACGGGGACCATGTAATAATGTGAAAGCCTGACACAGAGAAAGTAAAAATTGCGTATTGAATGGAGCGGTACCAGAGAAGAGGGCGCATGCGGTAAAGGGAAACGTCGCGCCACATTCTGCTGTGCTAGCAAATGAAATTTATTCGAAAAAGACATCGTTGCTGCGAATCGTAATTACTTCTATTTTTTTGCAGCAGTGGGACTATGAATGACTACCAGTCTCGCATTTCACATTTCAGTTCCCCGAGCAGAAATAACATTCACGAATGTAGAACAAATGAAGTGGCCACGCGGTTCACGACGTCACCGCCACAATACCCTTCACGAGGACGACCTGGAGATAGAGTGGGACACAACAGAAACATGTAGTTTGAAGAAAGAGTGGAGTTGGCAACAACTGTTTTGCTGACGTCGCCCTACACACCTCTTCTATTCATGCGGCCAGTTTCGACGGAACCGATCACACCAGTTAGGAGTGCTGCGTCATTGAGTGAACACGTGCAACTGCATTCTGGCGGAAAAATGTCGGATATATAAACCGAACAGCGAATCAACATCAAGTTTCTTGTGAAACTCAAGAAATCAGCCGCGGAAACATTTCAAGTGTTAACCGACGCTTATGGAGGTGAAACTTTCGTCTTCTGCACGTGTGTTTGAATGGCATAAGCGGTTTTCAGGGGGAATGGACAGTGTGCAAGATTATGAACATGCAGGGCGCCCCAGGTCAGCGATTTACAGACTAAACATTGCCAAAGTTTTTGATGTGATCCGTGGTGACCAAAGATTAAGTGTTAGTGCAGTGGTGGAGTTGATTAACTTGGATAGGGAAGCTGTTCGACGCATTTTAACGTTCGAATTACACATGAGGAAGAATTGTGCGAAGGTTGTTCCAAAATATCTGTCCAATGACCAAAAACAGTGCCGTAAAGACATGTGTGCGGACATGTTAGCACGCATTGCAGACGATCTAAATTTCTTGGAATCTGTTCTAACATGTGATGAGACATGGATTTTACCTATGACCCAGAAGGTAAGCGCCATTCAATGCAGTGGAAGTCTCCAGGATCCCCAAGACCCAAAAAAGCACGCATGTCGAAATCAAAATTGAAGGCCATGTTAATTTTCTTTTTTCACATTAATTGAATTTTAATGATTGAATGGGTTCCCAGTGGTCTGTTAATCAACACTACTACATTAAGGTAGTAAAGCGACTTCGTGAAAAAATTTGGAAATAAAGGTCACAGTTGTAAAATGACGGATGGCTGTTGCACCAGGAAAATGCATCCACTCACACGGCCCTATCTGTCAAGCAGTTTCTGACCAGCAACAACATTACTGTGATGGGGCATGCTCCTTATTCAGCTGAGTTGGCACCATGCGACTTTTCTTTTATCTACTAAAATTAAATCTTGATTAAAGGGAAGCCATTTTACCTCAGTTGAAGAGGTTCTCCTGGAGAATCTCCTGAAGGGCCCTCTAAAAACCTCGTTCCAGAACTGTTACCAGCAATGGCAGCACCGAATGCAGAAGTGTGTGAATGCTGAAGGGGTCTACTCTGAAGGTGAAAATATCACAAAGAACTGATTCTGTAAGTAGAATAATTTATTGGACCAGTATCGTTTTTTTTTGTGTCACACCTATGTACTATGCCCAAATTTTCACTATTGCTTCAAGAAGTTAAATTGAATTCTGGGGTCTCATGTGCCGAAACCACGATATTGGTTATGAGGCATGCCGTAGCGGGTGAATGCGGATTAATTTTCGCCACTTGGGCACTATTTCTCCAGCATGTGAAAATGTTTTCACCATCGTGTGGCTATGGTTGGGTTGCCTGACATCGGCTCTTCGGTGCTCTACAAAGAAGCTTTAATGTCACTTCAAGCAGAGCGACTTCTCAACTACAGCACTCTCATGCTCCTGTTAATTATTAGCCTACTCTTTTGTTCAGCACACACCTAGGTTGATATTCAGGGGCACGACAGGACTATTACGGAGCTAGGGGACAATGCCTTCACCAAAAGCATCAGGGCCGAGGAACAACGTTGGTGCTGTCTGAAATAAAGACACAGTGACGGCGTGCATGGGTGATGACGACTGCGCATGGACGACGACGACGACGGCAGACAATGATTATGTCAACAACGGCACGTCGACGGAGAGGCGATGGTGATAATGACAGCGACGACACGATGCACTAACGTGGACGCGATTTGAAAGCAAGTGCATGAAGATAACCAAGTAAGTGGTAGGCACGACGAGTGCACGATGGCAGCAAAGCTGACCACTTGTCGCGGTCAGCTTCTAATAAGACTTGTGACAGTGCTAGTTGATTCATGGTATAACGTAATATTGTGGGAGAAAGGCGAAAAGCGAGGAATGATGCTTATCGAAGAATGTGTTCACTCTAGAAAGCCTGCGTCACTGATATGTCGAACCATATTCTTTTCTTTTTGAATACTTTCATAATATTTTTCTTACCTGTAGTCACCCACACTAAGTAAGAGTAATTTGAGTGGGAAGTAAATAAGGCATAAAATGTAAGTGCTGCTAGGATAGGAAGAATATGCCGGCATCGTTAAAACACTCAAGGGACGGCAGGTATTTTTTGACAGATATTCTGAATGAGTTTATTCCAAGCAAGGCGCGAAGGGAATGTAATGCCTAGCATTTTATGTTGTTCTACAATATGAAGTGCGTGAAGAGCATACACTAAAACATAACTATTTCCTAATGTGTTATATCTGCCGCGAAATAAGAATTGCGCTGTAATTCTTGTGGAGCTTATTTTGATACTATTAGTGTTGCAACGGTGCGACTGATTATTAGGTAATTCAGTACATTTTCCCATTAATTGCTATGCATGTTGGCCAGTACTCAAAACAGTAGTGCCCTGCGTAATATTATAAATTGTAATGCATTGGCTTTCTGGCGGTACGCCATTTAGAACAGGAAGAAAACACAACTTCCTGTCTTTTATGCAAACTTATTATTGCCGGTTAGTCAAGTAGCAATGAAGTAATGTAAGTGCAGTACCCTGACTGTAATGATACTGCGACTGACAAGTCAATGACTTCGAAGAGGGAGAGAGAGAGAGATCAACTTTAATGGTCTGTGGAAAGGTGATCTTAACGATAGGTTTGGCATGCCACTAGTCCTCGTAAACGAGTGACGAAAAAAATATTGTCGGGTTTAATGTCCCGAAACTGCATAGCTTGTTATGAGGGACACCGCACAAACTATGATGCAATTAACTTTCGCCACCCAGGGTTTTTTAACCTGCACTCAATGCAAAGCACACGGGCATCTTTTGCACCGAAATGCAGCCACCAAGGGCAGGATTTCATCCCGCGACCTCGCGCTCGGCAGAACAACCCCATAGCCACTGAGTTATATTACTGCAAAATTATTTACACCCTTAATCAAAAGTGAATAAGGGTGTAACTCCATCTGTAACTCAAAAACTTACCCCCTCTGGGCTTAAGAGTGTGAGTGAAAGACCGATTTACGCCCTTTTTCACGTTCAAAGGGGCAAATTGGTCGATGGCTAAGACTCGGACACCCAAAGGGAGTAAGGGTGTCAATTATAGACCAATTTAGACCCTTATTCACTTTTAAGAGCGTAAATGTGGTGTAAGAGTGTGAGTCATAAACAGATTTACACATTTTCTCACGTTTAAGAGTACAAACCTGTCCATCATCCACATTCTGACCCCTAAATGGGGTAAAGGTGTGAGTTATAGATCGATTTAGACCCTTATTCACTTTTAAGGGTGTAAATTGTGTGTAAGATTGCGATCCATACACTGACTTACGCCCTTTTTCACGTTTTCGAGTGTAAATTGTTTTACAGTGTACCGCGGCAGCTGAGAGACGGTGAGTGGTGAAAACTGGGGCACGCGAGTAAGAGAAAAACGCAAACATAACACACAAACACACGCATTTATGAGGTGCGCGCAAGACGCACTTACACAAAGACAAATTACAGATTGTCATTGATAATATCATAAGCCAACAAACACTGCCACCAAGGACAACATAGGGCAAATTACTTGTGCTTAATAAATGAAATAAAGAAACAATAAATTAATGGAAATTAAAGTAGATGAACCCACAACCATCGCATGCGAAGGTTGTGGGTTCGGTTCCCACCTGCGGCAAGTTGTTTTTTCATCCACTGTAATCCATTAATTTATCGTTTCCTTATTTCATTTATTAGGCACAAGTAATTTCCCCTATGTTGTCCTTGGTGTCAGTGTTTGTTGGCTTCTTATGATATGACTAATAAAAATCGGGCCCCTCGGCTAATCCCCTTTCTTCTCGTAGATTGTCATTGAGTTATTTATCCGGCAAGAATGCTTTGAACACTTCTGTACCGCGCAGTTCAGATCCAAGACATCATCATGGTCTAAGGAATTAAGGCCACGTGCTGTGTCGACATCTTTAAAGCGTTCTTGAAACCTGCCCTTGCGGTTGTTTAACCCGAAGTGTAACTACGATACGCCACGCGGTCCTGACATACGAGATAGAACGTGCTTTATCACAACGTAACTTAGCTATAGGTGGCTACCTGGGCTATGGTTGGTGATACACACTGACAGTAAATAGCGCGGGAAAACACAGGGCACGAAAAGCAACCAGCTGGCGCTTCTCCCGTCTGGTTTCTTTCTATCCCCGTGATTTTTTTCGCACTGTGTTCAGACAGCGCTTATCACAATCGCCTTAAATGCCGCTTACATGAGACACATCAAACTTCATTTGTGCAGCATGAAATCATGCTTCTCCCGCGGGGTTGAGGAAAACATAGATACTTCTTTTTCTAGACGTGGGAAAATTAACCCCAAGCAGCTACTATTGCGATACAACGATCCACTTCTACAAAGCAGCTTCTCGCATATACTGCAGGAGCTCTCGAGCCATGGTCATCTTGCACGTTTTTTTTTCTTTTGCCATCCATCCCACGCCGCTATAAGGTGGTGCAAATGGTTGCGGCGTGGCGGTCGCTAATGATATCGCTGGTCTAATTGGCCCGAACTTGCGGACATAATTAATGGCTGTCACCGCCTTCGCGTGGTCGGTTTTGGAGGAGCGAAGAGCGACGAACCTTTCTTGGCTCTTCCCAGAAAGTGGAGTTAATCTTTCTTTCTCTTGAATCAGAACATTTGCACTCGAGGCCATTGAATCTAGCGAGAGAGAGTAAAAGGCGAAAAAGAAAAACAGCCTACGACTGCAGTCTCCAGGGCTGGACGCTGACGGCATGATTGATTCGCGTTGATTTCAAGAAAGGCGCTGGAGTGCATGGGAAGGTGACGTGGCTTTGCACGCCGACAGTCACGTATGGGTGAACCTCGGCGAAACTTGAAGAGGGGGGCCACTTTTGACAAATCTCTAGCGTAAATAATTAAAAATTGATATTCCGGGGTTTTAAGTGCCGAAACCACGACCCTATGAGGCGGACGCCGTCGTGGTGGATGGACGGATTAATTTTGACAACCTGTGGTTTTTGAACGTGGACCTAAATCTAAGTGCATGAGCATTTTTGCATTTCGCACGTATCTAAATGCAGCCGCCACAGCCTGGATCGTATCGCAACGTGCTAACGGAGCACTTAGCTACCGAGACGGGCCAACGTGATGGATTAGTGCACAATGTACGAGAATGCGAAGTTCGTGCTAGTTGACTGAGCAGCAGTCACCATTCTAAAAAAGAATAGTGTGAGCTACAGGGACACTGGAAGGGCTAAAACCACACGCGCCTAATGATTCCAGCTCCTATGCTCGCTGTCTTCCTCTGATGCTGTAGCTAGCACTGGTTTTCATAACCTTATTGAAGAATAGCCATTTTTTGTACGCGTCTGGGGCCAGCACCTTGGGTGGGTTCCTTGATTCGGGGAACAAAGAAAAGACCCAGGGAGTAGAAAAATGGCAAATAGCTACTCGGATGCACTCACAGTGGTTTAGTGATCCCGTAGCACCTCTCGAATATACACGCGTGTATCATTCATTCCGTGTTCCAAGGGTCACTTTTTGCGGGAGAACGTAAACTTGAGTGCATGGGTCATCCACCTTGAAGAAGCGCTGTGTTTTAAAGTTGATGTAGTCGTTATGTAATCAGCGGCAAAGAGATGCAGCGATGTTTGTAGCATTGGTAAAAGAAAAAAGCAGGGAAAAAGTGTGGGCGGGGTCATCTCAGGCAGAAGTAATATTAGGAGATTAAGGAGATTAGCACAATTCTAAACTACGATTTCATAAGGTGTAAGTAGCTTACACGTGCACATGCTGGGTGGCTGTTTGTCGCTATGCCGGTTTAAAGGGGATGTCACTTGAAGCCATCATGATCATTACAGAGCATCGCAATGAGAAGCTATAATAAAATACGGGGTGAGGGAGGACACGACACCTCTGTCCGTCTTTTATTTGCGCTAAAGGTCATTTGCATTGTCGTCACAGTGACGGCCATATTGTCGGTGTTACTCAAGCTGCCTGAACAAGAAATGCGACACCCCGAAGGTGCGTCCTGCTGCGAGCGACAGGTTAATAACAGCGATAAATCGGTGAAAAAATTCGGCAGGGACGCTTAAGACGACTTACGTGTGGGAATGCGAAAGCATTATAGTCGCTTTGGTGAAATGTTCTTTTCTGCGCGTGCCTTGTCCGCGCAAGCCCTCGCCTACGTTTCCACTGCGCCTCGATAAAGCCAAAAATTGGCAGTGGCTTAGCTCGGCTATGCCAGGATATACGTAGAGAAAGCTGAGGCATAGCATGGTTAGCCTTGGTTAGTATTGATTGCAAGTCCAGGTTAGTCTGGTTGTCTAAGTATGCTGCGGCGTTTAGCCAGTCGATCGTCTGTTTCCTGGGCGATTCGTTTCCACTTCATCTCGTTCCGATGTCGATTCCAGGCCTTCTTCTGCTTATCAGAATTGTCGCCGTCCATACTGCCGCCTCAACTGTGGGTGCGGCGCACGCGAGCTCTCCTTTTCAATCATCCGATATGTTATCAGGCATGCGACGCAGCTGGCGAAGCGAGTGGAGGCGAGCGCAACGACGAGGAACGTGGTGTGACGTCATACCAAACGGCGACGGCGGAAAAGCGCGGCGCTGAACAGCGGCAGAACAACTGTGGCTTGGTACTACTAGTGACGCATGCGCAGTAGGGACTAGGGAGGGAGAGAGAGAGAGAGAGAGAGAGAGAAATATCCGCGGCGAGGCACGCGTTGTGACGTCGTGTGCCTCCTCGGAGCACCGTCACGGCGAAATCGCAAGTACGCGGCCAGTAAAGCTTTCGTGTTAATAAAAACGCGCCAGCGTCTCGACGTGCTCGCTTGCAGGGTTGCCAGATCGCTCCAACCACTGGTAGCCAAATTGGCCTCCGCATAGCCCAAAAGTAGCCAAAAAGCTTTGTCTTTTTGTGAAGCCATTCCTTAAGCACGTTGAATTAATTTTCGGCACGAATACGTTCATATTAGTTTTTCCCCGCTTGACCACGTATGACCTCTGCGCGCATCGTCACGGAGACCATGCGGCACGGAAAACAGGTGCTGCACAAGCTCAAGAAGTGCAGAAACGCAGGCATGCAGGTAAACTCATGATAAGGCAAATGCGATCTTCATTGCAAATGCACTGTTTTATCTTTCCCAGAGCATCAAAAAGTCACGAAAAGAACAACACACAAATAGCACCGCACACTAAACATGCTGAGCAATGACATATGCATTCAAGCGCTCAGTATTACAGCTCATGATTATTTCGCTTAACACTGCACAATGCACAAACGAAAAACTACAAAAAAAATTGCAAGACAAAGTCTAACACAATAAACGGCGGTTGGTATAAAATCTAGTGCGATATGTAGACATCAAAAAGTATGATATCATTAAGCATCACGAGGTTATTGCGAAGGGAAGCTGCTTGGTCCGTACAAAATGTCAGAGCTGAAACGGGACAAAAATTCTTGACGCGAATTAAAATCCTTGCAGCAGTCTCCGTTCCTCGCCAGGCCAAACTTCACGTGGCGGAGCGGTACCAATGTCTTGTTCGACATTCTATTTCGAAGGTTGGTTTTAATGAGCGAGACTTGGCTGAATTAACACTCGTTCGACGGCGGCATTTGATACTGGTAGTGATAGCAAAGACAGGAGGAGGGTTTGGAGTTGTGTAGGGAACGAGAGAGAGAAGAGAGAGAAGGGAAGACGGAAAGGCAGGGAGGTCAACCAGACTGGGTCCAGTTTGCTACCCTACACGTGGGGAGGGGAATGGTGAGTGAAAGAGGGAGAGAGAGAACTCAGGTGTAGGATGTCTATAGTCGGGTACTCAAGTCTGTTGGCCTCAGGTAGCGAAAAAGCGCTCGAACTGCTTTCTAGGCCAATGAACTGTGAGGCCAGGCTCCCAAGATCTTCGCTTCCGTAAATGGCCTGTCATCCAGTCTATTCAAGGCACACTGGAGAGTCGCACGTTGATTATCGAAGCGAGAACAGTGGCACAGAAGGTGACTGATGGTCTCTTCACACTTGCACTTAGCGCACATTGGTGAATCCGCCATTCCAATACGATAGCTGTAGGAGTTGGTGAATGCTACTCCTACCCACAGCCGACACAGCAGTGTTGCGTCACGTCATCATCATCATCATTTATTATTCCCTTAAGGGTCCCTTCGGGGACATTACATAAGGGGGGGGAAACAGCGATGTGAAAGTGCCATACATCAGCTCAAAAAAAAAAAGAATGCAAACAAAGGCAACAGAAAGATAAATAATAAATTGTAGAAAACATCAGGTATAAACAAAACATTGAAAATATCTCAAACTGAATAGGAATAAATTGAAAGAAAAGTGTACACGTAAATGTGGAACATGCTAAACGTAAGTGGCAAAAAAGAAGAAAAAAAGAAAAGGAAAAATAGGCGATGACACAAGCAAGACGGATTGCTGGGAGAGGTAACGTGAGGAAAAGTGACTATTTTGAGTTGAAATGGTCTGATATTAACTGTCTAAATTTGGAGGGATTTGACTCTAAAACCACGGCTTCGGGAAGATTGTTCCATTCTTTTATGGCGATGGGGAGGAAGGATTTGTTGAAGGCATTGGAAGAACCATGCAAACGCTGTATACTAAGGGAGTTAAACAAACGGTGAGATGAGTGTATCGGAGCTTGTAGTAAGTTCTCGCGCAGTGCAGGAAAGTTAAGGTATAATTTATGAAAGAGACAGAGCATTGCCAGTTTCCGGCGGAGTGCTAGGGGTTCGAGTCCGAGAGTCAATTTCATGTCAGTAACGCTGTCCCAAGGTGAGTACTGGGAAGTTATGAAGCGGGCTGCCCGGTTCTGAATGGCTTCGAGCGACTGAATCAAGTAAGCCTGGTGAGGGTTGCATATGGGTGAGGCATACTCCATTTTAGAGCGGACGTATGTTTCGTATGCTAGTTGCCTGATGGATGGAGGGGACATAGCCAGAGATCTTCGGATGAAACCAAGTGTTCTGGAAGTGTTAGCACA
The DNA here is from genome assembly GCF_050947875.1 of Dermacentor variabilis. NCBI lineage: Eukaryota > Metazoa > Arthropoda > Arachnida > Ixodida > Ixodidae > Dermacentor > Dermacentor variabilis. The sequence goes on along the minus strand of NC_134578.1, from coordinate 16,706,775 downwards.
GAGCTTCGTGATATGGTCCACCCAAGTTAGCTTGTTAGTTATTACGACTCCTAGGTACCTGTATGAGTTTGTTACTGATAGCGCCGTGGAGTTCAGCGAGTACGGGAAAAGGGTAGTGGAACGTTTACGTGTAATGTGCATGCATTTACATTTTGAAATATTAAGCTGCATAAGCCAGTCAGAACACCATTTCTGGATGTTGTTTAGGTCGTCTTGTAAGGATTCCTGGTCGGTATTGTGGGAGATGCGGCGGTATATGACACAATCGTCCGCAAAAAGACGGACAGATGACGAAATCCCAGATGGCAGGTCGTTGATGAAAATTAGGAAGAGAAGCGGAGCAAGGACGGAACCCTGGGGAACACCAGAGATAACGTCAGTAGTTTTAGACGCATGGCTGGCGATGACTGTGAACTGTGAGCGGTTAGTTAAAAAACAGCGAATCCAGGATAAGACAAGAGGGTGGAGTGACACCCTCTTGTCGTAGAAGGTTCGCTGGTAATGTAAGTTTCAGTGATGGTCGAGGCTGTGTAAACGGCACTTAGAGTTCTGTGGTGTATGCGAGCAACCTAACGTGATTGTACGAGCGAGACTGCGAAGCTCTCTTGCAGCGTCGACTCTGGATAAAGGTATAAGGAGTGTCGGTGAGCCAGCCTGGGCACGTCGGGCAGCGTCATCGGCGAGGTGATTACCAACGATGCCACAATGTCCCGGCAGCCACTAAATATGATATCATGTCCTCTTTCATATGCGCAATGGCAGGTTTCGTTGATTTGTGACGCCAGCTGTTCATAATTGCCACGTCGTAAACTTCGCAAGCTCTGGAGGGCTGCTTTCGAGTCACAAAATATTGCCCATTTGTTGGGCGGTTCTTTTTGAATGTATTCGACAGCAGCGCGAAGAGCGGCCAGTTCAGAACCTGTAAATGTCGTTACATGTGAAGTCTTAAACTTGATGACGACCGATTGAGATGGTAGAACAACGGCGCCCGTAGAATTTTCCGAGACGGAACCGTCCGTGTAAACATGAATTCGGTTAGCGTATGAACAATGCAGAAGTTCCAATGTGATCTGCTTGAGAGCCGCGGTGGATAGCTGTGGTGGCTGTGGGGTAACGGAAGTGGATATGTTCTACGTTGGCGTTGGAGCAGGGGCAATTTGGGCAGCAAGGGTCCGAACGAATTGCCACGTAGGCGTCATGCGGCTGGCAGAACATTCGGCAAATTTCGGTTAGGTTCATCTCGGTGTTCTCGCTCCGTTCTGGCGCCGAGGTCACCCGCGGCGCACCGTCAACGGGAGCTAAAAGCATCTCATGCTTAAAACGTAGGACGCCGAAAGTTCACATGGAGAGAAAACAAGTCTGTGTTCGCTGGCGCACGCGCGCGGGTAGCGTTAGTTCGCGAATCGAGACGTGCCTCCTGAAGCCAGCTTTCTTAATTAAAATTATCAAAAGGAGGCGATCCTTGACCTTTGGGCATGCATATGTGTTCTCTCACATAGGACTTGCAAATGTTGATTTTGTAGCAGACGCGCTCAGTTTCTTTAACCTGCTGTCGCCTGCATTTTGACTCCAGCGTGCTTTTCGTTTCTGCTTAACTATGTTTACTTTTTTTTTTTACACAGGAGAAAGATGTAGCCCAAAAATAGCCACATAGCCAAAAGGAAAATTCTGACGCCAACTCGGACAAAAAGTAGCCCAATTTGGCTATCAATGGCCCAATCTGGCAGCCCTGCTCGCTTTCCCGCGAAGAGTTCGCAGCAACTCGAAAGACCGCTCAGCTGCATTCAGTTCGACATTAATGCTTTTTATTCTATACACCAATGATGTGGCGCCACCTCCCACCCATTGGCTGCACTGTCACATGCCCAACGGCGCACGCGATAGGCCCCACATTCAGCGGACGTGACGTGCCTGATGACGCACGCACTAGGCCCACGTTTAGCCAATCATAACCGTAGAGCCGTCGCGGCGTCGGGGAAACGTGCTCGTCTCGCACCCCAGAGGCACGTGTTCGAGTCCCACCCGTACCAAAATTTCCCGAATTTTCTTTTCGAAGGCATCAATTTGCGTTGATAACAGGAACCTCCTGAGAAGTTTGACGTCAATTTGTGTATTCTTTGATGTCGTTTTACTCTTTGCCGTCGGCCATTTTGGGTATTACCTTTCAGTCACGCCGCCGACTACAAGGCCGGATTTTTCCGTAATGGGGCATATGATGCATTAAAACAACTACGGTCAAAACGCCAAGCAATAAACACGTGATAATATGGTGCACTGATGTCAACTTGACCCCAGTGTTCGGCTTTACTGACAAGGCGTGACACTAACGATTCCTCGAAATGTAACAAAGAGGCCGAATTTTTACCATCCTCACCAAGTCGAGATGTAATGTCTATAGGAGGAACTTTATGGAGTACAAGAGTTGACGCATTCTGTACTGTTAAGCCCTTCTACCTGAGAATAATTCGCCCTATATGGCGCGTTAGCCTATAAGCACCTTGTACAGAGCAGAGGGCGCTCTTTATAATTCATTTATCGCACCAGTCACGCCGACGCTAGCCAATGGAGTTGCAGTAGAATTGAGACATCCTTCCGCACTCCAAGAGACGTACGCACGCTTCATATCTCGTCCGAGCGTTACATGCCGAGCGTAGTTTAGCACTTGCTGATCTCCGACAGCCTTGCCTCGCCTTAAGAGTTTCGACGTGTTATCGCAAATCTTTATCGCAGGATATCGGCACCTTGAGCTGATGCTTTCTACTATTGACAGAAACACCAGAACACACAGCGCAGCGAGGAGTTGATGCAAAAATGTGAGGGTAGCGATAAACAGTCCCTTTGACGCCTCTGATCGTTTATCACGAGGCAAGAGATGCGAAACTGCGGAAGTGAGCATTGCTCCGCATGTGTGAAATGACCGGACCTATTTGCAATCGAGATCTGAGGCGCGCGAACATTCGTGAGATTGAGCTCGGCGAAGTTCCGTGCGTCGCACTCAGACGGGCGACTAAGCGCGGGTCCCTGTTGTTTGCAGTGGCGTCTCATTCGTTTCACATCCCCTAACGGCCGGTGTCCGCATCGCATAGCGCGCCCTCTGGAAGTTCCACATTCCTTGCTCTGGCTGTCCGCGACAGACGCACATTTGCGCGACAGGTCGGATGAATCGCTCTGCTACAGCGAGCGCACGGCCGCAGTTACCGCGCTATTGGAATTCCTAAACCCCAGCAGTGTTGCGCCATCAGGAAAGCGCATGGTATACCCAGCCTGGTGTCGCAACTTTAGTCGTGCGCAGCGATTAGATACGCGGATGTACGACGGCGGCGTGAACTTCGAGAATAACGCTGCGTGAAATAACCGGCGTATACTTTCCTCGTGTAATACATTAAACGACACTCGACTCTTCGCCTCACCCAGTAAATCGTACCTCTTCTTTTACTTTATTTTCCCCTCATCTATTTCTTTCTTTCTTGCTTTATTTCTATCTTTTGTACTGGCGTTTATTACAAGCTGGGAAGTTCAGTACAAGGCGTTATACGGGCGCTGGAAGCATTCGCGAAAGATGCATGATATTCTAAAGCAATTTGTCGGCACCGGCTGCGAGCTGCAGGAGACCAGAGAGAGAGAGAGACAAAAAAAGCACTAATTCGGATACGATAAGAACCGAGAAGTGGTAAAATCTTTCACTTCTCGTTTTCTTTTGTATGCAGATCAAGTCTTGAAAATGCAAGAGCTTTGGCGAGTTTGGAAAGAAATGACAACCGCGTGAGAGTAATGCCCAACCCTAACCACGACAGTTCTTGTAGCAAAATATATAAAGAAAAGTTGTTTCAGAAAAGTGTTTGCGGGTGAATGAAAACGAAGGAATGGGCGCTAATGCACGCTCTGAAGGTGGTTGGCCTGTGAAGCTGCGATGTATCATCTGATCGGATAGACCAATGTGACGCAGCCTTGAACGGTTGAGCAATGCAGTGTAAATGAAATGAATGACAGGGAGACAATTAAATGCACTGTAGGAAAACTCCGTATGTCTGCCTCTTTCGGCTTCGTTTACGTCTTGACTTGCCTCGCCTGGCGCTTGTGCGGAGCCTCTTGGGCACGAACCACTGGGTCTTCACATTTGTCTTCACATTCGCCGACTCGTTTCCGCAGAGGAAGTTTCCGACGAGTGCCGTAAGGCATTTTGCCATCATGCGGGGAATAAACTCACAATGTGCGACGTGGTTAAATTTACACACTTATATTGCAGCGACCGGCGTCTCGAAGCACTTGAGCAATATGCTACCAATCATAGCCTCCATTATCGCTCCGGTAAACTTTTTGCCCTTTTGACAAAATATTTCGTGCACGTTAAGAATGGGGAAGACTGTTCAAAACGTGTTAGAACACATTATCGGCCGCGTATTCCTCGTAGATAAATCGCACCAAGCCAATTCATTCAAAGATTGAGACGCTAATTAGATCTTCGAAATTGTCAGCCTCTTTCCTTAGGGTATAGTGAAACTCGAGTGATGCGACACTGGCGAACCTTCACTCACCTTTCGTGTCGACGAATGGCGCACTTCGTTATTCGCCCATGGTCGCGGATGGCGCTCCTACTTAGCATTAGCTCGGGTACTCCTATCTACATACATGTAAAAGGACAATTCGTTTTTCTCGGCAACCACTGCACCAAATTTGACGAGGTTTGTTGAATTTAAAAGACAAGCTTAAAATATAGTGACTGCTGGTTTCGAATTTCCGATTTAGGTCCTCACGTTTTTATTAAAAATTGGCAAATATCAAAAATTTTCACAAACGAAACAATCAAGTTTACAACTTTGTAACTCAGCAATGAAAACGGATAATACAATTGTGTAAATTGCATCTAATAGTGCATCTGAAGCCGTCAAAATTGGTATGTTAGTTATGGATCCACAAAAGATTTAGTAATATAGAAATGCAACTTTTGCAGAACCCTTGTAAACAACGTAACATATGTAACATACGCCGCGGTAGCTCAACTGGTAGAGCATCGCACGCGAAATGCGAAGGTTGTGCGTTCGGTTCCCACCTGCGGCAAGTTGTTTTTTCATCCAATTTAATTTCCATTAATTTATCGTTTCTTTATTCCATTTATTAAGCACAAGTAGTTTCCCGTATGTTGACCTTGCTGTCAGTGTTTGTTGGCTTGTTATGACATTACTAATAAAAATCGGGCTCCTCGGTTAACCCCTTTTTTTCCTCGTTTGTAACATATGTATGTAAGATGTAGAATGACATGCCGCATTTGTCCGCTTTCAATGGTCTAATGGATGCCCTTTACAGAACCGCGATATCTTTTCTTGATGCAGGGCTCAATAGGCGGCGTCGGAGTTGGGCCCAAGCTAAATGTTTCCTCTTAAATTTCTACCAGTGGCGCTAGCGCTGATTGCACTGCGCATGCCCCCGGTTGCACCGCACCTGCTCGAGCCCCAGTGCACTTGGCAAGGTGGGAGCAGCGGGTGTAAGTGTTGCACCTGTTACCACTACCTGCTCCCTCGCGTATAGACCCGAGGCGCGTGTTCGCGTGCGGCGGGCATTCATGAATGAAGCGAGGGCGAATGAAAGGTCATTGCGTGAAGTGCACGGCCGGCGTACGTAAGCGCGGCGGACCGCGACGTCACGCCCGCGTGCGCGTGTTGAGTAGACTATACTACGTGTCCAGTTCGTCGCAGTGTGGGCTGTAGGACAGGAGCTACACGCGGAAGCTACGGAGAAGCCAGATGCGAGACGGAGACTAGCGGGGGTGTGTATGCGTATACTGAAGAAGTAGACCATGTAATGTCTGCTTCCTGCCCGCTTTCGTGCCCCAATCTCCCCCTTTTCTGGTGCGGCAGGCCTGGTGCACAACGCTTGGCTTTGAGGGTTGGCCATTGTGAAAATAAAAATAAAAATAATAAGTATAAATAAAACTAGAGGGTGTTCCCGCGCAGGGGTTGTGCAGCTGCCATTGGAATAAGAGTAAGTACATGGACATGTCTTACCTTTGAGCTTGTACCTTCAAGAGCTTTCTGGACTATATCTATTACGCTTTTACCTTTCAAACATGAAATGAAATTCTGGGGTATTACGTGCCAAAATAACGATAGGAATATGAGGTTGGCCGTAGCGGGGGATTCCGGGTTAATTTTTAACACGCGGGCTTTCTTTTTTTTTACCGTATACCCCTAAATCTATGTCCACGAGCGCTTGGCCTTTCGATATTTCTAGGAAATCACATTTTTCCAAATGCACGAAGGCAATAAATGTTCGCATGCATCAATAACAATTGCATATCGTTGCGATTATAAAGCATTGTAATGTTGAAAGTGATAAGTTTTTCGAATGTGGTGGCGTCGTGCTCAGCAATATAAGAATGCCATACTTCATTTAGCTATCATGGAACGTAAAGCCAACTCGCGGAGATACGCAGCCTACTGGGACTTTACGTTCAAGTGTGTTTTATGTGATCTCCGCTGCGAGAGCCTCTTTATTTTTGTCCCATTTGTGTCATCTGACGCCCTTCTACGTCGTCCGTATTCCTTTATTTCCTCTCTATTCGCACTGCACAAAGTCAGTGTTCAAGAACTTGACTTCGAACTCGATTTGTTTGTTGCTCTATACCTTTTTCTTTTTCAGTGGCACCTTGTTACTTCATATTCGGAATGGATTCGTTCGATGTATTCACGGACAATACCACACAGGAGTAGCCGGCGCCGCTTACAGACACCAACCTCTCTTAAATATTAGCTAATATTAAGTAAAAAAAAAAGAGAGTAATATTGAGGTTTAGCAGTGAACTGATCTCAACGAGATGATCCGAAAGAAACCAGGACAGCTCTCGGGAGATACAACGACCTTTGACCCGACGAAGAAAGCAGGTCCTTGAACCCCAGGGCGTCCGCGCTGATGTTTTCTTGAAGTTGCGTCGAGTTATTTACTAGGTTGGCCCGCGAGGAAAGGCAGGCTCTCACACCGAGACCCCGGCCGGCGATGAATCAGTAGTGCGGCACGACCGGTCGTCAGCGGTAGTGGTTTATTAGTCGGCCGGCCAACACCCCCGTCCGCCTGCTTCTTCAGCCCCGACGTAACCTTACCATACGCCCAGTTGATACCGTAGTTGCTCGGGTACAACTCAAGTCAACCTTATTTCTTCAGCAGACACAGCGGGAGGTATTCAGAAATAAAAGGCATACTTCGGGCTGCTTGAACATCGCCACCGAAAACTCGCTGCAGTGGCAGTGTACACGGGTACGTCACAAAAGTCTACAGCACCTCGATTAACGAAAGGCAAAGGGTAGCTCACTTTAGGACAGAAGGAGAAAAAGATATGCACATCCAACGCTGTTTTCGTATCCGTGTGAAGCGAAGTTTTCCGTGAAAGCCGGTTAATTAAATGTCTTAGGATTTGCCCGTTTCATTCCTGCGCGTTCGGCGTGAAGGAACCTGCCGCGCCTCCGTGCTTGACAATGTGGCAACTCTTGTGCTGGCTTGCATTTCTTGATTTAATTTAGGCGTACTCTCCGATTCCAGGCCAATCCATCGTTCTGAGCATACGCCACAGTGTGGAAGTCACCATCGCAGTCAACACGTGGTGGTCATCGCAAATAGCCAGTTTACGTTGGCACGATGGACACCTATATACTTGCGACTGTGCCCTAGGGGTAAGAGCACCGGGAGGCTGTGCTGGGGGCCGTGGTAAGATGCCAACATCGGGCGCAAAATTAACTTTTTATTAAACATGAGAGCTATTCGGTAAGACAGTGACAGTCACGGTCTGGAAAGTCCGGGAGGGTTTTAACAAAGAAAGCTTCTTTTAAAAAGAACACCTTATCTAGACAAATCATGTGCGACATCTATGATTGTATGCGCAGCATTAATAGGCATACCAGGAATCAGAGTATACTACCCGAAACGGTCGTAAACAGTACGCGAATAATATTCTGGAACAGTGAGAGAGAAAGTAAAGAAAGAGGAAAAACCGGTAAGTAACAAAATCAAGAACAAAAGCCACATCTTAATATAGGACCTCGATTTGGCTTCCACCGGTGGCAAATTTCTTTTTGTCCACTTTGATTTCCCTTCACGTTATAATTTCTACACTTCAAATAATGAGAACGGATAATTTGGTCTAAACTTTCCATGGCGTCACTAATTAACTGTTGGCTTCACGTGGTTGTGACGCGCAATACAAGAGTATAGTGCTCATAGCCTTGATAAAGATGGCAACTTCTTCCATCCTCAAATAGTTAATATGAACCCAACGAGTCGCATTTAGGTGCCACTGTCCATCATGCGCTAGGGTTTTGTTCCCTAATATAGAGAGTAAAACAGGTTTTGTCAGTTCAACGTTCCAGATGCTCTAGATCAAAATCTACTCGGAGTAGTATTCTCTTCATGAAGGCTGAAAGTCTTCTTGATATGGACTGTGAACTCGTTAACTGCCGTGGTTGGGCGAGCAGCGCAAACAGTGATGGTATCGGTTTGCAAGGAGCAGCAGCCTCGAATTTAACGAGGTAATGAAAGTTCATGCCACGCGCGACCTCGACAACATTTCCACTTCGAAACCTTGATGTTTTCACAAACGTCAAGAACTACCGACCCCGGGCAGGCGAGATGCTGTCCCGATATGTTACAGCTGAAAACAAAGAAACGAAAGAAGAAAGAAGAAAGCAATAAAGAGCGCGTTCCCGCGAGGGAGGAGGTGGGGAAGCGGTTGAAAAACACACTGGGACAGTTTACGGGTAGCTGTTGGCGAAGAAAGTAGCTACTTGCCATGTACACAATGTATCGAAATAGACCTTCTTGTACGTTGCTATCAGTATCGCGGAACACCTGTATTCATTAACCCCATGCAGTATCGTTTCACTTTGTTTTGCTGTATTTAATACATTTTTTAGACTGGTAAAGAAATTTACGAATCATTCCGCACTGAGACTATTCAGAGGAATTGTCTGGCTGATGTCTTTGCGAGATTTGGAATAAAAAATACACTTAGCGATTGAGAAACGGCTACGCAGATGCAGTCGATTGGAGGCAGCGTGGGTAGCTAATGCTGAATAACTTGGAACCACTTGAATCCTTACGCACTGACCATGAGAGAAGGCAGCGGGCTGCAACCCAGGCGTTCGCGAGATGTTCATCGGAAGAGAATTATGGACTGTGTCCATGTGCGCAAAATAGAGAAGTTGTGGGAGGAATGTACACTAGCCTAAATTCGTATTTTTTTCTCAACAATTCGCAGCTGGCAGTCGTTCGTTGTCATCCGACTGAACATCGACCAAATCGATCAGAGAAATTCTAAATTCGAATTGAAAAAAAAAGCCAAGAAGAATGACTATCTCTTCAGAATAATAAACATGACTTAATTAACCAGTGTTGGACAGGTATATCGATTTTAATCTACCTAATGCTGTTGGTCGATGTCGCTCTGAAGCTAGGCAAAAAGGCACACGTGAAATTCAGTACTGCCGTTTCAACTTGATAGGCACTTGTATTGAATAAAGTACTTTACCAAAAACAGAGGTGTCTTGAAAAATTGAAAATTTGATGTCAAAAAATTTATAGGCTGGACATGAAACCGTTCCTTTTCGGGGCCTAGCTTTCTGACTTCTGTGCCAAGAAAAATACATTGTAAAATTTAACGACATTCAATGCCGGCAAATGTTTCAGCCTTGCTCATACTTGAATTTTGTGCTCCTTTTTTACTTTAGAGACTAGACCTGCCCGTGCTCTAAAGTGGAGTTTTATCACAATCAGAAAGACTAGCAATATCCAACATTTGTCTAATCAGTCAGTGATTCTATTTCTTAGTGTTTGCGGGGATGGTCCATCAGATGTCCACGAATGATATGTGCGTTGAGATCCAGTGACTGTCGGGAGTACAGTGTTGATATGGATACTAAGATGGTTTAGCAAAGCCACCAAATACGGGCAAGCCTGAAAGGAAACGAAACGCTTATTTACAGCTCCGTTTTTCAAACCCTAGAACACATGCCGACAAGCCCTCAATTGTATTTATTAGAATTGAAGCCTACAAATGTAATGCATTGTATTACAGTTTATACGTGATACCTCGCATTAGCCTTGTTTACTTGGGTTGTGCTAAACGTCTTAGCAGATCCCGTTCTCGTAACTGAGACATCTGCTTGCTGTATAGCAGTTATGGAATTGCAAACTAGCATCTTGGCATTTTCCTATATTACAAAACTTCAACGAAAAACATTGATGGGCCGAATAAATAATCTGCTCCCTACAGTCACTGCTATTCGTGGCATTTACTCAAACACAACTAATTCAATTTCAATTGGTCTATAGGGGTGGCCGAGTAAGATCGCTTCTTTCAATTTCGCCTACTAAAATAGGGGGCGCGCAGTTTCGCTTCCTTTTACAGCAGCACCATTCGGGTTTACTAACAAAGTCGCAATCGTCAGCTTCAGCACAGAAGTACGCGAACGAACTGTGATGCGTGCGATGCGAAGTATACGTGTTGCAAAACAAGAAAATAATGCACGTCGAAACGGGGGGCGCGGAAACGATCAAATAATGGTGAGCGTAGGCAACGGTTTTGTCGTCGCTTCATTGTTATTATTTTTCTTTTTCAGATGGCTTCGTGCTCACGCAACCGTTGGCAGCCTCGTCGGCCTCGGCACGCGTCTGACGCGTGCAGCGGCAACTGCCGACGGAAGCAGTTATAACCGTCGTGCGCAGGCTGCAGCCTCTCTCTCTCTCTCTCTGACAGCCCCCCTCTCTCCTGACTTTTCCTTGTTCTTTATTCTTCTCCTCCTAGAGCTATTAGTGAGGCTGCAGCGTAGCGATACTTGCAAGAAGCTTCAGAAACAAAAACTTGGCCATCAATGGACGTGGCCCGAAGTTATGCAACATGAATGAAGGCGAAATAAAAAGAACGAATTGGGTGGTCTGTTAAAGTTAACGTCGTCTCATATTGTTTACAAGAATGACTGCACGCCTAATCGTATAATTTGACGTATATTGCTTTTGGTGAGCTTTTACAATGTGCAAATTCGGGCCCCAACGCGACACGCTGTTGGACCTTAACACGAATAGAGATAATTGAAGAGGCTTGTTCTATAATATCTATGATATCTCCCACTAACCCGTAGGTCATGCTAGCGTCGCTGATTTATCTTAAAAGGCAGCATACTCCTATCTTGTTGTTTACAAAAGTTTAAGTTTTGTTCGTTTTCCATGCCAATTCGACGCAACCACGCGCAAAGAGCTTGACTTCATGTGAGATAACCACAGCTGGGCTGAAATTGTTTTAGGTCTGCCCTTAAACCAGAATAATTGGCCAGACTTGCTGCTAGGGATTTCTTTATACGAAATATATGCTGGCATGTACTTTATAGTGTTGCTCTCCATGCATGCTACTGTATACGTATCATCGGGCTCGCGTGGACGTAACGTTGCTCTGGATAACAATTCCAGCGAGAGGCCATTCAGTCCGTAAGATGGGCTAGTTACCTTAAGTTCGAGATCGTCTCCACTTTGGTAAATGTCTCCTGTGTGCAATATAATCCACTGACTGAAATTCTTGAAAGCCTCGCCTCGATCTGTTCTGTCACAGTGCCCTTGCTTGTCCTTGTCATTTTTCTCAGTACACAACGTAAACACACTTTTCACCAGCTGTATAAAGCGCACCCCCGTCTCAAACAAAATAAAGTGTCTCATGAGGCAATGCTCGTTTCGTGCGTGCAAAACGCTTGAAAGAAGCCTCGCTTAACGACAATCCCGGTTCCTTAACGACAATCCCGTTCACCTCGGATCCAGTGTATCTTCTTAAGATATTATCGCATTCTAAATGTGGCAGTCTTTAAAATTCGAAGCCTCGACATATTCCTCGAACAAATCACGTCGCGGCCGAGAATCGGCGGACACGTGTGCGGCATACGGCAGCAGACGGCGTGTGCCAGACGCACGACACCACCTGCCCGAAGCCAAGATGGCGGCTGCCTTAAGTTGTTTCGTCGTTTTTCTTTTTTCTAGTTTTGCTCGACTGCCTTGCAGGTGCGAGCGAGCGCGCTGAACGTTGCCGCCGCGCATCGTAACGGTTCTTGCCCCCGTCCCCCGGTTCTTCGAGACTTCTATTTCGATTTATTGGCACTTAGTCCACATTTCCCGCGGTCGCCTTGTCCCAGCGGATCGATGGGAGATCATGGCGTCGATATTGAGACCTCGTCTCCCTCCTTTCCGCACGTGCCTGTGCGAAGTCAGCGCTGGCACGTTGAATAGCTCACACGAGTTTCACCCGAGGTGACTTCTGACATAGGCGACAACAAGATTAACTGACCGGCTTGATGAAAGGGTATTGATCTGTCGCTTCATTCCCTGTCGCTATGAATGCTCTATTCATTACGCGTGAAACGATGCAAAGGTGCATCTCGCACCGTATTCTAACTGATTATTCATTTACATTGCCTAGTTTTGACTACGAGGTCCTCATTTTGTAGTTAACATTCCAAATCATACCACGTGAACATACCCTCCCGTTCAATCTGTTTACTAACTGCATGCAATTACAGTAGTGCTCAGTACGCTCGTTACCTTATTTCATTGCTGCCAATCTGAAGACAGAATAGAACACAGAACCTTCAAGTGAGAACTACGAGCAGACTTTCCTTAACAAGTAATGTGGTCGTCGAACGGGACCAACGGACTCATTCACTGAGGGTACTCAGGCATCACTGCGAAGCCAAGGCACATGGATCAGTGCACCTCGCGTGTTAAAATACATTTAATTCCCCTCCAAATCATCTCATAAATCACAGTACTGCGAGTTTCAGCGCCTTTTTTTTGGGCGACAAGTTAAAAAGATATGAAAGTATAGAGCATCATACATTTAAAAATGCAGGTGTTGAGTCAGCTGTTCTTTAGTTGCACTGTCCACTCATGGAGATGTACAGTGGTAGAAGATTCAAACGTGATAATCGGACCACATAGAAGCCACAGGCTTTTTTGCGTGAGTGCTGAGTGATCTCCGAGCGACCAAATGCAATCATAAAGCAACACAAATTCTTTCGCTTTAATCGCATACCTCTAAGCATCCCCTCGGTGTCCCCACTGCTCACAAGTGGGGCGAAAAGCGACGGCAGCCATGAACTCCTAGTATTTCATTTGTATCACTGAGCACTTTATCCTGCATACTAAACGTAACAACGCATTCTACGCTATAGCTATTATTTGTGTAGTTTTCGTATGAGCTTGGCTTGGGCCAGACTGTGCTTTTTTCATTTTTATTTGTGTTGCTTTTAATGATGCGTGAAAACACCGCCGTTATTGGCCCTATTCCTTCGTGTTCTTTCTCGGAAGAAAACAATATATCTAGGCTGACTAGCCCAAATTTCGACCTTTCTTCAATACTATGAGCTTCCTGTGCCAACGAAATAACCTCATTACAGGTGTAAGTGCTTTCTTCTTGGTTATGCTTTCAGCAACCCGTTACCACGTAGCGTCCACTACAAGATGTGTAACCCATACATTACACACACACACACACACACACACACACACACACACACACACACACACACACACACACACACACACACACACACACACACACACACACACACACACACACACACACACACACACACACACACACACACACACACACACACACACACACACACACACACACACACACACACACACACACACACACACACACATAAAAAGAAATGTTTGCTGCTGTGCTTGAGCCTACGAGCCTAAATGCATGGAGCAAAATTCAGCAGACATAAGCGCCCGTATTAGTCACTGTCCGAAGGAAATGCGCGCTGTCTCTTCCACTTTGCGTTCTAGGGTCGCCGCCGTGTCATTGTTCTTTCCTGTACTCGTCTTTCGTCTTTGTTCTGAGCCAACAGCCATCCTTTCAGCTTTCGTGTCCCGTTCCACGAAGACTGCCCAGTGCGGCCTTTTTGAACAATTGCGTCTCTCTGCCCTCTACGGCGAGTCAACTTGACGACAAACAACCCGGGCTGACGATCGGTTCTCGGAAAGCCTTTTTCACGAAGGACAAATTTCCATGGCCCGCTGAAGCGCGACACGGCGGCCGCGCTATCGCGCGTGTCAGGAACAAAACAGTTGCTCGAGTTGCACCGCGAGCGAGGAGCGGATGCTACGGAGCACGGCGGGCTACCGATTTGGCGAGAAGATGTCGTCGGCTTAGTTCCACGCCTACTTGGCTGCGCAGAACGGCGAGTGCGGTGTTCACCGTTGACTTCACAGGGAGGGCTCGGGTGAGCAGCATCTGGTACAGTGACCCCAACCACAAATACTCGTTTCATCGTAAGTAACAGTGCAAGCATACAGACGGAATAGAATGAAAGAAGCAACGGGGCAGGCGCTGGATCCGCCACTGTGTAGTTTATTATAAGCAGCAACAACAACAACAGAAAAAGAAAAATGGGAGCCTTTTCACTATGTGAAGATGGAAGACCAGCGAAGCTGTTCGGCGCACGACAAAGAGGTGACCCAGAATATTGAACAAAGTAGGAACATGCTTATTGTCCTGACCTGTGGTCATCGTGGCGATATAGATACGCACACACAAACGAGTATCACGTCTGTTATTTAATGCGTCCGTCACGTATTGCAATAAATGGCTCATAGTCCCTCCCGTAAACTCGGCCTCCCAATTACGACGACAGAAGAAAAGTGAAATTCTGCGCCGGAATGCTGAGCGGCAACTGCGACAGCTGTGGAAGACGACAACGCTCGAGCCATTGTTGCTGATAGTTTTTTTGCACTATGAACCCAGCTGTTGAAAAAGACGATGACGATGAACGCGCAAGCAGTGACACTAGCGCGTTTGCGTGGTTGGCGCCGAAAATATTTTAGCAGTCCTTTTTGAGAAAGTTGTAAAAAACATTTTTTTTCAAGAACATCTGTCCTTACCCTTATGCCCGGGACCTCTTTTGGTCCCACGTGTGACAAGGGTAGTTCAAAGGAGGCTTACAGGTCCCCAAGCCTGCAGAGGTATGTTTCATTGAGCTTGAACCCTATCAGCACTATCACCAGGATAGGCCCACATGGTTATTTGTTATTGTCAACGCCTCACACATATTTTTTTCCAGGTCCTAGCTATAAACAGCTTCGCTGTAAAAAAAATCCGCAGTTATCGTCGGGAGGGCAGAGAATTGAAAGCTACAGCAAGGTTTAGCGTTGTGCCTAAGCTTCTCAGACAGTGTTCTAAGTGTACATGGCGGTGACAAGCACGGCGTTTCATGCAACAATTTCTAGAGGGAAGTGTGACGCTAGCAGTCTACGGAAGCTGTAAGCGGGGTGCTTGAGCCACTTGGGAATGATGATTAGTACGAGGATTTGCCTAAGCTTCGTCCTTGTGCCTTCAAAGGGCTTCGCGACTTTTTAATCTTATGATTTTCAACAAAGTATGGGTAAGAAATAAATTCAAGCATTGTTAAATTTGTCCAACTGCAGGATTCGAATACAGGACATCTAGCACCGAAACCCGATATTGAAACCATTATGCCAAGGACGCATGCATCAAAGGGCACCATAAAACACCTTTATAAGTTTCTCGCGGGCAAGCTAGGGTGGTTAAATGCTCGGAAAGCTTCCATTTGACTACTTCGAGAGGCTGTGAACCACTGGAATTAGCAGCGGTTATGTGTGTTCGCAGAATCTTCTGGAATAGGCAAAAGTAGGAATTGCTATGAATTTCAGGACAAATAATGGAGATAAAGCGTAATGAACAAAGCCACAAGAACCTCTGAAGCCCCGAGCACGAAGATCAGACAAATCCATGTGCTACCCATCATTCACATGATGGCTTAACGATCACAGCGCCAGAGTTTCTTCTAGTAATAATTTTAGGACATTCTATGGCGACAAGTTGGTGTGACACAGCACGTGAGGAGACTGCTGCCGCGCAGTAGGAACAGCACCCTGTCAGTTACCAGGCGTCCCATAACGCCAGCGTGATGAGCACCACCACCGGTGTTTGCAGGTGCCGCCCTTCAATGGCATACATGATGAAACGCGCAATACCGTGAGCGTGTGTAGCTTGAAGTGTACTGCCAGTTACACTCTGATCCTACCACTTAATTTAGACCCGTTGCTTGTAGACTGTATTGAAGAAACACGTGTCTTTTTCACACAATACGAAAAACTCCTTCAGAATGGGATGGCCACACAGCACACAGGTGACGAAAATTTTTGTTTAACTAACAGCCGCCTTTAACTAACCTTTGTTAGTTCACGCTCTGGGGTCTGTGCTTGCATTTGGCCTTAGCGTCATCAGTGGTTTTGGCGAAAACGGCGCGCTTAACTAATGCAATTTGCGGTCGCGAGAGCTATTTTTCATTGGCTCGCCACTTTCGCTAATAGTACGTCAAACATTCCTATTGGCTAGCTGCTGTTCCGGCGAAAAATGTTCAGAGCCAGATTTCCTTTTTGTCTGTGTGAACAGGAGCTAAGATCCACGGCATCAAGCGATTGAGCCCATATCACATTCAAGTCGAGTGACAGTTCTGGACTGCAAGGCGAAGGCATCAAAAAGAGGTCGCCTTTGGCTTCAACTACGCCGGTAGAAAACTGATTTCGCTTAAGTGAAAGTGAACCCGCAGTTCCGCCGCGAACGGATTGCTGTGAAGTTTGAGTATAACAGTGTCGGGCAACTTGAGCGTTTTAGAATTGCATCAATGAAGAGGAATGCCATGCCCGATATACAAGAACTGGGAGAGAAAAAGAACAAATATTTGTAATAGAGATAAAGCAAATTGCAGATGCCGAACACACGTACACCCAGTGCAGATTGCTCCAGATATGCACCTACTTCGAATGTATGGCACGCGCATAGAGGAGAACTTGCGAGATAAGAAACGTATTCCAGCAAACGCTTTCACCTTTACTGCGCAAGGTAGAAAAAAAAAGAAATAAAGAAAAGGAAGAAAGGTCTAAACAGCTAAACACCGAGAAACAGCCCAACAAAGATCGAAACTACCGAACGCGGAGTAGACCAAAAGTGACCTACAAAACGGCCCGAGACGAGTATTCCTAATTTCGGCTCAGTGTTTCGGTTTACGGGAGACGCCGCGCACTGGCTTTTACTATGTGTGAGGCTCCGGGAATCGTTTCGTGCAAATAAACGCCCGTCAGAGAACCGGAAAGTGCCGATCAAGAAAGCGGGCACTTTAGGGGAGGAGGAGGGGCGGCAGCTTGACCGTTCATTAGGTTCCGAGGGCGTGTCGTAGTTTATAGGAGTCCCGCTAGGGGGAGCGCCAAGCGTGGCGAAGCGACGGCGGCGCCATATTTTAGGCAGCAACGCGGCGCCGCGCCCCTTGGTGAACTTCGCCTGATAGATCGCCTGACGTCTGTGTTAAGGAAAGAGAAACTTCGTCATGGGCGCCGCGGCGCGCACTTAGATTGTGCTACCGGGCGCCGCCTATCAGGCGCTCTGGCTCTGGTGTGTAACTCGTAGTGTTTCCATTTTACCAGCTTCCCTGCCAGATATAGATGAATTATTCCTTCCTTAGAAGGATAATCCGCTATTTGCAGATACCGAATTTCAAGTAAAAAAAAAACATAAACTTGAACGTGTTCAGCAGATTGACGCCAATATTTAACGAGTTGTTTCTAGTGATGATCTTGCAATTCAGATGAATGGCGGTATAGATGTTTGCAGTGTCTGAACTCGATAAAATGGATGCTGCGAGCAAATGGCGTATGCAGTTTTGTTTTTTAAGTTCTCAAATGGTGTAATGTATGCCCCGATAATAATAATATTTGGGGTTTCACTTGCCAAAACCACTTTCTGATTATGAGGCACGCCGTAGTGGAGGACTCCGGAAATTTTGACCGCTTGGGGTTCTTTAACGTGCACCTAAATTTAAGCACACGGGTGTTTTCGCATTTCGCCTCCATCGAAATGCGGCCGCCGTGGCCGGGATTCGATCCCGCGACCTCGTGTTCAGCAGCCCAACACCCTAGCCACTGAGCAACCACGGCGGGTCTTGCCCCGATTGGCTGAGTGTGTCACCGACACATTATGTATTGCAAAAAACGAATCGATTTAATGAAATGCCCTCTGTAAAGCTTTGCCGCTTACGTAGAGGGGTATCATAACTGTGGCGTCCTTAACCTTGAGGCATGGCTTTTGCTAAATTTATATTCGCAGGCTTTAAGATGCTTGACTACAAGTCTGTATCTTATGTTTCTTCTCGGTGAATTTCTACATAGCAGATTTTAAACATAACACATAAAATATGCTAGTAGATTTGAGCATATCTTTAATATTGAAACTCCTTGCCACAGTGGTGGTTGTGTAGCAGCAGACGGTGTTATATTGCTGTCTCTGGCCGGCGATCGTTCCTTCCTGAGCTTACCTTACGTGAATAATTAACACGGGCCTTTCAACACACGTCTAAACCAACGTTTCATGCCAACACTGTCCGGGATGTTCTAGAAGAGACAATAAACAAGTATACGGAAGTTACAAGTATGCATGTCCAGGAGTGGATGAAAGGAATAATCAGACTCTCAGAAAATGCGTGTGAGAAAGGAAGTGATTTTGCCCGGATGTTGCTTTTCTCAGCCACAGAACACCAAGTTGTACTACTTTTAGATATCAATTTACGAAAATTTAAAAACACTCCCCCCCCGCTCCGCCCCCAGGACAACAAGAAAAAGAAAATAAATCGAACAGGTCTAACTATCGCGAAAAAAATACGCAGTCATGAAGCCCCGCCTAGCAGTCGTCACAAAGGGTGAAGTGTTTTTACGCCGAAAGTAACTCGACCAGGTGTTCTCATTGGGATGGGCCGCAGGAGCGTGGGGAGGCGACTTGGGAACTGCGAGCATCACTGAATGAGCAAATAAATACAAAGCTAGAGTAACAAAAAGTTACTTTACTGTATACCCGTGCTTATACCCCCAAGCCCCACTCCTTCTAAAGCACAAAACCGATGCCACAAAGGACAAAAAAAAAAGAAAGACGAAAAGGAGAACCTACTCCGACAAGAATATAATAGGAGAAACATGCAAGGTTATTATGGGTGGGAGCAGAAGCCAGGACTGAACCCACCGCTTCAGGCGCACTGTGTGTTAGTGCATACTGCAGAAAATACGCGCCCTTGTGTTGCCGCCGTTGATGTATCCACAAGATTGTAGTTGTTGCGGACCTGATTGGGTTGTGGCGCATGCCGACAGTGGGGGATTGGCCATGAATCGGGTGGTAAAAAGAGACGCACAGGGACGAGAGAGTTATCACTTTTGAAGCTTGAACTTGGAAGTCAATGTTCTAGAGCATAGAAATAAAGTAAAGTAATATATATGAGACAGGTACCGCAGCTTTAATTTCATTTATAGCTACTTCTTCCTCATTTATAGTCACTTCTTCCTCCTGGTCATGGAGAAAGCAGTCCCCCCTGCTTCTGGACGAGAAGCAGAGTGGGCGCCTTCACATTTACACGGATGGTTCAGTTTCTTCTGCAAGCTCAGCAGGAACAGTGGTTATCCCAGCGAATTCCGTCACCATAAAATTAAACACATCACATTTTACGTCATGGACGGCTGCAGAAGTTCCCGTCCTCCACGCTGCTTTACAATTCGTAATTGAAGAACCGTCACATACATGGTCAATATTGTCCGACTGCAAGGCCGCTCACCAGCGCATTATGTCGCTATTTCGTCATGGATGGAATGGAAAATTGGTTGCTTAGATAAGACTTCTCCATCACCACCCAATAGACAAAAAACAAAACATAGTTTATCAGTATATACTGGGCCATTGTAGTATCCATGAAAACGACCGTGCAGATGAGGCCGTCCGACCAGCTCAAGGTGGCCTCCACTGTGTAGCTATACCGTTATCCCGAACAGACGCAGCTATAGGACTTCATTTCCCCGCACGTGAACTTACACTTGCACAGTTAAACTCGACGGAATTTACTAACGCTCGTCTCCACAACTTGCATCCGAATCTACGGCTACGTCTTCCGTCAGGATTATCGAGAGCTGAGAAGATGTTTCTGGCTTGGTGTGAATCATTTGGGATCGGAATCGCCAACAGCCCTACATGCGATTACTGTAGCTGCGAGGAAGCAATCGCCCACTATGAGTGTCCCCGCTGAAGTGCGCCCAGGAAAGAACTCTCAAGAGTGTTACATAGTCTTGACAAACGCCCTTTGTCGGAGGAAAGGGTCCTGGGACACTGGTTTACAAGCATTTTTGCGCTTCTTGCAGATAACTGGTCTTAGAGACAGACTTTGAGCAGTGCCGTATTCTGCTTTCCTTTTTTTGTTTTTTTTATCTTCCATTTTTTTCGTAATATCTTTGTTCTATTATCTTTCACTCCCCTTACCGCTTTCCCCCGCACAGGGTAGCCAGCCGGTCTGAGAACTGACTAACCTCCCTGTTCTTCCGTCTATTCCTGCTTCTTTCCTTCCTTTCCTTGAGAGACAGAGAAATAAAAAAAGTGCCAACGAACGTTTAAACTTAGCACAAAATAACGCGACCACGCAGGCTATACGTTTCCTGGCCACCTTCGAACAACTCGAGGTAATTTGGGAGTAACAGAATAAAATAATCTTGACACGATTCAAATGCTTGAAGCAGTGCGGGACATTGGACGTTTGACGATAAGTCGATCTTCGACATAATGCTTGAAGCAGTGTAAGCAGCAATAAACCTAATATATAAGATATAAGAGCAACAATATTATTGTCGGGAAGGTTACCAACAGGAAAAATTGCAGATGAAGCAATTAATGTAGCCTGCAGTTGCCAGTACTTTGCCGCATTCCGCTAGAAGAGGATTTGATCATCACGTACTTGGTGACAAAAAAGAAATGTATTAGGGAAAGCCCGCAGTAAAGAAAGCAGAATAAGAAGGGTGACAAGCAAAATGCAGTCTGGCAATTAAAGGCAAAAAAGCGTAACAACAAGAAAATCGGAGGGAAACGTGTATACAACGAAGCATAAACGCGTGAAACGTTTCATCAAGCTGGTTGAAAATTTTGTCGCATGAACATATTTCATAAAATAGACCACCATACCCCTTTTTACGGCGAATTCACTATAGGGCTGCAGTATGTCTCATCACATTGATCATTATCGTGAGGTAGGCATCCGATCCTGTAAGACAAGAAAATGTTGCATTTTTTTCCACCGTTCACGATCCAGTGAAACGAACGTCGACATAGCGTAAGTTAGAGATAACGTTTTCGCTATGCGCCAGCCAGCATTGTTTACTAAAGCACAATTTGAATTTTTATTTTTATTATAAGTCATCGTTCTCTTTTGTTGTTTTTAGTGTTTGTATTGATTATCCACTGCCTCCTGCAATGCCTTTGAACTTGATGGTGAATTAAATAAATATCAGGAATTCATAATCCATCAAATTATTAAATAAGAACTTCAGTGCTCTGAACGAGATCACGACCGTTAACGAGTCACGTTATGTGAAATACTAGGCTGTAAACAACATAAATGACCAACTTGAATAACTCGTGTAATTTGGAATGGGTTACGTGCCATAGTTACGGGTCCCAGAAAACTGTAAGAATGCAAACATTATGCTAATCCACAAAAAGGGAGACGCTAAAGAATTGAAAAATTATAGGCCGATTAGCTTACTCTCAGTATTATATAAGATATTCACCAAGATAATTTGCAATAAAATAAGGAAAATACTGGACTTTAGTCAACCAAAGGAACAGGCTGGCTTCAGGAAGGATTACTATACAACGCATCAAATTCATGTGAGTAATGAGGTAATCTGGAAATCCACAGATTGCAATCAACCTCTCTATATTGCTTTCATAGCCTACGAAAAGGCATTTGATTTAGTAGAGATACCAGCGGTCATGGAGGCATTACGTAATCAAGGAGTGCAGGCTGCTTACGTAAATATCTTAGAAAATATCTACAGAGACTCCACAGCTACTTTAATTCTACCCAAGAAAAGTAGGAAGACACATAAAAAAGAGGGTGCGGACAAGGAAACACAATTCCTCCAGTGTTATTCACTGCTCCAAGCTGTTAAACTGGGAAGGCTTAGGAATAAGGATCGATGGCGAATATCTCAACAACCTTCGATTTGCAGATGACAATGTCAGCAACACTGGAAACGAGTTACAACAAATGGTTGAGGACCTTAGCAGGGAGAGTGTAAGAGTGGCGTTGAAGATTATTGCGCTGAAGACAAAGATAATGATAAATAGCCTGGCAAAGGAACAAGAGTTCAGGATCGCCACTCGGCCTCTAGAGTCTGTGAAGGAGTACGTTTACCCAGGTCAATTAATCACAGGGAACCCTGATCATGAGAAGGAAATTCACAGAAGAATAAAAAAGGGTTGGATCGCATACTGCAGACATTGCCAGCTCATGACTGGAAGCTTACCATTGTCATTGAAAAGGAAAGTGCACAATCACTGCATTTTACCGGTGCTGACATATGGAGCAGAAATTTGGAGACTGACAAAGAAGCTTGAGAACAAGTTAAAGACTGCGAAAAGAGTGATGGAACGAAGAATGCTAGGCATAACGTTAAGAGACAGAAAAAAGAGCGGTTTGGATCAGAGAGCAAACGGGTATAGCCGATATTCCAATTGACATTAAGAGAAGAATATGGAACTGGGCAGGCCATGGGGGGGGGGGGGAGGCAACGCGCAGGTTTGATAATCGGTGGACCATTAGAGTTACAGAATTGGTGCCAAGAGAAGGAAAGCGCAGTGAAGGATGGCAGAAGACTAGGTGGGGCGATGAAATTAGGAAATTCGCGGGCGCTAGTTGCAATCGGTTATCGCAGGCCAGGAGTAATTGGAGATCGCAGGGAGAGCCGTTGGTCCCGCAGTGGACATAAAATAGGCTGCTTCTGATGCTGATGACGCGCGTTAAAAAAATAAAATCAAGGAGATCGCAAGCATAATGAGATAATGGTGTGCGCGCTGCCACAGGACTTCGTCAAACTCGCGATGCTTTACATTAAAGAACGTGCTTCGTCATGACCATCGTGCCAACTATTGGAATGAAACGAACGTGGTAAGCTATCAAGTCGCAGCTTGTGGCTGGGCTATAGTGGGTCCATCATTGGGGTGGTGTAATAGTGTGGGAAACAATACGAAGTCATCATCATGATCTTCACGTATTGAAATAGGCGAATTGGTTGACCTTCATGGAAGTCATACGCAACCTTCATAGGTAGTCAGAGCGGAACAGGAAAGAGCTCTTCATTTGTTGTTTCGTTTTTTAAAGCTTGACTTGCAAGACGCTGTCATCCTGCTCTTCACCTTGTTTCGCGTCCTACTACAGCACAAGAAGTCTTCTTATTTTTCACGTCGAACTCAGCTGCCAAGTGCCAACCAGCTATTTCAGGGCGACCACCAAATGTCGAAAAGCCAAAGAAAACAAATATTCCCAAGGTTCAAGGCTATAAACGCAGAAAGCCTGTGAATATGCGAGACCCCCCCAGAAAAAAAGAAAGCAGGTAGATCGGCAGTCACGATAATGCACAATCCAACGTCCGCTTTACGGGTGGTCGACCCGAAGCCCGAGTTAACTGCTCAGGGTCACAGCGCCACCTGGAGCTCGAATTTCCTACTTTTGACCGGGCCTTCCAGGTGAGAGTCGTCTGAGCTTTGCTGACGCTATTCCCATCCCCAGCGGGGCGCTTTGCAGGGGTGACGTGAGCGAGGCTGGTATATGGCGTCTCGATCCCAGCCTTGGGGTTGCAGCCCTCGGTTCTCTTTAATTAACCGTTGCCCCGAAACCGCACCCACTGAATGGGTGCATCACGACCCCTGCTCTCCCACCGACCCCTCGTTCGATCGGCGTGGTAGATTTGTATGCACGGAGTAACACACGCCCTTGAAGTTTAGAGAGGATGGGTCTTGCCTTGGTTTCTCACCTCTCACGTCATTCATTTCTCCAATGGATGTTGTATGCGTATCGACAAGTTCTGATAATGTTATTCAACGTGCGTGGTGGATTGTGCATTGTTGTTAATGTCGGCCGATGTTAAGTCACTTGTTAAATGGTTTCACGATACGCACTCGCCAATTTATGCCAGCAGAAAGAAGCCATAACGTGTCATTTCTCCTCATTTGATTGTTCTTTCTCGAGACTGTACATATTAATGAGATCATGCAGCGAATAATTTTGGCATTGTGCTGATAATTGAAATTTCAGTGTTATTAGAATACCTCATTCAAATTAAACGTATTGGAATAGAGCAGTGTAGCGAATGTACAGAGCCGAATGTACATAGTAGCAGCTATTTAACCTTGCCTACAAATACTACATATCCTTCCCCGGCTGCTCCTTCATCCCGGTCACGGCAGCCACATTTCGACGGGGGCGAAATGAGAAAGCACCCATTTACTTATATTTAGGTGCACGTTAAAGAACCCCAGGCGGTCCAAATTTTCGCAGTCCCCCATTACCGCGTACCTCATGATCAGATCGCTGTTTTGGCACGTAAAACCCCATAATTCATTTCGGCTGCTCTTGGTATCTGTTGTAAGCCAAACCGGATTTTAGGGATGTAGCCTGCGAAGTTTCATTTAGTTTCAAATAGCGTTGCGTTTATTGAACAACATTCCCTCATATATTTAAAAAAGAAACGTCGCTGTGAACACTACGAAAAAAAAAGGTGCTTGCTCGGATCGAAAACCCAAGCCCTTATTCTTCAGATAATGGAATTGGTTTCGAAGGTTTCACTATTCGAACATTACGTGAGAATTTCTTTATTCCTTTTTCTTCTTTTAGCCCGCCACCGGTAGACATAACATATCGGGTTGAAATTTAGGATTTTGCGAAAACGTGTTTACTTCAGAGAAATCACGGCGTAGGTGTGTAAAAATGAAGATGATACCCAAAAAATCTGAAATTTAAGACTTGAAAGATAAGTAACTATAAGCTCGAAACTCCTAGAACTACTAGACAAACCATGTAGTTTTTCTTCTTTTAAAACATTTTGGTCTTTTTCTCTTACGTGGTCGCTATCCCTCGTTTTTCGAAAGTGCTCTTACAGCCATTGTTGCAACTCACCCTCGGAGCTACACTTTCGAGTTCAAATCGACCGCCGGAGCTTGAACTTTCGACATCCCTCGCTTATCATTCATTCTGTTGTTTATTGAACAATTTCGACATCGCAAATTAATGCAGTGATGAGCCCATTGTACCACGTACACCAAGCTAAACCCTATCGACTCAGGTATTCCGTTTGCCGCGAGGAAGCGAACATGGATGGCGGTGCAAGTTAAAAGAGACCGAGGAAACTAGGCGGCAACAAAACGTTCCTGACAACTGTAGCCGCTCGGCTCACTCCGACGTCGTTTTATTATTCAGCGCATGCGCTGAAGCCTTAGCAGGCAACCGTGTGCATGCAGGCGTGGGCAATACTTGTTAAGTACTGCACGTTGATATAATTGGTGCGATGCCGATGGCGAGTCGAGTTCAGCCGGCGAAACCCCGTGGTCGTCTGGGTTTCGCAGAGTGGACGAATCGCCTAGTCGCTAATACGTCGGCAGCAAGGGCAAATATAGAGGCTGGCTGAATGCGTATTTGCAAATCAAACGATCTAGTGCTCGGAAGCACAGCATCCAAATCCACGCCCCAACGGCATATGCCTTTGGACAATGGTAGCAGATCTCGGAGGCTATGCATTTGCTAACTGCAAGCGCCGGTAGCAAGTGCGGACCGGATACACGTCATAGGCACCATAGTTTAGTTATCATCTATAGTCGCTGGTCACCACGGCGGGTAAAATGAGAGATAAAGGGACGAGAAAGCGGATAAATAAGCTAGACTTGGTCCAGTTTGCTGCCCTACCCGGGGAGAGGGAAATGGTTGGGTGGGAGAGAAAGAGAGAAAGACCAGAGTTGAGATCAATCACGTGCACTATAGAAAAAGTGCAGCGTGTTTGCGCGTCTATAGGGAGGCACTCAAGGTTGTCACCCTCACATAAGGGAGAGCTAGTGTGGCTTTCCTGGCTGACAAACTGGGAGGCCAGTCTCACAGGACCTTTTTCGTCCTAACACTACAAAAAAGTGGGGTGGATCTGAGACTGAAGTCACCGAACCACCGTTGAAGAGATGGCTTTGACATGGTTTCTCATCGCAGTTTCCCAATTTGGTGTCACTTGGCACAACAGCCAATACCCTGCTCTTATGTGTTGTGTGCTGGTCACAGAAAGTTTCTTAAGAGCAATTAAGTCATTGTACTAAATTATTTCCTCATAGAACTTCGTGGAGATAGGGAGGAAGGGGTAAAGGTGAAAACTTTTCCTTCGACCTGCGTGTAGTGCGGACGAAGCTCAGAAGGAGGGGGCCTGCCGGCAACTTCACGATGATCTGACGGTAGCGTAAAAGATAGGATGGACAGACACAGCAAGCACAGTTTCGAGTTTCTTAACTTCGCTCTGGCAGCAACAGTCGCAATGCTGAGTGCTAAATATAGTACAGTAAGATACTTGTAAAAAAAGAGCATTCAGTGAATAGAACTTTATTGCTCATATAGATGCCCAAGATGTCGTTCCCTAAAGTTGTATCTTTCTACAACGTGTAATCAAGATATACGATGAAAGATTGATTTGACGATCTATTTGCGTGAAATGGTGGCACATTTAAGCAGGAATACAGCTTACTATCTTTCGATATAATCACCTCCCATGGTTATGCGCCGTTGGGAACGTAGGTAGTGGTGGCTCATACAATGGGAGTACGCAGCCTGCGGGATGCGATTGAATTCTCAGTTGACAGGCCTACGTATATGGCTCTTGCACGTCTTTTACACTGTCCTGACCGTCACGGAAGCGCTTGCACAGCTCGCACACCCACAGAAATTTTTTTATAAGGGCATTCTTTCCACAAACCTGACACAAAATGTCGTGACATTACCTTGGCGTTCTTTCCAAGCTTGAAGCAGAACTACACGTTCGCACGTTGGGTCCTTTCGCCCCGCGAGATCGTCGATGCACTGCACCTTACTGCACGTTTGGGCAAATCCACGTTTGCACAACCGCGTGGCTTCGCGAACGATGAGTGACAGACCTTGCGCTTCACTGGCCTCTCTGTCAACTATATATAGTAGTGCCAACTACACCGCAAGTCAGAAAGTAATTCATTGCATTTATTGGCCGCAGCTCCTATATTCTAAAACCCCCAAGAATCGACTTGGTTATACGCAAGAAAGACGGTTATTTGCTCTCCTAAGAGCTATCAGAGAATTCTTTACATGTTTCTGTTGCTTCAGAACGTAAGCAGAGTATTTATGTAATACATGACAACTTATACAAATGCTTCCGATGGTGCGTGCGTGGATGACACATAATTTATATGTGCGAGAACTTGAATACACCTGTATATATATACTGCGGTTTTCCTTTGGAACTAGGTGTTCTTACTTTTACTCCATTGCGTCCTCTTGTGTCCAACTTGTTTACCGCGATCTTTAACTTTCTTCTTAACCAAGCAATAACTTCAGCGCGTACATTTGTTCTCTTTGCTGCTGTATATGTAACTTTCAAAGGAGATCCCAATCTGTATTGGGACCTCTTTTGTATATACCAGACAGGTTGCCACTTTTGCTGATTTTTAAGAAAAGTCTTCTATTTCTTACCGCTCTCGGTTAGTGTTTCGCCATGTCAAAACGTTAGCCTGCATATAAAAGAACAACTCGGAGCCTAAAATTCAAGCATTTTTAATTTTTTTTCTGTGAGTCAAGCCAAGAGCGAGCTTCAACCTGTTGCCTCGTGAGGTTGGAACACCGTGGTTACCCTGTGTGGGGCTCTTCTATTTCTTTCTTTTTTCTTGCGCGCTATAGCCAGTTAATACGAACTAATAAGCCCAAACTAACACTCTTTCACCTATACAAATAATTAAAACGCTCTTTCATACCATAAAATGTGGGCATGCCACAAATACTGCCAACCTATCGCCCTTTCCTAATCCTCCCTATAAACCAACTGGAAGCAGCACTGTCCAGATCGAGCTTGCATGACCAGCTAGGGCTGGTGGAGTGGGCGCGACAGGTTGCTACTGCTGCTAGACCCCTGGACTGAGGCGTCTGCTTGTCGGTGGATGAAGAAGGAGCAACCGCTATTTTCCACCCGACCTCCACCCCCCCCCCCCTGCCGCTTAAGGCTTTAAATAAGTTTCATAGTGCTACTATTAGTGAAGCAAAGTTACACTCACTAAAGCAATCAAAACTTAATTTCTGGGGTTTTATGGGCCATAACCATGAACTGATTAGGACGCACGATTAAGACTCTGAATTAACTTGGCCACCCGGGGTTCTGTAACGTGCGATCTAAATTCAAGTGAACCAGCATTTTTGCATTTCGCCCCCGTCGAAACGCTTTCTCCGCTGCCGTAACCGCACCCGCAACCACGCGCTCAACATCGCAACGCCATAGTTCCGGGGCTACCTCGCCGGGTACCCGCGGAGGCAGCTGCAGCAAAATAAGCACAAACACAGAGCAAACAGTTTATGCAAGATGCAGGCGAGGGTGGCCCGGTGCGGTCGTGCCACGTGGCACAAGCTCGGCTCACACCAGTCACGAAAAAAATAACACGGCGTCGACACTATGCCGCCACCTCAACCTACACCCCTACGCAACCCCCCTGCACCCCCCCCCCCCCCCAATACCCCCCTCCCGTACCCCCTTACAACGCTTCCTCGGCCGCTTTCTACCTTGTCCCACACGCACGGACCCATCTCATCCTAACGCAGTCAGGAAGGCAGTTCGTGGACTCGTCAATAATAAATGTAGCTCTCTTCAGTTGTGCAGCCGCCTGCCGCCGCTTATCGAGAAAAAAACAAAAGAAGTGGCAAAAGGTCGGACCTCCCCCCTATATGCCGTCGCTTTGGCTGCCTCGGATTTGGTCGGCACGCGAGGTGGGGGGGGGGGGGGAGGGGGTCTGATGACTCCTGGCCACGAAACACCTGGCCAGCTGACGCCATCCTTTCTTTTTTTGCACGCCCGCTGCTCATGCCAAGGAGAGGAGCGATTCGAGCACGCGTAGTGGCAGTGTACAAGTTTTCTTTCGGACCTGTAATGACTGAAACCAGGGTACTCTTTACTTTTCTTTCAGTCTTTAGCCGCGCTTTTAACCTAGAAATGGGGTGGACGCAGGCTCCTTGACATGATGAATGGATTTGCTCACGATCAAGTTTAGATTATTCAAGGCGCGCTTGAAAGTGACACCTTGATGAGATACAAAAGAGCAACATTAAATCATTTTGGACTGATTGATTATTGTGAAACTCCGTTTTCATTGGTCTGGTGGAAAAGGGCTTTTTTATTACGAAAGAAAATGAAAAAGGAACATCCTTCTTGTTTTTTTAAATTTCTCTCAGAAACATCGACGCTGGTACGTATAAGTGTGACGTCAATGATTTCGATCTATTTTGTTGAATTCGGGCTCTTTTCGCGCTGCGAGAGTTGTTGAGGATTGTTAGATTGGAATTTTG
This sequence comes from Dermacentor variabilis, assembly GCF_050947875.1. NCBI lineage: Eukaryota > Metazoa > Arthropoda > Arachnida > Ixodida > Ixodidae > Dermacentor > Dermacentor variabilis. The sequence goes on along the minus strand of NC_134578.1, from coordinate 16,677,322 downwards.
CGTCCTATTAAATGCAATGTAGACGTAAATAGGATGTGTGCTTGTGCGAAAACTTAGTTCGCCAATTGTACTATGCACCCTGAAGTAGTTAGTTGAAAAGTCAAGTAGCAAGATGATGTTAAATATAGAATTATGGATTTGTAGTTCTCCGGAATGTACAGTCCACCTTCCCGAGTAATCATGCTCGGACAATGGAATTTCGTTTTTTACTAATTATCTTCGGGTGAAATTTCTCCTGAACCAGTTATATAAGAAAACTCGGCAAAGAAAGATTGGTCCAGTATTTTTGTGGCCAAGCTTGATATCTGAACACGTTTAGTGCTCGTTTGATGCCATGGGAAACAGACGCGTGTACCATCGCTTTTGTTAAGAGAACAGCTGCAACGTGAACCAGGACAGAAGCTCGACTAGTTAGTTAACGACAATGGGAAAGGCAAAACAGCGTCAACGACACGCACGTGGGAAGACGTCTTCACTTCGTCTATGGAGATGTGCAGCTTGTTCGTGGATGTGTTGCTATTTATGGATCACCGGAGAGATGTACGGCAGCAGCAACACTGGTAGTGGTACGTGGTGACGCAGAGTTTAACCATAGAGCACACAAAGCTACTACTGCAATGACCTACCGTGTCCTGCTTGATTTGCTTAACTTCTGGTGTAACACGATCGCTGCGACATAATTGTGAACGTGCAGTTCTTCTGTGATTTTTTTTTCTTCAAACGAGAATACTCACGTGACTTAACCAACTTTTCGAACACGTCGTATTTCGGTAGAGCGTCGCAAGGTGATGATACCGAATTTCTCATTGTCGTCAACGGCTCCGCTACATAACCCGAAAACCCGTAAAGGGTAAGATGTTTACAAACACACTAAGGCTCTGGGAGTCTTTTCGCGCTGCTTCACAACTTCTAATGCAAGGTGAAAAGCGTCGTACGGCTGCACCATACGAGATACGTCCCATTCGGGCTACTTCATTTGCTTCAGTTTTGTTTCGTTGTGCCCGCACGTCTTTTGCTCGCGTGGTCCTCACTTTGGGCGGTCGTCGGCGACTGCGCGCGCGTGCGTAATGCTCCTGTCCGAGTTTCCGTGATTTCGAAACTGGCGGCAGCTTTCATGTTACAAATCGGCGAGATTTACCCGCTCGCTGTAGCCATTAGGAGACACAGTCGACGTCCAATGCTATCTTCGATCGAAAGTCAGAAATTGTGCCTGCAGGCGATTGTCATTTCAGTTGGAAACGGCGTAGTGCGATTCATGAATAATACTCTGCACGCATTCGATTTAGAGCCAGTAGAGAGGGGGGCGTCTTGAATACGAATCGTGAGATGCGAAAGTTTTGCATAAGATTACAAAGCATTATGACACATGTGCGACTTGCTCACGTGCGAAAATGGGTTTCTCATAATCGTTGACGGGGAGTAACACTCTTGGAAAAGCATTTTCGCCGTCTGAATAACAAGATTCTAAATTTGAATACGAATATTCGAAGAAAGAAGAAAAGAATATAAAACCAGATATCGATGTTTTTGTTCGTTTGTAAACAAGGAACACACACACACACACACACACACACACACACACACACACACACACACACACACACACACACACACACACACACACACACACACATACACACACACACACACACACACACACACACATATATATATATATATATATATATATATATAGATCGGCCTGATCTATTGAGATCTATTGATCTACGTGCTGTCTGTTTGATGGTGCATGCAGTCTTTCATGTCGTCTGTGTACTGTCTCATGAAGATTTCAGGTTTAGTGCCTGATGGAGTTTTCGTGTCATCGCAATACTGGTTCATGCAACTTTCGTTTCTGTTTACTGGTTATTACAAGCTTCATGCCATCTGTTGCAGTTACCATCATGTTTACTTGGCACAATATGTCGCCGAAAATGTAATTTCATCCATTCGCATCAGCGGTTCGATCCTGCCTCTTAAAAGTAAGGTATTATGGTGAGATGGCTAGACATGAGAACAACGCAAAGGCGTCTATATGTACAAAAATAATTACTGCGTATGCGGTTGGCGCCATGAAATACGAGCAATGTCACTTTCCTATTGAGGTAACAATCTATAGAAATTTATGGGAAGCAAAACGCCGATAAAGGTCGAACTGCTCGGTGAAGGTGGACATTTTCTTCAAAGCTGGTCAGATGTGCAATCTCTAAAAATTAATGAAGTTTTTTAAAACAAGGAATAATTTTGACACGTGCTGCACAACGGCAACCCATAAATAAAGACGCACCTTCAGAAAGAAACAAACAAAAAAACTTTATAGAGTGTCCTTCCACGACTTCTTCGCTAAATGCACTTCGAAAATCGCGTTTCAGTCTTGTTGATGACTCTCGAGTGAATAATGGGCCGAACCACTAATACCTTAGGCGGAGCGTTAGTGACCGCTTGCCACAAGCGTTGGGCTTTCATGTCAGCCCTTTAATTAAGACATCGCGGTTTTAATCACCGCCGTTGCGTCAACTGCGATAAAATATAGCCCAGATGGTCATTTGAGAAGTTAATTACCCTGTGCCAGCAGAAACGACATATGACCTTTGATCTCGCCAGGCGTCAGGACGTTAATTATTGGTCTGGTATTTTGTACAGCTGTGCAGTGACTATGATGTTCCACAGTTGAGGCGTCAGCTTATCAAAGCGCTAATTTTGGCCCGAGCTGTGGTTTAGCTGCCGAAAGCTCCCGGTGGTCGCATTCCATGCCACACACAAGTGTGTGACCCTGTCTGAAATTCTCCTTGTCATTAATTATAAGGGGACCCTTGATTAGACGTTTCGAAGGGGTCACGTTGAGTGGCGCCCTCTGCTGTTGACGTCACTACCTGCCAAAGCTAGGAGAGGGACCAGTTGACTTTCCGAACCTTTGGAAACTTGTCCACAGAATAAGTAGTTTATTGAATGCTTAGATACGTGCAAGACTTCAAAAATCTGCTACTCTAATAGCTATATACCTCCGCAACCAAGGTCTTGCAATCTCGTCAGACAAATGTGCACTGATGGCTTTCACTCGCAAACCAATCACACCCTACGCCATATCAATAAATGGCCAGATAATTTCTTATGAGAAGACTCACAAATTTCTTGGCATAATCATTGATAGAGATCTCTCATGGAGCCCGCACGTGACCTACTTGAAAAAGTGTCTGACAGCAATCTCCAACTTTTCAAGTTTCTGGGAGGAAAGACTTGGGGAATGTCAGTGCATGCAATGTTGGAATTGTACAGGGCTCTTTTTCTGGGCTTCTTGAGATACAGTTTGCCCGTACTGACCAACACCTACCAGACAAATCTTCGTGCTCTACAGGCTATTCAAGGTCGGGCTCTCAGGGTTTGTCTTGGTTTGCCAAAATGCGCATCGATAGCAGTGACTATTGCGATTTCTCGGGACCAACCTATACAAACACACATTGCGGTAGAAGTGTTGAGAGTGCACATTAGGCACGTTGCCCGTGCCTGTTCCCACCATCTGGCAACACTACCGTCAGAAAGGCCGCAGGCAGCATTTTGTACTACGATTTCGGAGTATTACACCTGCCTCCCGTCAGGCTTCACCCCCGCAACTAAGCCATCGATTCCTCCATGGTGTTTGGCTCGACCCGCAGTGCACCTCACCGTACCAGGAATCAGGAAAAAATCTCAGCTGTCATCACCTGCTCTTAAACAACTAACTCTGCTCCTTTTGCACGAGAGGTGCGCCGAACACGTACATATTTATACTGATGGATCGGCAACTCTCCAGTGTTCCTCTGGAGCCGTGGTCTTCCCAGCGAAAGCCACCACCATCAGTTTCAAGACATGTCATCCAACGACACCGATGGCCGCGGAACTTGCAGCCCTTCGCGCTGCACTTCGTCTCGTCGGCCAAGAACAACCTCGAAGATGGTCAATATTCAGTGACTCGAAGGCTGCACTGCAATCTTTGCTATCGGCCCTGCGGCGCGGACCACACGAACAACTGGTATTTGAGATTAGAGAACTCATTCATACCTTAACTGAGAAAGGACACCACGTGACATTTCAGTGGCTTCCAAGTCACTGCGGAATCATAGGGAACGAACACGCTGACAACGCTGCTCGGTCGGCTCTTCAAGGGGACGAAGAGGAGCCGATACCGTTATCAAGGACAGATGCCGCTCGAAAACTTTGAATGATCAGCCGTGACATCACGTTCTCCTTGTGGAACGCTGGAAGTTTTCACGACTACCGACTCCACAATCTTGACTACCCTCTACGCCTTTGTATTCCAGCTGGACTCTGTCGTCGCGAAGCTACCCTGCTTTGTCGACTATGGCTAGGGGCGGCTTTCACCAAGTCTTTCGCTTACCGAATTGGATGGGCCAGCGACGCCATGTGTGAGGACTGTGGTAACGAGGAGACTTTTCAACACCTTCTTTGTGACTGTCCTCGATATAATTTACAGAGACAATCACTCGCAACCGCGATAGCGCGCTTTGACCCAAGACCTCTCACAGAGGAACTTATTTTAAAATACCGCCATCCCAAGCCATCGCAGCAGAGGGCGACGAGGGCACTGTTGCGGTTTTTGAGGGCGACAGAATTGGACAGGCGGCTGTAGCCTGAACAGATGTTGATAGTGCGGCAAGTGTCACTGTGCTGTGCGATGACAGTATTCGGTGCCAGTGACTGATTGTGATTGTGTGTCTACGCTCCTTCCTTTCCTTATCTCTACTTTGTTACCACTTTACCTCCCCCTCCCCTCTCTCCCCAGTGTAGGGTAGCCAACCGGATCTTTTTCTCTGGTTAACCTCCCTGCCTTGCCCCTTTCCTCTCTCTCTCTCTCTAGACCCTTTAGGTTGTTTACTGTCTGCAGTACATGAAGCACGTTTTAGACGTAACATTAGAAAAGTATTTCATGCTTCTGTCGTGTTATACAGCGGTTACTCGGGAAAATTTATGTGGAGGGTACCTTCGAATGCTCCATTTGCGATAACGAGAACACATTACGACGCAGTTGTCTTTAAAAAAAAGTCTAGTAATGAGGAGAAACAAACATTGTTGTCATTTACATGACTTAGAATGAGCCATATATTATTAATGACTGCAGCACTGCAGCTCACACCACTGCACCAAAAAGTCAACTACTACTAACAGTTTAAAACACCGACTATAAGCGAAACGAGAACAATGAATTCGTACAACTTTGACCAGGCCACTTTACCTGCTAAATTCCTCCTTTATGGAGGAAGGGGGGGGGTGTAACGCAAATGTTACACGCTGTTCAAAAAAGGTTACAGCAAAAAGCAGGCGCCTAATCGCATGGGCTTGATCAAATGCGTGATTTTAAAGCGAATATTTTTTGCCTCTTTTAATGGGTTTGGCGGGGCTGATTCGCTGCTTGACCAGTGGCTATGTCACCATATATATTTTCGGATGTATACACAACGATCATACGAAAGTACACCACGAAAGAGGCTTGTGTAACCCTGATATACGGACCAAGTGGTCCACCTCTGTGTTGCGCAACATAAGAAGGAAACTTCCTTCATAAAGCCTGAACATATAACACCGACCCACAGGTATATCTCTAAAGCAAACATGTCTGTTATTAGAATGCTGAGGTAAATTTAAACGGATTCATTGATTTACGTTATTTCTTCGATGTAGCCACTCAATGTGTGTCAATGGACGCGTGCCCATTATTTGCTAATCCCCCCAGCGTGGTCATGTCCCACTATGACACGAGGTGTACAGAATCTCTAAATGTTGCTTAATACGTGTCGTACTCTTCATGTACACACAGCTGTCATCATCCTTATTTGATCGACAAGCATCACACATCGCCTTCGGCTTTGTGACATCGCTGCATAGGCATCTCACACTTGATGCATCCGCCTGATTTGGTGCTTGCATTTCGACATAGCTTATGAACGATGCAGTGCATTGACATGAAGATGTGATGGCTGTAAGGTTTTGACATTGATGATGCATGAAAATAAACATTTGCGGAGATTACACGCTGTACAACGTGAAAGCAAATAAAATTGGGCTCATGGCCGTTTCTCCTAAAGCACTAACTTAACATGCTTCACCAAACCTCCGCTTCAGATAGGCTCCAACATGTGCGTTGGATCTGCGGATTGGCTTCCATATATATATATATATATATATATATATATATGGAAGCCGATCCGCAGATATATATATATATATATATATATATGCGCACACAATATCATGCAGTAGCACAGTTACGTTGACTTGAAGGATGCTGCAGCCCGTTCACAAGATGTATAATTACTTTCCTGAAGCCCTCACAAAGGGAAATAATTATTTTAGGGTCTGCCTCTGCAATTAGTAGACGCAATTTGGGACGAAGATGACACTGGCAAAAAGTATGCAACGGTACCATAATACGCCTCCCAAAAGTGCTATAGTGGACCGTTCTTTTTTTTCAACCGCACCACCCTTTGCGGTAATCATCCTATCGCGAGCACAATCGGTGCAGCGAGCAGTGTTCGGGAAAAACGCGGGAATACGTTCTTCTCTGCTGTTCGCAGGATGCTGTGGTAAGACCTCGGTAAAAATATTGCTACGGGTACTCAATTTTGCTATGTTCCAGAACACAACATAAAAAAGGCAAGTTTAACGATACCAGCTCTGAGCTAATAACAGAAAAACAAAAGCAGCACAGGCAAGTCTTAGCTCCGAGCCGATGCAATTAGCGAGAATTTGCGCCGAGTATAATCAGTGGCATCTTCTAAGCTTGAGGCGCCTGCTACCGGTCCGGCCCACCCATTTGATTTTCCCTTACCGGTGTAGCATTGCCTCGTTAATATATGTGCTGAGGCCTGCATTTAATCTAGAACGCTGCAGAACAGTCTATAATGCGCGAATGGACACCGCCCTGAGGTTTCCATTAATTGAAATGTTTTCGGGAAGCATTGCATTACGATGCTGATAGTCTCGCACAGTGCACCATGGCTGAGGATCAGTTGAACGTAGAAAAAGAAGCGCATGACCAAGAATGAGAGAATGAGCTTCACAAGACTAAGGGTCTGTGGTTTTCTTTTCACCCAGTTACCTTCCGTTGAGCTCTTTTCAACAGCGGTATACGCAGCCCATGGCACCGACGAGCCCAGTCCTCATGTTGCGTGTTGTGTTGAGCACGTTGCAGTTTCTGTTGACACTTCTCTAAATACCTAGCTCTTGTAACAACCTTGTTTAGAAATTATATAAGCAGGTATAAGGTGCCTCAGAAAGGAGGGTCCAACGTTTTGATAGGTGGGCCTATCTTTGTCAAAGGCCTTTGACAAAGTTAGGCAAAGGCAGAAAAAGGCCTGTCTGGAGCTCTTTTTCCCTGTTTATGTAGCTCACATACAAGGCTGTGCTAATCCATGTGTCGGTTCCTTTCTGAGCTCTTGTTACATGCAGGCGGAATCCCCTTGGAATGCGCGAGGGGCTCTGTCCTCGGGTCTGCATTGGATACTCGACATGTGTTGTGGCTGTGCCCAGGGACCAAAGCCGCCAGAGTGAAAATGCTCGGAGGTGCCGGGATATACGGAAAGACCACCACCCCCATATTACGAGCTGTCGGTAAGGAACGACAGTTTTCACAAGCCACTTATGCGCCTATTCTCAAAGGTCTACATGCGTTTATTCAACCATATTATGACACACTAAATTTCAAAAGTAATGAACAGGATACAGGAACTCTTCCTGTAACTAGCGATGAAATCAGGAGAGCCTTGCAAGACATGAAACGAGGAAGATCGCCAGAAGATTGAATAACAGTCGATTTAATCAAAGGTGGAGGAGACATAATGCTTGAAAAACTGGCGGCTATTTATACGAACTGTCTATCGACTACAAGGGTCCCAGGAAACTGGAAGAAGGCAAGCATTGTACTAATCCACAAAAAGGGAGACTTTAAAGAATTGAAAAATTAAAGGCTCAATAGCTTACTCCCAGTATTCTATAGAATATTTACCAAAATAATCTCCTATAGAATAAGGGCAGCACTGGACTTTAGTCAACCAAGGGAACAGGCTGGCTTCAGGAAGGGATACTGTACAATGGATCCCATCCATGTCATTAATGAGGTTATCGAGAAATCCGCAGAGTATAGTAAGCCTCTCTATATGGCTTTCATAGATTACGAAAAGGCATTTGGTTCAGTAGAGATACCAACAGTCATAGCGACATTACGTAATCAAACAGTACAGAACGCTTACGTGAATACCTTGGAAAATATCTACAGAGTTTCTACAGCTACCTTAATTCTACACAAGAAAAGCAGGAAAATACCTATAAAGAAAGAGGTCAGACAGGGAGACACAATCTCTCTAATGCTAGTCACTGCGTGCTTAAAAGAAGTATACAAGCTATTAAACTGGGAAGGCTTAGGAGTAAAGATCGACGGAGAATACCTCAGCAGCCTTAGGTTTGCCGATGACAATGTTCTATTCTGCAACAATGCAGACGAGTTACAACAAATGATTGAGAACCTTAACAGAGAGGGTGTAAGAGTGGGGTTGAAGTTTATTATGCAGGAGACAAAGATAATGATAAATAGCCTGGCAAAGGAACAAGAGTTCAGGATCGCCAGTCGGCCTCTAGAGTCTGTGAAGGAGTACGTTTACCCAGGTCAATTATTCACAGCGAACCCTGATCATGAGAAGGAAATTCACAGAAGAATAAAAATGGGTTGGACCGCATACTGCAGACATTGCCAGCTCATGACTGGAAGGTTACCATTATCATTGAAAAGGAACGTTTACAATCAGTGCATTTTACCAGTGCTGACATATGGGGCAGAGACTTGGAGACTGACAAAGAAGCTTGAGAATAAGTTAAGGACCGCGCAAAGAGAAATGGAGCGAAGATTGCTAGGCATAACGTTAAAAGACAGAAAGAGAACAGTTTGGATCAGAGAGCAAACGGGTATCGACGATATTCTAACTGACATCAAGAGAAAAAAGTGGAGCTGGGCAGGTCATGCAATGCGCCGGTTAGATAACTGTTGGACCATTAGCGTTACAGAGTGGGTACCAAGAGAAAGGGAACGCAATCCAGGACGACAGAACACTAGGTGCAGCGATGAAATTAGGAAATTCGCGGGCTCTAGTTGGAATCGGTTGGCGCAGGAGACTGGTAATTGGAGATCGCAGGGAGAGGCCTTCGCCCTGCAGTGGACATAAAACAGGATGATGATGATGATGCTGATGATGGTATATCAAAAAAGGAAAGTATCCGCGTGGAGTTCGAAAGACTCATTTTCTGATTTACCTATTACTAAAAAAATTGAACTGGTTATACCACGTACGGTATGGGAAAGGGGCGATTTACGGTACCCGACGTGGTGTTCAAGTCCCTACAGCTTTCTGGTGCTGAACGCACGAAGTTACGGCTTCGAATCTCTTGACGGCCGCAGTCCACAGAGTTCTGCATACGCCGCAATACCCGTGCAGTTAAACTTCGGCACACGTTTAAAAGTGACACACACACAAAAGAAACCATTGATAAAAAGCACTTAATTATTTCTTCTTATAGCTCTGATAATGTCTGGGTATGTCAGATTGTACTAATTTGCTATCCCTTGTTTCATTGATAATGGGGGTACAACACACGAACATATTTCAAGATAATCAGGCAGCGGTAAAGTGCGAGCTTATTTCGTAGACGGAGTCTAACAATGCAGAGGAGATCTAGGTACCGTAAGTTGTGTATATTGGTCTTTAATATCAATCCTGATTTCATGCCCTATCCGAAGCACAATACTCATTCCTCTAAGTAAGAGCACCTCAACCTTTACCATATCAACTTACTACAATAAAGGTTATACGCTGTAACTGTTGATAATTATACTTAGGCAATCACGATCATTACCTTTATCATCAGTAATTCCTAAGAACTCAAAATAACTTATTCCATTAGTTACTAATTACTAAACAGCGCTATTAACGATTGGAACTGTTTATACTACGCATTGTGACCGAATAGTTCTTGATCTTGTATTTTGTATATTTGTATTTTAAGCCTACACTGCTCGGACCTTCAGTCTGCAGTATGCAATAAATAATTAAAATAACGAAGTCATTCAGGTCACACTTATTCTGAGAAAAATATTTTACAGTCACTGTTCGTGCTAGTGCTTCAATATTCTCGCAATTTATACCCTGCATCGCGAATGTCCTCCAAGCAGGGGATCTTCAGCAAACCTGAAGTAGCTTCGCAACTCAGGAATCAAAAGGTGCAATGTATACTTTTCCCTGCGAATACCAGATTTATCATCTAAATTCTAGGCACGCTGCAGAATTTGCGAGAATGTCGAACTTCGCTTATGTTTTATTTTTTCGCCAGTGACTTTACTCCAAAAACTCTTGCTGTCGGCTGTGCGTGTGGTTTACTCTAATTTCGCTTCTCCTTCCTAAACATTTATGCAATTTATATCCTGAAAGAACGACGGAAACTAATAATGCAATTCGTCCGACGGTCCTGTGCACCTCGTATCTTCAGCCGCTTGGAGGCGTGGCGGTCGCTTACAGCCCACTCGCATGTAGCTTTCACCTGTTTCCGGTCGCGCGTCCGAGTAATTCTTCCAGCCACCTTCCACGTAATGGTGCAGCAGAAACAAAATTAACGAACGCAGCATTTGGCCCATCTCGTACCGTGCAGCGTTGCCTGCCGAAGCGATAGCGAAGGACGCTTGGCGGATATTTGATTGAGGCAGGTGCAGCCCAAGCTCGGAGAAGCCGCCAATGGTTATCGATAGCCGTCGGACCACAGTCGCGATGCGAGCGACGGAGCCCATTACCCTCTAAATCAATACCACTGTTCCACAGCCGTCAATGCTCATTTGTATATAGCTCGCTGGAAAAGTCACCACCCTGGTGTACCCAGCTATTCGTGTTATCATTGCGGGCACCACAACTGTACAAAAGCAGAACGTTACAGCTTACTTCTAGTGGCAAGCTTTGGACGCACAAGCTAACAGACTCCACCCATGCGAAAGCCCATATTTGGCACAGATTACAGTGCTCACCTGGGTCGCTATTTTGTAGCGATGCCTCATGGCTTATTCTATGCCATTCTTATCATCCACCACACACGGCCGCCTGATCCCGTTGATAATGTGGACAGACCGTCGTTCTGACCACTGGCCAAGCGCGAAAAGCCTGAAAAAGCATAGAATCGGAAAAGGCATCGCTACAAAATACCGGCACTGTGCTTGTTGAATTCAGTAATCTATCTATCTATCTATCTATCTATCTATCTATCTATCTATCTATCTATCTATCTATCTATCTATCTATCTATCTATCTATCTATCTATCTATCTATCTATCTATCTATCTATCTATCTATCTATCTATCTATCTATCTATCTATCTATCTATCTATCTATCTATCTATGTTGATCACGAAACCGCTATCCAATTCGTTTTCTCTCACGGGCGCCACCACAGTTCTATTCGTATTCCATTCAGTGGCAACACTGCATCTGCCGAGTTCCATTCCTTTCAGAATCACCACTCGCGCAAGACACATAAAGGAGTGGTAGCACACCGCATCCAGCTTGCCCAGAAAGGCAGAAAGAAACAAAGCCATGCCAACCTCGAGCCAGCTAAACGTGCGCGTGCCTGCGGCAAAATGAGTCAGTGCACCTGTAGAACGCGTTCCAGTGACTGACTTCTTTTTTTTTCGCATTGACCTTTAATCCGCGGCCGCCGCTAAGTGAGGCCAGCTTCCTGCTGCTTCTTCCTGCCGTGGGTGCACGCATCAGTGACGTTGACTTGGTCGCGCCTTCTCGCTGTCGCGGCTGGTTGATTGCTGACGCGGGCTGCACGTAACACTTCTGTCCTTTGGCTGTTCATTTTTCTTTGCTGTAGTCTCTCTTCATTTTGTGTTTCTCCGGTAGTTGTCAGGAACGGCTCAGCTTCCGCAACGCGTCGGCATGAATGAGCTCCACGTACTACGTGGAAGCGACGAAGCCCACCGCGTGGGGCGTGATTATCTGCCTGCGTAAGCGCAGCGAACCGTGACGTCACGCGCACGGGAGTTGAGTGGACGGTCGCAGGTGGGTGCGGCGGGCTGCTCTCGTTGTAATCGGAGCAGAAATTAGACTGAGATTTTAGTAGCGGTGCACGAATGGGTTTGGTAAGTCGGCGGTTTCGTTGTGATACTCGTCTTGTGACAACCTCTCTCTTTCTCTCCTTCTCTCCGTTCCACTCTCTTTCTCTTTTTATCCCCCTTATAACCCTTCCCCCGTGCAGGGTTGCCAACCGGAACTACATCTGGTTAACATCCCTGCCTTTCTCTGCATTCTTCTCTCTCTCTCTAAGTTGTAGGAAATACGGGTGCAGGTCGGCAGTGTACGGTCTGAACGCGGAGGCGGAAGTGCCAGAGCCACATTTCCGTGCCGCCGACCAACCTGTACGAGTGGTAGGGCAGATAAAACTGTTATCGACAAGATGGCGGAAGGAGTGCCCCGCGATAAGGCCTTAATCCCGGGTTCGGTCCCCGGAGCTGAGATAATCTTCTTCCACGGCTGCAGACCTTCCCGACAAACCTCTGCGGTGCGTTTTTTTTTACGTTTGCTTGGGTGTTTATTTGTTTGTTTGATTACTTATTGATACTATTAGCCCCGAAAGGGCTATCACAGCAATGTTAATACAAAACATAAGACCTTATAGGCCTCACCTTTCATCATCATCATCATCAGCAGCAGCAGCAGCAGCGACGTCGTCGTCGTCGTCGTCGTCGTCGTCGTCATCATCATCATCATCGTCATAGTCCTGTTTTATCTCCACTGCAGGATGAAGACAGAGGCCTCCCCCCCCCCCCCCCCCCCCATCCCTGTGATTTCCAATTACCCCTGTCCTGCGCCAACCGATTCCAACTAGCGAGCGCGAATTTCTTAATCTCATCGCTCCACCTAGCCTTCTGCCGTCTTCGACTGCATTTCCCTTCTCTTGCTACCCATTCTGTAACTCTAATGGTCCAGCGGTTATCTAACCGGCGCATTACATGACCTGCCCAGGTCCACTTTTTTCTCTTGATCGATGCCAACTAGCATATCGTCTATACCTGTCTGCTCTCTGATCCAAACCGCTCTCTTTCTGTCTCTTAACGTTTGTGCGTGATATTGCTTGTCGATATACGTCGCTCGCGTCTCTCGTGTCCGCGTCGCTTTGCCGGGTCTAAGGCACAGTGTACAGGACGTCACAGAACGGCTCGCAAGCTTGCCTGAATAATCTGCGCGACTCGCACGTTATTCAGAAACACCTCTGCATTCACCTGCCTGTCGGCGTCTCGTTGACAGCGCGTGGCGGACACGCACCAACCGCCATCAACAACACCAACTAGTGCTGCTGCTACTAGCAATGAGCAAATTTATCTGAAGGAAAGAGGGACACTCCCATTAAACCGGAACATAATAGCGACTTATGAATTATTTCCTCAGGCTTACAGCGCCAAATTTTCCGGCGGCCAAGATTCGAGAAACAAATTAGGCAGTCTAACCAGGTGCCCGCCATAGCGATAGTATCGGCGTAACATAAGAAGTAGGGTGTAGCGAGCCTTCTATGACCCCCGTCTAATTGATGGGGACGGTCCGGTGAGAAAAATGGTCGCGCGTCAGCAGAACACGCGCCCTGCTCGGCGTGTCAGTGCGGGCCAACATTTAATGCAGTATATTATGCACCCGCCGTAGATATCCACACTGTGAAGCCAGTGCCTGTTAATGTGTTTGCGTTTGTTAGTTTTTGCAATTACGATGCAGAAGCGTCTGGTCGGGCGCGTGTATACGTCTAGAAAACGTCAGGACACGTCTGGTCACGGCTGCGCGCGCGTCTATCCACGGCGGGACGGCATTTACACAACTATACGCGACGGACCTGATTAAAGGCACGCTTGTCGAGCCACTGAAGGGCTTCGTCTCTCCGGGGGCCAATCATTGCGTTTGTTACTGGAACAACCTCAGCCCGAATCCCGACGGTTGTAGACGCTGAGCTTTCTGGAGCTTCGTCGGATGTATGCCGCACTGTTCCCTCTCCCTTCTAACTAGGCTGCGTTAGTGGAAACTAAACTCGAACGCTCACAAATACGAAACATTCAACGACGAACGCTTGTCCTTGTCTATTTCGTACTTGTGTCTGTCGCAGTAATTGCGTTAACATAGACTGTAGTTAGACACCAAGACACACTATAGCCGAACATTGATTGCTTCAGTGTACAACGCTCGCTTCGCTGCTTAGCGAAGCAGTAATGAAATGTTTAGAGAAAAGCCATCACGACGTCGGTGCGTCGAACTGGAATACCGACGGTGACGAGCTCGGTGTGCGAGGCTTCCTACTTTGAAATTATATTCAGATTCAAATCTTGTTCAAAGGTCCCTGTCTCGAAAAGCTGCGTCGCCAGTACTACTACTAATAGTGCTTAGGCATTCTCTTTCTCGCACATATTTATGTCAGTCAGAGCTGACTGTCCGGTCAACCGTAACTATCCAGTCGACCGCGATAGTCCCGGGTACCTTGCTTGCTGAGTACTTTATATATCACGCGCATAACCATGCCCAATATGACATCTACATTACATATTTCATGACAATTTCATATTTTTTTTTATTTCATTGGGCAAATTTTCTGCTAGGTTATGAAAATAAATTTGCCAATCTCTCGAACGCTGCTGTTAGTAATTTTCTGTGAAGGTTCGAACTCCATATGGTTCGAGGTTTCAATACACGTCACGCATAACCCGATTTGCTTCGCCATGGTTCCTGGTGGGGTGCTGCTGCTGTCAAGTCCTGTAGTTGACACTTAACAAAAAAGAACAAAAAGAAATTCGATTGCGCGCCCTATGTTGGAATTGAACCTCCGATCCCCAGGTCTGTAACCCGATAAAATGAAGTGCCCATTCCAATCCTGGCTTTTTGTCGTAAAGAAAACAGACGCGCAACAGTTCGCTCTCGCCCATCCGCACTTTGCAGTGTAAAAACTCCTATGCTTTGGCTTGTGTTTCTTCATTTCTTCTTACTTATTTTTAAACGTACCACCCACCTATTGGCGAATCCGCCGTTCTGAGCATATGTGCTACAGTATGAAAATCCTCAACAACACGCGGAGTTCATCTGAAAGAGCTAGCTGGTGTCGGCACGATGTTAGTATACGCGCGGTTGTGGCCTCTCTCTTTTTTTTCATTTTCCTCCCTTTTAGAGAAATATTTACCGTAATAATTGTACTGCAAAGTATTTGTTGTGTGCTTGTAGGCGGCGGATATGGCTGTTCTGGCCACTATGTAAATAGCTTATGCACGTGTACTAATTGTATAGTTTTAATAAATACCATGACAACAAAAAATAAGAAAAAGTGGGATTATGCCTGCACGGTTACAGAATTGCGACGCTGGGCTTGTGGAGTCGAGGTTCGATTCCAGCATGCGTAGCATAATTCAATAACCTTTTTTATTTAAGTGTCAGTTATTCGCCAAAACAGTAGCAACACCCAGCGAGCAGCCAATGCCAGGAAAGTACGGGAGTGTTAGCAAAGTAAGCATCGCCTTAATATTTCAAACCTGATAGCTAAAGTGGCTAAAATCTGGGCACGTAGGCGGTACATCGCATTCAACTTCATCACTTGTGCGTGCTCTTCGAATTCCCATGGCTGAGTCGACTCTACCATTGGTGCCAACGTTTCTTACCTCGCGAGCGATAGTAGAACTCAGTGAATATAAGATTTACACTTGAAACGCTAATGGGAAAATCGAGTTGGCGACGACGAGGATGGTGAGCGATCTCCCCGGCCACTGAATCAGCTGTCAAGAGTTCTCGCGAGATTATATACCCAGACAGGAACTAAGACACGTTCACTTTTGCGCTGCAAGTCTTATCAGTCTTCCGTAGCCTCTGGAGGTACAGCATGTTTTTATCAGGCGCCTGCATTGACTGCACGAAACAGGCATGCGCGCCCTTATGTAACAACAACCCAGACATCCCTCGTGTAACGTTATCTGTGGCAATCGCTGCATATATACGCTGAAGAAATACAGGAAGGCAATTTGTGTTGCGGTTATTTCCAATCTATAATCTCTCACACAAAAACACTGACACATATGCCTCGCAGTTGTCTTGTTCGCCGTCTGCCTGTCGGCAGTGGCTTCCCTACCAGTTTCGTTTGTCTATTTGCTTTCTTTTAGTTACTTAGTTTTTCATGTTTTTTTTTAATCTTCCATTTTGGTGTTAAGGCGCCCACGCGAATCGCGAACCTCGTGACAATTCACTTTGAGAAGGGGGAGAGGGCCAATCACGTGCCGTCTGGCCGACCGGCTTTGGCGTAACCAAGAATCTAGGTGGCGCTGACGTAGCCAGCGCACTTCACGGACTGCTTGCCTTCCTCAGCCAGTACCCGGCACCGCGGTGGTGCCGGGGAAATGCGTCGCGTTGAAAGTGCGACAAAGCGGCGAGCGAAAATAGAATCCGCCGGTTTAATAAAATACAGGCTCCAGCTTAATTTCGGGCACATCGAGGTCTCTGACGTACAGCGTTCTCTGACAACACGTGACATTCTCTGACAACACGTGACGTTCTCTGACATCTCG
This sequence comes from Dermacentor variabilis, assembly GCF_050947875.1. Classification (NCBI taxonomy): domain Eukaryota; kingdom Metazoa; phylum Arthropoda; class Arachnida; order Ixodida; family Ixodidae; genus Dermacentor; species Dermacentor variabilis. The sequence goes on along the minus strand of NC_134578.1, from coordinate 16,660,717 downwards.
CCTTGGCCCAGCGTGCGAATTTCGTACGCATGGAGCTGCGCCCAAATATAGCATTAGGGAGTATCGTAATTGTCGCTGAATTTTCTTCTTATTGTCAACTAGAATATCGGCTATCCCCGTTTATTATCTAATCCACACCGCTGGCTTCCTGTCACTTAACGTTAGGTCTGACATTTTTTGTTCGATTGCTCTTTGTGTGGTCCTTAACTTGTTCTCGAGCTTCTCTGTTAATATCCAATTTCTGCCACATATATTAAGACCGGTAGAATGCAATGATTTTACACTTTTCCTTTCGATGAGGGTGGTAAGCTCCCAATCAGGATTTGGTAATGCATGCCGTGTGTATTCCAACCCATTTTTATTCTTCCGTAAATTTCCTTCTGGAGATCAGGGTCTTCTGCGGCTAAGTGGCCTAGATAAACATACACTGCGGGCTGATTGTCAATTACATATCCTCGTATTTTGGCCAGGTTACTGAGAATTATACCTTAGTCTTGTGCCCATTAGTCTTCAGATCTTTGACAATATGTCGGCTAAGGTCCTCAGTTATTTGGGGCAATTCATCCGCAGCGCTGCTGAACAAGACAATGTCATCTGCAAACTGCAGGTTGGGGATATGCTCCCCGCTGATCCTCACTCCTAATCATTCCGACTCTAACAACTTGAACATTTTTAAGCATGCACTGAACAGCACTGAAGAAATGTAAATCCTTGCCCGACACTTTCCTTCATCGGTATTTTTTCCAGTTCTCACGCTAAAAATTGCGAAAACTGTGGAATCTTAAATGATATTTGCGGAGATGTTTGTGTAGCGTGTCCTGCATTCCTTGATTACGCATTACCTCGAAAGCTACTATTACCTCTACTGAGTCAAACTCTTTTTCATAATCTGTGAAAGCAATATTTTGGCTTTACTACGCAGATGTATCAATTTGCCAACTGTTGTAACAGATGGCGTGGTGACATGAATGTATAACCCTTTCTGAAGCCAGCCTGTTCTCTGGGCTGACTAAATTCCAGGGTTGCCCTAACTCTACCGGACATTATCTTTGTGCGCATTCTGTAAAAAAAAAAAAAAGCCTGAACGCAAGCTCATAGGCCTACAATCCTGCACAATTCTTTCGCGTCTACCTTCTTGTGCATAGTATGATGTTGGAATTCTCCCAGAATGTGCAAATATCTAGAAAAGAATGCGCAAATATACACATGTTCAAATATAGCGCTATAGCATTGCACGTTCCGACAAACTCGCAAAAAAACAAAACAAGGAAGACAGGTGGCTCAACCTTGACTCAGGCACCGCTTCGCTAGCTGTTACACACACCAACGAGCTATTGTGGCCAAACTGCAACAATCCCACAGCGCGTTTCGTGAGCCCGCTGTGGATTCCTCCTAAGTAGCCCAGTGGGCCGCCTAATCGCGTTAATCGTTTGCGAACGCCAGTGCTTCCAAAGGGGTTGTTACAATCTTAGACCGGTCTTAGGAACAGTCCCTTCAGGCGACGTCGTGGGAGACCGCGAGCAAATAGCCTCGTGATTTCTGTATAAGTGCTCGCGCCTCGGACAGACCTCCGAGGCCCGCAAATGACCACACATATTGAACTACAGACGCCGCAGGCAAACGCCACCCGGGTTAAGTGGCGCGCTAACATCCAGGTGAGAATGTCTGTGGTCACGCACACGTGCGAAGACGCTGGTATACTTGGGACCCACGGGGGTGGCGTAATTCGGGGCGAAATGCGAGACCACTGGCTCGCTTATATTTAGGGACCCGCTGAAAGAGCCCAGGCGGCTGATATTTATTCAGAACCGTCCACTACGCCATCGCTTGTAATCACAGTTTAGATCCGCGACATTAAACTACACTAATCATATGAATAAATTATGATCTAATAATTAATTAAACAAATATTCAATCAACTGGTTCAGATAGCGGTCTTTTATTCGTTCTGATAGGCATCCGCCAAGAAGGGGAAAAACGATTTCTCTTGAATAGGGAACTTCAAAAAATACAGCTTAAGTGAACGCGTTGACTCGTTTCATATTTGGAGCTTTAAACAACAAAGCACTTGTGACACGTACGAAAGAGACACGGGGGCAGGCGCCTTATACGAAACTGCGCTTTATTCAAAGGAGCCATCGTACAACCTTTGTCAGAAGTATGCAGGTTGCCCTGCGTCTTCAATATACATGTCGGTCGGCTGTGTGATGCATTTCCCGTGATGCCCCTGACACCGAGGGCTTCTGGATGACGTGTACGGCAGTTGTTTACTACCCCCCCCCCATGCATTCGAACTGATTGCACATAACGTTGAAATTTTCTTAAATGGCCTTTAGTCATCCTGTCAGTCGCAAGCATTCGCCCAGAAATGCGAAACGTGAGTCGAGTGCGACACCTAACACCCTCTCTCGATGAGCATCCGCTCGACGCTGCGCAACTCAATGTTGACACCATAGTTAACAAATTGAATCTCTCTCTGTCTATCTCTAAAAAATACGCCGTTATCACTTGGGACTCGATTGATAACTCGACTGCCGGTAATTCGACCCTTGCGGTAACGCTAGATTTCCTCGAGTTATCCGACAGGTCGAATTAAGAAACAGCAGCTACGCGAATGATCTAACGTAAGTTTTTTTTTATTGCTTGAAGAAGTCTGTAACAACTTTTTTGTTGCTTGCTCCCGGAAGCACGACTCCGCCAGCATGAGGCGACGAACGTCAACATGCTTAAATACTAGCACTAGCGCGACACGACAGAAAACAAGCGCCAGTGCATCGCTTCACAGGTGGGAGATACGTCGGTCACTAAAAGATAAAAGTAAAATTTATCTAAGACAAAGCGACAAGGGAAGCAGTAACATTGTCTGCCGAGTTGACGTTTTCAAGCTTATGGTAACTGCTGCACGCCTGAGGGTGTGGGGGGCGGTGTGTGGGACGGTGAGGATCAGATGACCCAAAGCCGCGTGCTTTTGAGCTCGAGCTCAACGAGTTTTCCTTCGATAGCACGGCGTGGTTCCCCGCCTGCAGTTTTCAGCACGTTCTAATTAAGCGAGAAGTCGAATTGACGGATGTCGAAACAACGGCAGTCGACTGTATTTTGAAGAAAAAACTAATTCGCGAACAGCTTCTGAAAATTTTAACACTGTGGTAGAAACGCTCTAACTTCCTGAGCAGTTCTGTTATTTCTATCAGGTCCTACAAAAAGCCGCCAGAAGTGAGGTCATCGGGAAGGCGGATAGAGTCCTTCCGTTTGGTGCGACGCTGCTGTTAATTGTAGGAAGCTTCAACTTCCTCCCCTCAAAACAGGGTCTTAATAAGGCTCAATGAAGGAAAATATAGGGAGCTTTGCTAATGTTTGAAATATCACGCGACTGACCGTTTTAAGTACAAGCTGGATACGCCCAGTTATATTTCTCTGAGAACTTGAAGATTTTCGCCGCTCGCCTCTTATATATCTGAGGCTTAGACACGTCTCTACATTTAGGGACTTTACTACGCATTGTGATGGGCCCATGGGGTTACAAACTTCTCGATTGAACATCTTTATCAGCTCTGGGGTAATAGTTACTACAGTAAACTTGAAATTTTAGAGAACTATCTACAAAAGTTCTGAAAGGTAACACCAAGGCAGTGCTGTTACTCAAGATACTTCTTTCGTTTGCAGTTGGTTTTAGCGAATAGTGGTTTCTCGAGGCAAGGCCGAGTGATGATCAAAAAAGGCAGCAGGCTTGCGCGATTTTGCAGAATCACAGTACGATTTACAGCGAAGCCGGTTCTTTCAAGCAATCCCTATGCCAATCCGAGTTGCCTTTAGCTACATTACATGTGTTAAAACATTGCTCGTATAGGACTGGCCCATTTCAAGGAATTTCATCTTTACTAGGCTAATTCAGCCACCTGCAAACTCAACTATATAAATAAGGAATACAAGCGTACTAGTGGTTCAAAATGAAGGTAATATAGTAGCAATCAACTATGCAGCATTAATAATTTATAGCCATATTCCGGATAAACATCTGCATACTACTCGAAGGCCACCTATGATCAGCGGCGCCTCCTTGAAGGAAGACCTGCCATGCTACTGAACGGGAGCTGGGGTGTAATTTGTGCACAACGGATCACGCCGCCAGAAATGGATCGGTGGGGCGAATGAGCAGCAAGGGTAAGTGTGGAAATTAGAAAAAGAAAGAAAGATAGAGGTTTCGAATAAAGCATGCTCTGCGATTGAACGGGTCGGGTGAAATTAGCGTGGAAAGCCACGATGACCTCTGCCGCCCCTATGCCACCGTGGTAGTGCCTGGATCTCTCGCCTCCTCTACTCCCTCCCCTCCACCTCCCGCGCATTCCCCCATTCTGACCTCCACCGTCGGCTAGTTGGCGTGCTTCGTTAATTCCTGTCCCTGAATTTCGTCTGGAGTAGGTTCAGATCATGATGCTGAGTCGGGAGCCAGGGCGATATAAACAAGCGGTGAAAAAGAACGATGGATTGCCGTCGAAGCTTGAGCGCTACGAGTGAGCAGCGGGTTCGTCTCGAAAAAAAAAGCGATGCATGGATCGGCTAAGATTGGTGCGATGAAGTAGACCATGAAGTAGCAAACGGATGCCTTGTGGAGCCGATGGTTGCACAGAAAGCCCACTCCTCGTCGAGAATAATCAGGGTGATCGAAAGAACAAATAGCGCGGCAAGCGCAGTCATGTTTAACCATAAATGTGTCACGTAAGGGTAGCGCTGATGTTTCCACGTGGTGCCGTGTGGGCGATTGACGACAGCTGCATGTGCTTGATTTGCAGAGAGAAAGGGGTCAACAAATTCGGCAGAACCTATTCTTGGTTTAGCTAGTGTTCTGTACTCGTATGAAGGCGCTAGAAAGGTGAATCAACTGTCAGCCGCGGTATACAGTCGCAGTGATCTCCGACCAGCTTTCTCGGGACAAAAACCCACGAACATACTATGTACAAAGAATCGGCATGCGTAGACTGGGACGTTCAAAAGACGCGTGGCACTGCAAAGGTACAAGAATCGTTGCCTGTTCGGGACATGCCCAAGCAGGTAATATTTATGACTTGTATAGTGTACTCAAGGACATGAACGAAACTTCCTTTAGACTATATGATAAAAAAAATCTAACAATGTTCTTTGTGTCCCGACCTAACTAACTTAACATTTTCAGCCGTCATATATATATTCCTGATTGTGTATCATTTGCTGCATTGATGTCCGTGGCTACTTAACGCACTTTATAGGGCGTCACCTGGCTACATCGTTCGGGCGTCCTCACCGCTGGTGGCGCGGAGTTAGGGAAAAAAGCACGCGCCCCCATTTCTGTCGGCATGCGAACCGCATGCACTGCTGAGACACCGACGTAATCATCATCGGTGCGCCAATCCTTACCCCATTGAATACTGCCTGGTCCTGCTTGTTTCTCGCGCAAATAACAGGCTTTCTCGCCGCCGGCTTCGTTTAGTGCTGCCGTGGGCCCGTGTCCGCTCCCCTGCGTAAATTGTGTACACAGTTGACTTTATGCATGCACTACGTAATGTTCCAGGATGAAGGAGTGGTCCCTGCTCTATGCAAAGAGGCGGGGCCCCGCCACCTTTATTGAAGCTGGCTCCTTGAAGCACCACTCTCGGGCCCCGGAGTGATTCGTGCTTGAGCGGTCCGCACGTGCGTGGCTCGAGGCTGCGTGTCGGTACACGCAGTCGCTTTGTGCATTAATAGGCAACGTGCAAAGCTGAGGGAAAACCCCTTTCGTACGGATGGGCCCCTCTGTGCTGGCCAGTTGCCTCGGGTGATTCGTGATCACGCCTCAGACACAGTGAGGTCGCCAAGCCTGGCTTTTCGCAAGCCGTCAGTTACGCAATAATCAACGAGAGCAAGAATCAGAGCAGGTAAGTCGAGCTTACATATGGGAAAAGTCGGCTAATTGGAGTAGTTGGTTCAAGTTTGCTCGTCGAGTGCAAAGAAGCGTAGGTGAGGACACAAGCACGTTGTTTTTCATCGCCGTGCGTTGTTCGACATTTGGGCGGACTTGAACTGTATTTTTGGTCGTTGCCAAAGTCTGGACTCCCTCGTCTGCATAGACGTGGCGGTTCGTAATAGGATGTCGCCTCACTCGATTCACCGATTTTCGTAGTTATTCTCGGAGAAGAAGTTGGTAAATTAGGTTTGACAACTTGTGCCGCTTATGCCGGTGCATTCTTTTTAGTTTAGCATGAAAGAAACCTCCCTACAGACCCACAGCAAAAGCAATAAGTTTCCCGCTACTGCAAGAAATGAAGACTCGCGATAGTCTAACAACATTTGTTACATTACTCAAAAGTTTATAGACATAACCTCTGGGCTTTATTGTCACGTTGTGCTGACGGTGTTTTTTCCACGTTGGGGTGACATATGGCGCCCACTAGTCGTGCAGAGTGGAACCATCGCCGAGCAGTGGCTACTTGCAGACCTCTGTGTTATTATTTCAATTGTTTCTGCAGCGCTAACCAAATTCTGCTTGTGACGCTAACCAACTTCTGCTTTACTGTTGCTTAACTTCCTTTTTATTATTGCTTTTAATAATGCTCATTTTTAAAGTGTAACAGTACATATTCCCCTGGCGCTAATGTTATTCACCCGAATTTCAATGCGCTCGTAATGATTATGCATCTATGAAGATCTATTCATGCCCAGGGAAGTGGATATATACTACGTGTTGTATTAATGAAGCTACTTACGAAAGGTTATTGTTTGTACGGCGGATGTGTGCGATGCCGATGTCAATTGCCTGGTGGTGGCCCCCTGGCCTCGTCAAGCTGTATGTTTACAGCTTTCTTGCCAGGGTGGCCTTCAACACTGTACTCTGTACATGTTGTAAAAAAACTTGACTTGACTTGACTTGACGTCATCCAGTTCAGTTCAGAAATCAAACTTTAAAAAATTTTAAATTAAAGAATTCTGTTAACTATAAAAAATATGAAATGTACCGATATGTATTGTCAATGTGTATAGTGAGACCTACGACATGACGGGTCATATTGCAATAGGCGGGATGTATATGTGTCGTGCTCTTAAGACTGCTGCAGTAGGTCCAAATGTCATAACTCATATGTCACCATAACGTATAGGAGAAAAAATAATGGAGCTATCGGCAGATAATAAACCGATGAAAGCACTCCATAATTTGAGTGCATTATACCAGCACTCGAGTGAATAAACAGAACCATGCAGCGAGAACGACATCACGACCAACAGCTGTGCCGCAGCCCGTAAATACGATCTGATACCGTTCGGCAAGTAAAAATTTAAGGCATCTTATACAGATGCGTTGTAATACAAAGTTTCAGTGCTCTTGAAATTTCTTGTGCAACCTTGATCGGCTGCATCGCAGACGCGAAACAAATGCCAAAATCATCGTTCAAGACTATTGCGCTGCCAGCGTTGCAACCGCCGTCACACCCTTCGCATATACTTCTGAAACGAGCGTTAGGCTTAGCCGACTGAAAATTACGAGTGTCACCCGCCAGAATACCTCGGACGGGACGTAGCGTCACGCAAGAATGCGCAGCGACCACCATCGCGACACGTTCGACATTGCGGCAAACTCATCCCAGATTCTCCGAGCCATTCACGAGTGCCACTTGAAGACCGCATTCCTGATACAGCCGGCGAAACTGTGTGGACACAAAAACTCGGCGGCTCGTAAAACAACTTGCGGACTTTCCCGCTGTAACCCCTCAGATGACAGTCAACTCCGCGCCTCGGCTACTAAATCAGACCCGTTCTCCTATACCGGTTTTCTTTACTTATCTCCGAGTCGTGCTCTCTCACTGAAATTCAGTGACTTTAAATTGCCACCGATGGACACAGGGACCTCTAAAGGAATTCGTTAGCTCCAGCTGCCAGTTCCGTGCTGACAGGAAAGTTTAAAAAAAATGTGAGCTTGCAGATCCGCCCAGTATTCGACTGTCACAGTTTTCCAGTCTGCTTTTAAATTATGTCCATGCCGCCAGAGGGCGTGGTTGTGCGACGCGGCGGCAATCACGCGTATAACTTGCTCGCTTGTGTTTCGTGCACTATCGGAGCAGCAAAAAACCGATATGTCTGACGTAATCACGAGCCGGGGTCCAAGTGCCGTGTATCACGTTGTAATCTTGTTGTTAAACTTCATACCACTGCCGCACGGAACAGTTTAGTGTCCAGTTGAATGATTGCACTGTACACAGTTAAGTGTCATTCGCCGGCTCCCACGCGGAAAGTCTTAACGACGGCTCGCCGTATCGGACGATTCCGCAGCAAGTTCATTCGGGCGAAACCACTTTTGCTGCGCCCAAATGCGTATTCTCGACAGTGGAGCTTCGAAGGAAAAATATTACTCCCTGCAGAGCCGGCATGAATTTTACAAAGCTCCTTCGCCTGCAGCTTCAAATGCCGTGAGCGTTTCCGTGTCACCGGCCAGCAGAGTTAAGAGCTATTTTTGCCTCGTTCGACTTCGATGCGATGCTTTCGTGTCCTGGCTTGGAACGCTGGATCATGCTAATGCGATGACATTTAAGCCTTCAATGTCCAAAGTATGCTACGGTAATTATGATGCGTCAAAATTTATGTTTAAGCGCTGGAAGCTTAACGCGCAGCCGGAGGTAGCGCACTCTCATGCATTTTCAGTTCTGGATAGTTCACCGAACCAATTGCTAATTATTAGTCACCATTCTATTGAAGTTTTAATTTAAATAACCTGTCATATTCTTCGTTTAAATGAACTCTCCCTTCCCAGAAATGAAGATGAATAAGTTACTTATTCTCAACGTGGAACTGTGTGTAGTAATTACAGGCTTGATTATATCATAAATAAGGTAACATTCATGGAAAACTATTTTCAGCGAAAGCTCTGTACTCTGTTGCAAACACTGCACGAAATAAACAAAAAAAAACAACACGTGAGCTGCTTAATTGCACCACAGACAATTGAAGATTGACTATCTCTTCAGTGCATCAGTACGTTTCCAAATTGACACTAACTTGAGGAGCGTGCAGTCGCTCAGAGAGACAGCAAATTTGTCTGTGTGACCCTATGTTATCCTTGGTGTCAGTGTTTTTTGGCTTCTTATGGTATAACCCGGAGGTCAGTGGTTCGAATCGGCAGCCCGACACGCAATATTTATTTTCGCGCGACTAGATTTTTTTTTTCGCACGGCAACACCAACACGGACGCCTACACGAGTGAGACAATAAATCCTTCGCTTGCGAAAAAAAAAAAGGAAAGTAGTTTTTTTTTTCTTTTTTGGGAGTACTTCCGCTAACGAAGGTGCTTGGCAATGGTTGACATCCACCTGCGTCCGTCCTTCAAAACCAGCGGCGTACGCGCAGCTCTTAAAATTTATGGCGCACGCATCCTTTCGTTCACGCTTTTGTCGCCATTTAGCGTCACCTGTATTCTTACGCGCGCACAATGCGCTTTTCCGCTCACTTCTGGTTGCAGCTCGGAGGCAACGCTCCAATTAGGCATCTCACGTGCCGACACGTGTCAATTTAACCGTAAAACAAAGAAACGAAAAAAAAATGAAAACGTCGTGTGCCGCTTATCACGTCTGTGCCGCATGTATGCGGCCTTCGGCCTCAGCGGCGGTGTGTAGCGCCGAGTGTCGCACGCTACGAGGTATCACCTGCTTCCGCTCTGGACGCACATCAACTCCTCCTCCGCCTTAATGCGGAGCGAGCGCAAGACTGCGAGCGCCCTGGCTAGCGCATCAAGGAAACAAAGGTTTTACGCTCTGCTATCTGTGGACCTTATTTACGCGGGCCTAATCTTAAGCCAGGTGGGCTCGGTACGAAAAGAGGCGCGGCGACGGATCAAGCCAGGTGCGCTTGCCTTTTTTTTTTATCTGTGCGTTGGCTGTTTGACGATTTTCGATACGGTTCGCGCATCGAGTATGCTTTCCGTGTGCTGGAAAAGCTCAGTGCATCAATTGCGAAGTTGGTTCCTGCTGTTGTTCAGGACGTTCTCTTCTAAAGCAAATGGTTCGTCACAGAGGGCTCTGTTAAAAAAAAAAAGCTTGTTTCATTTGTGACAGCAAAAAAGAAAAAGGAAACTCCGGTATGTTAATACAATTCTCATTGAGTTTTTCTGTATATCTGCGGTTGTTTCTGTTTTCTAATAAATTGCTCGGGAAAAGCCTATGTCGACAATGGCCAACACTCCGAATAGCCACTTTAATGAATGAATGAATGGATGAATGAATGAATTACATTTACAAGGACCATTTTCATTGTTTTAGTTTAGTTCTGCACTGCAACACGTTTGCCGCCTGTTTATTGCTAGCTTATACTAATCCGAGAAAAGCTACTGATGTATTTTTTTCCCCTCGAGCCGAGAAATTTTCAATTTGCGCTGTTCGGCATTTTAACAATACAAGTGTCTACGTGTGAACTTCAGCGTGTTCGCGCATGATTTCGGTGTGCGCACTTCTAACAATACTCGCACGACAAGTCTATGATCCCACACTCTTCCGATGCCAAATACGCCCTCAATAGTTAGGCAAATTTCGCATTCCGCTCTACTAAACCACCGTTACCCGCGTTCACTTTTACGAATAACGAACACGAAGAAAGCTCCCCGGGGGGGGGGGGGGGGGTATATAAAGAGCATACCTGTGTTACGCCCGCAGGTGAAAGTTGTCACGGCTGGCCGATTCCGCAGCAGTGAAGATTCGTCTCGCCCCGGCAGCGCATTTAGCGCGACGATCCCCTTTGCCCTGACGGCGCATGCGCCCACGTGCCAGCGTCATGCTGTTTAGCGCTGCCTCGCTGTGCTGCCCTGGGCAGGTTGCACGCGGCGTGCAAGTGCTGCCCTCTTGTTTGTTAGTTTCGGTTGTTGAGTTAAGGCCCGTCGTGTGGCACGCGGGCGCGGCATGAACGGAGGAAGCTCGAATGGAGGCGCGCCAACTCCTGCGCACGTGAAAATTCCGACCACCAGCGTAAGTGCGCCAGACCGTGACGTCATGCACGCGCGCTCACGTTGAGAGGCCACGCTCATAGAGCCGCCGTAGTAGCGTATATGCAGTATATAGCGAGAAAATTACGATGGCGGCCTGCGGAAATGAGATGGCCGGCTGTTTCGCAGTTGTTTTGTCACGTAGCTGTTTGGTTGCAGTGCACTTCGTACTTTGCGAACGTCAGTTTTTGGTCATTCTAATGTATTTTTCTTTTTCTAAGCGATATCAAGCTTAGCAGCTCTGCATGATTGTGGTTAATGCCTTCTCTTCCGGCCTGGGGCGCGCACCCGCGCGTATATCAACAACAACAACAACAGAGTTCAGTCATAATTTGATACTGAACTCGCTTGTTGCTATCCTACTTACTCCTCTAGAATGCAGCTCTCCGCCCCCTCTCCTTCGAACGCTATAATCAATTTCTAGGAAAAACTCCTGTAAACGATTGCTATCTCCGTCAGTTCTATGCAACGACGACACTGTGGCTGCGAAAACGACGACGAGACGATAAATCAATTACAACAACGATGACGGCACGACGACGCATGCTGCGGTGAAACGCAGCGCATGCAGCGGGAGCGCACGGACTGAGCAAGCATTGTGTCGCGCTCTTCAATGCGAGAAGGCAAATACGAAACGACAACACCGATAGCCAAAGGAATGTCGAGGTTTGTGCCGACATGTCAAAGACTTAGAGAATCGCAAATGACGAAGCGATAGCGGCTTTGCGGCCTGATCGCACCCAACCTTGAAAAATTATGAGCATTCATTCACACTAGACGCGGCAGTTTACTCAGTTCGGCAGATAAAACATCAAATGACCACACTAATGTTACTGTCTTATGCTTGAAGCGCACTCAACACGTTTGCGAGAACTCGTCCATTTAGCCCAAATACGCTTGCAGGCAAGGTGAGCCTATGTTGTGTTTACTGCGAGACAAAGGCCTCTCCCACCGGTCTCCGATCACCTCCGTTCTACGTCAGCCGACTCCCATCATACGCCTGCCAATTTTATGGTTCAATCTCACCACGTAGCTATCAGCGGTCCTTGACTGCGTTTCTCTTCCTCTTGCACCCATCTTGTAACTATATTACATCAACGGTTATCTGTTCTGCGTATTACACGGCCGGCCCAGCTTAAGTTGTCTATGCATCAAATATGTATGCATAACACAAGTAATAAACAGTGGCGAACAAGTTAATGCCGCTTGAGGAAATGGTTCGACAAGAGGACTCCTCTTTGTCGGGGCAGCTGCTACCCTCACGACGGCAAGTGTCCCCTTGGCGAAACGTCAGCTCCGGCTATATTCCTTGTTCATCACGGTTATTCACTTCAAGCCTCCGTCTCCGTACAAACTTCCATCCTTTTTTGGGTTAACGCAACATAAACCATTCTGTAAACACAGAGGCCAGATACTTCTCCATACGAGAGCTATACAATCGCTGCGCGATCCCGTGTGTCTTCCGGCACACCACGTGGCTGTAGAAATGTGAATGCAGAATTATAACAGGAATAATGCTTGGAAATGAGTAGGTTTTGATGTGTTGGTAATCCGTCTTGACATGCATCTCACTGACGAAGGCACGATGGAAAAGGCGAGTGCTGGACTTCCAACCAAGATTTTGTGAAGTCTTCCGATGTGTGTACTGCAGCACTATGCAAAGAAATGCACCATTAGTACTGATGCTTGGGCTAGTTCTTAAGTGTACCGTTAATCTCGATGCGAAACTTGTTGATGCAACCTTTATCTACACGCAAAAATGATATTTAGTGGTTCTTGCTGTATGCGTAGCCAGCCACACGTTAATGATTATCAGCAAGGTGGAACTTGACGCTATTGAATGGATCCTGAACATATATCTGTTTGCCGTCTCCCAAATAAGCTTAGTTGGAAGTTAGCGCATCTGCTGTACATTTCTTGGGTGTCTTCATGTCCGCGTTCGTCTCGCGCAATTGTCTCTAGGTTAAATCTGTAACCAAGCAATTAGATGTGTAACTGGATGTGTAATCGGGCAACTTACTCGCGTGTTAAAAATTAAAAAAAGAGAACCTGATTCATCAGCACTGTCGCCTATATCAACTCTTGAAAGAAAAAAGAATTACGCATGTCTAACGCTTATGGTCGAATTTACGTGACCTTAAGCTTTAGAGAAGCTTTACTTCAGTGTATATAGCTAAACTTCATACGTGAAACATTTATGTTTATTATTGCGATATGGATACTTCGCGCGCATTTTTGGCGTCAGCATTGGCGTGATGTTCCGTATAAGCTCCAAGGGAGAAAATACCTTCATCGCGCTCCGTATGCTCTATGTGCAAGTGAAAGCTTGGGAGGGTGAGCTGACGATGGTGGCTAAATCTCACGCGTCCAAGGGAGGAAAGCGGGGAGCAAGCGCACCGTCTTCCGCCGCGCGCAAGGCACTGCGTTCTACTCCGGCGGCTACTTCATATGGCGCGGCCGCATGGGCACTATCTTGAAAGCAATCTGCGATAGGGACAGAGTGCACGCCGAGTGCTGACAGCTTCGTGTGCGCTGTGATTTGTCCACTTAGTTCGCGTTGAAGCTAGAAGCAGCACGAACGTCAATTCGCTCGCTGCTGCTGCCACGTTTCCTCACTCCAACATTTCGACAGCGAGTTTCTGCGATCATCGAGTGAGATGTGTTCACCTTCGCTCGCGCGCGCCTGACACCATGCTTGTTAATCTAGTTAGCAAGCGAATGTTTACAAGTTCATACGGCCGATAAATCTACAATCCTTACTTTCTATCGCTGTGTACTAATTCGCTATCTCGAATCGCGACTTGTTTTTGATCCTATACAGCATGTATAGCCTCATTCATTATTTATGCGATACACCGTTCGTAAGCTATCCCGACATGCAAACACCAAATCAGGCGCATGCGCAGCATAAGACATCGACTCAACGATGTCGCGAGAACAAAGGCGATGCCTGGTACTTGTTACAATGGTGATATGTGAGTGTACAAAGATGTACGATACATAGCTAAATATATTTAAGCATTCTATACACCTTGTGCCACAGTGGTGCAGGAACATTCTTTGGAACTGGGCAAGACAGGGCATTTATACAGTGGTCTAAGGAATGGGGTAACCCAAGTATAAATCAGGAAAATCAAAGACGGCGCTGAATGCCATGTGCTATTACATTAAAATGTCTGTAAATTTTAGAGATACCTATAAGCCGAACATTTATGTACGTGTTTTACGTCTTGGTTTATCGTTTTAATAGGACAGACAGAGGTGCAACCACTGGCACAGCTTTGTCAATCAACATTCATTACTATATACGTTGTCTATAGGGCTGAAAACTTGCGTACTTACGCCAAACTCCGTGGGACGGGGGAAGGCTGAAAAGAAAGCTTCCCTTCAAAAACCCGTTTCAAGTCTTGTTGGTCCGCGTCCTCACTCCTGTCAAAATAGAAGGGTGGTGTCTTACAAGTTCGCACGTGGCTCACACGCCAAGTACCGCACGCTCACGATGAACCGGGCTGTACGCTGGGCGTTATCCCGCTGGGCGACAGCACATAACCTTTCCCGCGAGTGCTCAATCATAAACCGGGAAAGGCTTCCCGTCGGTTTACAAACGTCGTCTTTTTTTGTGTGTGTTTTTTTCACACAGGAGGTAGGCGCAAACAGGTTTGTGGCTGGCGCTGTCCACGGGTTTTTCTGCTGTTGAGCGGGTCAGACTGCCCAGACCACCACCGCCAAGAGGAACGCTTCTTTCAACTACCCCAACCTCATGGACAGTGCGACGTCTTCGACAGCAAGACGCCTGCAGTGCTGTTGTTTTTGTGGTCCCTGAGAAGGCCGTGGGCAGGCGGCGAGCAAACAAACGCATCTTCAACCGCGCTCATCCGTATACGCGAACAAAGCATCGTCCTTGTGTCAAAAGCACCGGCATCTTTTCTGGAAGCACCGAGACTGTGTGAAACGCTGATCGTTGTCGGACGCCTCGCCTCATTTGTGAGGACAGATCCTTTTTCTTACATTTGGTTTCGCTCCTTCTCAACCATTCTGCCCCTCCTCCATCCCCCCTTCAAGTGCAATAGAGTAGCCAACCGGACAGTTATTCTTGTTAACCTCGCTGCGTCTCATCTCCTATTCTCAACGTCTCTGTTGTTCATGACGGACTGCCTTAGCTGTTCTTTTCTTAGGCCGAGAACGGTCTGCGGGGGAGTTGGAACGATTCCGGCAGCATGCACTCACTGGCACGGTCAGCGATCGGTCATATATATGCGGTACGTCGTGTCACTCTTTCTTTCTCTCTCTCTCTCTCTCTTCGAGCTAGCCAAGGCACACGCTTCGCGTGTGAGTACTGTCGAGGATTGACAGGAAGTTGTTATTTTTACCGCCACGTGTTTACATGCGAGATTTCTGCGCAGACCGCCGCCCGCGAGAGACAAAGTGGGTGCATGTCCGTTCAATAGCGAAAAGCTCGAGGCAGCGTCGGGAAAAATGACCAACACGCTAGTTGGTGAGGCCAGGTATGGCGGCTGTGTTTCGCGCCGCTTAGATTATTCAGGTTCGGTAGTTCTCAGAATAGATGCGTAAGTTTTGCAGAGTTGTACTCGTATATACAGTAGGAGCCTGTAGAGAAATATTCGTAGGAACTGCATTCAGCTGTTTCCGCATCACATATCTGTTACCCGACTCACTTTCGCAACGCCTTTAAATAAACAAACAAACAAACAAACAAACAAATAAATAAATAAAACGTTGCTGCAGAAATCTTGAAAGCTATTGTCAAATGAAGATAACTTTCTTGCGCAACCTGGTGTATATTTCCATGTCGTCATTGAATCCCAGAATCATCAGTAGGCGCATTGCTTGGCAACCTCGGTACCAAGAGCAATTCAAATTGATGCGACGGACGCAGCATATTGTGGTGTAATCACTGCCACCCTATAGTAGCAATCACTGCACCACGTATCAACCCTCCCTATCTCCATGGTAACAAGGCTGCAACTTCGCTGCAAGGATATCCACCAGGCGGCCGCGTCCGGCGCGGAGGTGTCCTGTAGCGGATGAGGCGCATTCGCTTTAGCACATTTCAGGCTGCATAATCCTTGGGTCACCTGAGCATGCCCATTCTGGTGGAGTGTCCAGAAATGGACACATACAAATGCTACATACGCAGTGCCGAAGCTGTCTGTTCGGGAACATACCCAGCCGCACAGACCCAGTGATGGGGGCCGCGATGTTGTTGCAGGCGGTTTTAGCCTGGCAGCCGTGCCAGGTCTCTTTCGGGATATATAGTTCAGGACCACGCGTCTGAAATTCCGCTGTCTCGAAGAAAATTACGCAAGGAAAAGGCGCAGTGTTTATCGCAGGTTGATCCGGCGACCTAGTGGAATCACAAAACGTTGCAAGCAATCACGTGTAAATCCTCTTCTCATGGCATCGAGTAGAAAATTGCGCTCCGTAGTGTCCATGCCGGCCGGTCCGCGTGAAATGTTCCGCATCTCGCAACTCGCCGCAGTCTGCACAAACCGGAGAAGTCGCAGTCGCATGGTCCTAAATGACCAAGCTGGTGTGTATATACGCCGTACCCGTTCTGATTCGAAAAAAGCAGCGTGGCCTCCGAGCGCGTTAGCGTCTTTATTACGCAGGGATCGCCCGGCGACATCCAAAGTTCTCTTAAGTAACAGTGAAACATTAGCTGGGAATTTTTAGCTAGTTTCACTGTTGACGGGCTTGACAGGGCTGCACCGTGCGATATAATTGACTTTTATTTCCGGAGAGACCAAAACGTCAAGATATCCACTGAAACACGATCCTAAATCCCTTGTTCGTGAGGTCTTCCAAAGGATATTGAGATTGTCGACAGAATTTCTTTGATGGCAAACCCAGCGACCCAATTTGTGACACAGAAGCCAGCATAAAGTTTATTGTTAGCGCTTGTACCCCGCGGCTCATGTTGGCTCAGTCAGACAGTGGCCAGCATTCACCTCTCGGCTCACGAGCTAACAGGAAAGTTGGGTCACTAGGCGTATGCCACTGTATATTATGTGAAATCGTCCAGCTATGCAAACTGATAGAAGCAGCTAAAGGACGAACTCGTTTTAACATACACTAACACAGCACACAGGCATGATATATGAGTCCTGCGCGACGGCCGTTGTAAAAGTGATCGCTCGAGACAGAAGAAAGCGCGAAAATGCGCAATCTCGCACGAGCTTGGAGGCACAAGCAATGGTCGACGACATAGAATTGCACCGTAACAAACGAACATAACAGTATTGTAACATAGAAGAGTGGCTATGCGCATGATACGAGAAAAAATTATTTAAGCGCAACCATACGAGGCTACTCTCGAAACCATAGGCGGTCAGAAAAAGACACTCAAGGTTCCCATCATATCAATCCTAGGACACGACGGATTGGAGAGAAATTAAATGGCGCATTTCCTGGCCCGCGCAAAGCCATATAAGAACCGGGCTCCTCTATATCTGTATCCTCGCCAAGCAACGTACTACCCGGCAAGGACACACAGGCAAGGAATGCCCAGGGCCATAAGTAAGCTAGTACGAGAACGTCGGGAGGAAACAAACCTCTCTCCTTGCTCCCATCAGCCCAATACCCCGCCACATGGGACAACTAAACTTCTTTGAAGCTACACATTTTACTATGCCCGGAAAAATCATCTAGGAAAAACAGTTTGGCCGGGGAGACACGGTACAGCGTGGTCTTCTTATTTGTTTCAATAAGCGCCACAGCTGGACAAGACGCCGCTGGTTTAAACTGAAACTGACAAAACGCTCCAAACTCCGAAAACAGCTACGCACTTTGTATGAGTCGTGAATGCGAAAGCATTAATGTCCAATTGAACACCGCTGTGCGGCCCTTCGAGTTATGAACTCCTCTCGGGCAAGCGAGCGACGCTTGCCGCGTTTTGATTTCTCTTTGCTGAGGCACAGTCTTCTCTATGGCGCAGGCGAGAGCTTGCGCGGACAACGGACGCGAGGGTGGCACAAGCAACCAGGGAACAGCGCCTGCGCGTGGCGTCGCTTCGGCATATCGGCTCCGTCGAGGCGCGTTGGTGACGTGGCGTCGCGGTTACGCCCTCTCCCCTCACGCAGCACCTGGCGCGCTAGTGAAACTGCAAGTGTTCCGATTCGCCCACTCGGCTCCACCGACGCGCGATCATGAAGCGGCGTTGCAGCCAATAGGAATTTAGGTGCCGTCTCACTGCCACACATGCCGCCGGCTTTTTCGGTCTAAAGGCCATTTGATGTTTTCGCATCAAAAAGTTGTAGATCTGGCAAATGCGCAACGATAAAGACCAAAACACGCAGCATAAAAAGAGAACCCGCACAGCACAAAAAATTGGAGGACGCTTACGCTTCGCCTTCAAGAGTGGAACGCGACAGCGTTCTCGTCGACCCGCCAAGGGGTGTAAGACAATGGGCTACGGCGCAGCAACTACGCGCCCCGCATCGGACGCGGTGAGCGTCGAGCAACGCAGTGTTCGGCGCGACAACGAAATGTGCGCCTGAGCAAGCGACGCACGCCCGAGCCTTAGAAACAGCTCGTTTCTAAGGCAACACCGCGTTCACTAGAGGCGCTTTTGTACCGCTTTGAAGCATCGAACTCGTGGCTCAGTATAATAAAGAAAAAAAAACTCGTGGCTCAGTGGAAACGTGTCCGTCTCACACTCCGGAGACCCTGGTTCGATTCCCACCCAGCCCATCTTGCAAGTTGTTTTTTATTCATGAAGTGCCTGCTGGGATTTATCGCTCACGGCCAACGCCGCCGACGCCGACGACACCGGCTTTTCTGCGACACGAGCTCCTTAACGCTGTCGCGTTAAAAGCACGCTCCACCGAGAAGCAGGCTGGCCAGAAAAGCACGCGGAGGAAGCTGTCCAAGGCAAGTGCAGAAAAGGCGATGGTGGCGCCATCTGCGACGGAGGCAGTTGCGTGCTTTTGAAAGTATCGATTCAATAAAACTTCACTGGAAGACACATTTGGCGTGTGTTCAAGCAAGAAACGCTTTTGGAAGTAGTAATGTTACTCCCATGACTACGAAGCGTTTCGATCAATTTTCCGTTATTGATGGGCTGCGCAGCAGGGTGCGCCCTTATTAAGAGCGTTGACACAGTTACTAAACCTTCTTTTTTTCGTTTTTCCAATAGTTAACAGTAATGTGGAGCGGAAATTCTATGTCTGCGGACTAATTACGCGTCATCAGCAGTTAATTATATATTTAAGCGATCCTGAGTGTTATAAATGTGCTTCAGAATAGAACGCAACCGATAGCGCCGAAACATACGAAAGATACCCAAGAATTTTAAAGCGAAGCATTTTTGGCGAGCCTTCCCGGGTTTTGCTCAGGGTGTTAGAGTGAGTGATTTATTCTGATGACCCTGGATTGTGTCTTCCGTAATACTAAAACAAAAAGAGAAATTTGGACAGTTTCGCCTGAAGGGCCAAGAATTCACAGAGATAGCAAAGCTTGCGCTTCAAACTGCTCGGACGATGTTCTGACTGTACGCGTATGCGTCGTGTTCCCTCGACGCATCAAGGAAAGCAGCTGCGGCTTTGCGAAAGGAACAGCGTCCTGGCAGGTACCGGGCGTCTCAGCACGCTGGCACGACGAGGAAGGAGCAAGCGAGTGGCGTTGGAGGCGTCGCACCTCGATGCTACGCAAAGTCGCTGAAAAAGCGTTGACATTAGACAACACGGTGTGAAATATTACATAGCGTTAGCTTGACGTTTACTGCCGTTCTGCTCTGATCCATTGCCCACACATACCAGCTCAGCAGGAACGCTATGCAATCGATGACAACTTAATAATGACGAGCAAGTTCATCCCACACAACCATAGTGTATGCGCCTTTCCCGTCTGAAAGAGAGCCGAGCCTGCTGGAGTCCACTCACACCTTAATATCTTTGATCTGGCAGTTTAAATGCTAGGCCATTTGATAAATAAAAGCCACGTGTTTGAAGTTAAAGCTCTACTTATTTTTCTGAAGCGATAACAAGACCTCCCATCAAATTTCTCCAAGATGTTCACATTTGATCGCGAAACCTGAGACACTAAAACCGTTCTCTACGGAGGAAATGGTTCATTTTAAGCCCGTGAAACGTCGTCGCGCCAGGCCAATAAGCTAACTTATTCGGCTGGCGCATAAAAGTCGGATACATGCGTGTCGTTGTAGATGATAGCCTTGTACTTCTTAGCTAGCCATCGACTATAGTAGGCGTATAGAAGGGTCCTTTTATACTTTCGAAAAGTATGGATTCGCGTGCATCAGGCTTGTGCTGACACGGGAAGGCAGAACCAAAGACCCTGGTAGAACGCAACCGAGGTGGTTCCGCGTGTGTGCACAGCTTTGACGGGGCGCCGTCTTCGCGTCTTCGTTGTTGCAGGCAAACGCCCTCCGCGCCTCTAGGGGCCCTCTAATACCTGCGCGGGCAAGCTGCGCATGCGCCGGCCAGAGGCACAGCCCTACAATGGCAGCGGCGACAGCGTTTTTTTTTTGGGGGGGGGGGGCACTCGAGCAACCGTGTAATTGCTATCGCAATAAAAAAGCAATCAGCGAGCTCAAAGAAAGCAAGTACAAAATTATAGACGAATTACAGGCCAATGTGAAGATCAATCTGATAAAAACAGCGTCTCGCATACAAATGAGACAGGACCTTAACAAAAAAAAAGCTATAGAAAGGCATCAGTTATAAAGGCGAGTTTAAAGGTGGTTATAGCCCTTTTGACTACTTCCTGTTGACTTAGTCCAATGTTCGATGAAAACTCGGCAGGCGATGGGGATACATAGTCAACGAAGCATCGAATTTTTGTCTGCAGTGAGAAACTAAAGCGCCAGCATATGCTGTATGACCTGAACCACAATTTAATTTATAATGGCCAAACAGCGAGGAACTCAGTATTGCCAGTCATTTAAACTTTTTGACGGCAGGAAAGGCGAATTATTTTGCCATTCTTTAGGCATGTGTACATTAAGCATGTGACTTCTATATACTGGTAAACCACTTCATTCACCGCAGTGACTAATGGCATAACACAGCCCTTTCAAAGGGCGGCTAGCGATTCTCAGCTATTGCAACGACCTTTGACCCTGGCGGAAGTCAGGGGTCCCTGAACCCGTTCCGACCGCGGATGTTTTCAAGTTGCCTCGAGTTATTTACGAGGGTGGCACGGAGGGAAAGGGCGGGGGGTGGCACGTAGCATCCGTCGTAACGAAGAATGAGGTGCACAAAGCGAGCGGTCCCTGGCAGAGGTTTATTAGGCGCCGGGCCGCATGGAATGCGCCCTCTTCTTCCGCTCTGACGTAGCCTTACCTCACCTTGCCGGTGGTTTGTGCCGTAGTTATAGCTGTATAGCCCACTGTTGCAACATAAATCTCGGGGAGTTTGCGCACGAAACGAGGGTGTAAACAATTACACGTCTAGCATGGGGGGGGGGGGGGGGGGAGGCTGACTTTCACTACACCCTGAGAAAAATGTCTTCCCTTTCAGCCTGCTCTCTTCCGACAATGACTGCCATCTTTGACGCGCCCGCCACGGTGGCTCAGCACCTATGGTGTTGCGCGGCTGAGCAACGAGGTCGCGAGAGTGAATCCCGGCCTAGGCGGGCGCATTTCGATAGGCGTGCAATGCAAAAAAAGAGAAAAAAAAACGCCCGGGTCCCGTGCGTTGGGGCCACGTTAAAGATCCCCTGGTGGGCAAAATTAATCCGGTGTACCCCACTACGGCGTGCCTCATATTCAAATCGTTGTTTAGGCGTGTAAAACACGAGAATTCAATTCAGTCTATGTTGCGTGTACTTGTCTGATTTGACGGTGAGCTCCCGGTCTCGAGTGGCATGCGATTATCATCGTGTGACACAGCGTTCCTGAAAGGAAAGTATAGCGAGCACCGAGGTCTACATAAAGGAGCTGCACGCAAGATTTATTACTATTATTGTAGGGAGCCAAAATCAGCCAGAAAGGGTGCACAACTCTCTTAGAATATTCAAAGGAATGCTAAGCCACAGTGTCTATATCGTGGAAACGCAAATTAGTAAGACGTCATGGCCCTTGACTTAGAGATGTATGTCATGTTCCACAGAGTAAGTGTGAACATATTGACGAAAATGTGCCACTTACAAAGCGCTGTCCATGTCTAACGAAAGCAGGAGCGTGTTACCAGGCCATCACCATCCCTGTTGCCATAGGTGTTATGAGTGAGTCATTACGGGACTTCCTTGTGTCTATGCCCATTTTGGCATTCAACTTCGGCCCGCCGCACTGATCCCTGATTCTATCGAGTGTTGTGGTAGGAGTTCAGGATTGGAAAACCTGTATAGAAATACGGAAGGTAATACTTGCCGGCCTTTCCAGTGAAGCTAGTACAGGATAACTTGTACCATTTCCAAGTGAGCATACAGGAAACGAAGAACTCTTGCACAGACTAACTGCACTGGCATGATGTTGCTGTAGAATTCACTATAATTTCATAAAATACCATTTTGAGCACTGAGCTGATTGTGTGTCTCAATTTACCTTATGGTGAGATACGACGAAATTTCGTCAGAATTCACGTGACGTTTGGCATCTTCTATACACTCAACTTTGTGACGTGTCTCATCGCTATCAGTTCTGCGCTTCAAACTAATGACCCAATGTTCTAAGTAATAAATTTCTCACATGACAGAAAAATAACATCTGCGGTTTTGCGTTGCAAAACCACTATCTAATAGAAGGATTGATATTTGGGCGAGTTGGTACTGGTTGAACATCTTGAAGGGGCAGCGCAAGAAGACGATGACAGAAGGCAGGAACACACAGGACAGCGCTGACAAAAAGACGATGACAGAAGGCAGGAACACACAGGTCAGCGCTGTCCTGTGTGTTCCTGCCTTCTGTCATCGTCTTTTTGCGCTGCCCCTTCAAGATGTTCACTATCTAATAATTATGGCGCACGACACGGTGTCAGACACCGGTATAAGTTTGGCGGCCTGGGGTTATGTAACGTGCACCTGATGCACAGCACACGAGCATTACTGCTCATCAGCGCCATGCTTTGCCACTTTCCTGACGTGAAGATGGCTAGACTCAAGGTAAGTCGGTAAGCCTTGCGGCATCAGTTCTACCCAACTTCGATTGAGTGAATGGCTTCCCTTCGATGTTTTTATTCTGCCGCGGTAGCGCTTGTGTAACAGCATGGTCGTGGGCTTCGTAACGAACTCACAACCTTCAGCGAAACAGCCAGGCTGATGCTCCGAGTCTACTGGCCGTTTAATCAGCTCAATCTCTGGATCTTCTGCCCAAGTTTCTCAAGAAAAATAAAAAAGGAAGCAATCTGGAATAAATTACGTCGTGGCCTCAACATTGCGGCATCACCATCTGCACAATATATTGTAAACTGTGGGCAGAATTCAGTTCACGACCGCCAGGACCTATGGGAAATTGATTGCGAACTCGCAAATCGTTCCAAGTTCAAAGAGCAAGGCGCGCACGGAGATAGCATCCTTTTCAATATGTTTCAGCTGCAATATCTGTGAAAGAAAAAAAGAAAGACAGATGGCTTACGATATCAACGTTACGATACTTCTTTTACGCTTGCGTTCTGACGTGCGGACATGAGTTTTTAGGGATCGTCTTGGCAGTCAACGTTAGTTGAGGATGAGTGGGAAACTTTCAGTGCAGGCAGCCTGCTGAATATTTGCAGTCCTACGCAATGTCTCGCTGGCTGCTCTACTCACCACCCTTATACTCAGAACGCAAGTACAAAGGTAGGCAAAGTGTAAGAGATCTGAGGTTAAGGAAACAAGACACAGAACGCCAACTAAAGTTGTGTGGCAACTAGGGTTAGACATTTCGGCTTCCACACGGAAACCTTATTAAGCTAAGAAATCTGCGTAGAATTCAACACTGCGCATTTTCTATTGTTCAAGAAGCGCCGTGAAAAAAAAACAAGCTAATTCCTTTACGGGTGCATCTGCATTCTAATTGGTGTGCTTTCATCTTGCCATGGTTCGAGTACAACTGTGCAAAGCTAACAACCGCAGATGGGAAACACCAGACAAGTTTGCGCCTTGTCGTCTTTGTCTTACGTGTCCTGTCGTGGTGATTATTTTAACTCAGTTGTACTCAGATCATAACGAAGCAACACATCCGGTTTTCCGGCTAAGGCAATATAACTGGCTCCTTCCACGGCTCTTCAATGATACCCGAAAAGGCATTGTTTATTTTTTTTATACAAGTATTCAAAGTCAATGAAAAGACAGTTCTCCTCCACGCCATTGTCATTGTAGGTATTGCTTCCATGAAAAGGGACCGTTAATATTTCTCTCCCATTTTCTTTTTCCCCTGACTTCTTTATGCACGGGCTGTCGTTCATGTAGTGGCACGTGCCAGCTTCTCCAGCGACCCTACTACTAAACTCACTCTACCGCAGTGAGCCTTTCTCCTTCCCACAGCAAGACCGCTTTAACACCTCTTTGTCCTCGCCGGACCCCAAAGAACGCTTGCCGTTTGGCATAATAAATGCCTGCGGCAAAAGGCAGGGCCGTTGGAAAGATTCAGGCTGTCGGCTTCACCTGCTCCTGGAGAACACATAAAAAAAAAGGGACGAAAAGCCAACAAGTAAAGGCGTGTTACCTGCCCGACAAACGCGATGCTGTTGAGGGGGGGGGGGGGGCGCTTGAACAACAAAAAAGAAAGAAAACGGGTGAAACGAAGCAAGGTAAGGCAAGGCAGGAAGGCAAGTGATCAAGGCACAAGCAAAGAAAACAAAGCAAATAAACAAGCTTGCGATGTCGTCTGCCTGCGTAAACCTGCCGACTAAGAAAGCTGAGTCTGCAGCAAGAGAGAATAAAGCGAGACGAAGTTGTCGTTGAACGGTAAGGTGGTTAGCTCGGCTAATATAAGAACAAAATAAGCACAAGGAGGACAGCTGATGTTCGCAGACGTTGCCGGGTCTTCGCGCATGCGCACACGCTCGCGCGGTGTAAGACGGAAGGGCCTAGTGCACGTGTCCGTTACGACACTACCAGCAGACACAGGTCACCGTTACCACCGGGCCATCATGGAAGAAGCAGACTGCGCTCTCTCGGTAAACGGCAGGGTCTGGGGGCAGATGGTTTTTCGGAAGGCCGGGTTAAGAACCGTCTTCGCTTTTGTACTTCACGCACCACGGGCCTTCACCGACCGTTGGGCCACCGCCATCAGGCTGTGGCCAAAGACGTTTCATAAACAGCCGAAGTTGCGGTTAATAACGAGATTGTTGGATAAATTACGAAGAACTCGACGCTAGAAAAAGAGAAAAGACGCGTCAGCGGTGGAACAGTTATGAACGGAAAACACGAAAACTAGTAATGGAAATGAAATATCTCAAGAAACGCAGAACTGGAGAATCAGCTCTGGCATTCGTTTGAATAGCACCTCCTAAAAAAAATAGAGGAGGTGCTGGTTTGAATCAAGCAACCGCACAAAAGAAGAAAAAAAAAGAAACAAAGGCGAATGCGATGTCAGACACATTCAGAATGCTAACAATGGCGCTTCAGTGAGCCCTGGAGGATCGTCCGTGCATGTTAACTTTATTTAAACACTTCAGGAGAAGGTAAAAAGTCTACGGCTAAAAAAAAATAACGCATGCAGCAAGAAAGCCAATTCGCATTCACATAATAGCCTCACTCGTCCCCACAGGTCGTCAGACGTTGTGAACGCAGAGTATCGGCTTGGCAGAGTAGAGAACGCCTTCTTTACTAAAAAAAGAAGAAACGGAACGAGAAAGTGGAGGAAGGGGAAGCTGTGGACAAAGGAAGAATAGGAAGAGGGGCGGTTGGTTCTCGCACCAGTTCGTTGCCTTTCTTTCTTCTCTTATTTCCTTTCTTTGTTTGCCCGCCCCTCGACTCGCTCAAGCATGGGCAGCCTCCTGAGACACGCCACGTGCCAGTCGCACGCAGCGACACCTGCCCGTGGCGGCGGGCATAATTGGCGCGTGCCTGTCGGCATCTTCTGCGCGAGAACCGTTAGCGGGCCGGCTGCGTTGTGAGGCCTCCGCAAAAAGAACGAGAAAAACGATCAGAGAGGCAGGTGACAGTGGTCCGGTACTCCGACAAGGTTTAAATACTTAAGTAAAAGTGCGTTGCGATGACACAGTTCAAGTGCGGACTTCAGCAGCGAGCAATGGCACTTTCCTGATCACGGGAAATTGCCCCTCCGTCCCCCCTCTCACCACAGAACAGGCGCTTAGGAAGGCTTACGCCCACCCTTGCGTACAAAATCATAGAAATGTTAGAGGTTATTGTTTGCAGCTGGAAACAAAAGGTACGTGGAAAGTTCACCGATTATAGGCGTATTTATAAGCACAATCCGTTTGCGGCGTACTCTCACCCTTCACACCCACCCACACGCTTTCTTTATGCTCTTTAGGAACCGCAGCGCGCTGTAGATCCATCTCAGAGTGACCTCTGATGCTTTTCCTCGAGTTGCTTATTTCAGCTTATGGTGAGTACATGATATATGTAAACATCTTACGGGAGCCAACAACATTGCTGAATGTGCCACACCAAGAATACCAGAATAATCTTCAAAATTGTGTGCAACATTGAAAGAGCCAAGTCAGCAGAGAGATATCAAATTCTACCATAGAATGGGGCTCATAAGTGACGTCTCGCGAGTAAAAAAAAAAAAAGAAAGAAGTGCACATAAGCAAGACACCCAGTATTACAACTGAAGTCATTAAACCTCGAATTAACTCGAACATTAAACCTCGAACATTAACTCAAATTTGCGCATGCATTTTCCTCAATTTCGCCAAGCATGAACAAAATTCTGAACAGCAATAAGAAAACGATCTCTCACAAGCACAAAAAAAAAAAATAGACCGCCTCATGCACATCGGGGCTAAAATTTCAGGTCTCCCGTTATGTAAATCGATCGCGACATCCTCTTGTAAAAGCTCGCGCAATCTCACTGTCAACCTCCTCCAGCAAAGAAAAAGCACGCGACACGGCGCGGAGCGAGCCACGCTTACTGAACGCGAGAGTCGCGCGATCCGCACGCGTACGGCAGTAGTGGCGGCGGCGTGCAAAAAGCGCGCGAAATAAACGACGCCGAAAGGAGAAGGAGCGCCGAAATCTCAAACACCGCGGTGCGATGCAAGTCGAAAGCCGCCGCGCCGCAAAAGGAAGAAGGGGGGAGGCGGCCCTGCCCGCATAACGATAAGCGGGGTAAGAAAATAAGCGTGCAGTTTAGAAACAAAGAGAAAGAAGCAAAAGTATTCAGCGAAAGAGGGAAATAAAAAGTCGATAGCATCGCCCAAGTGCTCCCATAGACTACTAGCCTGCTGCGCTATCATGTATGTGTTTGCTTCAATACGAGTCTTGCAAAGACGGCATGGGATCGACGACGCTTTCCTCTCGTCCCACTCAAAACCCTCTGCAGGCTGCAGACGCGTCTCTCCTTCTCGGGGCAAAGCGCCGTACGACGCGCGCAGTTCCCATGAGCTTATCATTTCTTTTTCTTTCTGCACGTTTTGCCAGTGCGGCGATCCGGCTGGTTTGGAGGAACGAAAAATGCCGCCTGGGCAGACGGGGAGAGAAGGTAAGCGGGTCCTCGGCTCACGCGCGCACACGCTCTCCCGTCATTGGTTGTGACGTCACGAGCATCCGCTCTCGCCCTCTTTTCTCGTCCTCCTCTCTGGTTTCAGAGCTCAGGGTTGCCCTCCCGAAAAGGGAAAAAGCGAGAGTGGCCTCCGGGCGAAGTCACACCTTCCTTCGGATTCGATTGCGCAGCAGGCTCAGCGTCGAAACATGGAAGCCCTGCTGCCCAGCCCGGCATCGAGCGAGGAGATGGTGTCTTCGGCTTACTACGGCCACCAGCTGGCCGCTGCGTGGTCGGCGACGCCTCTGTCATCATTGCCTGGATTTTGTTCGAGGTATTTATTACGCGCAGTTCTCCCTACTCCCTTGGGGACATATCTAAACTTTGCATTTATGGAGTGGTTTTCAGTGTGCATGGTTCACATGAGAGACCATCAAACGTTCATTTTATACCGCGGCCAGCCTGATTACGGCTAATAGCCACGACAAGACACACCAGACAAAGACGACAGAAAGCAAGTATGGTGGAGTAACACCTAGAAGCTCAATTTCTAGCTACACTATAAAATTTATTGCTCGGGTGAAGCTTGACACAATCAAGCTATCAAGCACAGCAATGAAGTTTACGTCAGAACGACGGACTAATGGGATTATGCTTTAAGCTTACGCGTCAAGTGTAAGTCGATTGACCTATATGGTTGCTTGGGCTATACCTACATTAAAAATCTAAATAACTGTTCTAGGCTCTCATCGTTTTTGTGTTCCTAACCAATAACTTTGGCGGGCCTGGTCGCATAGTTCAGGAGTGTATCCAGCCATTGTTTTATTATATTGCTCTTTCAATTAACTGTTTTTTACAAACTCACACGGTTAAGCTGCTAACAAAGTGTTCCGTGCACACCGAGATAATTGCAGGGACCCAAGGTAGAGACAGTTGGTGAGGCGAGAGCTTTAGGGTGGAGCATAATGTACATTTCTTTTTTTTTTATAGGTGTGAGACCCTGAGCGACACGTTTGAATAACAGGTGTACACTGCATGACTGTAGATTTAACAGAACTTGCCAGTTTGTCATAGCATGATAATCAGCCTGATACAGAACGGTTGTTCAGGAAAAGCGGCTGAGTTCTCGTGGTATATGTAGCTGTTCTATGCCATCTCTTAGCATGTTCGCAGTTATAATCTTGCGGACTTCTGTGGTGAACAAGCGCTGTTCCGTGCGTGCTCGTAAGAAAGAACAGGTAAAGAAATTAACATTTATAGGGTATTGTGACCTTATGACTTCGAACACTGCAGCAGCCAACACAGTCATTCCACAGTCCGTATCGTATAAAATTACGGCCCCCTGCGTTAACACAAAGTTCTGCAAGTGGACATTTACTTGAAACGTTAAGTGGCTAAAAAAATGAAGTGCATTTATCATTGAAGATCAACCAAGCCAATTGTGACTGTCTATATCTTTATTAAATGGTTTCAGTAGACTAGGAACATTAGAAGTTGTTAATTTATCTTTCTGGCCATGGAGAATATACTTCTGCAAAAACAAGAACAATTAAATGTTAATTGGTATAACAAGTTATGCAATAATATAGTAACGAAGTGGGTAGTCATGAATTTGCTTCAATGCCCATAAGTGCAAGTCTGTTCCACAGTATACGACAAACGCAACTATAGGCCAGGCGTTATGTTTTCTGATCACACGTCAAATTTTTGAGGCCTCAATATTGGCACAGCAAAGTAGAACATTGGGTACTATAGGGTCAAGTATGCCTCGCAGCACTCAGCTTTCGTAATGTGAACCTAACTACAAATAAAAAAACGAAAGTAACCGCGCAACCTTGAAGAACAACGCCTTCGAGAGGGTTAATTGCCCCGCGTATTGCCTGCGGCACTCTTTGTAGAGCCGGCCGAACATGTTGCTGCGGGCAGTAGTGATAAGCACTCGCCAAGGCACGTACATTAGAGTCCGTCGACTGGGTTACCGTGCACTTTCTCGGAGTTCGATGGGTAAACATGTATCTACGCGTAAGGACGCGCCTGTTAGCTCCAGTTCGTTTAACCTGCCAATTCGTTTTTGTCAGTTATTTGTCCGTAACCTTCCTGCAATGCTCAAGTTTTAGCGGTATCACTCACTGCCATCTTCAGCAAATGATCCGGCAACACAGACGAATAATAAGTTTGCTGAGGAAGGCAGCCGAATTCTTGGCTTATAACAAGCTACAGAAAAAGAACAACGAAAAATTGAGGAAAGCTTTAAGGAAGTAATCAAACCACGACAAACATTTGCACACTGAAAAAACGCTAAAGTCCGTCGCTTTCCGTTGCAGCCCAAGATTGCATGCACTTGTACATAACTTGGATACGAACTCAGCAACAGTTTTACAACTAAGAGAGTCACTACAGTACTTTAACTACTCGTAAGGCTTGCTTTACCAAAGGAACCAACAGATACTGCGCTGCCAAATGGCTGCGGGAACACTTAACAATTTGATTACATTAGTGGGTCAGTTAAACTCGGAACCTAATGCCATCGCTTTGAATAACGAAGGAAGCACACAAGCCAGGACCATGAATTCGGGCATTATAAGTATTTGTAAGAATAAGTGCGAACTAATAATCGTACTGTACGCTATTTGCGAAAGATGCCGGGCAGTGAGAAGTAGCTCTTGCGAACAAAAACGTTTGTGAATTCGGCCCCACAAGCTTTGTCTTGTCTTCAGCAGCTTAGCTTAAGGTTTCCAAAGAGTAGTTCGTCTCGCAGTTCTTCGCACCTAACTAAAACCCTCTATGTGTTACTCAGGACAGGGCCAGAAAAAGGGATATCTTTTCTTGTTCTCACATATGCCTGTTGCAGTTATTCTACCGCAACTAGCTATTTGCACAGATTTTCTCTCAAGTGAAAGGACTTCGCAATTCAATCAGAACGAGGGCTTATAAGCGCAATTTTCTATACCGAGGGCTACAGCCCTGGCCAACAGAGGAGAAAAGAATACATCAACTGTTCAATGACTTACAATTTGACAGTTCTTCCGATAGCCACACTTAAATACTTAACGGTATTAAATCTTCGTGGTGCTTGCCGTGTAACACGTGTTGAGAACAAATTCTGTTTTCCAATGCATACCCTCACTCGCGATGTTTGCAGTTACGAGTCACAAAAAACACATTTCGTGACGTGTGCTATATAATATATACCGGTGTTTTTTGGTGGCTTATACATTTTTATTTGATAGATGTTTTTAATTATGATTATTAATGAACCAACTTATAGCTGTCCCAGCTTCGGGACATTAAACTGCATGAATGGATCAATCCCTCAGTGTAGCTGCCATCATCGCGACGTTTACCATTACCAATAACCTGCGCATAGCAACAACTTTCGACACAGTCGCGCTAAGAACTCGACATCTTATACACCTGATTGTACTGACCTCCTACCTGTGGCATGGATGTTACTCCAGTGTGGTAATACTGTACTATGCGCAAATCGCACTTGCCGTGAGAGGAACGGAAGTTGGGCGCGTATACTCAATGAGCTCCGACGATTCTTGATGCATCGCACGTGAGTCGTGAGAAAAACACCCCGGGCACTTTCACATCTTGTCCAGTTCCCCTTGCAATAGGTAGCGACCATGGCGAGATGTAACGCTATGATTAGGCAGGGCGACGGGGTGAGGCTATACACCGGTTATCAGCAGAGTTTCATCTGCGAGCCACAGAAAAAAACGAAAGTGATTAGATGCACGCTGACCGTGCGTCGCTTTTTATTGAGCCGAGAGGGGCTGACGCTGCCGGCGGTCAAGTTAAGGCACCCTGGAGCGGTGTAGACACTTGACCATTAGCTTACGGACAGTCGTGGGAACGCAGTAAAACGAACTCATGTCTGTCGTGGGAACGGACGTTGCTTGGTGTATGCTTACATCACGTACTTTGTAACGCGCCTACGGAAGAAGTCCTGCGGCGCAAGAGAAATCTCAGGGCCAGGGATTGAATTCGCAAAGCTTTTCATTCTTAAGTGCGCTTAGCCATTGGCTAGCTGCCTTTGCTAATATGTACTGCAGCAGCATCGGCTAAAATTTTTTCGTAGGAATACTTCAAGCGCAGAAGACTTTTGTGAATGAGGGCCTAGCAGAACCATCTCTAAATTTTTCTTTTATAGACCTGCAAGTGACCGATAGATTAAATCAGAAAATGTTTTAATTGTGACAATACACTTTAATAGCGGGTTTAAACTCACTTTATGTATTCAGCGCATAAGCTCTGCATAGAAGGAACAACGTTATTCGCGGCATCCTAATTTACTTGGCGCAGAGCCACTCACGCGAGTTAAGTATGACATAACCTCCAATTCTTGTTATATAGGTCCCATTCATGCAGGAACCCTACCTTTTCAGTGTATTTAAACGTCTTGGAGTTCCAACTCAGTAATCACTGGCATAGAGCTAACTTACCAAATTAAGTGCGGTTTCTGTAGAAGGTTCACTAAAAGTTAGGGCAGTAAAATCTGGGTATATAACTCAGTCCCATGGACTTGCTTACGAGGACAGGCACTTTGAACGGCAACAGATCACATGTCATCACAAATCGTGAACGCACT
Organism: Dermacentor variabilis; assembly: GCF_050947875.1. Taxonomy (NCBI): domain Eukaryota; kingdom Metazoa; phylum Arthropoda; class Arachnida; order Ixodida; family Ixodidae; genus Dermacentor; species Dermacentor variabilis. Next base: position 16,628,584 of record NC_134578.1, on the reverse strand, counting down.
GTTGCGTAGACATGGATTTATAAACGCATTTAGCTTGTTCTAAAGAACTATAGCAGCTCTAATTCCTATTCTACGTAATTCATTTTTCACACAGATCACGACTTAATATACAGCCAAGGCTGGGTTTATTAGGGCTGACTTTAGAAATCGTGAGCGGTTGATGGATTTGCTAAATCAATTGATTAAACAGTGATGATATCCTGCACATTCTGTGCCGTATCACTCTGTATTTGACGGTATAGCGTTCGGTCAAATTTTACCTTGCTTTCATCGATGCTTCTCACGTTCATGTTGTTCTGTTCCCCTCTTTGCTATAGAGCGTATAGTAGCACGCCAAAAAAAGCTGTAGCAATTATCGCACTGTTTTGCCTTCATTCAAGTCTCACTCATCTGCTTGCAGCCATGGAAACCGCGGTTTCAACCCGGAAACGCCATCACCGGACAACTCCTCCAGTTGGGAATCACAGCTCGAGTCTGACTCTCCAACCAGAGACGCCGTCAGGACGGTGGCTGACCTTGTTCCCGTGAAGGGTCCCTTCGTCGCCGCTGGCATCGCAAGCAGTGATGTTGATCATGCCGCCGTCGTGGTCTCTTCTACGTCAACTGCAGCGGCCGGGTCTGGCTCATGCGATGGTGTCAAGCCCGTTCCTTCGCACCGGGAGAAGCCGCCGCACCTTGTGGCCCGGAGGAATGCCAGAGAGCGACGCAGAGTGCAGGCAGTGAACAACGCGTTCTGCAGGCTACGGAAGTGCGTGCCGGTCGAGAACAGGGCCAAGAGACTGTCAAAGGTGGGTGGACGCTGAGCAGTGCTCGCGCCTTAAGAACAAACGAAGCAACCGCAAACACCTTGTGATGGGGCCATTCATGTATGCCACATTTAGCAACATTTTCCAGTAATGACGAACACAATAGAGTAGATGTGCCCTCTGATTAAGAACAAGCAGACAAGACGTTCCTTGCCGGGAATTATGACATTATTTGCAAATGAAGCCGAATGCTGGACAAGATATAATTTCCTAGCAAGGGCTCCGGGAGCATATCTGGAGGAGGGGGCTTGTGTGGAGGATGCCGGCGTCGGGCTCACTCCACATAAGCGAACCTTTTTGTACATATTTGTATTTGAAGGAACGCTTACTGTACTATATTAGAGGAGAGCTCGTCCGGAATGTTTGAAACCTGTGCCGCGCTTGCAATGGAAGCTGTGGGGGTTCTCGCCCAAACTGCCCCCTCCCCGGATCCAGAGCCCCTGCAAGTTGTCAGCACTTCATTGCTTGGAATGCATGATATGGGAGACACCAATAGCCTTGAGCGTAAGCACAGTGGTTTGGACTAAGTGTCACAATCTCCGTGCCGTGTATTGAAAACTACAGACAGTGTAAGCCTCTCAGACACCAACTCAACTGCGTGTGTTGGTGAAAAAAGAGAGCGTTGCTCAATGAATCACACGCGTTCAACACGCGTAGTTCAACACGCGTTGCACAGTGAAGTTCCAGTTTTAACGTCCAACAATTATCTATTTGCTAACGCGTCCATCACCGTTCTAGTTACTTAATGGCTGACTTACGGAATAGAATTTGCTTAACTGAACCTAATTAATGAGCGGGCGCAATGCTCAAAAGTTACGAAAACGCAAGTTCAACATTTGTTCCACGGTTTCGTCTCTAAGGCGCACTGGCGGAAATATATCGGCAAAGGAGTATGAAGCGATGAAGCGGACGAAAAACAGCCATGTTTCCTGGTGCCTACATAAAGGCAAAATGTGTAAGATAACATCGCATCAGTGAAGAACACTAACAACAGGAAGAAAAGCTTGCAAGAAGAACTGTAGAAGCTCTGCCTGCTAAGGCAACGTGCACAAAACGGCAAACAATGGTTATCGTCTAAGCGTGCAGCTGCTAATACAATAGTTCATCCTAGGCCCATGAATTGGAGATAGCATCGTACGTAGCATGATATGATTGAGCACGTAACTGGTACTAGAAGGAGCAGCCACGTCTCAGTTTCCTATTTTGGTATTTGGCCCTTGATGATGTGTTAAAACAACATGATCAGCATGAATGCCTAATTGAATGGTCTTTTCTGCTGCAGGTCAAAACATTGCACAAGGCAATCGAGTACATATATGCTCTTCAGGACCTTCTCGACCAAGCCGACGAAGAAGCTGGAGCTCCAGCGGTAGCAGTACCGAACATGGCAGAGGTTGAAGAGATACGCAAGAGTGAGCACTCAGTTATGAAACAGAAAGGAAACGAACCACCCTGTGACCAACAACGCTGGATCAATCTCGAAAATGTAAGAACTGAGAACCTTTCTTTATTATCTGTGAAGTACGGACGTTCTCTCAGCAAAAAAAAGGTCAGCTATCCCAAACTTTTAATCTCTGGTGTGATCCCCCACTGAAGTATTAATACATCGGTTGAACAGTTCATTCGTAGATACATTTTTGAAGTAGTGGATGGAACGCACCCTAACTCCTTGATGGCAGTTTTCAACAGTGGCCGAACACGTGATGTCTCAAGCTGGAGCCAACAACTCGACACGGGCATACGGGTTTTCGTCTTTGCTCTAACGAAGAATATTAAGTACGCTCGTCACAACGTTGGCTCCAACATGATACATTGTTTGTTCGATCCCTATTGATTGCTTTATGTCTCCGTCTTTCAGTGAACATCTGCATTGTTTAGACGGGAGTCACTTGCTCAAAAGTACAAGGGTTCCATAGGCGGCTACTTTGTCCTTAATCAATGAAGCGAAGTTTTGATGCATAGCACGAACAAGGCACAAAACTTAGAAGGGTTCACATACGATTTTGCGGAAGGCTTGTCAGTTACACTAAGTTCGTATGATATAAGTAGCACATTGGGCTCACCATCCTAATAATATGAACTCACCGGACCCCCGTGTGGGCACCGATGGTGCACACCATAGATCCCCGCTTTACCCGTTTATTACGGCCGGACACACCTTTAGAGAAAAAGGCTTCTCACAAATACACAATAAACGAAAAGCAGTGCTCTCGAGAATCAACAGTACCGATTCCTTAAGAGATTTTAATGTACGCGTATTATGTTAAAATGACCGTGAGAAACCATTTATTCCGGCACACAATTTCCTTTATCTCAAGCCTTGGCAACGTACAACTCAATTCCAAGACGGGATAATTATATATAGATGGAAATGGGGCGGAAAAGTGCAAAAAGCGTACTTTTAATAAACTCTTTGACATCTTTTTCTAGGTAAGGAACTTGCTATGTGGACCTTGATATTTTAGTTTTAGAATATACATTTGCTCAAATGGACTGTCACTCTCTGGACCCGAATGGAAGCTTAAAAATATGGCACAGATAAATGTGTTCAGTTGTGATGGTTATAAGACAGAAAGTGCTTGCACCTGTGTGGAGTTACTTTGGTAATTAGTTTCAATGCTCCATTTTGGTTGCAGGTTGATCGAGGCACAGAGAGTTACCAAGGATTCGCCAACTTCTACGAACAGTTTCCAACAACGTATGCAACCTGAATGCACTGTGTACGAAGGGTGGAATTCAAGTTGGCGGTGACGCTGATGGGCAGACGAAGTGATATATGTGCATTATACGGTTCAAGCGAGCTACGAAAGTAGGAATGCACTAGGAAAGAAGCACTGCTTCATTCTGCAATACGGTATGCATAACTGTTTTCTATAACTCACTAACAGCAGAGTTTACTCTTCGAGGTTGTAAAAACAGTAGTACTAGAAAGTCTTGCATGAAAACAAAAGCTGCTTATGAAGTTTTATGCTGATTTTTCAAGCACTTGAGGTGAATGAGATGTTTATCGAATAATTTGAAGTCATATTCTCATGGCAACCGTGAACTTGAGTGCTCAGAGGGTCATAAATGCTTAAGAATATATTCTAGGCTTCGTGTGAAAGAATCCTGGCTGAGTGAGTTATTAGTGCGTAAAGTATTACTGGGTTGCGTAAATATATTTCCTCATGCTCATGCGACAAAAGTTGTGAAATACATGATTCCCACCTTTTACAGCTGCGACCATGAGGGATGTATTCATGGCGCCTTGAGGATGATCTGCTTCGTCCATCCATGCATCCATGCACTCATTCATGCAAAGCAGGACATCAGGCTTGAATGCGACATGATGCAGTTGCTTTTCGGTAAGTAATACACGCAAATATATCTGTACACCATTAAATACACCGAATCACACTAATAAAGCATGACTTACATGCGTTTACACCAAGTTATTTTTTGTTAATTTCTCGTGCAGTGCTAACAAAACTATGGTTCAATGAATTCTCGAACGTGCTAGCTTATGCGTACCATTGTGATATGTGTGTTGTTCGTGTTGAAGGGCGGAACATAAAGACATGATGATTACCCTCATTTTTATTGAGCATTCTTCAGGAAGCTCCATTTATAATTCGATGATAACCATTTCATTCATTGACATAAGCTGTATTAAAACGCATTTGGTGGTAGGCAAATTGGTAGCAGTTACATGTCTTAGTTGTTCATATCTTCTCGCTTCTTTTTCTCCTCCCATTTGCAGGAACTTGGTGGTCCCCATTTCAATATTGGAAAACTGGTGATACGGAACTTGCACCATTGCCAGTGCTCCATGAGAGTACCGTTGCTACACGGGCTGTGGATACACGTTTCTGGTGCACAAGTTTAAGATGGATGCGGATAAAGTTGCGAGAAGGACACACGAAGGCCCGGAATCGGGGATATTAAATACTGTATCAAATTTTCGCAGAGCTGTATTGTATGGAAATAAAAAAAGAACGTTATCATGGATTCTGGCCATCTCTTGCCTATTTCAATAGCAGGCAAACATTTCTTTTCAGATGGAAATAAGGGAAAATGTCATGCAGAAAGCAGCATCGCAACTTCGGTAAACGTGAAAGCGAAGACCACCCGTTACAAAAAAGAACACGAGGCACCAATATGGTCGAAATATAAGGTGCACCGTATGAAATTACTGTCAACGATTTCGAAAAGCACACGAGATCCTCATGTGGTGTGAGCGGTGAAGGTTCAGAGATGAAGAGGGAATACACGAACAGTAACACAGAAGAAGACGCTTGACTATGAAGAACTCAACGATTCGAATTGCACAGTCTCACGCGGCGTAGCAGAGGTTCTTGTTTGACTATGGTGGGTTGGCATTTAGGAATCGTTTTTAATGCTCCAACGGAAAGAAAAAGAGAGAAGAGACGCATAATAGCCCTAGATCCTTCGTCTCTTCTCTTTCTTTTTCTATTCTGGCGCTGCAAACCATGCTTCACCGTGCACTTTTACCACTTGTGTAATAAAGTGTAGAATAGCTGTCTGCGCAATAACATGTATATGTTGTGTATATCAGTGTCCCCAAACACATCTTCAATAACGGAAATAATATTGAACGTGCGTTCAATGATTTTTCTATTGATCCACTTACGATGACGATTTGAGCAGCAGCTTGGCGAGTGAGGGTGGCTTTCTTGGTATCGTAACAGGGTAATTAACTAACACAGCAAAAATTAATTATTCTTATCGTTAGTGTCCCTTTAAAGAAATGCTTAAAAGGAATATTCCGTCAAGCTTTCTTGCAAGAAACATGGCTACTCATACCCTGAGACAAGGCCGGGTAATTACGGCTGGCACAGCCGCCATGAAGTTCTCGCAGCAATTGACAATGAGCATCTCTACGTCTCGACATTGAGAACACATGGTTCTAGGTGATTGTTTATCAGTAACGGAGGACTGCAATTTATTCTGAAGCAACCAATCATTTAACGTAGCAAGTTTCGCGAGCTTTGCTTGCATAAAAATGGCTCAAATCTGTACAAGCTCGTGAAATCCGTGACGTCATATGGATGTGCAGGCTCTGAAGCGGTAATCTTGCCCGCTTTTTCTTTGATAACGTTTCCCCTCCAAGTGAAAAAAAAAGCTTTTAAATAAAAAAATGACCAGCACAAACTTGTATTGCTATCTAGCCTGCCTTTAATTTCTCTGAATGAGAACCTGTCACAAAAATCGCAATTACCCGTGGCATACGCATTCGAAAACTTCATTCTAGGCCTTCGATTTTTTTTATTCTATCAGTTTGCCTTACTCCCTGCTGCTCTGAACTGAATCACCATTTTCTCAAAACAAGCTGTATTACTGGATTTATTAGACCATCGGTTATCTGCGCAACACAGCTCAAAGATCCGCGAAACTCAATTTCTTCTTCTTAACCAGAACGACATCTACACTGAAACATTTTGAGCACTTAACGGCGATGGTTTTTCCCATGGCTAAAATCCTTACAATTAGGGCAGTAAAAGATTTCATTGTACGCGACAGCCAACTCAATCTACACCTGCAATCTGGGAGGGTGAAGTAGAAAACTGTGCATCGATTTCGTCCATTTGTTGCTAACCAAAATGTCTGACCCGAGAGTTTGACAGTGATAGACATTGAAGCTTATTTCATGCAGTTTTTGTGCCATCTGTAGTAGCTATATATGGCCATGTTTAATTGCAACAATAGATTACAAAAAAAACTTCATTTGCATCCATTATTTCCATTTAACCCCTTAAGTGTGACGAAGGTGGCCTTGGCATAGTTTCCTAAAAAAAATCAATAGAGAGAACTCCGGCCCCAGTGTCTACGGGAGCTTCAAGCATGGCGTTCAGCTAGCATAAAAATAATGACTAGTTTGTGGATTTGCCTAAGCAACGTCCTTCTGGCTTCAACCAGGCTTGTGATCTTGCAGGCTGATCGTTCTGGACAAGATATTGCGTTACAAACACCGCAAATTGCTGATTAAGCATGCGCGCCAAATTGTCGCCTTCATGCATGCTTTCCAAAAATAATGTTGCTCGGGAATTTAGAAAGACAAAGCCTAATAAAGTATTGTAACAAGATGAAGCTTATAGCGCACCAAAGGACTAGGGCACACAAAGACGGGTTACACACAGTCGATGTGTCATACCAACACTCCCAAAAGGCTGCGTTACTGAACTGTCACAAGAACGTCTTAAGCCGGAAGCACGAGAAAAAAATATACACTAAGCATCACTGACCATCATTCCCATGGTGGCAGACCAATCGCAGTTCTAGAGATCCATCTAGCAATTTTAGTGTGGCATTCCATCAGCCATGGGACAAAGCAAGCGCCTTTATAGGCCCGTAAACCTGTTAAAATGTTTAGGGTTTACACGCTTGCGTTTTCTCTATATTCCACAAGGCAATGTTCCTGCGTTCACTTACTGCGCCTACCCCTGCTTGACTCGATTGCAAAGCTGTGAAGGTGAGCTATGCAGCAGCGAACTCATTTTATAGAGCAATTGCATGTTAGATTATGCCAGGTGAGCGAAAGGAATCCAGCGACACGGTACATATTTCAGAGCCTGTCGTATTAAGCCATCGCACATTCCAATAAAAATGTTGCGAACATTCAGTATGTTTATAGTCATTCGATCACTGAGGCAACTTGAGCGCAACCGGCGCAGCGTTGACGGTGCTTCCACTTGGCTTCGTTTCTTCTTTTTTTTTTTGCAGCGAAACGCACCACGCCTCCGGCCAAATCGCACTCCGCAGAGCGCATGCGCGGCTCGTGCGCATGCGCCGTCAGGGGGACAGCGGGACAACGTTGGCGGTGGTGCCGACGACGCGAACGATAATTTCGCAATGATAGCTCGCGCTACTATCGCTACTATAACTATCGGAATAATAACTCGTGCGCCTCATAGGCCGAAGCTTCATCCTACCACCTTGCTTCCGGCAGCATGTAGGAGGAAATGTTCGGCTTTCTTGGCTATGCAAACGGGGCTCTTTCTTCTTATCGTCCCGATGACGCGTCTCTGGCAGTACGCCCACTTCCTTATGCCATTCCTCTCTCGGGCAACAGGTGGCAACAAAGAACGCCCGAGCCACTTACACTTTACGAACGAGCTCACGGCCAAAGGTCAAGACACTGGGAGGCCTTGCCAGGAAGTGAGGGTGCAAAGCGAGCCAGGCCGGCATCGGAACGCGGGCATCCTTCTGGAGGAGTGCAACCGAATGCGACGTACGCCGTTCCGTCTGCTATGCAGCCACTGTATAGCAGACGAGCGGTCGTAAATATGGCTACTGCGGAAAGGAAGGCGGAACAATGGCGACCGTTCGATGCGTACCGCAGGGTTTAGCGACCTGACGGTGCAACGTATGCTTGTGCTACGCAATAAGGATGCCCCGATATGCACAATCACCGCAAGAGAATAAAAGATTCGACGAAAACTTGTACGCATATCCAGACGTGTTGCGGGGGGTTAAATGCCATTGACCTGAATTTACCTGCGCAGCTAGCCGTCCTGACGTCTGCTCTAGTGCAGATAGAACGTACGCAGGTATCCATGGTTTGCATACGAGAGAAATAGCGGAAGTGCGGTAAACGGCTACGATGTCCTTTTGATACTGGCACTATGTAAACAGGGTTTCTTCGTTCTCATGCGTTTCGCGATTACGATAGAAACAATAAATGAATGAAGCGAGTGTGTGATGGAACTTACTTAGACTAACGCTTTTATTACGCTTAGTCTTATAATTTCTAGTACTCATGAGGAACTCAGCCTGTCGATGTCGAGATAAACAGATACAGGCTCTTTATTGAAAAAATTGGCTCGGTTCGCCTAGCGGCAAACCTGGCATGCTACCTCCGAAGAACGCAATTCTATCCGGCTAATTTTGTATCGCTACATAGGCGACTGTAAAAATGAGGAAAAATGACTGCCTTGCTGAAAACACGGGGAAGGCGGGAGATGGAAGCTCAAGACGATGAGCAAAACGAGAACAAGGTGAAAGCAGGAGCCAACGTTTCGACAAGCGGACTTGGAGAGTAATAATAATAATATTTGGGGTTTTACGTGCCAAAACCACTTTCTGATTATGAGGCACGCCGTAGTGGAGGACTCCGGAAATTTTGACCACCTGGGGTTCTTTAACGTGCACCTAAATCTAAGCACACGGGGACTTGGAGAGTGACATGTCCACTTGTCGAAACGTTGGCTCCTGCTTTCACCTTGTTCTCGTTTTTCCTCGCTGAAGGCACTTATTCAACGTTACCAAACAGTGAGCCGAGTAATAACAGCGGAAGAGCAAGATGTCTTTCAGAGATCAACCAACAATACTACGCGCAATCGAGAAAGCGAGAGTTCTGTTGCACTAAGCGGGGGGGGGGGGGGGGGGGCATAATCCGACCCGACGGGAAACCACAGGCGAAGGCCGATCAAAGCAGGATTATCCGTTTGTCAACCACCAGCTTAGCGGGTCTCACGGCAGGCATTTTCCGCTGGGTGCCTTGCTCAGTGGCCGCGCGTGCGGTTCGTGTGCGGCAAGCGTGCAGCGACCGATTCACCACGCGCGTGCAACTTTGGGGTGAGTGGCCGCGGTCCTCGAGAAAAGAGAGCTGCGCTGGCTGTAAATCATTCGTTCGGCGAGAGACCCCCTTTCGGAAGAGAGAGATGACGCTCCGGCTCCTTCTCATTCGGGAGGTAAACGAACGGCCCATTGTTGCCTGGTCGCGCGATAAATTCCGCCGGAGACGGCGGCGGCCGTGAATGGCGACGTCACTGTGACGCCCTCCACCCCCTTCCTCCCCGGAAGTGCAAGGTCTGCGCGTGTTGGAGAAGGGAATAAAGGTCGCTCACCGCATTAAATATCGCCTAATAACAGTGCGAAAGGTAGGTGACTGGTGTACGGTAAAATTAAAAGAGCGCAGATAAGAACGCGGGCTAGCCTCAGCAACGCAAGCACGCATTTTTGTTACGCGCTCTTTTAATTTTACTGTATGCCATGAACAAACTAACATAGCAGAAAACCTTTTTACCCTGATAAGTATTTATTTATTTATTCATTTACTTATTTCAATACCCTGAGGCCCCAAGAGGTGTTACAGAGGGGGTGGGTTACATATTCATTGCAATAGTAAAAAACAAAAACAGTCAAGTGCATCTAATTACGACAGGAGCTCGTGATTACAGTGTTGAATACCTTGCGATCTTTTCTGGTAGCGACAGCTGGAAGGGGGAGGGTGATTCCAACCTTGATAGCCTTTGGCAAGAACGAATATAAGAAAATATTAGCGCGACAAAAACGGGGTATATACCCAGTAATTCAGTGCAAAAAGTGCGGTTCCCAACCAAATTTTTATCTGACCCTTGTAATCGGCCGGGGCAGTCATCTAACGACTCGGGAAGTCCTGGTAACAGCGGAGATCACAAGTTAACGCGATGGCTGTCTTAACGTGCCTCGATTGCTTTTGTCGGAGAAGAAACTTTGCTAGCTGACTAGCGTGAAGTGATGAAACAATGAAAATATCAGAATGACCACTACAGACTCAATATACATGACATATTCACCAATACAGTTCGTAGCTACATTACTAGAATGTTAATCGCAGTAACTTCGACGGTCATCGCCGGATAGGGTTCTGCCCGAATTTTTAGCTCTTGATTCTAGGTGAAATCAGTCTAAACTAACGATTTCCTTTCTCCCGTTTTTTTTTTGCACATCTCTGTACAAATTGGACGCTAAACGTGCATTAAAAAATTGGCTGCAAGCATGGATCATGTGCTACTGGACTTTATACACCACTCTGACATGCATTCAAACTGATTATCGCTGCGGCCTCTGCAATCCGGCAGCCCTAGAATCGAAACGTGCTCCGTATGAGTGTTCCTGCGATAACACTTGCTGGGATTATTAAGCGCAGGGGATTCGAAACAAAGTGACAATTAAAGTTTACTGATCATACTTCAGGGAATCGGTGAACATCAGAATTTAGGCAATTTGCGTCAATACGTCTACTAACCGTGCAGTTCACACGGCAATATTCCTGTGTACCCGAATGCAGTTCCACATCAAAAAATTACAAGAACATGCATGTTTACCCTAATTTCTGGCCACAGAAAGCAAATCTGCCCTAAAAGACATTCAAATTGTAGTTGAATCAGTGCAGCGACTAATTAATTAATAGTTTAATAAATTATTCACAGCTGAAAACTATCTTGAGTATATCAAAAAGGATAGTATATGCTCACGTTGGGCTTTACGCGCCACAGTAAAAACTTCGAGGTATCAGCACAACGTGGGATATATGATACATTATATTTATTTATTTATTTATTTATTTATTTATTTATTTAATTATTTATATACTTTCAGAGCCCGAGGGCCTTACAGAAAGGAGTGGGTAATACGTATACAAGTGTGCAATAATACAATTTATGAAAATACAAGTTAACAAAATAAGTAATCTTCAATGGCACTTCTGAACTTACTGTCGATAATGGCAGCGATGGAAGCAGGAAGGTGGTTCCATTCTGCGCTGGTTTTTGGAATGAAAGAATAATTATATCAGTTGGTTCGGCAAAATGGGACACCAACCTTGAGCTTGTGCTCCACACGCGATGAAACGTGCGTCGGTTGAAGAAAAAGACAGCTTTTTAACACTTCATTTTATGATAGATTTTGTGAAAGAGGCAGAGACGAAGAAATTTACGACGTAAAGACAGATCAGGCAGGTTTAGTGTGTTCTTCGTAGTGGATACAGAAGCGTAGCGGGAATAATTTGATAGAAAAAACCGGGCTGCGCGATTCTGAACAGATTCAAGGGAAGCGATTAGTGTGGATTGACTGGGGTCGGAGATGCTGGATGCATATTCTAGTTTTGGACGGACTAAAGTTTTATACAGAATTAATTTTAAGGAAGCCGGCGCATTGGAAAAGTTTCGGCGCAAGTAGCCAAGAGTGCGGTTAGCATTGCGGGTTACGTAATCAACGTGCATGTTCCAGGATAGGTCTTTAGTAATATTAATGCCAAGGTACTTGTAGGAGTTAACGGGATTCAAGGGGGCCCCTTTAAGGTAATAACTGTGGTTTGTACTGTGAGGGCGCCGGGCTATTCTCATGGTTTTAGATTTATTAACGTTTAATCGCATAAGCCATTTGTCACACCATAGAGATAATTGATCGAGATCTTTTTGCATATTTAGTGAATCAGATAAATTCGTTATTTGGTTGTAAATTACGCAGTCATCTGCAAAAAGCTTAATTGATGAAAAAGCAATACTGTCAGGAAGATCATTTATATATACAAGAAACAACAAAGGGCCCAGTACAGACCCCTCTGGTACGCCGGACGTAACAGAAAAAAGAGCAGAAGAATAATTGTTAGCAGTTACATATTCAGTACGGTTTGAAAGAAAGCCTTTAATCCAGTTAAATACGCTAGTCTCGATATTAAGTTTACTAAGCTTGAAAAGGAGTAAGTCATGAGGTACTGAGTCAAATGCCTTTGCAAAATCGAGAAAAATGCAGTCTATATCGAAACCGAGGTCAGTAGCTATAAACAGATCATTAGTAAACGTTAGTAGTTGGGTCTCACACGAAAGCATTTTCCTAAATCCATGTGGAGAATTATTAAAAAAAGGAGTTGTTCTCCAAAAATTCAGTTAGCTGCGAATGTATGATGTGTTCTATCATTTTGCATGGTATGCTAGTCAGTGAGATCGGACGATAGTTATCTGCTGAATGAGCATTACCCGATTATAAGATAGGGACCACCTTCCGCACCTTCCAGTCGCTGGATAATGTGGAACACCGTAACGATTGTTGAATATGATACGTCCAACGTTGTACAGTGTTCGAGTCACACGCGGGTGCGACAGGTTGGCTTGGGACTCACCATGCAGGGTAAGTGCAGCTGGACCGAAGGAACATCACCCTGGCAACCACCAGGCATCTCACAATGCTGGCGCGATGAGGAGCGCGGGCAGTGACATTGGAGGTGTCGCACTTCGATGCACCAACGGGCAACCGTGAGCATTACTCAGCGCTCGGTGGAATATTACATAACGTCAGCTCATCATTCAATGTATACGCTCCGCTCAGACCACTGCGTGCACACAGCAGCTCAGCAATGACGCTGGTGCGCTTATTAGTGGACGTGCGCAGACACGTCATGCAAGCAGCGGTATGCAGAACGCTGCCCTGGCTACGCCACCGAGCCAACTGAGCTGCGCTTTGTGTGGAGCGCTTCGTCACTTTTGTATATATATATTTTTTGCAGCTGCGTCTCTTCAGTTCTTCCGATTCACCGGGCTCCAGCCGTCCATGCACCGTCGACAGCTGCGTCTACGCATAGCAGGCCTGTGCATTCTGCTTCATGACGTCATGCTACCTGGACCGAAGTTCGCATTGTCAAGCCCAGCGTGACGGAAGCGGTGGCGTCAAGATAACCGCGACTTACTCAGGAGCGTCCCCTTTAGATTCTATGACTGTCGGGAAAGGTAGCTTGACGTCATCGATCGAAGTGCACCCGCTTTGTGCTATCTAGGAGGCGGTGGATGTATATAGCATGACTGCGTCCAGTAGAATGTGTCTTTGGGGTAAATACATGACACATTTGACCGTTCATGTTAGAAAAAACCGTTAGTAGTTCCGACCCGGGCATATGAGCAGGGAAACTGACAACGCAAACGCCCTTTTCTCTTCCACAAACCTCTGTTTCTCTCTTCCTGTGCGGTGTCTGCACGATTAACTATTTTTTTCTAACATGAATTCCTACCAAATAGTTCAACTTTCTGCCGTTTTAGGCTACATTTGACTAACAAACTAACTAACAGTTTTACAACAAGTTTGTCTTCATCGCGATTGGGCCTATTCCTGCCCCTCGTTTCCGCTTTCGGACATGAAACGAGATTGTGTTTGGCTTGGCGTGGCATTTGCAAACACCTATGCCTTACGCATGGGCACGGCGATCAGCCTCGTTTGTGCAGTGCATGGCTGTGTTGGCAACCGTAGAGCACGGCAGGTGCGTTTCAGAAGAGGAACAATTTATTTCTTTTTTCTTAGCATGGAGAGAGAGAGAGAGAGAGAGAGAGCTGCCGTCTTTAATGAAAGCAGGACGTGCTATCGCCCAGCTGCTGATGACCTGTCATGCTATAAATCCAAATAATGGGTGAAATATATAGTATACTTACTGAACCGCCTTCCCGTGTAGCTTACTAGGCTTGCTATGCACAGAGTTTGCGAACATGCAAGGTCATAGTGATGTCAGCTTACCTGCAGTTTATAAATTGCTGAGTAAATTCCGTAACGTACGCCCTCTATACTATGTTCTCCCCGCGTGAAACAAGCAAGCCCAACTTGTTCTTTTTATTTTTCTTTCCCTTCGCTATAGTTAAGTGTAGCGCCTCACTCACCAAATTTATTTGTAGCCTGCCCCCGACCACAGAAACTTTAGGGGGTCTGCATGGGATCCAAGAACGAAAAAAAATAAACGTGATGCGCCTGCCTACAAAGGTTTAGGTCCGCTCCTATAATTGCTTTAATTTACGACATGCAGGCAATTAAAAGAATAACCTCGCAGCAGCCCCCCCCCCCCAACCCTCCAAATTTAACTCCTCTCTCTTTCCCTTCCTCAAAAAACAACAAGAACTTGCGCATTATGCGCGTGCCGGAGACGGGGAATCCCAGCGTCTGGATCGATAGTCACTTAATTGAGTCCACGATCTGCCAATAGGAACATGAGGTGTGCCAATGCGAAATCGAATTCTCTCAGGTGGGCGTGTCACGCGCACGCTTTGGATTTTCGGAAACAAAATAAAATTCGCAAACCAGCAAGCCGGTGGCAACCCCTGGCAGGCTTTTCGACAAAACAGAGGCCTAGGCGTAGACGTTTCGCTTGGGCGAATGGATACGCCAGCGGAGATGTTAACATATATGATCTTCGCCCTAATATGTTACCGACATGTGCGTTGCAAGTGAACTCTCTGACTTTAACAAGCTGCCATACCTTGCAGGTCCTTGAAAAAAATGAATAGTCCTAGGCGCAGAGGTTACTTCAAGTACGCCGATAACACATGATTAGATATGTCTGGGATCTCTTGGATGCGACTGACAATAATACGGGGTTAAATAGCCACGAATACTTTTGCCATTTTTTATTATTTCTAGTTTGAGTGTTGATTGAAAATTCGCTGATAGGAATTGAACCCTTGAAGCCGAAAACGATTACACATTTTTGGAAACCATGTTAAGTCCCTTCCTTCACATCTGCTTGTGGACTTAAGGCTGATCTCAGGCGAGTACACAGATCGACCTAAGCGAGCACTCCTTCTAAAGTTTGGTTTGATCCCACAATTAGTGAGTAGTAGAATGGGCTGGGGTGCGTTTGGCAGGCATTCTCAGATCATGAACAGCAGGTTGCCATTATTCCTCAAGAGAAAAGTATATAGCAGCTGTGTCTTACCAGTACTAACGTACGGGGCAGAAACCTGGAGGCTTACGAAAAGGGTTCTACTGAAATTGAGAACGACGCAACTAGCTATGGAAAGAAGAATGATGGGTGTAACGTTAAGGGATAAGAAAAGAGCAGATTGGGTGAGGGAACAAACACGAGTTAATGATATGTTAGTTGAAATCAAGAAAAAGAAATGGGCATGGGCAGGACATGTAATGAGGACTGAAGATAACCGATGGTCATTAAGGGTTACGGACTGGATTCCAAGGGAAGGAAAGCGTAGCAGAGGGCGGCAGAAAGTTAGGTGGGTGGATGAGATTAAGAAGTTTGCAGGGACAACATGGCCACAATTAGTACATGACCGGGGCAGTTGGAGAAGTATGGGAGAGGCCTTTGCCCTGCAGTGGGCGTAACCGGGCAGTTGATGTTGATGATGATGAGGTTATGCTCATCTGAATTCTGTTTAATGCGCCAAACCACCTTCACGCAAACTCTGAAGTCAACCCTATTTAAACTACGGCTAGTAGGCTTTCAAGTCGAGATGTGGGTGTCTTCAACGAAGAAATTAAACATTAAAGGGATTCCTGCTACGACTTGCTTCTCATGCGTTATTCTCCAATCGCAATAGCGGCTATCGGAATTGTCGTCCACTCAACGCACACGGAGAAACAGTAGGGTGTGTCGGTGCACATCGGTAAACGGTAGCATGCAGGCGCCCACAATTAGGCACCGTCTGGTCGTGCACTTATTAAAGAGGCCGTGATACAGAGAGCTCTGCGTATCTCTGCCCTCCTCCCCTCCCCCTTCCTCCGATTCTGTAATCGTCCAGCTCCCGGTGTGGCCTAGCCAGGATATACGGTACCATAAGCAGGGAGGTTCCAGGCACGGAGGGAAATTATCCCTTTCGGCGTCGTCGTGGGCGATCGCTCGAAACATTTGCGGTGCTCGGCTCGTCTTGGATTAATGAGTGACCCGCGAGTTCATGGAGCCTCGTCGCCCCCCCCCCCCCCCCCCCCCGAGTACGGGCCCATCCAGGCATTCAATTTCGGGGAAATAATGCTCAAAATGCCCCGAAGGCGCGACGTTCTCCGAGACTGCGAAAATTCCTGGGCCGATTATAGGACTGCTTTCGTGGGGAGTGTTTTTCAAAGTACGCTGCTCAAATGCGCATGCGCGGAAAGCTCGATCGCCAGAGGGTTAACGGAAGGGCATGTCCACTACGTTTCCCGCGTCTGCGTGGAATCTCACGGTTAAGTTACGGTTACGGGCACAGCTTTGCCGGATATAGTCGACAAGGTAGCCGGGCTGAAACTCAACGAGGTCATTATTTGGGCGATCGCGTAATTGGAAAGCCCAGTGGCTATGGTCTTGAGCCGCAAAGCACGAGGTCGCGGGATCGAATCCCGGACACCGCGGCCGCATTTCGATCGGGGTGAAATGCGAAAATGCCCTTGTACTTAGCTTTAGGCGCACGTTAAAGAACCCCAGGTGGTCCAGATTACTCCGGAGTCCCACACTACGGCGTGCCTCATAATCAGATCGTGGTTTTAGCACGTAAAACGCTATAACTTTTATTTAAAAGTACGGAAAAGCAACGCTAACGAACGGGACCACTAGAAAAAAATAAGACGAAAGACATAGCATCTGTTTATCTGTTAACTTTCTTTAGTGTGGTCGCGTTCGTTAGTACTGCCTTTCCAAACCCAGGCGAGTTTCTAGTAAATATAGATTTAAAAGTGAAAGTTCTTTTGTCATAAGGAAAGCTCTAACGAACAACTAAACAATGACTTGGATTATATAAAAAAACATTGTCACAGTAGCTCGATTTGTTACCGCCACCTGGCCCTGCAAACCGAAGAATTCATCACCGCTCAACAGTGAGCTTACATAAAACCTGTTGGACGCAGTTACTGCCTGGTAAGGCTAAGGGACTACACGTAAGTAGAATGGAGCTGTAAGAAAGCACGCGCAGTCTTTTACACAACTTCCCGCGAGATTTGAATAAACCACTCCATAGCTAATGGCGTTGGGCTGCCAAGGATGTTGTCATCGCTTAAACTGTCGTCGATAATCTTTCAGAACCTTCCGCTAAGCTGCTTATTATAATTCAGAGGTTCCTTTGGGACCTTAAATGAAATCAATCAATCAGTCCAATAATTAATCAGCCAGTTACACTTATTGTGTCAGCAGCCCAATCCACAAACAACCTTGCGTACACTGCACTTCAATACAATAAACCACCAGTATCTTCAATGAATTCCATATAGTAAGATCAATCAAATGGAACAAGAAAAGAGAACAACGCACGTCTTCCATGATGAGTGAGTGGTTGGTGGTTCTTAGAGGAGCGATGATTGCGCGTGTGTTGATGTGCAAGATATATTTGAAATGGTGAGCCGCATAATTTAAGAGCTTCCTTGGAGCAACCTTGCACGGAATAGGCGACGCCGCGACAGAATGGCTCAACGTTCCGATCAGCAGTGTAAACAGGTAAAACGTTCAAAGCGCTACAGGTGGCGTGAGGTATGCAAGCCTTCGGGGATCCTGGCAGGCACAATTTACTGTACGTGATTACGTTGTAGCAGCCGTGATCGCGGTGATGCGTTATGCCCACGCTCCAGGTTAACGCATCATGCAAGCGCGGAAAGATGAGCCAGGCCGGCATGATATTCGCTTCTTTCTAGAAGCCGACGCACATGGATGCGTTACAAGCACCAACAGCCCCTTCGTCTAACACACACGCGTACTTATAGGTCCCCTGATTAAGCGCGATCTTATCTTTCGTGATCAAGGGGGAGGATAGGTCGTGCATCTGCCTCTAAGTGATCGCCGGCACATTTGTTATCTCAAGATAATTGCGCGCCTTTATAACAACCACTTGTCGAGTTATCGATGGTCAACATCAGATCACGATTTTCGCTACTGGAAGGCACGCGTAATAGGGCTAATCTTCATGCTTGTCGGTTTGAGAAACGTGACCGGCGAACTTGTCGAGTCGATGAGCACTTGAACGAGAACAGGAAAGGCAGAGAAAGAAAACGAAACGAGTCTCTTAGATATAAGACCTAGGCGTGCCACGTGATTGTGTGGTCTCGCTTTGTAAGAAGGTTTTATGGTAGCAATCATCCTTTCTATTCAGCCCACACACAGTAGCAGTCACGAAATTGAGTCTCCATACGGTAGCCATGCTTTTTTATTTATTTATTTCTGTCAAACAGTGTAGGCACAAGTGAGAAAGACAGCAGGAAGGGGATGGAGGCAGAGGCACCCTCTCCTGCATTTATGCCCAAGGATGGAATTTATTCGCCAAAATGTACAGTAAGTCAAGTGCACGACTTGGGTTAGTATTTGTTTAATACAATTAAGGTGCTGCGCTTCCAAGAAAATATCAACATAACTGATAAGACAGCAGCAGTGCACAGGGGTGCTTCTATAAGCGTCACTGCTCAGTACTGTTATATCAAAAGCTTGTGTTGCTGAAAGCGACGACTCTCACACAATTCGCATTCACTAAAACGACACATGCGCATGCGCATGCGACAGGATACGTAAGACACTTTCAGAGTGTAGCCGTTCCGAGCCATTCTAAGGTTTGGATGTGGCGGTGATTGAACACGTGACGTTGATTGTTTCATTTTTATGAACCAGGCTAGCACGGTAGTGAGAACGCTGAGAATGTGAACCGGTCTTATATAGCGAACAGACTACATCTCTGCGTAAAAGTGCATATGTACGATGCAATCTTGTCATGACCCAAGCCCCTGAGAACCGCGAGCATACTGGCACGACTAACGGATACGATTCCGTCATGGCGGGCACGGCTGAACGCAAATTACATTCCGAAGCGGGGTAATGATCACCAGGGCGTGTCAGAGCCACCCCTTCGCGGCTTATCCGAGTAATGCACCCTCTGCAAGCAACGGGCTTTTCCTGCCTTCGTCAAAGCCTACAAGCGGATCTTCATGACAGGGGCTGGGCACCCACGCATTCTCGCTCACCCGTTGGTGATTTGCGAACCCTTAGACTACGAGTTGCTTTGCAGAAGAGCGCCCTCGGCCTGGCTCATTTCTCATTTCGTCCCACGCACCATGATTACGTCAAGGTCTGGAAGTGCGACGTTCTGTTGCACGTGAGGGAAAAGGGGTGAGACGCCCTAATCAGGATAAATCGCTATCTGTTTGCCTTTCGAAGAAAGGATACCGTCTACGTTCGAGGAGCACGCGTTGCATGCTGGCAAGCAACTGAATGCCCGATTATTAGCGCCATATTCAAATGCCCTCGAAGTTTTGAATGAACTTTCCTGCACGCAGTTCTCGATGCTGTTCCTGCACGCACGTAGCCCAAACGCTGAGAGATCTCAATGCGATAAACGAAGGTGTGGTCGGCCGCTCAGGCTGGTACACCTGAATTCTCCATGTTTAAGCACAATATTCAAATTTTTTGAAGTTCTGAATAGCGCGTCCCTCCAGTGGATGTGGATACGTACCAAGGGGTTTGAATCACAACCAAATCCAGGTCATTTACAGCATGTGCAGAGCCCATTGTTGACAGCTACATTGGCAAGCAAGCTGCGAAAATACAGCTCGACGAGGCCAGATGGCCACCACCAGGCAGCAACAGCAGTGAGCATAACCTAGAACAATAAGTGTAGGAAAGTGCAAACTTCGTCTATTGCAAATAAGCACATCAGACGTTCCTAGTATATGTTCGAACCTTGGTTAAAAGTCTAGTTTGGTTAATCCGCGAGGAAGTCCGCGTGAAACAGAGACCAAATTGCAGTGCGGCTTTCGTAAGGGGAGGCAGTAGAGGTTTATGGTACACTTCGAGTTTCCTGTTCCGCTAGGATCCCCGTTTTCCCAGGCATGGTTGAGCCCCGCACGGTACCATTTCGGTTCGCATGGTTCCAAGGCACTTGTACCTTGAAACCAAGTCCGTGGTATCTTAATGCACCAAACGCTTGCCGATCTTAGACACCTGTCCCATGGTCGAAATTGTACCATACGTGCACACGCACCTCTTCTGCTGGTTCACGCGAACGTTTACCCGTGTACCTAAGTTCATTAATTTCCAAGCTGATTCTTTTGAATTATATTTGTACTTGATTTCAGCATTTGTTAATCATAGCAGGAGTCATGTCGAATTCTATTCTGTAAATCAACAGAAAAATGCGTTGATGGCACCGAAGGTGATATACCAACATCCTTCTACGCACATAATTAAAGAAAGCAGCAATGGTGTCGCCTTATGAAGCAATAGAAACAACGTATTTATCCCGCCCTGGGCCCACGCCAATACGGCCGGCACACTTGGCACTCGCGTTCTCTCATTTTGCGACGACACCCTTTCTTGCAGTGCACGCATTGCTGTCCGTCATCGTGTGTGGTCTCGCCGCGATAACCATCTCGCCAGTATAGCGGGATCCTTGCCATGGGAGCACTGGACACCAAAGGTGCGTCGGTTTCCGCGACATTTACGACCCTCGAGCACGAAAGGTCTTTGTTGGGCGCGATCGTGCGACGCGTGTCGGGGACGCGCAGTTCATGCGCATTGCAATTACAGATCGACGCACTGGGCGTCTCGGGGGCACGCCCAAGTGGTATTAGCGCGGCCACCGCGTGAACCGCAACGTTGCTTCGCATAAAAAAAAGCGCCGGCACAACCATTATGCAAACGAGTTCGGCTTCCAGTCGAGGAGGCGTGCATTTGCTCTGTGTCTACAGTTGTCCGCTCGTTGAGTCGAAGCCCCAACCACACGCGATGCTCTTTTCGGGCGTCAAGCCTTGCTTCGAGTCGTTCGGGGTCAGTTCGTCGTAACCCGAGGTTTTGGTCGCTGGGAGGAAACCGTCGTAATGCAAGTGGGCCATAATGATAATTAGCAAACTGGCATCATTTTGCTAGACCGCGTCGCACGGTGCATCTTCTAACGGTTTGCACCGGACAAAACCGCACTAGTGTTGGCGTTTAGGTTTCTTTTTTTCAACTTTTTTTGGGACGTCCGAGGCACGTTCCTTTTATTGACAGCCCATGCGTGGCCCACATGTGGTAGCTTAGCAGGACTCCAGAGACACGCAGTGCGTTTTGTATTGCATTTTTGGCAGGAGCATTGCGCACAAACACGTCATAGCGTTACTTTTGAGGAGCTGTGCAAATCACACCGCGGTGAACATACAGCAATGCGTGTGGAACGGTTAGTAAAGCTCAGGCTAGATTGCTAGATTTATCTTATCTGTCACTAGACCGTTACAAACGTCGATGTTTTTTTTTCCATTAGTCTCGGCTCGTGAAGCATCGAGGTGCGACGCCTGCAACTCGCCATGTCACCTCCAGGTGCTGTTATGAAACCGTGTCAGGAGGTTGAATGCATGTCTAAACATTGCTGTCGCTTCCAGTGCATCGAGCTCAAGCAAACATCGCCGATTTTAGGCTCAGAAGCCTTCTTTTGTTCTTTCGCCCAGTATTCGTGGTGGTCGGTTGGTTTATGCGGTCGAGCACCCGTTACAAAGGAGTCGATTCAAAGTGCTCTTGCTCTAACAAAATTCATTAAAGATTTTAGTTTTACGTGCCAGAACCATGATCTGGTTATGAGACACGTCGCAGTGGGCGACTCCGGGTTAATTTTGCCCACCTGGGGTTCTTCAACGTGCACCAAAATTGAAGTAAAGGCGAGCTTTTGCACTTCACTCCCATCGAACTGCAACCGCCACGATCAACGTCGAACCCGCGACCTCGAGGGTACGTGCTCTTGATGTGGAACTGCAGCGTAAAGTTAGAACACTCCACTATGAGTTGAAAAGCGCAGCTTTTCTATCGCTGTCATTGCTTGGGTCCAAATGGTTATGTAATTCTAATATATGGTATAGCCGGTGCCAGCTCCTGTTTAAAGCTCTCGGGCCATAGTGATCAGGGCTTCATTAAATAGCAGGGGTTACAAAATCGAATCCCGATAGACAGCGAATGTTTTAATCGAACAACATGCTTTTCTACCTCGCGGGTGTCGCCAGCCTATGGTGTGACAAATATGAAGCGGATTTTCGAGCTTGTCCGCCTTCAAGAGCCTCCTTGGCGATGTATTTGGTCGCCCCGCTGTTCGTAAGCTGCGTGATAAGCAGCAATTGCGGGCAGGCTTTCAGCAGCCGCGTGAATAATTTAACAGTTATATTAAAGACTAGAAGCCCAGAAGAGAAACTTGGGTGAGTTGGTGGTGATTAATGCTTAGTAATTTAAGACATTCTGGATTTTCTGTATTTATGCAAGGAAGACATTCTGGAAGACATTCTGGATTAATACAAGACAGAGAAGTCGTCCATGGCGGAGTCCGAACGGATCAGTCGTGTGCTGAAAGGCATAGAGGACGACCCACCGTACCCGTTCCAATCCTTCTCTACACGTGCAATAAAATATTTACTTAATGCCCGTTTTCTCGAAATTCTTAGCGTTATACGGGACGTGCGGTTCGTTTTTCCCGGTCTCCTCGGCGAACTCCGCGAGGCACATTGTTTAGCTTACGCTCAAGTGGGAAGCACGCTGTGAGTGCCACACGGTACAATGTGTTTAACATGTGTGTAGGTGCAATTGCAGCCTCTGCAGAAGATTACTTATTCAAGTGTTCCAGCGGGTCACACACGGTCGCCATCCGGCGTGTTTTACATAGCCCCGGAAGAATTCTACCTGACGCCGAGCAGATATTCGGTGTAAATGAGATCCACGTTAAGCCTAACGCCTGAGGAACGTCACTGACGATGACTCTGAGTGGACGTGTATATGAACATGAGTGACTGTCGGCGAGTGCCAAATGACGTCAGCATGCTTGTAATAAGAGAGCGAGCTGTGGGTTAGTGTGAGTAGGCGCCACCATTAGTGTGAGTATGAGTGGAAGTGACGGTGAGTGCGAGTGAGTGAGTCTTGGTGAGCACGATTGGGCGAGGGTAGGAAGGTGAGCGCACACGAGTGTGAGTAAATATGTACACTTCGAATTTATTGGCGAGCGAATGCGAGTGAGTATTTTGCTTACTTTTGTCAGCGATACTCCACTGTTTGAAGTACACCGTAGTCAGGCTTGAGGGCAAAGAGTTAATTTGACGAGTTATTTCTAGCCACTGATGTACAGAACCGACAAAAGCTAATCACGCGCCGATGCGCACGCCGTCACTGGATGTTATATAAGTAAGCCAGATGTTCATGCAGGAAATTGGAGACCAATTGAGCAACAGTCGTCGAAGAACGCATGTCTCGGGCTCAGGCAGCCCTAGCTTGAGACATCCCTCGTTCGACCAATCTTGAATATTGCTACACCACTAACTTCGTCCCAATTAAGTTACATTAAGTAAGCAAAACATATTTCCAAAAATTTTGCGCCTAATAAATGGAACCTATGGGGGAAGGGGGCGAATATCTTTGAGTATTGGGTCTTCTAACAGCGGAGCTTTTTGCCCGTCCTACATTCTCGCACTCTTTCATTTTATGTAAGTTCCATTAGGCGGAGCATATTTATTCTTGTTCAGCATAGGTGCCGCTTGGCAAGTGGAACATCCTTACAAAAAAATAAACGTTCCATTTTGTGGAACTATCGCGAAACGACAATAACGTGCTATATGCATTTTCAGCATCCTGTTTGAAAATCTGCTCTCGGATAACTCACTCGGTCGAGCAGAGGCAGTGCGGAGATGGCGGAAGGTACCAGTGAGAGTGACAGACCGTAAGGGGGGGGTCGGGAACTCGTTTTAGGTGAGATAAAGGCAACACGAAGCACTTTGACGCTTCGTGGGTGACGAGTGCGTTGTCCAAAACCATAAATCGCAACCATCGCGTGCGCGTCTATCCATACAAGACTTTATCACCTGAAGGTCGCAGCACATATATTCAAGTCTGCGCGCAGAAGATACACGGCAACACGCAAGCAGAGAATATCGACGCCCGATTTTCGGCGTCCACTGCAGACGTGAGTGTAGAAAACAAAACGTGACGGGGCTACGCATGTGAGCATTCCGAAGGCGCTGGCACGCGAGTTCAGCGCCGGTGAAATTCGACTGCGCCATTCTCTTATCGGCGTCACTTTTTGCTTGCCTGTTTGTTCGTTTGCGTCTGTACGGTGTTGCTGCTGCCTGCGGATGGTTCGCATATGGTGTGCTACTATTCGTCTGTCAGCATCCGGTGGGGCAGACGTACAAATTCGAAGAGACATGTGCCGTCTGTCGTCTGTATGCACTTGCCGGCGTCCGTCACGGACTACTTTCAAAGTGCCGCACCGGTAATGGTCGAACACGGATTCACAGCTACCGCGCGTTATTCTTATCTCGATCACGGTTTTCAAGCGCTGCGGGTTCGGCGACCCGTAATCTGGGACCGAGAGCACGCAATATTAGGGGCCGCTCCTCGGAAAGTAGCAGATGTGGGCAACTTTTGGAGCTGCGCCTTAGTTCCCTCCGCGTAACGTTGTCGGAACATCGATCTACAGAAGCAAGCACATAACTCGCTCCGATGTTGTTACCCGCTTTCGAAACGCCGAAGGAAAAGCGATAAGCCTGTAGAGGTCGTTTGAATTATGCTTGTCGAAAAGGACTCATGAATGCCGCATGAGCAAGCCAGTTTACAAAAATAAATGTGGCATAAGGAACGCACGAGCATTTCTCAATCCCCTCAACATCGAATGCACTCCTCTGGCACCGATTTAAGTCCGTAACGTTACACAAGTGTGCGTATATTGGAAAGTGCAGCAAGTCCGTACATGTAAGTGCAACATTGAGAATTGAAATGGATTGCTTTTAGTCAACTACTTTTGCTGTGAGCGATGTGAATATATACTGCTTCCATATTTATTTTTTGCTCAAGGCGGTGAAGGGTTCGAGTGCTAGTTCTTCGGGTTGTGCTGCTCATTCGAGGAATCCCCTAGAATCTAGAAATTAACTGACCACTGGCCAGAATTCCCAGTAAGGTAAGTGTGTAGTTGTAACATATCCTAACCGGCAACCTAAGGAATGAGCTCGTCATCGTGAGATAGTCATTTGGCCCAGCTCAAGTTATGATTACGATTATTCCCTGTGCCGACTGCGAATCTGTTTACATCGGAGAAACGGGAAACTTCTACTAAAGGCCGCTGAAAGAACAAAGAAAAAACTAGGTCGTCTAGAACACTGTGGCATCAAACACCAACGCAGAGAACGTTCAACACGCGCCCCCACGCGATAAGATGAGGCGAGCCAGCGGCCATTATCACGGAAAGGAACATACAGGTACGGCTGCATCTGGAATCGCTGGTTATGCAAAACACAAAAGACAAACTAAGTGGCCAGCTAAATGTGATACAACCTGGACAACGTGAATTTCAGGCCGCAGAACAAATCCTTGTTAACCGTACATGAGGTTATGTACCGAACGTTGCGGTGGTCGGCGCATTGTTGAAGGCCCACTCTGTACGCTCCTTAACAAACTTGCACCCTTTGGGTCGTATCTTGCCACAGAACTATAATCGTCATCTGTCTTGCCCGCATTTCCTTTCTTTAACGCTGTGAGTCCGGTACTTCCAATCCATGAACTCGTTATCAGCATGACAGAGCATTCTCGACAGGAAAGTAGCGAGCGCAGCGTTTTCAAGAAAGGAAACTCAAGCAAGACAGATGACGATTATCGTTTTATGGCGCATATACACCCCAAAGGGTGCACATTTGTTTAAGAGTGTACATATAGTTTTCGCGTGACGTCATGAACAAAGCGTTCTCACTGTGCTATGTATAGTGCCCAAATATGGCGGCTACAATGACGTCAACACTCCATAATATCACGCGCGCACCGTTTCGCATTTTCACGGTGACCGGTTATTTTTTCGATAGATTCTCATTTTTATTGATGTTGTCGCTTACACAAAACCCGCATATTGCGCTTTAATGTTTCTTGTTTACACTGCTTCTCCACCTATGGTACAGCCAAGATGGCGGCAAAGATGACGTCAATAAAAAGCCATCTGCAGATCCAGAAGCTTCATTTCTTTTTAATTTACTCACTCAAGAAGTACTGCTAATTGTCTATTTAATAATTGTGCGCGTTTTTCTTTTCCTTTTTTTAATATAATCAGTCTGTCGCAGCACTTATACAGTTTTACGGACATGAAACGTGAGAGCGCGAACTTACCGCATTTTACATCCTGCACAAGCACGCGAAATATATACGGTCTCTCCTGCCTCATAAATGCGATTGTTTTACTGGTTTCTTAAGCGCACAGATGCGATCAAAAACGCGATACGTCACAGTCTGATTCCGAGGAACTCCCTGCAGATCTCGCATATACTACTATAGCTTTTATAGAAAATAATGCAGTCTATTATTATTATTTGTTTTGAACACATATACACAGTGTACAGGAAAGGGAAAGCGACGAGCAGGCTGGCAACTGCCACCGGAAGGGGCACAACGCCTGCCTACTCTTCTGAAGGGAGGTGACAGCAACACAGAAATGGAAGATAGGAATGAGGGGAGGAGAGAGGAAAGGAAGAGCAACAGGACAAATCTAAAGTATTCACTGTTGGAATAAAAGCAAGTTTGGCTTTGTAAATAGAAAGCAACGAGAAAATAAACAAAGTGGTGTCACGCCAATGATCTGTTAAATGAAGAGAAACATTGTACAGGAGGCCCTGAAAAAAAAAAGAAAAACAGAAATACCCATTTTAGCTACTGATAACCAGACTGGTCTACGTCCTTTGCCAGTAGCATAGAACGGCTGCCTCATTTTTTTGCGTTTGTGTTTTTTTTTCCGCGGGCAAAAGCGTCCCGAAGTCTGGAAACGCGAAATCTAGAACGGCCATTTAAGTTCGAGCTGCCGTAGGCTGTAAGGATGGCTGTTTACTGAACACACAGGGTCCCAGTATGCAATTATCAGCGTGCAATTACTCAGCAACCAGCGGCCGTATATTAGGCTACGGGACACATGGTCGTTGTGGACACGCCCCTCTTGACGAATCGGTGTCCACAAACCGGAAGTCTTGCAAACTGGAAACCCACAAGCTCGGCGGCAGAAGCACGAACTTTGTTCACGACAGAAAAACGACGTCCGTTTAAGGCGAATCTATGTTATCGTGAAGTTCTTTTATTTGATGAAAGGTCGATAGATAGCATCGTTCGGAACGTCCGATGAGCCTGTGCTGTGAGTTGGCTATGAACAGCAGAAAGTTCGAACGCACCTTGTATCGAAAAAAACTACTCTCCGGGAGCATCAGGTGAAACGTGACAGAGTATATACAATTTGATTAAGCTCTGGGCAATATGGGCCAACACCACGATCTAATTATGAGGTCCGCTTTAGTGGGGACTCTGGAATAATTGTGATGCCCTGGTGGTTCTTTATCCAGCCCCCAAAATTAACCTACGTGGTCCCATTGAAACGAGCTTTCCGAGGCCAGGGTCAAACCTCCGACATCCAGTTAAGCAGCGCAAGATGCCAAGCGGGTTACATCTTACAGAGAGTGATGTTAGAGTCGCACCGAACGCTCCACTTCGGGAACAGAAAAACCAAGGCTTTTGGTTGCTGTCAAACTTAAACGTTTATAACGTTTCGGCTTAAATTCGTAACTTGACGAGTTTCTGCTCAAGAGGAACTTCGAGATTCCGCCAAATCCAGCCTTCGGCTTTTAATCATAGAACGACATTCGCCGAAAGAACGTAATTGGTTTTAGAGTAATTACGAAATATATTTCACAGTCATTATACTCGAGCGGAATGCACTCGTAATGCATTGTCGGCCAGGTACCCCCCCCCCCCCCCCCCCCTGTCAAGACGCTGACTTCGAACTGCAGCTTTCTGTGTCTGCGGGCTATGTTCCCGAGGTTACAGTTGCTTTTAGGCAGCGGCTGCCCGGAAATCTTAACCAGAGGACTAACACAAACAAAGAGCTACATGTTCAAAATTGTGTTAACTTGTCTAGGAGCGGAAAGAAGAATGTGCAGCACTCAAAGAATGAAAAACGTGGCCAGTTAGGCCTGTCAGCTCGTCGCGCACTAAATTTCCAAACCTTTCACATTATCGGCGATTCATCTTGTAGTCGTGTTTGTTATGCTGCGAAATTGCCGGTTGAATCCTACGATCCGAGCTCTAACATGAACAACAGGCACATTGACACGGATAGCTGCCGTTTACGTGAGAACAATTAAACGTCGAGAACCAACAGCTCACCTTCCGTTGTTAACGAGAGCGATTGACGACAGTCACGTCATGAGGGGGTCGATCAAGAAAAAATGAAGGCGTTGATTCGGGACCAGACAATGTCTACACCGGTAAGCAAATCTGAATATAGATACAGATATCGTCGAGGACTCAGAGGATTAACAGGTTACGAGCAAGTGCGTGCTGCTCCATACCTGTCGCACAGCCTCGTGATAACTGGCTACGTTACTGATAAGGGTACGCGCATGCGCCGTGCACACCAACCAGAGTCAATGTGCCGCCATCGCCAAACCCTGGTAACGATGTCAGAAGCATGTATTTCGATATCACTGCAAGTGTGTCTGTGGGATTTCTCTGTTGACACATCAGCGATTCGCTTACTTTGACAGTCATCTTCGATCGCGTCTACAAATATCTTCTTTGCGAGTGTTGAAGCTATTCCGCAGAACAGCAGAATATAGCACTCCCGAACAATGGACTCCGAGCAGAGGAGTTTTCACGTCTTTATTTTTAGCCTAGCGAATCGCAGATACAGTGAACTCTCACTTGAGTGAACTTCAAGGGACAGAAGGAAATAGTTCGCCTAACTGAAAGTTCACTAAACTGAACATTCACATGACCAACATAAGGCATGGCATACAGGGTCAAAAGTTTGAAGCGCAATTCCTGGAGCAAAAGACATGGCATCCATAGTGTTTGAAATGTGTGAAATGGAATTTGTACATCTCCACAAGTACAAGGTTCATAACAGTTATAATGCTGCCTTTGTGTGCATACGCGGAACCGACGAGACTGGAAAGAAAGAGACGACGACCATGCCACGACTAGCCGGTCGGAAAAAAAACACACACCACGTGGTTTGTGGTGTGACGGATCGCTGCTTTACTCTGGCGGCGTTGTAAGTGCCAGCGATGTTACTTTGTTCATGGCCTCCGAGATTACATGCTTGCTCGTTTTGTGCGGGCAATCTCGGAGGCCGCGCCGCCGCTTTGCCCCAGGGGCGCTGTAGCGCCAGCGACGTTACATTGTCCCTGGAGCAGCGGTTTGATGTGGGCGGGCATCGGTTGCGCCTGCAGTGCAGGGCGCAAAACTTCGTTAAAAAAAGGCCTTGGTCCTCTGAGCGAGTTCGTTAAACTGAAATATTGACTGTTCCGAAATTCGTTTAAGTGAAACATTTTTGCATATAATGTATAAGAAAACTGCCGGGGATATTTAAAAAGTTTGTTATTCTCAAATATTCGATAAACCGACGTTCGTACAACTGAGAGTTTACTGTAGTCACATTCTATGCACTGCTTTCATTGCGGTTTTCAGGTCATTCCTGTTTCGCTTCTGTATCTTTTCTTCATGGTAACTTATCTAATAGTGATCCTTGGTTATCTAATTACATTTCCTTGCAGGCGCAGGCGCAGTGAGAAGTGCATATAAACTCGTTTCCTGAATAAATTTTTGGTTTATCGGCGCTTGTATTGCTGTCTGTTACTAGCCTAGAATACATCAGCAACCACGGTAAGCAAGAAAGTTTGAATTTAAAACAGGTCCGCTCTGGTGACCAGAACGCCTTCGATCGCGCTTGGCTGACTGTTTTTCGATTTCGCCGTGAGTGGAATTGACGAGGTTTGATGTACAAACTGAGTCCTATCACTGTAAAATAATTTACCCCCGTAAAAGCAAGAAAGGGTGTATATGTGTCTATAACTCCGACCCTTAAGGTGTCGGTTGTATAAATCACACCCTAAGGGTGGGAGTTATATGCATATTTACAGCCTATTTTGCTTTTAAGGGTGTAAATTATTTCACAGTGTATTCTGGCTATATCACTGAACTAAGCGCCGTGCGCGGCCAATCATCCTCGCATTTTCAGTGCCGAGATCGTCGCACGGTGAACTGTGCTGTAAGAAGAGAACGAAAGTTTGAACGAAAAGTGTCCTGCACAAAGCGAACCAGTCGCGAAACGAGTGCGGATTGCCATTTTAAGGGCAAATCCATTATACGCGACTCCGTTGACATCAGACTGCATGGCGGCGGGGTCTGAAGATGCCACGGCATATCGTAGTTCATCGATCTAGCTTAGGGGACCGTGCAGGAATCTAAGAATTTCAAGGCTGTCGTTACCGCGTAGCGACGAAAAAAAAAATCAAACTGAGAGCACAAGTTTGTTACAGTATTGAGAGGCATGTAGGGTTGCCGAACGAGCGGTCGTTGGGGAAGAAAAATGCCAGCGGAAGTGATCCGGTGAGACAAGGTACAAGCAAAGATTAAAGTGGATAAAGCTTCCCGATCGATTCGAATGCGAGAGAGAACGGCTGAAGCAAGAGGATAAACGATATGTCATGCTGCCACGGCAACGTCAGCTTCCCCGCTGGAGGTCGGTGGATGCTTTTCTAAACCAAGGAGCAAGGCTAAACCTATCTATTTATGTTCGATGAGAGGGTAACAAGGGCGGCAGCAAAAATGAGCAATGGATATCATCGCGTCTATCCATGCGTTCAAGTGGATCTGACCAGTCGGAAAGCAAGTACAGCTGCGAGAGCTTTTTTTTTTGTCTGTTTTTGCTATGTGGACTGAGCCTGCGAGAACTGCCCGGATGCCTGAGTTCCTGGTGTGATAAACCGAGTGGCATAAGACTATCACGAGCTAAAAAAAGGCGATAAAGACAGTAGCGATATGTTTCGCTTGTTTCAGTCGTGTTCCTTTGTGTTGTCGACTTTTGTTTACTTTTCTTACTTTTCTTTTTCAATAACTTCTTTCGATGGCTGTTGATAAATAGCAAAATTTTCTTCGTTTAAGAGGTAATGAAATGTTTTTTTACGAAACTCCTAGCCGGCTGAAGATCAGTAATGCTTTGAAGTCAGAGCTCGAAAACTTTAAAACGACTCTCTCGCAAGTTCTGCACAGTTTTCAAGGGGTTACAAGTGAAATTTGTCAATTATGGTACAGCGAAGTAACCAAGCTTATTCTCTTCGTATACGTCAGTGTTCTGGGTAATAATATGCATGCTTCTACGACTTTGTAAGTACCCGCATCTCACTCCCTGGAAAAAAAAATATGCTTTTCAAATAAACGCGCTGTTTGGATCGGACTGCTGGTACGATCTGTTGGGAACTCGGCGCTGACGCCCGTGGTTGTACCTGGGTCGCAAGCCCCAAGGGTAGCGTTGGCCTGGCGGCCTGGGGTACAACTGGAAGCATCCGAAGGTCCCGGCAAAGCATGAGTCGACTGGTAACAACAAAACAACTTGTTTATTTTAACATCGCAAAGAGTTGGCGGTCAGGTTGACCGAAGTAGAGAGACGGGAGAGCACTTCACTCAACAGAAGAAATCGGAGCCCTCTTTTTTGCGTCCGGGGGCAGCTGTTTTTATACTCTCGCAGTTGAGGGCAAGAAGGAACCCCTCAAAAGACGAGCACGTGAATGTACAATGGGCTAATGGTGACGCACACTGTCGTAGCGATGCCGTAGCACCATGACGAGCACGATCTCGTAGCACCCTGTCGAGCACGATCTCGTAGCACCCTGTTGTAGCGCTGCCGGTCGGGCACAATGACTGTAATGAGAGGATGGTCCCTGCTTTGGCATCGCCTGTTTCGGGCACAATGACTGGAATGAGAGGATGGTCCCTGCTTTGGCATCGCCTGTTTCGGGCACAATGACTGGAATGAGAGGATGGTCCCTGCTTTGGCATCGCCTGTTTCGGGCACAATGACTGGAATGAGAGGATGATCCCTGCTTTGGCATCGCCTGTTTCGGGCACAATGACTGGAATGAGAGGGTGATCTTTTGCGGTCGCATCGCCGCAGTCGCGCCTGGAAACACCTGCCGATGAGTGTTGCGGCGACGACGATCGGGCCAAAATGTCTGCCGCCCCGCCGCAGTCGCGCCGGCAAAACCACGTGTCGCAGGCGAAACGCAACAGACCGCCCCGCCGGGGGAAGGAGATCCCGATGGACAGGGGACTGCATCCGCTGTCCGGAGGGATGTCGCTCGATGATGCTCATAACCGAAGTCGGGCGTCCCTCGACGTTTCTTGAGCGCAGCGCACAGAGAAGGCCTCGTTCTCTTGTTCAGGTTCGCACGGGACACTGCAAAGTGACTTCGGGAGAGTTCACATTTTTGTTCTCGTTCCCGGTAAGCGTTAGAACTACGCTGAAACTCAACCGCTCAGTCAGCAAGCACGGCACAACCCTCACTAAGCCCTGCCAGGCTCTTTCCCCTTTTTATACCACTGCCTAGTTCCTTACAGTAGTCTAGCATCACTCAGAACGCGTCCACAAATTGAAAACTTGCACTAGAAAGCATATCATCACTTTGAAACACTAAACAAAAGCAATATGTTAAAAAAAATCCTGCCTCAGGAAAAAATACATCAGTAACAAACAATTTTGAGGCTGATTCCTACGTTAGGGGCTTCGACTTAAGCCATCGGCGTTACCGTTGAGACTCCCCTTTTTGTAACGCACCTCAAAGGAATATTGTTGTAAAGCGAGGCTCCAGCGCAGGAGGCGGCCATTTTTGGGAGAGATGGTCTGCAGCCATTGGAGAGGGCAGTGATCCGTCTCAATGATAAACCTCGAGCCGGCTAGATAGCATGACAATTTCTGAACGGCCCACACGAGACACGCACACTCTTTCTCGGTGGCGCTATACGCCTGCTCACGACTGGTCAGCTTACGACTAGCATACAGGACGGGGTGTTCTACTTCTCCATTTTCCCGTTGGCACAGTACAACGCCCATGCCTCGCTCACTAGCATCGCACTGAACAATGAACCCTTTTGTATAGTCTGGCGATCGTAGCACAGGCTGGCTTGTTAGGGCACTCTTTAGGGCGCTAAAAGCTCTTTCCTTTGTCTCGTCCCAGACGACTGTTTGAGGCTCTGTCTTTCTTAGAGCATCCGTCAGGGGAGCCGCGATATCAGAGTACCTAGGGATGTACCTCTGATAGTAGCCGGCGACACCTAAGAACGACCGAATATCGGTCTTTGTGCGCGGTTGCGGAAAGTCTCGCACAGCGGCCACTTTTATTTCAGAGGGGCGGCGACGACCCTGACCAATCACGTGACCGAGGTAGACAACCTCGGCCTGTGCTAACTGGCACTTAGGAGCCTTTACTGTCAAGCCTGCTTCGCGCAGGCGGGTTAGCACTGCCCGCAAGTGTGTCATATGCTCAGACCAGGATGCGGAGAATATCGCTACGTCGTCTAGATACGGTAAAGCGAATTCTTGCTGTCCCCGCAACACTTTATCCATGAGACTTGAAAAACAGTATGGCGCGTTCTTCAAACCAAAACTCAACACTTTAGGACGGAATGTTCCCATTGGTGAAATGAACGCCGCATACCTACTAGCCTCTTCTGTAAGTGGAACCTGCCAATAACCCCTGACAAGATCTAGGGTGGAAATAAACTGAGCGCTACTAACTTTCTCAAGGCGCTCCTCGATGTTAGGGATCGGATAAATTTGATCCTTAGTGATGGAATTAAGCCTGCGGTAGTCGACGCAAGGACGAGGTTCCTTGCCCGGTACCTCAACTAAAATCAAAGGGGAGGTATAATCACTCTCACCTGCCTCAATAACACCGAGCTGTAGCATTTTCTTTACCTCAGCCTCCATAATATCGCTCTGGCGGGGTGACACCCGATACGCCTTGGATCGTACTGGCTCTGGGGAGGTAAGTTCTATATCATGAGTAAGTACCGAAGTCCTACCAGGCCTCTCAGAGAACAGACCTTGAAACTCTTGTAATAGCTGGTGTAGTTCGGTTTTCTGCTCAGGCGACAGCGGTGCTTTACTGATAAGGTCACTAATGACTTGACCGGTGTCTTCCCTGTTCGTCACTGAGCCTAGTCCCGGAAGCGCGACCGGAAGCTCTTCAGGAACGTTTACCATCATGCACACCACTGCTTCCCTTTGTCTATAAGGTTTGAGCAGATTACAGTGGTAAACTTGCTGTGCTTTCCGCTTTCCTGGCAGACTTACCACGTAGTTAACGTCCGACAGTTTCTGAACAATTCGCGCTGGGCCCTCCCACTGCACGTCTAGTTTGTTGTTTAGCGATGTGCGCAATATCATGACCTCATCGCCAACCTCAAAACGACGGGCCCTGGCTGTCCGATCATAATAAACCTTGGCCCTCTGCTGGGCCTTTGTCATTGCTTCACCTGACAACTCCTGTGCCCTTCTTAAGCGTTCGAGGAGCTTAAGCACGTACTCCACCACGACTGGGTCGTCGCCCCTACCTTCCCACGATTCTCGAAGCATGCGAAGCGGAGATCGAAGCGAGCGACCGTACACCAGTTCAGCTGGCGAAAACCCCGTAGCCGCACGCGGCGCGGTCCTTAAAGCAAACATCACCCCAGGCAGACACAGCTCCCAGTCAGTTCGATGTTCAAAACACAACGCTCTCAACACGCGCTTCATGACGGAGTGGAGCTTCTCAACGGAATTCGACTGTGGGTGGTACACTGAGCTGTGTAACAGCTTTACCCCACACCTTTCGAGAAAAGTTGTCGTCAAAGCGCTAGTAAACACTGTGCCCTGATCTGATTGGATTTCCGCAGGAAAACCAACTCGCGCAAATATGGACAGTAGTGCATTAACTATCTCAACTGAGCTGAGTCCTTTAAGCGGCACTGCTTCAGGGAACTTTGTCGCTGGGCAGATCACAGTCAAAATGTGTCTGTACCCCGTGGCTGTTACCGGCAGAGGTCCCACAGTATCAATAACGAGCCGTCT
Source organism: Dermacentor variabilis (assembly GCF_050947875.1). Taxonomy (NCBI): domain Eukaryota; kingdom Metazoa; phylum Arthropoda; class Arachnida; order Ixodida; family Ixodidae; genus Dermacentor; species Dermacentor variabilis. The sequence goes on along the minus strand of NC_134578.1, from coordinate 16,593,453 downwards.
AAAAGGCTCCGTAATGATAGGTACCAATTTCAACGGCGCCCTCGATTTGTCCCCTGGTTTGCCCACCCGCTGACAAGTGTCACATGTCCTCACGAAATGGTCTGCGTCCCGAAAACACCCTGGCCAATAGTACTCTTGCAAGAGACGGTCCTTAGTTTTCTTAACTCCTAGGTGTCCGGACCACGAACCCCCATGCGACAAGCGCAACAGATCCTGACGATAGCATTGAGGCACGATCAGCTGATCGAACTCCACTCCTCTTCGGTCTAGATACTTCCGGTACAGGACTCCACCTCTTTCCACAAAACGCGCAGTTTTCCTGGCGATACCTTCTTTGACATTGCAGCGCACGTTTTCCAGGCTGCCATCCTTTTTTTGCTCGGCTATCAAAGCCGACCGGCTGACTTTTAGCAACCTATCAAGTCCGTCTGACGTAGGCGCGATGAGCAAATCAGTAGATAGCTCTTCTAACTTTCCCGAATCGGGATTTTCCTCTCCAGTATCTGGCGCCTTCAACGCTACAGACTCAATTTTATTCAGTTCGGGCGTGCTCTGAATATCAGCTTGCTGCGCCTCTGACCCTTTTTCGTTGTTTGATAACGTCGGCCCCGCAACTACCGCCTTTGCAGCGAGCTCCCGAACCTTCGATCTGGTTAAGGCCTGAACACTAGCTTCACCAAACAAAAGCCCCTTCTCGCGCAGGAGGTGATCGGACCTGTTTGAAAATAGGTACGGGTACTGGGGGGGCAGCATAGATGACACTGCCGCCTCCGTCTCAAGCGCTCCGAAAGGTCCTTCAATAAGCACTTTTGCTACCGGCAGACACACGCTATGAGCTTCCACGGCTTGCTTGATCCATGCGCACTCGCCCGTGAACATATGGGGTTCTACGTAAGACGGGTGAACTACATCCATCGTTGCTGCGGAATCGCGAAGCACTCGGCACTCTTTCCCGTTCACGAGGAGGTCTCGCATGTAAGGCTCGAGAAGCTTCATGTTCTCGTCAGTGCTGCCTATTGAAAAAAAAACAACTTTTGCTGTTGTTTCCGGACACTGCGCCGAAAAGTGACCCGGCTTCTGGCACGTATAACAAACGCGCGCTTGCCTCATCTCGAACCGCTTTCTGCGTTCGGCTTCGGCTGCCGCCGTCTCCTTAGGTTCGGTCGCACTGCTTCCACTCGCATCCGCACTACGCGTGTTCCCCTTTGCTCTCATGGGTGTGAACTTCGGCCTCTCAAACTTCGAGCCAAATTCACCCTTTTGACCGTCCTTAGCTCCGCGAGCCCGACGCGTCACAAACTCCTCGGCTAGCTCAGCGGCTTTAGCCACCGTACAAACGTCTGGCCTATCCAAGACCCAGTATCGCACGTTCTCCGGTAACCGACTATAAAACTGTTCTAGCCCGAAACACTGCAGAACTTTATCGTGGTCACCAAACGCTTTCTCTTCTTTGAGCCACTCCTGCATGTTCGACATAAGCCTATACGCAAACTCTGTATATGACTCACTTTTGCCTTTCTCATTTTCCCGAAACTTCCGACGGAACGCCTCCGCAGACAGCCGGTACTTTTTTAGCAGACTCGATTTTACTTTGTCGAAATCCTCTGCTTCCTCTCTATCCAAGCGAGCGACTACGTCGGCCGCCTCGCCGGGTAACAAAGTGAGCAAGCGCTGTGGCCACGTTTCTCGAGAGAACCCCTGCTTCTCGCACGTTCGCTCAAAGTTAACCAGGAACAAACCAATGTCCTCTCCAAGCTTAAACGGCCGCATCAGGTCAGTCATTTTGAACAATACTCGTTCTCCTGCACCGTGTGCCTGACTTCCATTACGAGCGCGTTCCATCTCTATCTCGAGACGCTTCATTTCCAAAGCGTGTTGACGGTCACGCTCTTCTTTTTTCTCTTGTTGCTCTCGCTCTTTCTGTTCTTTACGTTCGCGCTCTTCTTTTTCTTTTTGCTCTTTAAGTTCGCGCTCCTGTCTTTTTGCAGTCTCTCTCTCTTCAATGGTCTCAAGGCATTCCGACAGCTCGGCATCCTCAGCCTCTAACTCAAGAATAGCCTTTATCAGTTCTGGTTTTCTTAGTTTGTCTGAGACATCCAGACCCAACTCTCTTGCAAGCTCCAACAATTTCGGTTTGCGCAACGACTTCAAATCCATGGCTGCTCTGAATGCTGCTTTCTCTACTGCTTACTATTGTCTTGCCGCAAACTAACCCGGCAGCAATGACAACCACAATTACCAGCTCTGTTTCTGACACTAACAAAAGCCTGGCAAAGCTCAGAAGAAGAAAGTCCCGCACTCACCAAACCTCGCAGCCAAGAGTCCAGCGCAGTCGTTCCGCTGCAGGCAACCAGTCATCACACAGGGCTCGTTGCACTGCTCCCGGATCGTCGTTGAGCTGCTCAGCATACAGTCAACTGCATCTCTTCGCTGCTGGCCTCCGTTGTCGCGATCTCACCGCTGGCAGACAGTTGTTTGGATCGGACTGCTGGTACGATCTGTTGGGAACTCGGCGCTGACGCCCGTGGTTGTACCTGGGTCGCAAGCCCCAAGGGTAGCGTTGGCCTGGCGGCCTGGGGTACAACTGGAAGCATCCGAAGGTCCCGGCAAAGCATGAGTCGACTGGTAACAACAAAACAACTTGTTTATTTTAACATCGCAAAGAGTTGGCGGTCAGGTTGACCGAAGTAGAGAGACGGGAGAGCACTTCACTCAACAGAAGAAATCGGAGCCCTCTTTTTTGCGTCCGGGGGCAGCTGTTTTTATACTCTCGCAGTTGAGGGCAAGAAGGAACCCCTCAAAAGACGAGCACGTGAATGTACAATGGGCTAATGGTGACGCACACTGTCGTAGCGATGCCGTAGCACCATGACGAGCACGATCTCGTAGCACCCTGTCGAGCACGATCTCGTAGCACCCTGTTGTAGCGCTGCCGGTCGGGCACAATGACTGTAATGAGAGGATGGTCCCTGCTTTGGCATCGCCTGTTTCGGGCACAATGACTGGAATGAGAGGATGGTCCCTGCTTTGGCATCGCCTGTTTCGGGCACAATGACTGGAATGAGAGGATGGTCCCTGCTTTGGCATCGCCTGTTTCGGGCACAATGACTGGAATGAGAGGATGATCCCTGCTTTGGCATCGCCTGTTTCGGGCACAATGACTGGAATGAGAGGGTGATCTTTTGCGGTCGCATCGCCGCAGTCGCGCCTGGAAACACCTGCCGATGAGTGTTGCGGCGACGACGATCGGGCCAAAATGTCTGCCGCCCCGCCGCAGTCGCGCCGGCAAAACCACGTGTCGCAGGCGAAACGCAACAGCGCATACTCAAGCTTTTAACCTATACACCTGGCTTCAGAAAAATACTTTTGTTTTGGCTCACTATAGTCATCTTCACATATTGACTCCAACATTAGCAAAAGAGTGAGTTATTAGTTCAGATACCTATTCGTTTTGGGATTGTCCTCGACAGGTTTGATGGAGTTAACGAAGGTACGGAAGACTCAGGACAGAATAGAAGAAAGCAAGGGAAAGAATCATTGCGAAGATATTTTTTCTTTGCCCTCAAACTCATGCTAGCTTCAGGAATCATTCTGAAGAGTGACGACGTCTTTTTTTTTACAAATAGTTTGACTTATGAGCCCCGGACCAGAGAACCGTTGGATCCCAAAGGTGACAGAATGAATACCAAGAGAAGGGAAGCGCAGTAGAGGATGGCAGAAGACTAGGTGGGGCGACGAAATGAGGAAATTGGCGGGTGCTAGTTGGAATCGGTAGGCGCAGGACAGGGGTAATTAAAGATCGCAGGCAGAGGCCCTCGTCTCGCAGTGGACATAAAATAGGCTGGTGTTTATTATTATTATTATTATTATTATTATTATTATTGCTTTTTATTATCAAACGGCAAGTCTATGCGGCTGCTACTATGTGAATAACGAGCGTACGAGTAACTCCGCCAAGGCAGTTGTTCCACATTTTGAGTCCATTCCGTGGGTGGCCTATGACTTCGAAGTACAAATCGGAAATATTTTACACCTTCTGGGGCTCATGCTGCCCCACCACAGTAATCAACATGAATCTTGCATACACTTACTTTATGTAGCATATTGTGCTCACCGCTTGATTATCACAGAAGCTATGCCACGCTAGTTAGAACATGGCGTTTGCTAAATTCTGACTTCAGTGTACCAATAGCCCGGCCGTTAAATGGAGACCAAAAGGAAACACAAACTTAGTTTGGAGTGGTAAATTAACATTTCCAAACAGCATTTACATTGTACTGGGCTAATCGGTTTACTAGCAGAAAACAGAAGGAAGGTTAAAGATACCTCTAAAAAATTGGTGCCAAACTCCAGCACCAGTACGTCAGTGTGACGTCACACATTTCAGTGCCCGTTGTGGCTGAAGAGAAAGTGCTGGAAATGAGCCAACTTCAGTTTCCGGCTTACTTGCATAAAGAATACCGTCGTGCATGCTAAGCACGAGGTCGCGGGTTCGGATGCCGGTGCTCGATGCCGGCGTTTAGATAGGAGTGAATGCTAGATTTATTGTGTTTGCGGTGTAAGCATACCGAAGAGGCACTATATCGGGAAGTACAAGAACAGTCCAACGAAAAAAGGAGTCGAATAGTAATAAATCTGCCGTGGTGGCGTATAGCAGCTTCGGCTTGGTGCTTCTAAGCCCGAGGCCGCGGGATCGAATCCCTGGTATGGACAGCCGCATTTCGATGGGGACGAAATGCAAACGCGCCCGTGTACGGCGCAATGGGTGCAGGTCGACGAACTCCATGGGGTCAAAATTAAGCCGGAGTCCACTACTCCGGCGTGCCTCATAATCATATCGTGGTTCTAGCACGTAAAACCCAGAACACAGATAATAATAGTAGCGACAATAAGAAAATTAATACTAGTAACAATATAGTAATAAGAAGAACAGCTACCAGCGTGGAAGAAGGAGTCTCCGCTGCCCTATTGTCTCCAGAGAGTTGACATGCATTAAGCTTGAACGTAGTGAATAATGAGCGGCGTTGCACCGCCCTCGGCCACACCGCCTTCTCAATCAAACTCATTTACCGCAATAAGGGCGGGACCCAACATCGTACCCAGTGGGTGGACCTAGGGGCCGGCGATTGTGTTTCGTGCCCACTGCGCTGCGGGCCAATAATTGATTCCCTTCGGCGTTTTCCTCTGCGCTCGTGTACCTTTCGCGCAGAGTCAGAATGATCTTTTCTCTCTCCCTCTTCGATGAAGCGAGCCGATTACGGGAAAGCGCTGCCTTGTTGGCCACTGCTCTTGTCGTGGTGACGACCTCGTCAAGGCCAACGCTGGACCCCGCACAACGATTAAGTGAAGGCTGAACAGAGCGTAGAGATTCCTGCGAAAGCTACAAGGGGCAACACAGACGCAACGATCGTTCGGTTACCGTGACAACGATGGTTAATCACTATATATACACGGATTTGTCCAGCCTAAGTGCGTGTGGCTTCAAAACTTTTTTTGTGAGGTTGTTTACTACGCTTTTTTTTTTTGGCTCTGAAGAAGTGGTGTCCGGATCCACGCCCCAGTGACGGCTCCCACCGAGTAACGGGAACAAATCTCGAGGGCTATGCTATTGCTGGCCGCACACGCCGGAAACGATCGCAGAATCGGAAATACGTCATGGGCGCCAGGTTATAGGCATCCCCTAATTGCAACCACCGTTAGCTTTGAAAAAAAAAACAGCACGACAATTAGTCTTCATTCACGGGCGCATTCATTGCAAATTGCTGCATTTACAAAACCATGTCTCGCTTAAAGTGATCGATTTGCAGAGTCACAGAGCTATTCGAAGCCGGAAGAACGATGTTTATAAGGCACATTCATGCACTGACAATTATTGCCATGCTGGCTGAAACGCCCTGCTTGATGCTATTTTTGGCATGAGCGCCGTAGGTCCTTAAGTCGTTTTTGTTGGACGCTCTAGAGTACAGAGCACTACTACAAGATCGTGCCATAGGGGGATAATATGGGGCTTTAGTGAGAATTATAATTTGTTTGCTGAGGTTCATAGCAGCAGTAGACATAAAAAAATTGCCAGTCAATCGTCATTAAGCTTGCTTACCTTTTTTTTAATTTGCGCTAGTGCACACACGTGCAAAACTTGAACGAAAATATTAAGGAAAACAGAGGCCGCTCGGTTATTTGCCAGTTAGAATCACATGACGCCGACAGACAATAAAGCCTAGGAAACTCCAAGCAAAATTAGCTGCTTTCGTTAAAGGGCACATAGAAAGATTAGACGGAAAAGAAAGAAAAAAAGAAAAAAAAAAGAAAGAAAGAAAGAAAGAAACAAAGGAAGAAAGAAAGAACAACTTTCAGCGTATGGGAGGCGATACCCACTTCTTCCACATAAATCGTGCGACGCTGTAGCATGCATATAGCTACAGTGGTGACCGTTCTCCCGTATGCTTTCTTCGGCATTTGTTAATGTGTAACTCATCTACCAAACTTGTTATCTACGTATGTTGTGCAAATTAACTTTATGAATCAAAAGAATTAAATCACAATTTGAAATTGGGTAATCGAATCTCGTTAGAGGCTTTCGTGCGGCAGTGGACAGGAAACAGGCTTAAGATTACGACGATGGTGATGATTGCATAAGACGCTAACACGCTTGCAGCAGATGCAGAATACATTGTCAAAGGCGTGTTGGTGGCGCAATACTGGGAGGCTTCCGTGAAACATTTTCAAAAGGGGCCTATACTGATTCCCAACGATACAGTGGCTGTATACAGCTTAATGGCCACATAGAAAAGCATAAATTAAGGTGGGTGCGTTTGAAGGGCTGTACAATCACTGCGGTGCTGATGCGTGTACATATGTAGCTTCGTGTTCATAGTGGCAGTGCCTTCGTAGACGACTTTGTGAGCCTAACACTTTTATTGCCTCGTATCGCTCTGAGCTCGAGAGCGGTGCTCTGAATCGACAAGCCGAATGTGTTGCCAGCCCTGGAGTTTGACCAGCTGAATGCAAAGGGAGAGCACTCAAAAATAACAACTCGGTTGCGTCGTAAGTGACCACTGTTGCCATTTGGGCCTGTAGGTGTTCCATTGGTACAGATTACATAGAACGTTACGGTCAATGACGCAGGAAAGAAACAACTTATACACACGTGCCTATGCATTCATGGCCTGTGTCCTCTATAATGCGCTGCGCAATCGCAAACAATGTGCGTAAAAAGGGCACTTGGATGTATAGGTCGACCGCTACAGCGGCTTTCACAATTGTCGGGTGTATCTTCAAGTGCGGTAAAAAGTGCCACGTAAAAGGTGCAGCTTGCCGGAAACACACGAAACTGTTTTTTTTTATGTGCTATAAAGCACTGAAGTTTTCTTGTACGTGAAAGTTGAAGTTTATCGTTGTAGGAAAGTCAGTCATACTGTCACGAGCGAAGACTAGGTGAGAAAGTAGCCTACCGAGTGGATCTTGGTCTGGCAGGGCGCGGCAGCGCCAGTGATTCTAATAGTCATACAACACAAGAAAATGCTCAGATTCAATAAATTGCTTGATCTCCTACACTCAATTATTGTTAAATGCAGTCATCAGCCCTCCGACTGACTACTGGGTGCGGTCTCTAATGGGACCTTAACGACAACCGGCTTGCACGGCTGCGAGCCCCAGTAGAGTCCCGCTTTTTATCGTTGTTTGTCCCACGCCACAATGTTTAGCCGGGCATGCACAGATAAGGGCGCTCACTTCCCGGCACGGAAGAAACTCAGTAGACGAAACTAACTCTGCAATGGAACAAACAAAACAAACGGCCCATTGCAGTTCTGCTTCGACCAAGGAAACGAAGCCTTGTCTTTCGTTCACGTGTCACCATAAGTCACGCTGCTGGCACAGATAAACATTCGAGCCTAGGTTCTTGTAGCGAACTAGGGACTGACAAATTCTTGCAAGAATATATATACATATACATATATCAAGAGGCATGGACCTGTGCGTTTCTGACAGTAACACTGCTTTGCGCAAAAGTCAACACAGCCGGAACCTCCCACGACACGAGAGTGTAGATTTCAGGATGATAGAGGTATATGGCTTTATCGTATGCTGGATACGGTGGTCCCGGAAGCAATTAGGAGTGAGTTTGCAAGCGCAACCGCACAGTGTCCACTCCAGCAACATATGTTAATGCTGCTGGGTCGTTGACGTAATTTATTAGTCTATACAATATCTGTACACGCGAAGATAGCGAAAAGCCAGGGATATTTGTTTAAATGTCCAGTATGGGATCCCACTATCTGAATAAAAAAAACAGAATAATTTACCTGGCACTGCATTCGACTTGCTTATAAATAGGATGAAAACAAAACGGGAGGGCAAATGTAGGCCTCACAAGCTATCGTAAGTGTTTTCTTTTTCTTGTTTCGAAAAAAGCTACGGTGCCGATGTGGTCTGCTTTGATGTTCTGTGTAGAAATATCCCCAATTGAGAAAGTACCAGCGTCTGTGCCGTCTGCGTGGTAACCTGTAAAGAAAAGCAGTCACGCTACACGGTAATGCTATACACACTGCGAGCAAAGAGCGCGCTGTGCGTAATTTCGTTTACCGCACTGTATAGGTTAGGGATGCACATGCATAATTTTGACACCCCTTCCCTACGCCAGCCTCAGCAATCAACGAGCTCACGTAGATCCCATTCGTTCAGTTATCTAACGCGCGCACTGCGCACAGAATGCATGCCATGTGGTTTACGCGAGCGATGGAATGTGGAGTCAATGAGCTCGCGGAAATTCAGATCCGACACGGACACGCCACATCGAATTGTTCGCCAGCCACTTCGATATAGACGCAGAGATCCAGGTAGGTTTCGAGACGGAAAAAAAAGCAATTAGCTTTCGCACTGTTTGTATTAACATGGCCCTGACGGGAGTCCCGGATCCACTCCATGAATGCATGGTTGACGTGCGGAAAGGAGGAATAGGAGCACGGTTGAACGCATTGTTGCCAGCAAAGGTTTCTCAGTTCATCGGACATACACTAAGCACATCAGTACGACAGTGTATTTGTCTTTCTTGCAAGGAGTGTTGTGGCAAGCACGAAAGCGACCACACCCACGCAAGTTGGCAGAACGCATCTTTCTGATGGAGGCGCTAGAGGGCGTTGCACGTTTGCATTCAGTGATTGCACGCTTGCTCCAAAGGGGACGCTCATTACCTACATCCATCCATCCGATGAAGGACCGTGCGGGCAACACACACAACTCACGCGACAGCACACATCACACGCATATAAGAACGTGCAATGCCATAGAGCACCCTCTTGGTAATGTATCGTGTGCGTGAAGACGCTAATGTGGAAATATAATGACGCAAAGATGTTAATGTAAGTGGCGTAATGCAACGTGAAGATGTAATGTCAGATAGCTTGCGAACGCCTTGGAGAATGGTGCCCTTGCATGTGGCACCTATCGGATGAACCACTAGCCGGTCATGTGTACGTCCGGTGAAATTAGGAAATGAGATGATTATGATGACGACGAAAACTGCTATAATAACCACGCTGAGTACGTTGACCTCGCAGAGCCAACGCAGCCATGGACAAGTGGAGGTAAATGTGCCAGCCTGCTCGTCGGCTGGCGATGCTGGATACCATATCGAGTTTTGTAAATATCTTTCCACCCGTTTCTCAGCGAACAAGCAAGAACGAAATATCGGGCTTAAGCTACTGCACTTAAGATGAAGATTTAACCAGCTCAAATGTAACTCCGGTTTCCATCTAAAAATATACGTTAAACGCAGAAATGCCCTCATTATACGTTAGACACCAAGTCAACCGATTTTATTGAGTGTTTCAGGTGTTTTTGGTGTACATTTGGGAAGAAAGGCAAGATTCTACCTACTGTATGGATCAGATGTTTTATTTATTGCATTAAATATGCTCAAAAATTGCCGAAGCTCGGGAAATTTTTAATAGAGTAAGTAACAAAGCTTAAAAATTTCCTACCACATAACCACAGAAGAGATCACAATTCAGTAAAGATGCCTCCGCTAAAGCGTATAAAGCGATAAAAGGCGACGTATTAGAAAGTGTACGTCACATTGTCTATTTCGGTTCTGCTATATCCCAATTTCGGATCTACACTATATAAAATTTTTCTGATGTGTATTCGTGAAAGAGGCCGTCTGTAGAAATATGTCATAATTCTTTCTGAGTGAAGCAATACTGTACTTGAAGCTTCAGCTTTAGAGTTTTTTTTTATTTCTGCAAAGTTTGAAGAAATGATAACCTAAATTTAGTAATCGTTCTTGTTCTTACACCTAAATAATAAAAAAAGAAACGATCAATAATATGCTGCATGGAGCCGGGGAAATCCTGAAATTTCGGTTTAAAAGTCACAAACCTCCGAAATTTAGGCGTTACTAGCAGCCGAGAAAAACGATTCCTTCTGTCCCATGTCTCTCCACCATCGCATCTCGGTGCGTTTGTGAACAAGCCGAACACGTACTACCCGCTCCCCCTGCGCTGCGAATCGTCGATAGCTCAGTCGTGAATTCCAGGAGCTCTGCGATGCGCACGGCACTTAATTGCGCCTGCAAGAACAAGAACAAGCATGACATGTAGCGCCATCTGTGACACAGCTGCTGCTTTCAAAGTAGTTCGCCTCTTGCCCCCAAGCGACAGGAACCGAAACTCGTCGGGACGCCGCAGGTGATACTCCTTCGCGAGCCTCGATCTATCTCCTGCATACACGCGGAATCGAGATGGACGTCGCGCGGTAAGCGTTGCAAAAGGCTTCGTCAAGAGCTGGTTCATTAAGCGGTGCCATCGAGTCGAAGATTGCGTCCCCTCGCTTTTCCTCGGATTATTCGAGGGCAGTGCGAACGCTATACAGCGGTAATAAAGAGTACGCACGCGCGTAACATTAGACAACACGCCATTACATTGCCGTCGGCGCTAACGCGAGGGAAGGATTGACCGCACGGCGCACGTTTAGGCGAGACTGTAGTAAATTCCTCCCCACTCGTTGCATGACTTCCGCACCGCATTCGCTGGGTAATGAAAGAAGAGTATATCATTGAGGGTGCCCACTGCGCACGGAAGGCAGTGTTGCAGAGCCACTTGTGCGCTTTGGCCTCCATTAAATTAGCATGTACTTGTTGGTGTATACATTATCTAGTGTAAATTGTCTATGTGTAAAGTGCAAAGCTGATGTTATATATGTATTGCTTGATCCTTGACATGATGAGCTTTCTTTGTATATGTACATAGTGCCGACCTGCTATGGTTTCAGTAGAGACTGGCAGCGTTGTAAATAAATAAATAAAATTAGGTCGTGCCCGGCAATGACCAGTGTTCGTGCGTGACCCACCTCTTGTTTTGTCAGCAGCCTCTTAGTGGGAGCAATGCAGTGGAAGGTCTTGGCAGAATAATTTGTGTATACGTGACATTAGATTTCAGAGCAACAGCTGTCGCGTACGCTCTGAAAAAAAAAAAAGGTTTTTGCGCCCTTTTTGGGCTTACTGTTCCGCCATACAGCAATCCCTCATCGTTCGTACGTACAGTCAACCACAAAAGATTACGGACCATCGGATCTCAGAAAACGTTTGATTTCCGAGCAGTTTGTAACAGTAGTCAGTAAAACAGAGCATGAAAATGTCAAGAACTTTTGTCAGAACATCAAAACTTTTTTCTCAGATCTCGTGTTCCGTAATGTTTCGTGGTTCACTGTACATCTCCTTTATTTTAAACTCTGCACTCTCTACATCCCTGTCAGGAACGCTACGTCACTCTGGCATGCCCGTGCCGTCCGCAACGAGAGTGTACGAGACGCGGCGTTAAAGGAAAAAAAAATATTACATCCTCGCGTTTTTTGGTGCCAGAACCACGACTTGATTACAAGGCAGGCAGTAGAGAGGGACGTCAGATTAATTTTCACCACCTGGAATTTTTCCACGTGCACCTCATCGTAAGTAAACGAGCGTTTCTGTATTGCGCCCTGAGCGAAATGCGACTGAAGCGACCGAGTTCGAACCCGTGACCTCGAGCGCGATAACGGAACGTCAGAACCACTAAGCTACTAGATGGCAAATCTTGTCTGGGAACAACACAAGCACCAAAGGGTAAAAAATTATTTCTTGGATTTTATTTGGCAGATATCATCTACTGCTTGATTCACGGCGTTTATTACGTCAAGTAACATGGGGTCTGCAGTAAAGGGCCGAATATTGTATCTGAGAAACAGATAAGAAATTTGTAGGTTTTTGCAGTGCATGTTTTCCAGCTTGCAAAGTAAACGCAAACGAAAGGTTAATAAAGAGGCGGTAGATCACGTGGTACAACTTCAAATGTTCGGGCCAGCGTAACCCAACACAACTTCAACTCAAACTGGAAATCACTTGGGCGCTCAAGTGCTCCTTTCGTGGAGATATCTGTCGCTCCTTGATGTATGCTCCCAGCGCTCGCCCATATAGACAAAGAACGCGCACGCTCGGAAATAAAGCGGCATTGAGTGGGCAGAATTAGCACGCGACTTCGTTGACACATTTGTCTCGCACTCTCCACCTTATTTAGAAATGACCTTTATCGGGTAACTTCCGAGAACAGTCTTAGAAAAATTCTCAAAGCACCTTATTTCGAGAAAGTAACACTTAATGCGTACTCTTTCTTTCCGCACACTGTCGATGAATGGCTAACGAGTCATATATCATATTCACAACATCACCGAACTGTTCCTGTTCTTCACCGGCCATATTTAATTTGTGCTTATTTGCGTTTTTTTTTCTGTATTATGTCTATTTTACCATAATACATTCATTGTACGTTGCCTTTTTTCTGGTTCACTGCATCTACTGACTAAATAAATAAAGCACGGTAGTCTCTGCATGGAGCTTTCCTATTTTTCAAACATGTTGTGGCGGCACCACACCGTACTCATGACGTCACGCTTTGCAGCTGCATCTATAACAAGCATAACACAGCGACAGATTGTAAAAAAGTGCCACATTTTATGTTGGTGCTGACAGGTGTAACGTTGCTTAAAAGGAAATATTACGCTGCGCTAACTACTTTCAAGGCTGTCATCCTTCTTCTTCGCTCTGCGTTGCCTTACCACTGCGACATGAAAATTTTCACCAACAGGCTGCTTTCAAGTCCAAATGCATTCAGATCCTTGCGTTCATTTTGTCTGTTGCGTCCCGAATCGAGTTATCATGATTAAGCACCTTCTTTGAAGTCCACTGCAGGACGGATCCTCTCCAAACGACGTCCGACTGTACCTTCATCCTCTACCAGCCGATCCCTTTCTTTGCCTGCGAATTTCCTAATATGATAATGCGACATAATCCTCAGTCATCGTCGACTACGCTCGCTTTTCCTGGGCAGCAGTTTTTTCGGGCCAACAGTTACAAGCTCTGCATTTTTCATGACTTGACCGACTACGCTTAATCTCTGTTGTAGTACGAGACACACTATTTGCTCCCTAATCCATAATGCTCGTAAAGTGCCTTCCTGTCTCATGTTGCGCCCATCACTCGCCTCTCGAATGTTGGTTAAGCGAAGTGTACCGGTGGTGTAGGCTAACTTATTGAAAGAAAACAAGGCTTCCTTGCAACAGCCGATATTAGAACTTAGAACATTGTGAAATACATTTCGCGCGCAAAAGGAGCGCCATCTAATATTTTGGCAAACAGTCCGCTATTTATTTATTATGCTTTCGTTTACCACTCGGTGGAACCTGCGACATGCTAACAAAACATTTGTATTGTCGGAACATTCTCATGTTTTCACGGCGATGCGGGCAGAGCATCGGCACACATGTTTTCGTCTTGAATAGGAGGAACTCAAAAGGATGGACTTCTTGTTTTTAGCGCCATTCCCCATAGTTAAAACCCCTTAAACTTCGTAAAGTAGTGCCACGCTTTGAAGAACGCTGCCTCCTCCTCCAGTGCTCTGGCCGAAGCCGACGCCGCGTCGCTATTCGCCTAATGGCATCACGTGGCCCCTTGCGCCGGCTTCGTTTGTTTACAGTCGCGCTTTAGTGCCATCTTTGCTCGAAAAGCGGCGCTTGTTGGCGGCATTCCTTCCGTTCCTATTCTGTGTTGTTTTGATCTTGTGAACGCCTTGAAGGATGTTTTGTGACAAGTGCGACGTCGCTTCACGTCATTTTCGTTACCATGACCTGCTGCGCGTTTGGATGCCAATATAGTTTTAGTAAAGGCAAGAATATGTTCGCGATACCGTCCGGTAAGCGCAACGCGTTAAGAAGACATGGCTTCACCGAATCGGGAGGGAGAACTTCCGACCAACTTCCTACGCGCGACTATGTGATGTAAGTTGTGGCTCTCTCAGAGTATTGTATGTGCCAGGCTTGCGTATTGTGCTGCGGGCAATAACGTAGTAGATATTGCAGAGTTCACTGTGCATGTTGTCATTTGTACGCACGCTTCAACATGATTTTTACGCAACGTCTGCTTTGCTTATATGCGCACTACGTAGTCGTGTTAGTCATATTTGGTGCGCTTAATCGTTTTGAACGCCAACCGGCTTGAGTTCTCAGGCACGCGAGGTTGCGTGCGATAACGTGATTACGAAATTTTTAAGATTCAGCGCAGTCCTTTTTATAAAATTTCAATCTCGATCATGAAAGCGCCTCAGGAGAGCAACTCTCTGCCTTTTGTGGTTACTTACTAGCCTTCTTTAGATAGACTAGCTTTGTTTGCCACATTTGTTCGTGTTCCTCGTTGGCGGTCGCCCGGTGGATTTGCGATACAGAGCCACCGATGAAAAGCGTGCGTGCTCTCCCGAAACCGTGTTACGCGGTGCGTTCGTCGTCGAGCGACCGCATCATAGGTAATTGAGACGTATGTGCTAATTCGCGTGAGCTTTAAAGTGTGCGAACCTTAAGATGCGGCGGTGGAGCACTCGCAAAGAAAACGTGCGGTCGCCCGCCCGTTCCCTGGCTGGTTTAGTCGTCGTTCGTGCTTAGTCGTTTGCTCGTTCGTTCGCACGCTCGTTTAGTCGTTTGCTCGCTCGTTTAGTTCGCGCACTCATATAGTCGTTCGCTTGCTCGTTCGTTCGCACGCTCGTTTAGTCGTTTGCTCGCTCGTTTAGTTCGCGCACTCATATAGTCGTTCGCTTGCTCGTCTATGCCACTATTAGTTTCTACAGTCATTATGCCTAATTGAGACGCGCTTGCTGTAGGACTCTTAGGCTGGTGCGTTTACTTACGCAATGAGACAATAAATGGTGCACACGGACTTGTGACTGCAATGGCAAATCTGTAATGCATCTATGTGAAAATAAACTGTTAACTTGCAACTCGAATGCCCTTTCATATTATTCTAACCTATGAATAAAACATCATTTCACTTGCCGCAATTTCGGCCGCGTCATGGCGGTGGGATTCTTCGCGCGATCATGACTTCACTAGTAAAGTCATGTCTCGCAAATGTTACTTCGAAGGGAGTGCAACCGTCCTGAATGCATGCACCTCAGTGCAACTCGGTTCGCGACAAGTACGTCACTTAGTAAACGGACGAACCAACGCACGATGAAGTGTTATTCGTGATAAGTCATTAACCTGAAAAAATTACTGAAGGCCACAGTGGTCTTGTTTGAGATTGAGTCAAGCATTGTTATCGCGCTCCCGCTTCGCGCACGAATGCTAAAAACTCATTTTATTTTCTTGTGTACGCACAGTCCCGACTCGATGATCGGCCGCGGTATTTCTGTCGGCGTTGACACACGAGAAACATAATAGCACCAGCGCCCACCTCTGAGGCTTTGCGCGCGCTTAGATTGGCAAGCACGCACGTTGGCGGCATTGTAGCTTGTAATACGCTTTCGAACCTCCGGAGCAGTGATCTCCGTCAGCGTTTGTACGTCATAGCTCATACGCGCCGCGAATTCACATTGTAAGGGCGGCGCGGATTTTTTAGGCTGAGGGCTTGCTGGAAGCCAAGAGGTTGTCATTCGATGGTAAACGTGTTATTTACAACCATTCGCAACAAGATCTTGCGACACGCCCTTGACAAATGTTGCGTACCTAATTGTAGGGCACGCGATACATTCGCAGTCGTCAACGCACAGCGTTAACATTCCTTCAGAGACTTCTTTAAGAAATAGCTATCAAAAAATGAAACAAAAGCTGCCGTTACCGAATTTGTACAAGCATCCGACTAGAAATTCTATGCTGTACATGAAGTTACGCGGAGCTGGAAAGCCAACGTGAACGCCTAAAGAGCACTGCCTTGCTATGCGTGCATTCACTCTGCGAAAGGTCGTCTGCTGCGCTCGAGCATCGTAGGCGGCGCGATGGTCGAGGAGGGAGCGTGAAAGAGAGGAGAAACGAGGAGGAGTGAACGCGGAGAAGGAAAGTGGCACTACTTTACGAAGTTTCAGGGGTTTTACCCATAGTAGACGTGGTGCGCCATCTACCGCTTTTCCCAGCGCCCACTTTGCGGACACTTCTCCGTCATGGGGAGAGGTGGCGTTAGCATTAGCTGCGCGGGTGAAGTCACTGTTTACTGCACGGGCAGAGACCGTTTTGCCGTCAGACTCGTAATGACAAATCATGACAAATCCATTCAAGCTCGCTAAGTTAGATTCGTGCTTAGAGGTCACCAGTACAGTGTACAACGGAACACTCAAATTCCAAGTTCCCGGTTATTATTCAAAGCATTGTTTTTTTTTCTAAGCGAAGCTTTCCTTGCATCTATCGCGGGTTTGACGCGACTGGGTTGGTCATTATTGTCATTATCATGGCAGATATAATTGTGGATATATAAACAAAGGTTATATGTGTGCCGAATGAAAGAACCAGCGAATTTGCTCGTATTGCCCTTCTATATGCTAATCAAGTGTACACACCTCTGTTGTCCGCAACAAAATTCAACGTTTCCTACCTAAAAAAAATGTGAACATATAATGTCGCACCCAGACAATCCCTAAAGCCCAGAGGTGTGTTAATGGAATGGTGAAATATACTGAAGGGATTCATTGATTTATATAATTTTATTTGGTTTAGTCCCTCAGTGTGTGCCGTGTGGTGTTGTGCCCTTATCGGACAATCCTATAGAATGGGCATATGTCCAACTGATTCTAATACAAAACCTTCACAGATAGTTTCAGCTCACAGGTATCTGTAAAGCGCACCTAATAGTTAATAGAATGGTGATTTACATTTGACATATTCTTTGGTTTACTTCGTTTTCTTTAACTTAGCCATTTCTTACGTGCTATCGCGGGTGTGTCCTTCTTGGCCAATCCACCAGAATGGGTGCAACTCACTGTTGCGCACTAAGAGGCACACATACTCTATAAATGTATCTTGATTTTATTTGTGTGTGTGTGTGTGCATACATCAGTCCTCATCATTGTTCCCTCGGCAAGCATGATCCATCGCCTTCGTCCTTGTGACGTCACTGCGTATACGTCTCACACTGTACATCCCCCCGAATCGGTGTTTGTATTTCGGCACAGCGTGTGAAGGATGTAGTGCGTCAAAAAATAAAAAAAAAAACAGGAAAAAGGCTCGACGATAAAGTTGTGAGCTTTGTCGTGGATGAACGTAAACATCGCATGAGATTACGCGTTGCATAAGATGAAAGTAGAGAAAATTGCACCCAAGGCTTTAATTTTTAAATTATTTACCTCAACGTTTCCCTAAAGCATCGCTCAACATGCAGATTACAACTGATGCGGTAGACACACACACACACACACACACACACACACACACACACACACACACACACACACACACACACACACACACACACACACACACACACACACACACACACACACACACACACACATATATATACACAGAAATAAGAACATCCTACATCCGCATGCGGCATCTGGTGGGACGTATACAGGGAAGAATATTTGACACACTAAACGCCACTCTTATAGTTACACCGATTGTTTAAGGACAGAACACTAAACATTCATGTGTCACTGTTTCTTTTAAGCTGTAAACTAAGTCCTTATGTGTGTTTGCTTTAGAGGACAGTTAACAGATATATTTTACAGAAATCTGATAGCTGATTTTGGTGCACGGTTCAGGTTTCTGACAGTTTTCTTGTAGATATGTATTTGTTTGCATCATTTTGTAGAATATTGTTTTCTCTCCCATTTGCAAAAAACAAAAAGAATTCCAGATCACTACAACGGTTTTCTATGAAGTGCATCCCCATGTTTCTCGTGTACTTTAATATGTAAATCCGAGATGCAACTTCGTAATGCTCGCTTATTAATACTACATTTGATTTGATGTTATTTCCTATTTTTTAACGTTACGCGAGCAGGTAAATTTGTCCTTTCTTTATTATACACACGTGTCTAGTATTGAAGGGCGACTTCCACTTCGAGCAGCAGGACATTTCGCAACGCTAAGAGAGAGAAAGAGAGAAGGGAAAAAGGAGAGATAGGTAGGTTAACAAGACTGAGTCTAGTTTGCTACCTTACACGTGGGGAGGGGAATTGAAAGTGAAAGCGAGAGAGAGAAAAAAACATGAGTCTATACCACGCTTTCACATGCACCAAGTTATATTTACATTATGGTCAAGACTGTCACCTCAGCAGATTTTTGCTTTATTTACGGTAGCGACCACGATCACGCGTCTCGCTGGCGTTTCCGCTTCTCTTCAGTTCGATGTTGTGACTCACGGCAAAAACGACCAGCAAGGCGAAGACGAAAAGGAGGCACGAGAACATCCAGACGTCGACGCCCTGCACAGCGAGGAAAGGAGAAGAGGGAATGACTTTATGTGAAGAGAAGCGCGGCCAAAATGGCAACTTAGGAGGTGTTCACTGTATACTCGGCGGCCAACTAAACCATAAGGTAACCTGATTTAACCTTAACCTAACGATTGCAAACAATGGTTTTCTACTCAATTATCTTCCGGGAGTATACATACATACATACATACATACATACATACATACATACATACATACATACATACATACATACATACATACATACATACATACATACATACATACCGAGGGGAGCACAGAGACGTATCTTGATAGAAGAATAAACGGCTTCAACAACACTCCTCGGCGATTCCCACAATGAGGAATTTCTTAAGAAAGACTCTTCCACTACAGTGCTTTCGAAGAAATGCTGACAGCACACGGCCGCCAAATTTTCGCTCTGCACCGCCTGTAGCAGTTTCATTCAAACTCAGTGACAATCGATGGTTACAGCCGATGGGTGGTGCTACCACCCACTTTCTTTCACGAAGTGCTGGGATTTAAAGCGGATGTAAGTGTTAACATGGCCAGCAGTAGAGATAAGCACGAGGCGTTTAGAGTACTGGTGGGAAAAGAAATAGCAGGGAAGAAATTGATAGGACCGGATCCGTTACAGGCATAGGTGACTGTATAAAGTATATGTAGAAGTTTTAAGGAAGTGAGAAGAGACTAAGGGGACATAAACAAACTGCTAGACTGATAAATATCCATAGACTACTTGCTGAGCTTATGCAGCCTAGGTGACTACCTGTGGCCGCACTGTTTCAAGGGTGATGGGAAAATCACCATCATCATATCATCTTCTTAGAATGTGGAGTGTCTCGTCCGGGAGTGTTCTAGAAGTCGGCAAAAATTCCACCTAAAAATCCACACTGCACCTGTCATTTTCGCCACTGCGCTTCATAACATAGTTCCATACAGTTACGTTAAAGCTTAAAGAACATCGCCCGTCAAGTCACGTTACGGCAATGAACGAACCTAATTGGCTGGTGCACTTATATAATAGTCGCCACTGCAAGCTTGGCTTGTTACATACAGTATTTGTGAGCAGCGCGTCAGAAACGAAGGTATAGATGGTAACAGCGGTGCCTATACCTTCTAAGCCTTATTTAAAGAGCTTCTATAAAAACTCTCAAAATTTTTTTTCTGTGAAGCTCGTAGACTTTCTTTCGTAGGCCTGGTGAATAAGTGATAAATTAATTAGAATAACGTTGGAGGCGCCTGCCATCTATTTGGTCACTATCATCTCCCAGAGTAACGCTTGTTCAATAATTGACGAATTGTTAGATTTGCTGAAATGTAAAACGAAAAGAAATGCGCTCGCTCGCTCACTCACTCACTCACTCACTCACTCACTCACTCACTCACTCACTCACTCACTCACTCACTCACTCACTCACTCACTCACTCACTCACTCACTCACTCACTCACTCACTCACTCACTCATCCGCGAAATGTCGGCAACAATATAAAAATGTAGTCCAAATACACTGTTCCCCAAGTCAAATCACATTCTTTATATGCGCCAGCCAATTATGTTCGCTTACTTCTGCCCCGTGAAAAAATGGGCGATCTTGTGTGAATAAAAAAATTTCCCAAAATCGATCTCAGGAGCCTAGAATAACAGCTGGCATGTGGTGTGGCGTCTCCTGAGAGGAGAGTATTCTGAACTCCTAGGTTGTCACCGAGTGCGGTGATGACGTTTCCGTCCCGACGCCTTACCGTGAGACCGGCGCAGGGAGGCAGGATCCTGCGATGCTGACTAATCTGGGCGCAGAGGGCCAGCAGCAGCATGCAGCAGAGGCCCAGACGCTCGCTCAGACCCCGGAGCCAAAGACCCGACCAGGACAGCGCGACCAGGAACCCACTGGGCGCGTACGTCTGCAGCAGCTGAGCTGAAAGGCGGCGCGTCAGGCGTATCCGGAGTCCTATACCACCGGAAACCTTGGGCACTGCGCGTCGGAGGGCGTAGGTGACGAGTCAACCTTGTCATCATCATCATCAGCCTGGTTACGCCCACTGCAGGGCAAAGACCTCTCCTATACTTCAACTACCCCGGTCGCGTACTAATTGTGACTAATTGTGAATTGTGAAATGTTGTCCCTGCAAACTTCTTTCTCATCCGCCCACCTAACTTTCTGCCCCACCACGCTACGCTTCCCTTCCCTTGGAATCCAGTCCGTAACCCTTAATGACCATCCGTTATCTT